>NC_140999.1:122795711-123395711 GCF_052327205.1 Somniosus microcephalus | reverse complement strand
ACAACACTACTCTATCTCGCGATGGTCCCACTGAGGTGTGAGTGTCTACGCTGGTGCTGGGTTGGCTAAATTCTGCTGACGCTGCGCCCTCAGAGTTTGCAGCTTCCTCTGAGGAGTCTGGAGGCTCAGGCTGTTCCTCCTGGATAGTGGGGACGGGTGCTTGCGATGGTCCTGTGGGGGAGTAAAGGAAAGAGTCAGAGATGTGAGGCCATGGTTACATGCACATTGCATATTGCAGATGATCATAAGTCCATCTGTTAGAGCTTCAGAATCATTATCAGCGACTCATGCAATGTCAGTGAGAGAGATAAAAACTATTCTGTCACCAGCTTGCTGTGGTGCACCCGTCTGTCCGTCCCCCACTTGCGCATCGTCCTCGAATCCCACGATCTCCAGGACTGCCTCCTCCCAAGGGGTGACGTGGGCTACTGAGGGTGGCCCTCCTCCTGTCCTTGCTCTTTCCCTCTTATTGTGACCTCTCTTTTCCTGCAATGAGGGAGACAAGTGGAGTTTGAGTGAGAATGAAGGAGTGAGTGTAGAGAATCCATAGCATAGATGCTTAGAAGGAGACAAAGATGGAGTGAGGTGGCAAGACCAAGGGCCCTCCCTGTGTGTTGTAAGTTGTTTTCATAGCATCACAGTGATAGGGAGTGTGAGGGCTGCATAGTCGAATAGTTAGGTGAATGTGACCATAGAGAGAGAGGGAATGGGTAAGGGTGCAGGGATGTCAGTGTCAAGTGGGATGTGGAGGAAGATGTTGCTAAAGCTGAGTGCTGGTGAGGAGAGGCAATGGGGATCAGATTGAGGGTGATGGGAAAGTCATACTCACTTTTCCAGTGCGCAGAAGGTCATGAAACCTCTTCCTGCACTGAAGCCAGGTTCTGCGGATCATTGACAACGAGTTGACCTCCTGGGCCACCTGGATCCACACAGCCTTCGCCTGCTGGGGAGGCTTCTTCCTCCCTGAAGAAGGGAATAGCACCTCCTTACTAGCTCTTGCTCCCTCCACCAAAGCTTGCAGGGCGACGTCATCAAATCTGGGAGCAGACTTAGGTCTCTCGCTGCTCATTCTGCCTCCAGGTCCCTCTCACTGCAAAAGCCAAAAGGTTGGCAGTCTGCAGAAGAAGCAAGGCTTCTTGCAGACCTTAAATGCAGCAGTAATGATGACGTCATCGGAGGCGAGTTTCAGACTGAAAAAACTAATTGGGCCATGGGTTCCCACACGCTGGAACTCAATTGCCCAATTATGTGAAAATCGCATCAATCTCCCACATCGATTTGGAATCGGGTGGATAACACGAAAAGTGGATGACACGACCCCAGCCCGCCCCAATGACAAAATCCAGCCCAAAGTATTTGTTTAGTTTCTCTGCCATTTCCTGATTCCCCATCATAATTTCTCCTGTCTCAGCCTGTAAGGGACCCACATTTACTTTCGCTAATCTTTTCCTTTTTACATCGCTAGTTTACTCTCATTCTATTTTCCCTTTCTTTATCATTTTCTTGGTCCTCCTTTGCTGAATTCTAAATTCCTCCCAATCCTCAGGTTTACTATTCTTTTTGATAACATAATCAGCCTCTTCCTTTGATCTAATGCTACCTTTAACTTCTCTGTGTCAGCTGTGGCTCAGTGGGTAACACTCTCGCTTCTGAGTCAGAAGGTTGTGGGTTCAAGTCCCACTCCAGGGACCTGAGCACATACAGCGAGGCTGACACTCCAGTGCAGTGCTGAGGGAGTGCTGCACTGTCGGAGGTGCCATCTTTCAGATGAAATGTTAAACCGAGGCCCCATCTGCTCTCTTAGGTGGTTGTAAAAGACCCTATGGCATTATTTCGAAGAAGAGCAGGGAAGTTATCCCTGGTGTCCCGGCTAATATTTATCCCTCAATCAACATAACAAAAACAGATTATCTAGTCATTATCACATTGCTGTTTGTGGGAGCTTGCTGTGCGCAAATTGGCTCCCGCGTTTCCCACATTACAACAGTGACTCCACTCCAAAAAAAGTACTTCATTGGCTGTGAAGTGCTTTGAGACATCCGGTGGTCATGAAAGGCGCTATATAAATGCAAATCTTTCTTTCTTGTTAGCCACGATTGGACCACTTTTCCTGTGGGGTTTTTGTGCCTTAAAGTAATGTATATTTGTTGTAAATTATGTATTAATTCTTTAAATGCTAGCCATTGTTTGTCTACCGTCATACCTTTTAATGTAATTTCCCAATCTACCTTAGCCAACTTGCCCCTCATACTTACGTAGTTTGTTTAGATTTAAGACCCTAGTTTCAGATTTAACTAAATCACTTTCAAACTCAATATAAAATTTTATCATATTATGGTCACTCTTCCCTAAAAGCCCCTTTACTACAAGTTTATTAATTAACCCTTTCTCATTGCACAATACTAGATCTAAAATAGCCTGTTCCCTAGTTGGTTCCTCAACATACTGATCCAGTAAACTATCTTGCATACATTCCATGAACTCGTCCTCCACACTATTACTGCAAATTTGGTTTGCCCAATCTATATGTAGATTAAAGTCCCCCATGATTACTGTATTACCCTTGTTACATGCACCTCTAATTTCCTGATTTAAACTCTGCCCTACATTACAACTACTGTTTGGGGGCCTATAAACAACGCCCACCAATGTTTTCTGCCCCTTGCTGTTTCTTAACTCCACCCAAACTGATTCTACTTAATTTTTGAAGCTAAGATCCTTTCTCTCTGCTGTCTTTATCCCATCCTTTATTATCAGGTCTACCCACCCCCTTTTCCATTTTGCCTATCTCTTCTAAAAGTTAAGTATCCTAGAATATTTAGTTCCTAAACTTGGCCACTTTGCCACCACGTCTCCGTTATAATTATTAGTTCAAACCTGTAATTTCTAGCTACACTATTAATTCATCTATTTTGTTGCAAATACTTCTTGCATTCAGATATAGTGCCTTCAGCTTTGACTTATTTCTATTTTTCCCTGATGTCACCGTAGTCACTGATGCCCTATTACCTTTGTTACTCTCTGTCCCTTCCTGACCTACTCTGCTTATTTTTACCCAAAACTCTACTCTGCTGTAGAGTCTTGACATTTCTCTCGCTGCTTTTAAAGTTACTCTCTCCTGAATCCTTCCACCCCCCCCCCCCTTCATTAGTTTAAAGCCCTGTCTATTGCCCTAGTTATTCAGTTTGCCAGGACACTGGTCCCAGCCCAGTTTCAGTGGAGCCCGTCCTAACGGAACAGCTCCCTCTTTCCCCAGTGCTGGTGCCAGTGCCCCGTGAACTGAAACCCCTTCCTCCCACACGACTCTTTGAGCCACACATTTAACCTTCTAATCTGTTTTTCTCTATGCCAATTTGATCCTGGCTCAGATAACAATCCAGAGATTACCTTTGAGGTTCTGCTTTTTAATTTGGATCCTAGCTCCTCAAACTCCCTCAGCAGAACCTCATTCCTAGTTCTACTTATGTTGTTGGTTCCTATGTGGACCACAACAACTGGATCCTCCTCCTCCCACTCCAAGTTCTTCTCCAGCAATGAGGAGATGTCTTTAACCCTGGCATCGGGCAACACAACCTTCGGAACTCTCGGTCGCAGCTGCAGAGAACAGTATCTATCCCCCTGACTATACAGTCCCCTACCACAACTACATTCCCTTTCACTCGCCGCACTTGAATGACCTCCTGCACCATGGTGCCATGGTCAGCTTGTTCATCTATCCTACAGGCTTTTCCCTCATCCACACAGGCAGCACGAACCTCATACCTGTTGGACAAGGGCAAAGGCTGAGGCTCCTCCAGCACTGCACCTGGGGTCCCCTTAGCTGCCTGAGTTGCAGTCACACCCTCCTATCCCTGACCACTAACCAGACCTGTACCACTACCTTACCTAAGAGGTGTGACTGCCTCCTGGATCAAAGTGTCCAGGTAACTCTCCCCATCCCTGATGCCCCGCAATGTCTGCACCTCAGACTCCAGCTCAAAACCTCTGAGCTGAAGTTCCTCAAGGTGCAGGCACTTACTGCAAACGTGGTTGTCCAGGATCACAATACTCTCCACAAACTCCCACATGCTGCAGTTGCGGCACACCACCTGCACTGCCATATTCAGGTAACTTGGTTTACAGTATAGTTTCTATACTTACTTGATCTAAATTAAGTTAAGGGTACTGAAATTAAATATCTACCTGTAACACAAAGCGCTACAAGTAGTGAAGGCAAAAAGCAAGAACCCCTTCCCTCTCTTCTCCAAATTCCCACTCTTTCCAAATTCCCAAATAAAACACTCTGTTCAAGTCTACTCCATTTAATCCCAATCTGTGCAGACCGCAAGAGCTCTACTTGCTAAAAAAAACAGCCATGGACGACTAAAGATGTAAGGGACAAGGTAGGTCATGCCTGACAAACCTGATTGAATTTTTTGAGGAGGTGACTGAAGTAGTGGACAGGGGAATGTCTATGGATGTTATTTTCCAGAAGGCATTTGATTAAAGTCCCACATAAGAGACTGTTAACTAAGGTAGAAGCCTATGGAATTGAGAGCAAATTATTGACCTGGTTAGAAAATTGGCTGAGCGGCAGGAGACAGACAGTAAGGATAATGGGTAGGTACTCAAATTGTCAGGATGTGACTAGTGGTGTCCCTCAGGGATTGGTGTTGGGGCCTCAACTATTCACAGTATTTATTAACGACTTAGATGATGGCATAGAAAGTCAAATATCCAAGTTTGCCGATGACACAAAGATGGGCGGCATTGTAGGCAGTGTAGATGAAAGCATAAAAGTACAAAGGTATATCGACAGATTTAAGTGAATGGGCAAAACTGTGGCAAATAGATTTCAATGTAGGCAATGCGAGGTCATCCACTTTGGACCTAAAAAGGATAGAACAGGGTACTTGCTAAATGGTGAAAAGCTAAAAACAGTGGAGGTCCAAAGAGACTTGGGGGCCCAGGTACATAGATCATTAAAATGTCATGAAGAGATACAGAAAATAATTAAAAAGGCTAATGGAATGCTGGCCTTTATATCTAGAGGACTAGAATACAAGGGGGTAGAAGTTATGCTGCAGCTGTACAAAACCCCGGTTAGATCACACCTGGAGTACTGTGAGCAGTTCTGGGCACCACACCGTAAGAAGGATATATTGACCTTGGAGGGAGTACAGCGTAAGGTTACCAGAATGATACCTGGACTCCAAGGGTTAAGTTACGAGGAGAGATTACACAAATTAGGGTCGTATTTCTTAGAATTTAGAAGGTTAAGGGGTGATCTGAACGAAGTTTTCAAGATATTAAGGGGAGTAGATAGAGAGAAACTATTTCCGCTGGTTGGGGATTCTAGGACTGGGGGCATAGTCTAAAAATTAGAGCCAGACCTTTCAGGAGTGAATTAGGAACCACTTCTACACACAAAGGGTGATAGAAGTTTGGAACTCTCTTCCGCAAACAGCAATTGATGCTAGATCAATTGTTAATTTAAAATCGAAGATTGATAGCTTTTTGTTAACTAAAGGTATTGAGGGATATGGGCCCAAGGTGGGTATATGGAGTTTGGTTGCAGATCAGCCATGATCTCATTGAATGGCGGAACAGGCTCGAGGGGCTCAATGGCCTCCTCCTGTTCCTATGTTCCTAATGGCATCTAGTATTGCCAAGGCAGCAGGGTCAAGATTGCAGGGTGAGGACAGCACTTATGTGACCAATTGGCATCATGATTCACACACACAATCAACAAGAAAAACACATTCTGAGGTGCAACAAGCAGTTTATTATATGAAAAAGCATTCAAAATGAAAATAATTTATCTTCAGTTACATTCTTTAAATTAATTAATTTTAAAAAACATTGTTTAGAAATTCTTTTACATACCAGGGATGTTATACTCAGTAATGCCGAGTAAAGAGAAACCTAAATACAACTATACATAAAACATCTGTACCATTTGGATATGACAACTAAATCATCTTGATGGACATGACCTGCATCTTAACAACACTGTCATGGTAAAGGCAAGTTACATTGGAAGCTCCAGTTGAAGACCAAGCACTAGCTCAGGAACGATGGGTCAAATGGTCTTGTTCTGTGTTGTCCTGACCTCTGTGTGCTGAGATGACAGCGAGAACAACATCCAAACATTCAAACTATGCAACCTAACAGTCAATGCAAGTTGTATAAGGCACCCCCTTCAGATTTCGAGTTGGAGGTTGAAATAATTAAGGCTCTTCCCAAGTTCAGTGCAATCATGGCAAGGCAGTGATTCCCAAGCCACTTTATTAGATGTTTTGATATTATTTCTACCTGCTATTGGATGGCATGATTAGTGGGCATGGCAATGAGTTGTTACCCCACCAATGCAGGGGAGGCACCAGTGAGATACATAAACAGCATGACTGTCATTGCAATGCATCTGTCCATTATACCGATCAACGGCTGGAATTCTGCATTGCCAAACATCCGAGGAAAATCCATCCAAAATTGTAGAAAAAATAAACATAGAAATAAGAATAAATAATAAATCTTGACTAAGATATAAAATGTATCTGTACTTGGAGTAAACAACACACATAATGGTTGTCGGTGGGATACTGTTTTCCCCACTATCTTTAAGGAAGACATATTTGAGCCCTCTCGCACTTTTGTTGCAGTCAAGCCCATCACATGTCAGGTGATAGCAGAATAAGCAAAAGTATTCCAATGACAACCACAGTGCATCCTTCTTTATATCCTGTATATTGAAGCTACATGGATTTGCATCCGCTTCACATTTATGTCTTACACAGAATGTCACACTGATGTGACATTAGTTGCACATGGAGTGAGCATTACAAACCAAATTCTAGATTTATACTGTCCAGCAGGCACTTTGACTCAGCCTGAATAAAGAGTCAAGTAAGTTATCTTTTACAAGTGATGAATAAAATACTGTCTGTTACTGTTTAATCCTTCAATTCAATCGCTTATTCATTTTAACTGGGTTTCATAGTTTTCACCCTCTCTCCTTGATATAATGTTTGGCACAGATTTCTTATCCTTCAACAACAAACTGAGACCCAGTAAAATGGAAAGCAAAAGAAAACTGAAGGATTACGTTGTGGTGTCAAAATGTAACAGAATAACGTAAACATAATAAATTAAACAACAATTCTTCCTCCAGAGAATGCTGATCCTGAGTTTGAACTTTTATTCTTTACAATTCAGTATGCCACTGTTGACGTATCCCACAAAAGTAACCCGATTATACCTGTCCAATTTCCAGAAGTACTTTTCACGCAGGAAGTAGATGTTTACTGAAAGAGAATGGATTCGAAAGGTGATTAACCATCTCGCAGAGCAAAGGATTATATTGTATATGTATATAATTTTCACTGTTTACTGTCTTTTTCTCCCCATACAATCATATAGTGTATTCACCCCAATGTCATTTTCGGGCTCTCAATTGCAAAAATATTTTTGATGTAAGGGATTCAGTGATCCCACCTCAGAAATAGGGCTGCTGCGCTAGCGCCAATTCATTGACCTGCACTCCCTTTGAGCTAGGCTTGCTATAAAGAGCAAAGCATCAGTGAAATTATCTAATATTACAGAATATAAAGCCCCAAAGTATATATGCTTCATGATGTACTATGTCAGGGCACAATTATTCATAACATTTTCAACATTTGTCTCTACGTGGTTAACAACTTGTGCTGTGCAGCATCAATAGGTAGTAGCAGGTCCTGGGTGACATTAGTGGGTGGTACTATATGCTTCTTTTGATTAGTAAGAAGCAGTCTTTATTTGATTGCCTGCTAAAGGATGTCAATGCCTTGGAGAGGGTGCAGAGAAGATTTACCAGAATTATACAAGGGATGAGGAACTTCAGTTATGTGGCGAGTCTAGAGAACCTGGGATTGTTCTCCTCAGAGCAGAGAAGGTTAAGGGGAGATTTAATAGAGGTGTTCAACATTATGAGGGGTTTTGATAGAGTAAATAAGGAGAAATTGTTTCCACTGGCGGGAGGGTCGGTAACCAGAGAACACAGATTGAAGATAATTAGCGAAAGAACCTGAGGGGAGGTGAGGAGACATTTTATTGCACAGATAGTTGTTATGATCCAGAATGCACTGCTTGAAAGGGTGGTGGAAGCAGATTCAATAGTAACTTTCAAAAGGGAATTGGATCTCTACTTAAAAACAAAACATTTGCAGGGCTATGGGGAAAGAGCAGGGGAGAGGGACTAATTGGATAGCTCATTCAAAGAGCCAGCACAGGCACGATGGGCCGAATGGTCTCCTTCTGTGCTGTAATTTGCAATGATAATGTCAATGAAAGGTGACTAGGACTAATTTTGGGTTAAGTCTTAGTTACTCCTGTAAGCCAAATTTCACATCAGAGCAATTATTTGTTGAAGGAGCTCAGGAGCTTTTTGTCTTTGTGATTAGATGTAGTCTGCTGGACCACATGCACAGTTGAAATTAATATTCTCATTAACTTACAGAAATATCAAACTGCAGATCTTGGTGTTCTGATTCAGGATTTATCCGCTAATGAGGCAGCAACATTAAGGCAGCCTTCTCTAAACCTTCAGACCCATGACATTCAGACAACACAAACCAATGTGTAAGAAGTACCAGTATGACTAGAACTGAGTTACCTAAACTTCATGGGCTGGATTGCCAGAGCCTCACAGGGCTCGCAGACTAATGTGGACACCACAGGATCAACTGCTCCAAACAGGAACCTATGTCTTCATGACATAGCGGTACTTATTTATTTTCTTTTAAAACAGTGGACAACTAGAACTAAGATCAGTAAGATATAGCAATTTCAAAAATTGCTATAACAGACGTTGCAATGTGTCTCTGGAGAACACATTCAGTAGGTACTGTGCTGTTACTGATGTCCTCTAACCATGATTTAACACAAAATTACAAAATAGTAAATTGCGCATCTGCGTGTATATATTGCATGTAATTTATTTTGTGATTATGGTTAAGCAGAAGGGTTAGACCATGCAGAACTGTTTGGCATGCAAAGCTGTAACATTTCTGATAAACTTACTTTTGTGCATGAATACAACATTGGCATCAATCGGCACGTGGCGGTAAATGGCATCAATTTGGCTGATCCTGTCAACTTTCTGTGTCTTCATGTTGAGCCTGAGTGTCAGATTAAAAACACTCCGTTAAGTTCAATGTAAGTGTAACTGTTCCATTTACAAATGCCATAAATCTTTAAGTATAACTTGCAATTTTCCCTAAAAAAAAATTCTCCAGAAATGCATGAGTCAGCTTAATTCCCCCCCCCCACCCCACCACCACCCCACCCCCCCCCCCCGGAACTCCTGCTCAGTGAATACATGGACAACACCTCAAGAGTGAAGCTTCTCTGCTGCACTGCAGCTCTTGCAAGGCCACATGGCCAAATATCTTACATTAATTCCCAAGCCGTGTGTACATGTATACGGAAATTCATTCCAAACATTCACGGTCCAATGTAGGGGAAGGAGGTGAATATTATAGACAGAGGGATTAGGAAGCTACATAAAGGAAGGTAGAGACAATGTCTACAATAGTACAATTTATCATTTACAACAACAACAGCTTGCATTTATATAGCACCTTTAATGTAGAAAAACGTTCCATATTTACTAGTTGAGCTTTACCTGAAAGGTAACACTCCTAAATTCTCATCACATTCTGCTCACCTCCAAATCTTCTGCCCACCAAACAGCCGCACTTTCTTTTGGCCTTTCATAACCGCACCAACTACCTTTTCAACATTGGCATCGATGCCCAGATTGCCGATGTCCTTGGGATAGCCCTGTACAAGGCTAGTGCCAGAAAATACCCAGTAGGATCTCCCTGTAGGGAAATATAAAGGAACAGCTAAGTTTCCATCTATTGCAATGGTAGGGAACAGTTTTAACTTAATCAGCTTCGAAATGTCCAAAGATGTGCGGTTAAGGTTGATTGGCTATGATAAATTGACCCTTAGTGTTAGGGGGATTAAATACGTGGGGTTACGGGGATAGGGTGGGATACGTGTTGGTGTAGGGGTTACGGGGATCGGGTGGGATATGTGTCGGTGCAGGCTCAATGGGCCGAAATGGCCTCTATCTGCACTGTGGGATTTCTGTGATTTCTGTGAAATGACCAACAGCAGCGAATGAATATAGTGCACTCATGTAATCTTCCTTCTGCTCTTTAAGTGGTGGTGCCAACCCATGGCAGTAAAAATACAATTTATGTTCAATACAAAGAGCTATCAGTCTAAACTTGAAGGCAGGCTATAGGTTCCATAAATGGCAGTGAAGATGTTGTGTGGTAACCTTAAAAACTAACATTTTATTATTACTTGACTAACTCAGAGATTGGCTGTGTTTTAGAATATTCGTTGGTCAGTGGTTAGCAAGGATTCTATTTTTCTGCCACGTTCTATATCACTCCCATTCACACGGATTTATGAAAAACTAAACTGATGGGTTCCAACATAAAATCATTAAACAACTGTATTAAGAAAAGGTTTCTTCCTCAGAAGAATAGCTTTTCTGTGCACTCGATCTTATCATCATCATCTCAATTTGCTAATAGGGTTGCCTAAATATTTGCCTGAAAATTATCCTTCCTCAATAATAACAACAACAACAACTTGTATTTATATAGTGCGTTTAACGTAGTAAAACATCCCAAGGCGCATCACAGGAGTATTAAAAGACAAAGAAATTTGACACCGAGTCACATAAGGAGAAATTAGGGCAGGTCACCAAAAGCTTGGTCAAAGAGGTTTTAAGGAGCATCTTAAAGGAGGAAAGAGAGGCAGAAAGGTTTAGGCAGGGAATGCCAGAGCTTAGGGCCGAAGTAACAGAAGGCACGGCCACCGATGGATGAGCAATTATAATCAGCGATGCTCAAGAGGGCAGAATTAGAGGAGGGCAGATATCTCGGGAGGTTGTGTGGCTGAAGGAGATTACAGAGATAGGAAGGGGCGAGGCCATGGAGGGATTTGAAAGCAAGGATAAGAATTTTGAAATCGAGGCGTTGCTTAACCGGGAGCCAATGTAGGTCAGCGAGCACAGGGGTGATGGGTGAACGGGACTTGGTGCGAGTTAGGACAATAAGTCAGACAAACCTGAGAAAAGGTAGACCACCTTTGTATTTATATCTTCAAATGCAGCATCAATTTTGGAAGGAGCTTTAGGCCACAGCTTTGTAATTGGAATTGGTCCCATGATAACTTTCTTTGTTGATGCAAACTTCCAGACTTTTCTAGAAGTATAAATAAAATTACATTTTCAGATAAGTATGGATACTTTTACCTCAGCTTTGCCAACTGGCTGAAGTATTTTCATTGCACAACATAAGATGAATTCCTTTGGTTTCTTTTACAATTACGATGTTTACACAGAATTACATAGAATGTACAGCACAAAAACAGGCCATTTGGCCCAACTAGTCCGTGCTCCGCACAACCCTCCTCCCACCCCTCTTCATCTCACCCTATCAGCATAATCTTCCACTCCTTTCTCCCTCATGTGCTTATCTAGCTTCCCCTTAAATGCATCTATGCTATTTGCCTCAACCACTCCCTGTGGTAGCGAGTTCCACATTCTAAGCACTCTCTGGGTAAAGAGTTTTCTCCTGGGTTCCGGATTGGATTTATGCAGGGGCTTCAGCCCATTGATGTCCCTTTTGCAGGGTTTCAACCGAACAGTTATTTTCACAAAAAATAATGAGAAAAGCCTTTTTGTGTGTGTGTGTTGGGGAGAGGGAGGAGAAGGTGGTAACAAACATGATGGATTCTTACATTTAATCCTGTCAACATCCAACAATACACAAACTGGATGCTGCAGTTAACAATGAAAGTCACACCAACATCCTGTCAGTTGAATTTAGTAATAAAAGGGAGTGGGGGTGCTGCAGTGGTTAGAACATTGCCTTTTCAGTCCTGAGACACAAGTTTGAATCTAACCCAACTGATGGAATGAAAAAGTCTCCTCTGTGCCGGCTGTTAAAGCTGTAGCCTAGAATTACTATTGGAAATATGCAAGTGAACAAACGCTTCAACATTTGTATAATGTTAACCCATTTTATTTCAAACGTGTTAACATCTCTGCTGGAATAGCAAACGGAGGAATGTCACATGATTGCTGAATCCACTAATATATATCTCCAAAAGTAATTTCTCGGCTCATAAATGGAAAGAGCTTGGGGTAGTCGCGATCTAGTTCATAGCTTGGCACAGTGTACATGCAACTGCACCAAACTGCCAATAATTTGAAACTAATTGTCAGATTTCTTCAGAGAAGATGTAGGAAATGGAAACTGCACTTTGGTGGAACTCGTGTAACCTTGTGACTAAGACAATTTGGAGCAGCTTATGGCAATGTCCTGCACCCATACCAGTGATGTATCTGGCTTCGATTGGGTAACACTGATATCACATGCTTATCTAACTTCCCCTTAAATGCATCTATGCTATTTGCCTCAACCACTCCCTGTGGTAGCGAGTTCCACATTCTAAGCACTCTCTGGGTAAAGAGTTTTCTCCTGGGTTCCGGATTGGATTTATGCAGGGGCTTCAGCCCATTGATGTCCCTTTTGCAGGGTTTCAACTGAACCGAAGACTACACCCTAAGAATGAACTCCTTTTGCCTTAATGAGCCCAAAGCTCACCACAAACTTACTGGACATGGCTCCAGATGTGTTGTATTCTCATTGCCAATATCATCCCTTTTTAAAGGAATATGATGCTATTAAAGTGGATGCTTTCAAACTTTCCTGTAGTGAGCACCCCTTTTAAATATTGAGGGCCCCTTCTCCTAACTTCTCTCCAAAGGCAAACAGTACCACTATTCAGAAAATGTATATACAGCAACAGAAAGTCAAGAAATACAAAAGTCTGATGACAGATGGAGTGAAACCCCACAGACGCCCTAGTATTCCCTCACTGGGCTTGAGTATGGTTCTGGGCACCGCACCTTAGAAAGGATATATTGGCCTTGGAAGGCATGCAGCACAGATTCATCAGAATGTTACCAGGGCTCCAAGGGTTAAATTATGAGGAGAAGTTCAATAAACTAGGCTTGTATTCCCTGGAATATAAAAGATTAACGGGTGATTTGATTGAGATTTTGAGGATTTTGAAAGGAATTGATAGGGTAGGTAGAGAGAAACTTTTTCCGCTGGTGGGGAGTCTAGGACAAGGGGACATAACCATAAAATCAGAGCCAGGTCATTCAGGACAGAAGTTAGGAAACACTTCTTCACACAAAGGGTGGTAGAGGTGTTGAACCCTCTCCCACAGAAAGCAGTAGATGCCAGCTCAATTAATAATTTAAAATCTGAGATGGCTAGATTTTTGCTAGCCAAGGGTATTAAGGGATATGGAGCCAAGGCGGGCGGATGAAGTTAGGATACAAATCAGCCATGATCACACTGAACGGCGGAACAGTCTGGAGGAGCTGAATGGCCTCCTCCTGTTTCTATGGTCCCATGGGCCTCTCTCTGAGATCCAAGTCATTTAAAAATACACATTCTGCTTCCACAATCTTGGAAGTGATGGATTGAAGTAATCATTACTTACCCATTTTTGAAGAAATGAAGTGTTTTCTTTATACTTGCAACTGCATCATAAATATCCACTTTGCAGATGTCAGGAATTGACTTGCCACTGGTTGTGGTGGACACAGTTGTTGTGGACACAGTTGTTGAAATTGGTGCCGTTGTTGGGCTGAACGTAGGACCCGGTTTCGGTCCTGTTTACAAAATAAGATAACATGAGTGCATGTATTTACTACTGTCAATACAAATATCTTAATATTTCAGTAAAAGGCTTTGTGCTGCTGTCTTTTAGCTTGAAATAATAAAATTGACCATACCATATAGATGCTGGATTCCTGCAATGTCGTCACTGGGTAACCTGAAGTTTTCTATGTAGCTGTACATTGGGTACATGAGGGCTTCTTTGATAGTGGAATGATCTAGTCCCAGAGAATGTCCAAACTCATGGGCTGCCACTAAAAAGAGGCTGTATCCTGCATAAGAAGATCCATAAATTGGTCAATTGTTTGAATGTTACTTTATTTTGCCTTCCCCACCCCCATCCTCCTGAAAGCACAGACTCATAGAAACATAAAAACGTACATGTCCAAAATAGACCATTGTGGTCCATCTGGCTGGTCCCAGTGTAAGTAACGCATGTTGGGTTTATGGTTTCAAGTATGCTGCCATTGCTCGAGTACCTCTCCCAAGCGGCCATTGTGCATATATGAGCCTAACCATTCATTGAGTGATGGCAGACCGTTTGGCCATGGGTAAGGGCATCACAGCTAAAACCGATCCTCTCCTTATCTAACATCCACACACACTTCCCAGCAAGATCCACTGGACTGTGTTCAGTAGTTGAACCCCAGCTCATTTTTCCTCTCCCTAGTCCAAGGCTACAGAAGTCAGTTATAGCATCCTCATTGCCTGAGATCAGCTAACTCGGCTCTAACGAGTCTGAAACTGTCACCTCTTATGCTGCATGCCTGAGTATTGCATTAGGCACTGAGCTACCAGAGGAATTTTGTTTGAATATTAAACATCTGTTGTCAGTTTAAATGATCCAGGTTCTAACTTCAGAATGATTATAAGTTGAGAATGCCAGGATAATACAGCAGCTTTGATGACACCTTCCTCTCTCATACATACACATACACAGAGAATGAGAGAGAGACAATATATTGTGTATCTGCAAGCTTAAATCCCTCTCTCCTTCTGCTCCTTAAAAGCAACTGGACACCTCACGTCATTCAGGAGAGAGGGACAAAACATTTTTGTAAGGACAACTCTATTGTTGGTTGTCAAGTGTTCAATTTTAGTCAGCAAAGCAATATACATTGGTTCCCTTCTCCCTATCCATCCCCCAGTGTGCTGGCTCAGTGATCCATGGTGCACCTTTCAGTGGGATGGAGGAAAGTTGACCATGTCTTGCCCAACTTTAAGACAACGAGGGACTGCAACATGAAATCATACATTTGGGAATCAAGAGTTCAACTACTTGATCACTAAATTGACATATTTACTCTAAGCATTATGGGATGGTGGTACTAAAGAACATGAACAATGGCGGAAAGATGAAAGAGTGGCCATATTTACCAGCATCAGCACAGAAACCCCATTTTTTGTCTTCATCAAAGTTACTGGTGGTTGCGCACCAGAGCTTTTTATCTGATCTGCCGTCAGTGGTGCACGCATCATACGTTTTGTCAAGGAATGTGAAAGGAAACGAACACTGCTCTCCATCAGAATTTCCACCAACCACAGCATCGGCTGCAAGAAAAACGTGTGCGGGTGAGGAAAGATTAGAGAAAAGGTCAGCACCAGTTGCTGAACCTAAAATAAAACTTCAAAGTCCATCAGGCCGGTAGGACATAAATGTAAAGAAGTGAAAAGTGAATATAATTCAGATTGTAGAAATAATTCTTTACTCAGAGGGCCATGAATATTTGAAATAATCTACCAGAGAAAATAAAGGAGTCCAAGAGTTCGGGGAGTTCAGATTCAGTTGGATGTTAGGCTGGGTGAGCTGGAGCACTGGAGAAACAGCCTTGATGGACTAGATAGCATTTTCTCATCATGGACCTTTTTTTCTAATGTTCTTAATAGTCGGAGATCTCATTGCAAGAAACATAAAATATAAAACTGACATTTGGAATTAGTCGTCCATATTATTAATTTTCTGTCCAGTTTTCTCTCCATCTCTTGGTAGGTGCTGACCCACACTGAGGAACCATTGCAAGGACGGCAGCACCTTCGGGTGCCTTGGTCAAGTGGCACTTCTTTATGTATGACCCTAGACAATGAGTGTCACTGGCTAGTTTACCACCGTGGGCGTCACAATCTACTGTCTTACCCAGTCTACGGAACAAACTCGTTTGTTGAAGAAAATCTGCCCTTTTTGTTTCTTTAACCAAATTCAGATCCTAAGCAGCATAGCACACTCTATCTGGTTTGACAAAACACAGTGTGATTATTGAACAGAGCTTTCTAGCTCTGAATAATTACCTGGATTGGGGCAGAAGCCATATTTTCTATCTATGTCATAGTTGCTGGTGGTTGCACACCATCTGTAGCGATCTTCACGGCCCACAGACGTGCACTGGTTATAACTCATGCCGTCGAATACAAAGGGGAACACGCAAGGTGAACTGTCGCTGTTACCACCAGTGGTGTATAACACTGAACAAGTGAATAGAAAACAGAATTGTAAATAAAAACTGCAATGAACAAACTACAATTATGGCAACATGATACCTTTGTGAAGATCTGCATTGAACAAGGAGTATTGTTTTGGAAGCCTTCCACCTGTAATAGTGATGATAATCTTACTGATTAAATAATGCCATATGTCTTGAGCTGGTCCAGGAGATCAAGATTTTATCCTCCCTCCACTTTTCTTTTGAAGGCACTGACACATGCTGGACTATAGTTCCACTGGCATCTATTGACCTCTGATGCCTCCTCCTAGTAGCCATTCCTCAAGTACAAGCCTGCTTGTTGGCCATGGGGAACATTAAAACCAAGCCCGATCACATCCTCTCACCCAACATCCACATGCATGGCTTCTCCAGCTGATGTCACAGGACAGTGATCAGAAATGGTTCTTTGGTTAATCTTATCCCTTCCCTGACTCTGAAATTGTTGAGGCCAAATATAGATCCCCTGCTGTCACCCTGGCTGAGATCAGGTATTCGGCAATGGCCAGGTATTGAACTTGGGGCACTGGGATGTCAGTGACTAAAGGCTTTACAGAAACCTGAAGGCCACAAGCTGTCATTTTCTCTATAATAGCTCATTCGGTTTTATTTGGTTGTTAAAGATTCAACTACATGTTACAATGGCTGGTGGTTTATTTCTGCCGACAGTATATTTGAAACTCCGGAGCTGGAAACTACTTGGAGTTTTTAATGCTATGTAATATTTATAATATTTCAACAGCGGAGATAACCCTGCTGTAAATTTGACCTGATGCCAATTCAAATTGCTTCACACCAGATCAGCTTGTCAGCGGTTGGAACCAAAGTCGAAATTGAAACTTGAGGAGGGAAACCAATAGCAACACGGCAAAACGTTAGCATGGAGTCCATCATATCAAAATGAATGGACAACTACTTACATCCATGTGGGCAGAATCCATATTTCTGGTCTGTTTCATAGTCTGCAGTCGTGGCGCACCAGATATGTCCGTCATCTCTCCCATCTGCGGTACAGGCCTTGTACGTCTTCCTGTTGAATGTAAACGGGAAGTGGCAGAAAGCGCCATCAGCATTGCCGAAACGGGTTTTAACCGCTGCCGGGAGAAAAGTTAAAACATTAGGACTAGAAGTGGAGGAGGCACAGCCCCTCCCAGAGTTACATTCCATAAGTGATCATTTCTGATAGCTGCCATGCGAAGACACAGGGCAGGCAGTCTATTGATTGGTAATTTTTATAAATCATTGGAAAAGTAGTTGCAGCTTCATTGTATTCAATGTTTGTTACCTGCTCCTTTTCCCAAGGTCCAGAACTCATCGTCATCGAAATGTGCATCACCGTGCAGTTTGCCATAGACGTTTTTGCCGGGTGGGTAGGCATGTGCCAACAGACCATCCTTTCCATCAAATGGATATGGGTCTCCATGCCCTTCAACAAAAATAATTGAAACATATTAACAACATAAATGTGAGCAGGGATCTAGAAATCTAGAAATAACAACAGAAAACGCTGGAAAAACTCAGCAGGCCAGGCAACATCCGTGGAGAGAGAAACAGAGTTAACGTTTCAGGTCGAAACCTTTCTTCAGAACTGAGAAAAAGCAGGAAATGAAACAGATTAAAAAGCAAGATAGGGGGCTGGGAAATGGGGGAGGGGATGAAAGAACAAAAGGGAAGTTCTGTGAGAGGTGAAGAGACATTAAGAGATATTCAAGGTGAGACGAGATGGTAACAGGACAGGTAAATAGACAAAGGATGGCTCTCGATGAAGTGTGAAATGCACTGGCAGAATGAAAGACAGCTGCCATGTGGGAGAGAAAATAAAAAGGAAAAGATACAAACCAAAAGTGTGGATAAAAAATATATAAAAATATAATAGGGGCCGAGGTTATGATCCAAAATTGTTGAACTCGATATTGAGTCCGGAAGGCTGTAAAGTGCCTAATCGGCAGTATTTTGCTATCTAGAAATCTAGAAGTCCCTAATACAGGCATTGAAAGACTTAGTGGCACAGCTGGAAAACAATCACCCCTTGTACCTAGAACTTAGATTAACCCAAATATTTGAGCTAATATGCAAGTAGCCAATTCAATCTATCTCAGATGTCCTGCTAAAACTCTTTGGCTTGCCTCCTGCAAAATGCCCCTTTCTCAGTTGAACTAAGGTTGAAAACTTAAGCAATTTAGCCCATTCGACAAGTAAAGCATGATACTATAGAAAACAATCAGAATGATGAGAGATACAGAAGGGGGGGGGGTGTCGAACAGCTGAATAATTAAGAAGGGAACAATTCAAGTGATATTGTGACTGTCGACTTACATTCTCTGCCAAACTGAATCATGATGTCTGCTTCTCCGCTGTAGATTCTAGTAAATGTTAATGGAGTGACGTCACTCCACAATTTAAATGCACGAACAAATGCATCATCAACAACAGATGGTTCCAAGTCAGGAGTGTAGCTCACAACTCTGGGGAAAATACAATCAAACATTCAATGTTAGTAATTAAACATCACAACAATGCCTGAAACTGGCATTTCCGATGTCCCTACGGGCGTGTACACAGCGCGTACACACCCATAGGGATCGGAATATACGGCCCAATGTAAACCATGCTTATTACATTCTAATAAATCACTGAAGCACTGCCAGTTCTGTCTTGTACTTTTTTCTTGAAATGGCATCCAGGTTGGTATAGCCTGAAATATTGTTATGCTGTACAATATAAATGCGAGAATCCACCAATAGCATTGTAACTGGTACAGCCCTAACTGAGTGAGTGGGCAAGAACATGGCAAATGGAATATAATGTGGAGAAATGTGAAGTTATCCACTTTAGTCGGAAAAATAGAAAAGCAGAGTATTTTTTAAATGGTGAGAGATTGGGAAATGTTGGTGTTCAGACACCTAGGTGTCCTTGTACACGAATCACTGAAAGTTAACATGCAGGTACAGCAAGCAATTAGGAAAGCAAATGGTATGTTGGCCTTTATTGCAAGAGGATTTGAGTATAAGAGTAAAGACGTCTTGCTGCAATTATATAGGGCCCTGTTGAGACCAGACCTGGAGTATTGTGTACAGTTTTGGTCTCCTTACCTCAGGAGTGCAACGAAGGTTCACCAGACTGGTTCCTGGGATGGGGGATTGTCTTATGAGGAGAGATTGAGTAGACTAGGCCTATATTC
This sequence comes from Somniosus microcephalus, assembly GCF_052327205.1. NCBI lineage: Eukaryota > Metazoa > Chordata > Chondrichthyes > Squaliformes > Somniosidae > Somniosus > Somniosus microcephalus. The sequence goes on along the minus strand of NC_140999.1, from coordinate 123,376,314 downwards.
GCTAGTGTTTAGAAGAATGAGAGGTGATCTCATTGAATAAAAAAATTCTTACCGGGCTTGACAGGGTAGATGCAGAGAGGATGTTTCCCCTGGCTGGGGAGTCTAGAACCAGGGGTCACATTCTCAGAATAAGGGGTCGGCCATTCAGGACTGAGATGAGGAGAAGTTTCTTCACTCAGAGGGTGGTGAATCTTTGGAATTCTCTACCTCAAAGGACTGTGGAGGCTCAGTCGTTGAGTATAGTCAAGACAGAAATCGATAGATTTTTGAATATTAAGGGAATCAAGGGATATGGGGATAGTGCAGGAAAGTGGAGATGAGGTAGAAGATCAGCCATGATCTTATTGAATGGCGGAGCAGGCTCGAAGGGCCAAATGGCCTACTCCTGCTCCTATTTCTTATGTTCTTATGAATAAATGTGGAATCCCATATAGAAGGGAAAAGTAGCAACACCAGCCTATGTGACAGTGCCCACTGGACTTTTCTGGTGCATCACATTGAATGGTCAAAGCAGCAATACAATCCCAGCTGGTACAGCCCAGTGGAGCTGGTGTGGCACAGCATCCTACTTGCTGCAGTCTTGCTGAACTATTGGTCTTCTCTCTAAACTCTACTCAACCTTTTAACTGCCAGCTCGACAATTCATTTGACAATTATGGTGTGCCCACGGGCTCAAGAAGTGACATTAAATCATGAAGCTAATTTAACCCCAGTTCATTGCTTTGAAACCACAGGAATTTTACAGTTTTAGTCTAATGGTATATTTGTCAATTATTTAAAATGGAACATCTTTATGCCTCATGTCCAATTCCTTGAATTTAAGCAGAGTCTTCATCATGTACTCACCTGTAAGTCAAGTTAGTGTGGTCCCATTTTTCATCGTCAAATGTCTTGTAGCTAAGAACATCAGGAACGCCACATCGAGGCTGTTTCATGGCAGTCAGTGTGGTCTTATCGAGTTTTCCTGTTTCAGGTAGTCCCAGAGTTTTCTGCACCTTTGTGATGGCAGCTTTTAGGCTAATCATCGCATTGCCAGTGTTTTTAAAATTAAAGTATCCAAACCTCTGCAGGTAGTTCTGTGGAATAACGAGACCCAGAAGGTTAGGCATACATTGTCTATTTAGATGTCAGTGATGCTGTCAAGGCAAGGACTACCACTGAATAGTATTTACTTTATTGAAAGTCAAACCCTGGAGTCGCATCCTCTTTTATTCCCTTAGTAGTCTTCTATCCCCTCTTGAAGGGAGTAGCTTATGCTGGTTCCACAGGCACTAACCTCCTGCTGCTACTTTGGTGAATTTATGTATATTCCTGGATAAATGAGTGTTGGGAGGTTACTTGATAATGAGCCATATTACACACACACACCCACCCATGCCCATCGCATGCACACACAACCCATGCATGTGCGCACACACCCATGTACACACAGACACAGACCCATGCATGCATGCATGCACACACACATCCACACGCACACACACCTGTGCATGCATGCACACACATACCCATATGCGCACACAACCCATGCATGTGCGCACACACCCATGTACACACACACACACATACCCATGCATGTACACTTTCCAGCCCAAGTCACTCGATAGCGACCAAGAATGGGAATACTGATTGATTTTCCCCTCTCTCTAGTTTAAGGGCAGTGAGGCCAACTGTGGTACCTCCTACTGCCAGCCCAACTTGAGACCCTCTTGGTCTGTATGTGTCAGTACAACACCTGACAGTGCACTCTGAGCTCAGCTATCAGATGAGCTGTGATGGAGGCCCTCTTAAGCTGCTTTTATCCCATGTGAGACCTGTTCCAGCACCACCGGATCCTGATACAAGGTCTTCCTGGTGACTGGCCGTAGCAAATCCATGCAGGTTGGCCTTCTAGTTGCAGGACCCATGAGTAGGAACCCAGCGGTGCTTGCACAAGTCTCGCAATGTAATAAAAGCAATTTGAAACCTGGCTCACAGGACATCTCCGTTGCAGTTCAGAACAAGACTCCTGCTGCACAAAGTTTTTGCAGTTTTAAGAGTTTTTGTCATGCTGTGCCCAATTAAATCTGAAGCATGTTAACAATAATACCTGAGGGCGATTATAAAAAGCCAGATTGATTTTCAGAATTAATGATCAAACCATCCAACTAACTGGGGAAAAAATCCTGTTCAGAACTAAAACATTAAAAGGACAAATTATGTAATGAAGTGTAAATGACTGGCTGGAATGAGTAACTATTATAAGATCTGTTTCATAATATAATTTCTGGACCTCATTAAAGAGCCTTGTGTAATCCTCGTCTTTTCTATGTTAGAAAACCCCATTTGAGCTGTTGGGTTTTGCTGCTTTAACTAATGAAGCCAATCACTACGGCCAAGTATAGCTCACCCGTCATCATCCTCCAGATTTATTTATTTTTCTTCAAAGTTTTCCCCTCCTCTCAAGGTGCTAACTCTTGCTGGGAGTTGACTAAAGATAATTCTCTCATTGATATACAGGTGTGGGACGGGGCACAACAGTGTCATGTCCATACCCGAAACCACACACTAGGGCTCTTTCCAACAAGAGTTAGTAGCTAGCAATCAGGAACAGGAACCCTTGCCTAGCTTAGGGGTGCTGAGGCCAATTGAAGTGCCCCAACTGTTGCCCAGCTCAGATCAGCTAACTCAGACAGGGCTGAGCATCAAACCAGAGGTCTTTTGGTTCATATGGCTCAAGGCTACTTCTGTACCACCTCCATTTTCACATGACTTACCTCTGCTGAGCTGTCTTCACAATTTGTATCTTTATTGTCATTCAGATTCTGAAATTTTGAATAGAAGGTTATGCTGATAGGGTTAGTTGAAGAGGGGTGGGAGGAGGCTGGTGTGGAGCAAAAACACTGGCGTAGACCTATTGGGCTGAATGGCCTGTTTCTGTGCTGTACATTCTATATGATTCTATGAAATTTATTTTTTAAAATTCTCGATGGTCAGAGAGCCGAAGAACATAACCTCTCCGACTGAACTAAATCATTTCAACTTTGCTTCCTATTAGGAGCTCTTCAGCCTTCCTGTTGGAACATCGACTCCAACAACTTCAGGCGCTAGCTGTGCACCCAATTTCCCTGCTGGATTCCCCATTCAAATTCTGCTGACTCCCCTTCGATTTTGGAGCAAAGTCTCACCCACCCTTTGCCTATCCGATGCCTTTTGACATGTCTGACGGAATCAATCTTTGTACATTATACAACACTTCTTTCCAACATTTCTAAAATCCACTACAGGCTATTACACCCATTAGCCTCCTCTTTTACCTCCACCTGTTGTTTTTCCCTCCTCTGTCATATTGGTCAATCTGACAAAAGAGCTACTTCCACCTGACCGGGGACTTCTGATCAAATTGCCACCTGAAACATGAACCTGTGTTTCCTTTCTGACTGGTCTGCAATTTTCCAGCATCTTCAGTTTTTTAAACTTTAGCCTTGTATTTTTTGCCGTCGCATTCCTAAAAGTGTTAACTAAAGATAGAATCACACACACAAAAAAAATGCTTTTAGCCTTACCATCGCCACCTCGGTGTCAGTCAGGTTCTGTTCCCCAGGGAAGGTTTTGAAGAGGGGAGTCGTCGGTGCACTGAAGGAGCTGTGTGCCAGCAGAGCAATGCTCAACGCAACCCCTATCAGCATCATTTTGTGAGCAATGGGAAGAACAACTGGAGGATCTGGCTCTTGGGATGCTTCTGTTTCTCTGAGCTGGAGAATGGATTGTATATATACACACAGAGCTACTGACATCAGAGGCCAGTGACTCAGTTAACATCAAAATAGTATGATTCATTGCCTTCCTTGGTGCGGAAACCGGGCTCTGAGCCAAGGGAGTGAAATGTTCCAAACATTTTTGGTCAGCATCGCTCTTGCAACATTTGAATTAATTATTTCAGTTCCCACCACTTAAAACACCCATGATTAAAACGAGCAGTCGCTTATACTGGCCAAAAGACGATAACCATTTGCATTAACGACAATTTCAAAGTTGCCGGTTATAGCCACTTATTTCGGGCGGTACCAGCAGTGCTTACTTGTGATATTGTACAAGTGAAGTACAAATGAAAAACTGATGCGTGTTTTTTAAAATATATTTCTATTTAATAAAATATCACTTCTTGCGCAATAATCCCAGCCGCTGAAATTTAGTGCCCTAATTAGGTGTTTGAGTTGTTGTTTGAATGGTGTCCTGCTCCTTGTGGAGCCCGGGGTGCTTGGTCAGGTATCGGGTCCGACAGTAAGGAGGTTTATCTAGGTAGCGCTTCATGTAGTTGCTGATTACACTCCTGTGAAGCACCTTGGGACGTTTTACTATGTTAAAGGCACTATATAAATGCAAGTTTTTGTTGAATCGAACAATTACCAGGGCCTGTACTATATAAAGTGAGTGTCTTATGGTGTGATAGAGGTGTGAAGAGGGAATAGCTAAAAGGAAGAGTCTTCCTGAGAAAAGTATCTGTTTGTGAACACACAATATGGTGAATTTGTTTACGATGGTTAGCCGAACAACTTAGTCTTCTATCCAAAGCAAAAAATAATTGCCAAAATCTTTTTCCATGAACACTATATCCCTTTAACTGCTAATAGGGCTAAATACTTGTTCAGCATTCTTGGACTTGTTCTTTTTTTTCAATCAGTCATTTCAGTGCTTTAATTAGAGTGTCATTGCCACCCTGATGGGGAAAGGAATGCTGTGAATAACTGTGGTAATAGATTAGAACAGCTTGTTACCAGGAATGATGTTGTATTCAACAGGGCAATGGACTGTTGTCCGCTGTAATCTTTTCAATAACATTACCATGAAGGCATAGAGTTTCCTCCTTGGGCGTAACCCAGAAGTTAACCCAAAATGTAGCCAAGGTTGCGCCCATTTTGCTGATGTCAAGATACACCCAAGTATCCTCCCAAACTCATTAGAATGCGCCCGACCTTAAAATAGGCGTAAATCAGCATAAACAATTGGGGCCCCAGAAAATGCCGCACCCACGCCATATATTTCTTCTTTGATTCTTAAAATTTCAACTCATTTAACTATCATTCATGTACATCAGTCACCACATGTTTAAGAACCTGCAATCTGGGTCGATTCTCAATTTTCAATGTGACTTAAACTTTGCCATAAAAATCCATTCAAAGAAACAGAAAATACTGAGCAGACCTCAGTGAGGATACATTTTTTAAGACACTGAAAAAAATTGCGATAAGCACCAGAAGAATGGCTTTCTTTCCCGTTGCGTCTGGAAATCTGATCGAAATGTTAAGAAACCCTCGAACAAGCACAAATGGAGGATACTCGTATTTAAAAGTTAGGGCGTGGCAAGTTGTGTGGGCAGAGATTCGTTCGGATGAAGGGTTTGATGGACAGATGTAGAAGATCGATGAAACTTGGGCGTATTGTAGCTGCACGCGTAACTCACTTACGCCCAATATCCTGCCATCTTTTAAGCCACATAATTGGTTTGTGGCCAGATTACGTTTGTATCTGGATGCAAGTACGGAGGAAAATCCAGACCAACGTATTTTGTGGCTCCCTTGCCCCTTCTCTGCAACTACAAGTGCATAAATAGATGGGGCAGGTGAGGGAGGAGTCAAATCGCCTGGTTTTATGTATCTTTGATATTGCTATTTTTACATGGGTGTTAAAATGTTTTGATGTGCTCCAACAATGATCTAATGGTTATGGGTAATTCCCATTGTAGTATTAAGTTATACAGACTTGAAGATCCTAGATTGGATTCCCAGTCCATACTGTGCACCTGGAGTTGCAATCAGCTTTAGTATTGGGTTAGAGAGGAGAAAAATCAATTCCTGATCACTATCCAATGACCTATGCTGGAAGTTGGATGTGTGTGTAGAACAACAAAAGAAATTAATCTCTTAGCATATCTCCTTAAAGGAACTGACAAAAGATATTTGCATTGTTGAACTACCCAAAACAACAACAACTGCATTTATATAGCACGCTTGATGTAGAAAAACATCCCAAGGTGCTTCACAGAGGCGTCATTAGACAAAATCAACACCGAGACAAAGAATGAGATATTAGGAAGGGCTTGGTCAGAGGTGGGTTTTAATGAGAGCCTTAAAGGAGGAGATGGAAGTGCAGAGGTGGAAGGGTTCAGGTATAGAAATCCAGAATTTGAAGCTTAGCTCGCTGAAGGCACAGCTGCCAATGGTGGGGTGAATGGGGGCGGGTGCATATAAGGCTAGAGTCAGAGGAATGGAGAGTTCTGTGGGGAGGAAGGTGGTTACAGATATAGGGAGTAGCAAGGCCATGAAGCGATTTAAACATGAGATGCAAATTTTAAATTGGAAACATTGGGAGACTGGGAGTCAACAAAGTGTGATGGGTGAGTGGAATCTGTGTGCGGGATAGGACGCAGACAGCATGACATTAATGAGAAGATTGTGATGGAATACAGGTCAGAAGAAGTCATGATCATACGGTATAGTTATCTAGTCGGATCGCACCTTGAATATTGTGTTCAGTTCTGACTGCTGAGAAACAAGGGAAAACACTGAGGTGCCAGAAGTAGTGCAGAGAAGAGCTGCAAGGCTGATCCCTAATGTCAATTGTGAGGAAGGGTTGGAGAGACTTGAGCTTTTTCACCTGGAGATGATCTTATAGAGGTATACAAGATAGTAAATAGTTTGAAAATAGTAAATCTGAAATATTACTTTAAATTGTAGGACAAGGGGACACTGGTTGAAATTAGTAAAAGGAAAATTTAGGAAACCCTTCACATAATGAGTGATCAATAGATTGAATGAACTTCTGGATAGAGTATTGGAGGCAAAAACCCTGGAATTATTTAGATGGTGTAATGGGACTGGTTTTTCTGGATGGATGAATTAAGATGGGCCGAATGGCCTTTCTCATCTGTAATTATTGTGATTTTGTGTATCACAATATATTTTCCAAATGGAAATGGCATTGTTGGTAGTTTGTTCTCATCAGTGATTTTGGAACTCACAGGCCAGAAATTTCTGGTAGCCCCTTCAATCTATTGTGAATGCACTGTCGATAGAGCCTACTGGCCAAGAAAGACTCATCATGAGAACATAACAGCAGTCCTATTTTTCTCATCTGTCAATAAGCTCTGGAATTCCCTCCCTCAATCTCTCCGCCTCTCCACCTCTCTCCTCCTTTAAGTCACTCCTTGAAACCTACCAGTTTTTGGTCACCTGTCCTAATATCTCCTTATGTGCCTCAGTGTCAAATTTTGTTTGATAACGCTCCTATGGAGCACCTTGAGGCATTTTACGACCTTAAAGGCGCTATATAAATGCAAGTTGTTGTTGACTAACGATTCTTATATTCCTGGGGGGAAGTTAACAAGTAGCACAGAATAGAATAGATCAAGTTTCCTCCAGATATGCGCTCTTCAGTTTCTCAAAATATTGCACCTTGCATTCCAACTAAGGAATGAAAAATAAGCTCTTTGCAACACTGAGGATTGGAGTTTCGAGCAGAGCCAGACACATAACCCAATCTGAAACAAGAGTCTTAATTGCCAGGTACAAACTGTTAATTGATGATGCTTAGATTGAATTCCAAGCCTATAATTTAATTGACAAGATCAGACTACCTCATAAGGTACTCAAGCATTTTCCAAGTGTTGCCTGAGTGAGATCAGTTTGTGGTCGCTAGCTCACTCTGGTATTAATTTGTGTTGTAACATATAATACAGCCATACATTTGTATCGTGCCTTTCATGCTGAAATGTCTCAAAGTGCTGTACACAATTAATTACTTTCGAGGTGCTGTAGCTGTTCAAATAGGTTGATTTAGGGTGACATTTTCCAAGACTCCATCACATTGGTGTGGCCATGCACGCAGCAAGCAGCTCATTGGAAAATTGGAGGTGGGGCAGAATGCAGGAAAGATTTCACTGGCAGTGTCACCTTGGCTCAGTTGGTAGCACTTTTGCCTTTGAGTCAGAATGTTGTGGGTTCAAGCCTCAGCTCAGGATTTTAATTCCTCTTCATCAAATGGGCATAGGGTGTTCAAGTTTTAAGTTTTCCCATTTCTGTGCGAGTTTCAGGGTTCTTTAGAATCATTTGTGCATGTGTGTCAGTGTAGCATGGAATGAGTGAGTGAAAAGTACAGCAATCACAGCAATAGAGATCAGTTGTGGGTGTATTGATTTCTTTGTGGGTTCAATGACGAGACATTTATGAAAGAGAATGTCTTTTAATCTAAAGCTTGTTCAACTCTTTTAACAGCATTTACAGGAGACATCATGCTAGTGATGCATCTAGAACGAAACTGAAACTCAACTAAACTGCCTTGCTTGTCTCGGTCACATGCCCTCTGCTGGTCAGGCACAAGCAATCAATACCTGCAAACATGCTGGTAAGGCATCATAATCAAACAGGCAGATACCATCTCTATTTGCTGATATCATTACATCTCCTTTTCTTAAAACAAAAATATTTTACTTTTAACTAACAACATGTTTTCTTTGTATTAATCTGCATTTTAACTGTAACACTTAATGAACTTACATTATCATTATCATGATCAAGGTTTTTTAACCTTGCTTTGTGTGTTCACATGAAATATGTCAATACACTAGAACTTGAAGAAAGAATAAGATAACACTACTTCCTTCTATAACAATAGTCCTTAAATTTGCTCAATGAGTCTCTCAGGAGGCTTCACGTGTCTTGAGGATTTTCTGATTGATTGTCCTTGAATCTGAGTTGTTGCCTCAGATGATTGGTTCTCAGCTGTGTGATCAGGTTGTTCAACAGTATCAGTCTCTTGACCTGCTGTGGCTGGTCCCATGAGAAGATCGCGACGATTTCTTCTCAGAACAGCACCCTCATCTGTCTGAATGGTGTATGATCTTGGTTGAACTTCACTCAGGACAGTTCCCTTCTGAGTCCATGTGTTTGTTTTGTCTTTCAACCTTACTTGGTCACCAGTGTGGAGTTCAGGTAGGTTTTGTGTTCCTCTGTCATAGTAGTACTTTTGCTTTTCTTTCTGTTGTTCTTTGAACTTCCTCACTTTCTCCCCCTCTTTTGTTCTCAGGAGGTTCTCCGGGATGGGTAGGTTTGACCTTAGCATCCGTCCCATAAGGAGTTGGGCTGGTGACATACCACACTCGAGCGGCATTGTGCGGTATACAAGCATGCTCTGGTAGAAGTCAGTTCCACTGTCTTTTGCCTTGTACATCCGTCTTTTCACTGTGTTTGCGGGCTCTCCTGGGTCAACAGCTCTGGACAACGTGTCTGCTGTATACATCAGCTTACCCGGTGTGTACGCAACATTCAGTTCATCATAGACTGTCTCTCCTTCGCTTTCCACAACGAGGACTCTCTTTACCAGGTTCAGTCTCTCACAGGCTTTTAAACCTAGTATGGCTTGCACATCCTTTGGCACCATGATTAATGCTAGCGTGTGCTCTCTGTCCTTGTGTGTTACTTTGACAATGCATCTTCCTTTCACTGGTATATCAGTACCTGAGTATCCTGTCACTTTCACTTTTATTCCATGTATCTTTGGTCTGGGTCTAATTTTCTTGAAATCAGTCTCTGATATCACATTAACTTGTGCTCCAGTATCCAATTTAAATGGAATGTATATGTCATTCACTTTTAGTGTCAACATCCAGTCTCTTTCTTCTTTTTTGTTTTCAGACACAACATCTACATAGAACTCCTCTATGTCGCTTTCATCTACTGCATGGACCTTGCTTTGTTGCATTTGGTTCTTACAGCAACGGGCATAATGGTTGTTCTTGTTGCAACTATTGCATGTTTTACCATATGCTGGACACTTTCTTGGTGGATGCTGTGTACCGCATCGACTACATGACTTTCGATTGTCCCTTTCATTTTCGTTCGCTGGCCACGCCTCTTTTTTCACATTGGCGCTCTTTTTGTTAAACGGTTTGTGTCCGTTCTTACTCACTGCATCCACGTTGCAGCTACTGTCACTGAACAGCTCCTTTGCCTGCGACTTCACAGTCTCTGTAGCCCTACACAGTGCTATGGCTTTTCCCAGGTCTAGATCTTGCTCTCTTAGCAGTCTTTCCCTTAGAACATTATCTGGAATACCACACACCAGTCTGTCTTTTATCAGCGAGTCTGTCAGTCCCCCAAATTCACACGATTTGCTTCGGTTTCTTAGTTCAGTCACATACTGATCAATAGTCTCTCCCGTTTTCTGTACACATGTGAAAAATCTGTGCCTCTCAAACGTCACGTTACATTTAGGTATGCAGTAGGCCTCAAACTGTTCCATTATTTTATCTAGCTTAATTTTGTCTCCATCAGCAGCGAATGTGAAGTTATTATACACCTCCAGCACTTCATCACCCACGACATGTAAGAACAGTGACGATTTCTTTTTATTACTTTTCTCGTCAGCTCCGATTGCCGCTAAATACAATTCCAAACGTTGTTTGAATCTCCTCCAATTTTCAGCCACATTACCTGTCAACTGAAGCTTCGCCGGTGGGAGTAAACCTTCCATTTTTCACTTCGTTAGCTATTCTCTAATGGTAAGTAACGATGTTCTCTTTTGGCTTGCTAATCTGTGGAGAGCTGATTTAACTTCAGATTTTTCCTCTTCATCTCTTTCAATCACTTCTGACACCATGTATTGATTTCTTTGTGGGTTCAATGATGAGACATTTATGAAAGAGAATGTCTTTTAATCTAAAGTCTGTTCAACTCTTTATACAGCTTTACAGGAGACACGATGCTAGTGATGCATCTAGAATGAAACTGAAACTCAACTAAACTGCCTTGCTTGTCTCGGTCACATGCCCTCTGCTGGTCAGGCACAAGCAATCAATACCTGCAAACATGCTGGTAAGGCATCATAATCAAACAGGCAAATACCATCTCTATTTGCTGATATCATTACAGTGGGGGCTATCCAGCCCGTGTGAAAGCAGTAGTAATGGGACAGTGGTCCCCACAATAATGGCCCGTCATTTCCGATAGGAGGCATCCTGCGTGCGGATGCCTCCTATGGGGACAAAATCTACGCTCTTACCTGAGGGCTCCCGAGGTCCGGACTCTTCCACTCCTGGGCCTCTCCTGATGTGCGTGCACAGAGGCCCAGGTATCCCAGGGGTGCAGGCGGTTCCCTGGGATCACGTGGGCCAGGCGAGCTAATGGGAGAAGGGAATCCCCCTTCATACCCATGACAGGTAGACCTGTCAAAAGTATGAATGGGGATCACTGAAAAAAGACATCAAAACATTAAATACATTTTTTTTAAAAACCACATTTTTAAAATGAGTTAAAATAACATTCAATTAAATAACCCTGGAGTGGGACTTGAAATTACCTTTATAAATGTGTCAAGTATCTTAGGATAACTCACCCGAAAGACAGCACCTCCAACAATGCAGCTTTCCCTCAGTATTATACTGAAGTATCAGTTTAGAGTTGATGTGCTCAAACCCTGGAGGACAATCTGAACCCACAAGGCAAAAGTGCCACCTAATAAGTCAAGCCGACACTTACTGTCGGGGCTCACTATCTGAAACAGGGAGGTTGAATTCACTTCCACACATTTGCAGTGCTTCAACTTGGTGGAGATTTCAACTTGCTATTCTGCTCTTTACTTTATATCCATGTCAGACAACACACGGTTCCTTTGAACATTTCTGAGTAGTTCTGAAATGACACAGGTGAGGGCAGCACTTGGAAGCAGAGTTGATTGTTAAAAGGGACGATTAGCAGCAATCTATGGGCTGTCGGTAGATTTTCAGATTTGTCTTTATTTGTATTGCTCTGTAGATCTGTGCCTATGCCTATTTGTGTTTTTCTAATTTGTTTGCAGGATGTGGGTAATGCTTGGTTGTCCTGAGGAAAGGATGGGTTTTCCAGCAATTTGTTTCCCTTTTACTTTATTAGGAACATAGGAGCAGGAGGAACCCATTCAGCCCCTCGAGCCTGTTCTGCAATTCATTGAGATCATGGCTGATCTGTATCTTAACTCCATCTACCCGCCTTGGTTCCATAACCCTTAATACTCTTACCTAACACAAATCTATCAATCTCAGTTGTTAGTGAACCAGCAACTCTCATGGTAACAAATGACCAGATTTATTGAATTTAATTTCACAATTTTCCATGTTGATATTTGAACTCATGACCTCTGGGTTGCTAGTTCACCACACCAATAACCACCGCACTATGGTACATGTGTGCCTGTGTATGTGGCTATGCTTATAGTGGTGACATCTCGGTGGTGTGAAATCTCATCACCTTGCAGAACCTTGAGCTGAGTGTCTCTCTTGCCTGTTGCCAAGCTCCACCTCCGGAGTATTGCCTGTTTAAGCCCTTTCCTCTGCCCCAACTCTGCTAAAAACCCAGTCCATTGCCTCAAAGATCAACTTCCAATGTTCTCATTGCTGGCACGGGTTTGACGGGCCAAATGGCCTCCTTCTGTGCTGTAACCATTCTATGATTCTATAATTGAGGCCTGTCAGATAGAGGACTGCAGCTTGGTTTACTGGGGGAGGAGCGAATGAAGGGAGATGAGATAAATAGTGTTAAAAATATAATAATCAATAAAATTACAATTGAGGTATTGGTATGGGAGCTGCAGATAGGTCCCTCAGAATTAGTATAGATCCAAAATCCTGTAAGCGACAAGACCCTGAGAAGTAGTAGCTGGTCCCACTTGGTGAGAGGTCAGGGGACAGCGTGTCAGTGCAGTTACAGTAGGTAGCCGCCATTGTATGTAACTCAAATCAAAAGCTGCACAATGGTCTAGTAGGTAAAGGCATTAAACCTTGCTGACCAGTAGGCCCTATACAAACCAAAAGGTTTGTGATGAGTTAGCTGATTTAAGTTGGGCCAGTAGAAGGGGAACTGCTGCTCGCCTCAGACATAGAATCATAGAATGATACAGCACAGAAGGAGGCCATTCGTCCCATTGTGCCTGTGCTGGCTCTCTGAAAGAGCTATCCAATTAGTCCCACTCCCCTGCTCTTTCCCAATAGTCCTGCAAATTTTTGCTTTTTAAGTAGAGATTCAATTCCATTTTGATAGTCATTAGTGAAGCTGCTTCCACCACCCTTTCAGTCAGCGCATTCCAGATCACTACAACTTGCTGTGCAAACAAATTTCTCTTCATCTCCCCCCTGGCTTTTTTGACAATTATTTTAAATCTGTGTCCTCTGATTACTGACCCTGCTGCCAGTCAAAACAGTTTCTCCATATCTACTCGATCCAAACCCCTCATATTTTTGAACACCTTTATTAAATCTCCACCTCACCTTCTCTGCTCTAAGGAGAACAACCCCAGCTTCTCAAGTCTCTTAAGATAACTGAAGTCCCTCATCACTGGTACCATTCTAGTAAATCTCCTCTGCACCCTCTCGAAGGCCTTGACATCCTTCCTAAAGTGTGATGGCCAGAATTGGATGCAATACTCCAGCTGAGGTCTAACCAGTGATTTATAAAGATTTAGCAAAACTTCCTTGCTTTTGTACTTATGTCTCTATTTATAAATCCAAGGATCCCATTTGCTTTTTTAATAGCTTTATCAACTTGCCCCTGCTTCTGATAGCTACCCAGTGATCTATGCTCATGTTTGAAGGTTTGAAGGTCGAGAGCTGGAGAGACAGTTTGAAGGTCGAGAGCTGGAGAGACAGTTTGAAGGTCGAGAGCGGGAGAGACAGTTTGAAGGTCGAGAGCTGGAGTGACAGTTTGAAGGTCGAGAGCTGGAGAGACAGTTTGAAGGATGAGAGCTGGAGAGACAGTTTGAAGGTCGAGAGCTGGAGTGACAGTTTGAAGGTCGAGAGCTGGAGTGACAGTTTGAAGGTCGAGAGCTGGAGTGACAGTTTGAAGGTCGAGAGCTGGAGAGACAGTTTGAAGGATGAGAGCTGGAGAGACAGTTTGAAGGTCGAGAGCTGGAGAGACAGTTTGAAGGATGAGAGCTGGAGAGACAGTTTGAAGGATGAGAGCTGGAGAGACAGTTTGAAGGATGAGAGCTGGAGAGACAGTTAGAAGGTTGAGAGCTGGAGAGACAGTTTGAAGGATGAGAGCTGGAGAGACAGTTTGAAGGTCGAGAGCTGGAGAGACAGTTTGACGGATGAGAGCTGGAGAGACAGTTTGAAGGTCGAGAGCTGGAGAGACAGTTTGAAGGATGAGAGCTGGAGAGACAGTTTGAAGGATGAGAGCTGGAGAGACAGTTTGAAGGTTGAGAGCTGGAGAGACAGTTTGAAGGATGAGAGCTGGAGAGACAGTTTGAAGGTCGAGAGCTGGAGAGACAGTTTGAAGGATGAGAGCTGGAGAGACAGTTTGAAGGTCGAGAGCTGGAGAGACAGTTTGAAGGATGAGAGCTGGAGAGACAGTTTGAAGGTCGAGAGCTGGAGAGACAGTTTGAAGGATGAGAGCTGGAGTGGAACCCGGTTACCAGATGCCAAGTTGGACAGCCAGGGGTAATGTGCAGGCCAGGTGTGTGGAAGAAACCGAGGGGAAACATCGAGAAAAACTGAGAGGAAACATTGAGAAAGACAGAGGAAACATCGAGAGAGAGAGAGGGGAAACATCGAGAGAGACCAAGATGGAAACCTCGAGAAAGACTGAGGGGGCACTTTATTTATTTAATTTTATTAATTAATTAATGAATTAGTTAATTAAATTTATTTAATTATAAGTTGTGAGTTCCTCACGATGCTCTCCCAGTGCGGCCACCCTGTAACCAGGGATTATTCTAGAAGCCTGGGTAGAAATATCAATGTAATTACTGTAGAAATTACTTTTTTTACATTATTGCTTGTTCATTTTATGGGCTGCCTTTTTATGTCTTTTATTTATTTTATGTCTGCTTTATTTATATTTAAAGTATGTATGCGTGTATATGTCGGTATGTGTTTTTTTGTGATGGCGCCGATGAAGATGGCTGCCGTCCTTGCGGGCTCCGTGCGTACCAGGCAGCTAAGTGTTCTTGCTGCTTGGTGCTCTCGGCTCGTCAAGAAAAAAGCATTTCACTGACTAGATTACACTTCTTGTATATAGTTATGTGACCAATAAAATTGAAATTGAAAATTGAAATTGAAAATTGAAATTGAAATTGAAATTGTTTGCACATAGCATTAGGACAGGATCAGGTATGACCATCCACGGTCAAACAGTTTGCTGACACAGAGGGCTGATCTTTCTGGGGTTCCACACCACTGGAAGGACCTGTCACGCACAAGGGGTGGCTGACTGGAAAAACAATATGAATGGATTGAAAACTGTGGGTGATGCACCTGTAGTTTCCTGATAAGCTGCCTGCTGAGTGCAAGGCCATTGGTCACAGAGTTTTGGAAAATTCAGCAACCATGGAACTGTGCACCAGCAAGGGTCAGCTGGTTAAAGGAAGGAAAACATTGGCAAAAAAAGACAGGTGGTGGAGAGGTAAAGGTGGGTCCCATCAGCATGCATGAGGCAGATGACCCAATGCGGCAGCATGTAGATGAGGAAGAGGAGGCAGTCAAGGGTGAATCCTTTGCAACTCTGACGTTGATAGTGCAGGGTTGGGATGAGAAGCAATTGCTGGAGAAGCTCTGGCTATAGTTGGCTAGTTAAGAGTAGAACCAAGAGAGGGCAGTTCCACCAGTGGAGGAGAGGCATTGGAAGAGTATGTGTCAAAGGCTGCAGAGAGCTCAAAAAGGAAGAGGAGAGATAAAACCATGGTCACAGTCACAGAGAATGTTGTCTGTGATTTTGGTTAGGACCGATTCAGTGTGGTGGGAAGGACAGAAACCTGATTGGAGGGATTGGAACAGGGAATTGTGGGAAAGTTGGGCACAGATCAGAGAGGTGACAACACATTCAAGCACCTTGGAGAGGAAGTGAGAGTTGAAGATGGGGTGGTAGTTAACAAGGACATGGGCCAAGGGTGAGTTTTCTGAGGAGGGGATGATGATGACAGTTTTCAAAGGAAAGGGGGACAGTGTCTGAGGGGAGAGAACCATTTACAATATCAGGTAGCATGGCAGCCAGGAAGGGACGTTAGATGGTCAGGAGTTTAGTGGGAATGGGATTGAATGAGGAGCAGGTAATTGTCATTGTTGAGATGAGCTTGGAGATGGTGGGGGAGATAGGAGAGAAACTAGAAATAGATGGCGGTTCAGGGCTAAAGTAGGAGAGGTACTGGGGGAGGTTTGGCTTAGTGAGCATGGGGAAGGGGGGAGCAGTAGAGGCAGTTTATAGTTGGTCTCTATCTTTCAAGACAAAAAAAATCCATGAGCTCTTCATACTTGTTAGAGGTGAGGGTAGAGAAGGCAGGGGAGAGGAGTTTAATAAGGCTGTTGGTAGTGGAGAAAGGGAAGCTGAGGTTATCATTCCCTTCCAGAGCGACACATTAATGGATAGACCAGAGGTTAAATAATAATGAGCAATTAACAGGAAACATGTGTATTGTCCCACAACTGAAGTTGACGTGAAAGTACCAGAGGGAATAGGGAAAGTCCAAGTGATGAGTAAAGCAGGAGGCGGTTTATAGTACTGTAGTAGTCAAAGAGGAGTCTTTAGAGGTAATTTTCTGAGCACGTGCTGGTGACGGGGAATCAACTGTGCCACCAGCATGTGTGAGAAATCATTGCGTGCTCCAGGGAACCTTACCCGCTGGTAGTGTGTACTCGGTGAAAATTTACTCTTTTCAGTGAATACAGCAGCAAAGTGTAGCATCAAACCTGTATTTGCTAGACACTTTTGGAGGAAGATCAGGAGCAGCCAGAGTAAATGCAACCTCCTTTGCCCTCAACCCTAATGGTTTCAATGGCATAGGAGGCATACCATCAAGATTTGGTATTGCCTAATGCATAGCACCTTCCTGGACCTTTTCAATGGGCTGCATGCAGTGACAACCAGAAAATGTTGATGTTGTTGACTGTAAAACCTTTGATCAGTGTAGGATATGAGTCTATATACAAGACAGGCTGAATTTGTATTTTTGCTGGCAAGCGTGTGCCACAATCTGTCTGAGATTTGTGGTTGATGTCTCAAATTGATAGTCATTAGCATTCAATGGGTATTCTGTTGTATTACTAGTTCATACATTGTCTGAGGTTTATACACTTTCTGTAGTTGGAATGTAAAGGAACCTCTCCCTTTAGTAAAAGCACAGGCTGACACAAGTCTGTCTCATAAGAGGCAGGCCATGAATTGGCTAGATGTGATGATTGCCAAAAAATAGGGCCAAAATAGGCCTGTTTTCTCCCACTCCAAACACTTGAGCACATAACCTGGGCTGGCACTCCAGTGCAGTACTGAGGGAGCACATCTTGAGTATTGTGTGCAGTTTTGGTCGCCTTATCTGAGGAAGGATGTTCTTGCCATGGAGGGAGTGCAGCGAAGATTCACCAGGCTGATACCTGGGATGGCAGGAATGACGTATGAGGAGAGATTGGGTCGATTGGGCTTATACTCGCTGGAGTTTAGAAGAATGAGAGGGGATCTCATTGAAACTTATAAAATTCTAACAGGACTGGGCAGACTAGATGCAGGAAGGATGTTCCCGATGGTCGGGGAGTCCAGAACCAGGGGTCACAGTCTAAGGATAAGGGGTAAGCCATTTAGGACAGAGATGAGGAGGAATTTCTTCACCCAGAGAGTGGTGACCCTGTGGAATTCTCTACCACAGAGGGCAGTAGAGGCCAATTCATTAAATATATTCAAGACGGAGTTGGATATATTTCTTAAGGCTAAAGGGATCAAGGGATATGGGGAGAAAGCAGGGACAGGGTACTGAATTTGGATGATCAGCCATGATCTCATTGAATGGTGGAGCAGGCTTGAGGGGCCGAATGGCCTGCTCCTGCTCCTATCTTCTATGTTTCTATATTTATGTTTCTTTCTTTTAAACAATGTCACTCTAAGTAATTTCCTTGGGTCCGATAGAAAGTTCCTGGAACAGAAACAAAGCAGCTAATTCATTCAGCTGAAGTTAGGTAATTAGTTTAGATTTTGTACAGTACAAATTCATGATGCTAAAAGCAAACTCCATTGGGAGAGCAGCGCCTAATTTTCCAATGGGAAATTGCTGGAACTACACAATTCCACATTTATAGAGAAAACACAAGTGGATGTTTTAGCACATGTCTTCATCACAACTTGTCTACTTTACTTAAAGTTATACAGATGGAATCATCCTCTTTCTAGTAATACAGTAGTACTGTTTGGCTCGTACTCATATTGCAATGGTTATTTTGCAGTGACTCTAATTGTGATCTAATTACCATAAACTCTCATTTTCTCCAGTGATTTAAACCCAATGCAAAAACAATACGGTCATTGACTAAAAGCCAATTTACAACAACAACTTGCATTTACGTAATGCCTTTTATGTAGAAAAATGTCTCAAGGTGCTTTGCAGAGGCATAATCAGAAAAAAATGGCCGCTGAGCCAAAGAAGGAGAAATTAGAAGGAGTGAATGAAAGCTTAGTCAAAGAGATGGCTTTTAAGGAGCGTTTTAAAGGAGGAAAGAGAGGTGGAATGAATTAGGCAGGGAATTCCCGTGCGTGGGGATTAAACAACTGAAGGCATAGCTGCCAATGGTGGGCAAAGGGAGTGGGGATGCACAGGAGGCCAGATTTATAGAGTTTTGGGGTTATCGAGTCTTACGGCACAGAAGGAGGCCATTTGGCCCATTGAGTTTGTGCCGGCTCTCTGTAGAGCAATCCAGTCAGTCCCATTCCTCTGCTCTATTCCCGTAGCCCTGCAAGTTTATTTCCCTCAAGTGCCTATCCAGTCTCCCCTTGAAAACATTGAGTATCTCCGCTTCCAGCACTTCCGTCAGCAGCGAATGCCAGGTCATGACCACTTGCTGTGTAAAAAAGTTTTCCCTCACATCCCCCCTGTACCTCTTGCCCAATACCTTAAATCTGTGTCCCCTAGTTCTTGTACCATCAACTAGTGGGAACAGCCTTTCCTCGTCTAGCCTAGCCAAACCCGTCATAATCTTGTACACCTCTATCAAATCACCACTCAACCTCCTTTGCTCTAATGAAAACAAATCCAGCTTCTCCAACCTGTCCTATAGCTAAGATCCCCCATCCCCGGAACCATTCTGGTAAATCTCCTCTGCACCCTCTCAAGGACCTTCACATCCTTCCTAAAGTGTGGTGACCAGAACTGGACACAATACTCCAGTTGTGGCCTAACCAGCGCTTTATAAAGGTTCAGCATAACTTCTCTACTTTTATACTCAATACCTCTATTTATGAAGCCCAAGATCCCATATGCTTTGCTAACCACTCTCTCAATATGCCCTGCCACCTTCAGGGACCTATGCACATTAACTCCCAGGTCCCTCTGTCCCTGCACACTCTTTAAAACTGTGCCATTAAGTGTAAATTGCCTCTCTCGGTTTCTTCTGCCAAAATGCATCACTTCACATTTCTCTGTATTAAATTCCATCTGCCACTTGTCTGCCCATTCTGCTAGCCTTTCTATGTTCTGCTGCAGTCGATTGATATCATCCTCACTGTTTGCTACACCCCCAAGTTTGGTGTCATCGGCAAATTTAGAAATTTTACTCTGTATTCTAATATTCAGGTCATTTATATATATCAAAAAAAGCAGTGGCCCCAGCACTGACCCTTGGGAAATACCACTGTCTACCACCCTCCAGTCTGAAAAACAGCTATTTACCACAACTCGCTGTTTTCTGTCCTTAAACCAATTCCTTATCCAAGCTGCCACTGACCCACTTATTCCATGAGCCTCAATTTTGTTGGAGGAAAGCAGAATTTTGGGGGGTTTGTAGAGCTGGATGAGGTTATCAAGACAGGGAGGGGCAAGATCTTGAAGGGATTTAAACAGAATGATGAGTATTTTAAATTGGAGGCGATGGGGGGACCAGGCCAATATAGGCCAACAAGGACAGGGGTGATAGATATATGGAATTTGGTGCAGGATAGGATACAGTCGGCAAGGTTTGGATGAGATGAAGTTTATGGAGGGTGAAAGCTGGGAGGCCAGCCAAGAGACCATCGGAATAGTCGAGTCTGGAGATGACAAAGGCATGCAAGCGGGTGAAGTTATGAAGGTGGAAGTAGGAGGTCTTTGTGATGGGAAGGATATGGAGTTGGTAGCTCAGCTCGGATTGAATAGGACTGATTCAGACTGTGCGCAACCTCACCATCCTAGGGGGAGATAGAGGAACAGATATGTAGGCAAATCTCAGAGAAATGTGCAAATAATAGGGTAATAATAATGGGGGATTTCAACTTCCCCAATATTAACTGGGATAGTCAAAGTGTGAAAGGCTCAGAGGGTGTAGAATTCTTAAAGTGCATCCAGGAGAGCTTTTTGAGCCAGCATGTAGAAAGTCCTACAAGAGAGGGGGCGGTACTGGACCTAATTCTAGGGAATGTGGCCGGCCAAGTGGAAAAAGTGCTAGTAGGTGAGCACTTTGGTGATAGTGACCATAATATGGTAAGATTTAAGGTGGTCATGGAAAAGGACAGGGATGGGCCGGAAATAAAGGTTCTAAATTGGGGGAAGGCTGATTTTAATAGGATAAGGCAGGATCTGGCCAAAATGGACTGGGATCAGCTACTTGTAGGAAAATCCGCATCGGAGCAATGGGAGGCTTTCAGAAGGGAGATTGAGATCATACAAGGGCAACATGTTCCCATAAAGGTCAAGAGTGGTTCCAAAAACCACAGGGAACCGTGGATGTCAGGGGATATACGGGAATGGATTAGGAAAAAAAGGAGGGCTTTTGGTAGATACAAAAGGCTAAAGACGGAGGAAGCCCTAGAGGAGTACAAAAAGTGCAGGGGGATACTTAAAAAAGAAATTAGGAGATCAAGGAGGGGCCATGAAATAACACTGGCGAGCAAAATAAAGGAAAATCCGAAGATGTTTTATAAGTATATTAAGGGTAAAAGGATAACTAGGGAAAAAATAGGGCCCATTAGGGACAAAAGTGGCAATCTGTGTGTGGAGCCGGAAGATGTAGGAGGGGTTCTAAATGAATTTTTTGCATCTGTTTTCACTATGGAGAAGGACGATGTAGACATAGAAATAGGGCGGGGGGACTGTGATATGCTCGAACATATTAACATCGAGAGGGAGGAGGTATTGGCGGTTTTAGCTGGCCTAAAAATGGATAAATCCCCAGGCCCCGATGAAATGTACCCCAGGCTGCTGTGTGAGGCAAAGGAGGAGATTGCGGGGGCTCTAACACATATATTCAGGACCTCTCTGGCCACAGGGGATGTGCCAGAGGACTGGAGAACCGCTAATGTAGTACCATTATTCAAGAAGGGTAGTAGGGAAAAACCGGGGAACTACAGGCCAGTGAGCCTAACATCAGTGGTAGGAAAATTACTGGAAAAAATCCTGAGGGACAAAATTTGTCTCCACTTGGAGAGGCAAGGATTAATCAGGGATAGTCAACATGGCTTTGTCAAGGGAAGATCATGTCTGACTAATTTGATTGAATTTTTTGAGGGGGTGACTAGGTGTGTGGATGAGGGTAACGCAGTGGATGTGGTATACATGGATTTCAGTAAGGCCTTCGATAAAGTCCCGCACAGGAGACTGGTCAAGAAGGTAAGAGCCCATGGAATCCAGGGTGCCTTGGCACATTGGATACAAAACTGGCTTAGTGGCAGAAGGCAGAGGGTGATGGTCGAAGGTTGTTTTTGTGACTGGAAACCTGTGGCCAGTGGGGTACCACAGGGATCGGTGCTGGGTCCCTTGCTGTTTGTGGTCTACATTAATGACTTGGATATGAATGTAAAGGGTATGATCAGTAAATTCGCGGATGATACTAAAATTGGTAGGGTGGTAAATAGCGAGGAGGGTAGCCTCAGTCTGCAGAACGATATAGATGGGTTGGTCAGATGGGCGGAACAGTGGCAAATGGAATTTAACCCGGAAAAGTGCGAGGTGATGCACTTTGGGGGGTCTAACAAGGCAAGGGAATACACAATGAATGGTAAGACCCTAGGCAAGACGGAGGGTCAGAGGGATCTGGGTGTGCAGGTACACAGATCCCTGAAGGCGGCGGAACAGGTGGATAAGGTGGTAAAAAAGGCATATGGGATACTTGCCTTCATTAGCCGAGGCATAGAATATAAGAGCAAGGAGGTTATGATGGAGCTGTATAAAACACTGGTTAGGCCACAGCTGGAATACTGTGTGCAGTTCTGGTCGCCACACTACAGGAAAGATGTGATCGCGTTAGAGAGGGTGCAGAGGAGGTTCACCAGGATGTTACCAGGGCTGGAGCGCTTCAGCTATGAAGAGAGACTGGGCAGATTGGGTTTGTTTTCCTTGGAGCAGAGGAGGCTGAGGGGGGACATGATTGAGGTGTACAAAATTGTGAGGGGCATAGATAGGATGGATGCTGAGGAGCTTTTCCCCTTAGTAGAGGGGTCAATAACTAGGGGGCATAGATTCAAGGTAAAGGGAGGGAGGTTTAGAGGGGATTTGAGAAAGAACTTTTTCACCCAGAGGGTGGTTGGAGTCTGGAACTCACTGCCTGAAAGGGTTGTGGAGGCAGAAACCCTCACAACATTTAAGAAGCATTTGGATGAGCATTTGAAATGCCATAGCATACAAGGCTACGGGCCAAATGCTGGAATATGGGATTAGATTAGACAGGGCTTGATGGCCGGCATGGACACGATGGGCCGAAGGGCCTCTATCTGTGCTGTATTACTCTATGACTCTATGACTCTGAAATGAGCTTAAATCTTTGGGGGTGGTATTGAGGAAGAGAAAAGAACCTGTCTAAAATAAACCCAACCTGCAAATTTGAACAACTTTTTTAGTGTGTTGCAAGGCAAATCTTTGAAAAAGAGAGACTAATGTTTCATATATATATATACATATATATGTTCTACATATGAAACTGATATAATTTATGAAGCATTAGAGTTTATCAACAGATATGATACGCTGAGAAGAATTTTAAGATCTTAAAGTAGTGTGCGTTTCTTACAAACTATCTAGAATATTACATCATGTTATATCATTAATTTAAATAGAATACAAAAATGATAGAATGTAAATGAAAATCTTACTCTAATCAACAATATCAATGAAGTGCCAGGGAGCAGGAGAGGCTCCTTTTACATCTATACAGTACAACCATAACAACAACTAGCATTTATATCACACCTTTAACATAGTAAAACGCCCCAAGATACTTCACAGGAGGGTTATCAGACGAAAATGAACAACAAGCCAAAGAAGGAGACATTAGGACAGAGAACCAGGTAATTAACATATTGTAAATTAGAAAATCTAAGTGTAGAGCACAGATCCAGATAGTCCACGTTCAGGGCACCAACTCTACCATCTTGCTGCACTGACTCCACAATTTTAAGTTTTATATTGAATTACAAACTATTTTCTCGCATTAAGGAAAAGGATATGAATGCTGAAATGATTTTTTTTTTAAATTTTGTTGAAAAATTCTTCAATAATAATCCAAAGATCCCGATTTAATGGGGGGCGATTTTGCCAGCCCTGGGGAGGTGGGTATGGAGGCGGGACTGTCGGAAAAATGGCAGAATTTGGGGTCGTGTGGCAAACCCGCCCCCAACCCGCCTCCATGTCATCTTCCCAGGAGGCGGGTTGCCGTCCCGCGCCGGGTCCCATCTCCTTGGAGGCGGGAAGGGATTAAAGCCTATTAACTGCCTGTTAACAGGCAGAAAATAGGATTATGCCCTTTTTGCCCTCACAAGTGCGGGCTTCCCAAAGGTTCCAAAAGACGCCAGCTCAGCGAGGTGAGTACTGGGTCTGCGGGGGTCGGGGGGGGGGGTGCAAAAGTGTGGTGTGAAGGTAAGTGATGGGTGCAAGAGTGTAGAGGTGAATATCTGAGGTAAGTGCAAAGTGTTTTTAAAAGTGTACTTACCTTTGTTTCTACCTTCAGGCTTTAGCCGGTTTTTATGTGGAGAGTCTCACACCGCCGCTGTAGAGATGACAGATGGCCGTTGCATTCTCAGATGCAACAACCATCTAATTTCTGTAAAAGAAAGAAGGTTGATGAGGTCTTGCATACAAGACCTCATCAAACTGCAGAGAATGTCACTGTTTGACAGCTTCACAGAGCTGTCAAACGATGACAATTCATCTGTCAAAAATGGGCGGGCTTAACAAGGTCAATCAAGGGAAAATAGTGTGGGTTGGCCACAAATCGATGGAGGCGGGACATTGACCTGACAAGCAGCAGTCCTGCCTCCAACGCGCCTCCATTCACAAAATCGTCCCCAATATTTCTACAGAGTAGAGACAAGAATGTAAATTTGGCCTTGATTATTAATATATAAACTTCCCTTTCCTTTCCAAAGTCCTTGAACATGTCGTTGCCCAAATCCATGCCCATCATGGATTTGGGCAACTCCATGTTTGAATCCCTCCAATCAGGTTTCCGCCCCTGCCTCAGTGCTGAAACAGCTCTTATCAAAGTGACAAATGACATCCTATGTGACTGTGACCATGGTAAACTATCCCTCCTCGTCCTTTTCAATCTGTCTGCAGCCATGGTTGACCACACCATCCTCGTCCAATATCTCTCCTCCGTTGTCCAGCAGAGTAGGACTCCACTCGCCTTGTTCCAATCCAATCATACCAGAGAATCACCTGCAATGGCTTCTCTTCCTGCTCCCGCACCATTACCTCTGGTGTCCCCCAAGGATCTATCCTTGGCTCCCTCCTATTTCTTACCTGCACACTGCCCCTTGGCGACATCATCCAAAAACATGTCAGGTTCCATAGGTACGCTGACAACACACAGCTCTACCTCACTACCGACTCTCTCGACTCCTCCACTGTCTCTAAATTGTCCAACTACTTGTCCGACATCCAGTACTGGATGAGCCGAAATTTCCTCCAACTAAATATTGAGAAGACCAAAGCCATTGTCTTCGGTCCCTGCCACAAACTCCGTTCCATAGCCACGGACTCCATCCCTCTCCCTGGCAACTGTCTGAGGCTGAACAGACTGTTCACAACCTTGGTGTCGTAGTTGACCCTGAGGTGAGTTTCCGACCACACATCTGCAGCATCTTCACTAAGACCGCCTACTTCCACCTCCAGAACATCGTCTGACTCCGCCTCTGCCTCAGCTCACCTGCTGCTGAAACCCTCATCCATGCCTTTGTTACCTCTAGACTGACTATTCCAATGCATAGTCACCCATTCACCCGTTCACCCATCACCCCTGTTCTCGCTTCTACATTGGCTCCAGGTTGAGATTTTAAAATTCTCATCCTCGTTTTCAAATCCCTCTATCGCCTCACCCCTCCCCATCTCTGTAACCACCTCCAGCCCTACAACCCTCTGAGATATCTGCGCTCCTCCAATTATGGCCTCTTGCACATCCTTGACTTTAATCGCTCCACCATTGGCGGCCGTGCCTCCAGAGCCCTAAGCTTTGGAATTCCCTCCCTAAACCACTCCACCTCTCTACCACTCTTTCCTCCTTTAAGATGCTGCTCTTTGACCAAGCTTTTGGTCATCAGCCATAATATCTCCTTATATGGCTCAGTGTCAAATTTTGTTTGATAATCGCTCCGGTGAAGCGCCTTGAGACATTTTACAACATTAAAAACGCTATATGAATGCAAGCTGTTGTTGTATAAACAACACTTGAAGTAGAACATTGGGAGGAAGAATCACTGTCAAGACTTTCCAGAGAGTCAGTTCTGTAGTGTATGTACCTTTAAGAGAGAACTACTTTTACAGCTCCTGTATACTGTAGTACCGGCAGTGACCACACCTGTATATAAGCCTTGAGCATGCCTCTGTACTGTTAGTCTTTAGACTACCCTCCTCCAGTAAACACCTGTTGATTGTTAATTTACAGCCTCCGTCTAGTTATTGGAAAACATCATACTTTAAGAATCACGGATTCAACAAGTTCCTGAATGGAGCGGCACACCTGCCACATTTGGACTCAAAGGTGCACCTTCGACTCTCTAGGGCTCACAATCAGAAGATTCCCAGGAATCTGGTGACATCCCTGAACTGTGCAAAAAGGTGTGCGATACTTTTGTGGAGTCAGCAGATTGACGAGAGAATCAACTTGGTTGGCTACTTGCAACCAGCTGAATTATACAGTATGAAGAAAGGGTTTATTGTCCTTGTGCAGCATGCTGATTCAGCCTGAACCCCAACAAAATTACTGCTGGTATTCTGGGCCCTTGGAGCACAACCTGACTCCTGCTGGTTGAAGATGAGGAATTGGTGAGAGAGATTTGAGAAAACAACTCCTGAGCCCTCTGGCTAAAGTGTCCCTTCAGTCATTTAGCTACAATTAAACATGATGGGCTGGAAATTGCGGTTGGAGGCTTCCCGCGGGCGAGTGCCTCTGAACCACAAGAAAATACGCACCTACCTGGTGCTGCCGTATCTTCGAAGACTCGCGCTCCTGGGCCTACACCTGCATAAAGGCCCACGTATCCCAGGAGCGCATGCGGTTTGCAAGCGTCCCTAGGATCACGTGGGCCAGCCCAACCAATCACAGAGGGGGATTCCCATTATGCTTATGGGGATTCCATTTATGTACGGAATCCCCATAAGTGTAATTAGGAATCCCCTAAAAAATACGTTTCACAGCACGTAAATAAAAATAAATCATCACGCGGTCAAAATTAATTAAAATATAATTTAATTCAACATTTTGAAAAATAAATTTAAACATTTTTCAAGGGGCCAAAAATAACCTAAACTAATTTTAAAGGTTTTTGTATGCTTAAATCAATTAAAATTTTTAATTTTAATATTTATTTAAACCCTTACGCTGGTAAAAGAAGTTCTTACGCCTGCTTTTACCAGGCATAAGGGTTTCGTGGGCATTCTCTGGGCAGTAGTTGGGCAAATAGCCCAACCCTGTGCCAGCGAATGCCATTTCCTGCGGGTTCGTACGATCTGTCAAGCTGAAACTTGACAGATCGCAAGATCTGGGTTTTTGCACATGTGGAAACCCGAAACTTGAGGGGCACTTACGATTGCGTATGCTAAAGGCCACAGAAAATCCGGGCCGATGTCTTCCAATTATATGTTCTAAAAGAGGCTGCAGACTTTGCTTTCAGCCAGCTACAGGTATTATGACTTGTGGGTGTTAGATAGTATTCAATTCTGTCATGATCTGCGATGTGGCTGAATTATCTATGTAGGTCTGAAAATATGATCTGTTTATGGATGATTTTGGACTCTTCATCATCTGAGGAGTTAAAGCTAAGTGGAAGATGCACATTTTGTATGTGCTACTGTAATATGCTTATGGCATCTGCATCATATTGCCCTCAGCTGTTGAAAAGTGAATGATGTGACACAATAGTTAAGGTTAAAATATAGCTTATCATAATCAGTGCTTATGAAATCTTGTTGCAACCAATATTTTCCAAAGATCCCTTTGAGAAAGTTCTGTCATTGTCTTCCCTGCAAATACCAGCTGTCTCATAGCATGACCGCGAGCCTATGGGTGAATTAAATCTCATTAAAATGTTACTGACTGTGATGAAATATATGCCTTCATCAGCCCCTGTGTTTTACCTGCATTGTATTGTGTGTACCGCCCCCCTTTTTCCTATTGTGTGTATTGGCTCCGCCCCTGTCTTTTGTCATATAAAGGTCTCAAGAGCTGTATGAGTCATTTCTGCCAGACGAATCCGATGTGGAAAGACATGCAATGTTCTTAGTGATTAAAAGCCTTCAGTTGAATCCTTTAATTCCTTGTCTTTGAGTTATTGATGGCACATCACTGACCATTTTGATGTCACTGAAACTTCTTGGTTTTTTTTACTTTTACTGAGTAAAAGCCCAGCAAACTATTCCCAAACTGTCCAATCAGCTCTGGGTTTGCTGAATCCATGGTGATCCCCAAGATGGAGGCCCATTTTCTCGATAATGAATTCGATGTCTTGATTGGTAAATTTTCCCTTCCTAGATATCCTGGGTAAAGATGACGGGATCGAGTTTCCGGTTGTTTTCATTACTTAAGTCAGCACAATTTGGGCGGAATCAGCCGAACCAACGCGAAAGATTGGGGAATTTGAAATATACGCTCGTGTTTTCCACAACCTTTCCACTGGTCAAGGTTCAATTTGTCCGAATCAGGCCCTGCCCACAAAACTGGGTACGTACCCAGGTTAAAATGACGAGATTCCACCGACTGCGCTGGTTCGGGAAGGCTCTTCAAATTGCGCTCATTTTCTTAGGCACACAGGCATGTTTTAAAAGATTTTTCATATCAAAAAATATTTAATTTACTAAGAAACTGACTTGTGAGCACCAATGAAACTATTAAATGGTTGAGTATAGCCTCTTAAAGTCATTTTCAGTGATTTTAAATCAAGTTACTCACAGGTGGAGGACTGGACACATCTATTAAAAATGTTTTCTTTTGGGTGATAAACCCATTTTCAGCTGGATTAATAAAACTGCACCATGTGAGTAATAAAACACATAAATACATCAAGGAATACTTTTTAATGGAAAGGAAAAAAAAGAAACGATTACGTTCAATTATGCTGCCCGACTGCACTGGTCCGTGTCGGGAGCAGCAGGAGAGCAGCGTTACAGTGAGTATTTAAACTCACTTTCGCGGGCTTTTTTCAGAGGTTTACCAATCTCACAGACCGGCGGCGGTGTTCCAGAGCCACGTCACGATTCAAAAAGTGACGTGGGCAAGAGGAAGCAGCTGATTGGGTGAGTATGGCCAGGTGAGTGTTTATACTACTCTATAGTTTGACAGTTAAGGTTAATAGTTTATAAAGTTTAGAAGGTTTTAATTTTTGTGGTTTTTAGTTTCTAAGGCCTCTGTTGTGTAGCGGGGAGTGCTAGTAAACAAGGGCCCTTGAGTATTTCATTTAATTGTAGTGTAATTAGTGGTATTGATTTGATTTAATTTAATTTGAATTAATTAAAGGGTAAGTCATGGCAGCACAGCTCGGCCCCATGGCATGCTCCACCTGCACTATGTGGGAAATTAGGGACACTTTCTGTGTCCCTGATGACCATGTGTGCGGGAAGTCTATCCAGCTGCAGCTACTGGCAGACCGCATTGCGGTGCTGGAGCTGCGAATGGATACATACTGGAGCATTCACGATGCTGAGGACGTTGTGGATAGCACGTTTAGGGAGTTGGTCACACCGCAGGTAAAGGCTGCACAGGCAGGAAGGGAATGGGTGACTGCCAGGCAGAGTAGTAGGCGCAGGCAGGTAGTGCAGGGGTCCCCTGTGACCATCCCCCTCTCAAACAGATATACCACTTTGGATATTGTTGAGGGAGATGGCTTATCGGGGGAAGGTAGCAGCAGCCAACTTCCTGGCACCATGGCTGGTTCTGCGGCACAGGATGGGAGGAAAAACAGCAGGAGAGCTATAGTGGATTCTATTGTAAGGGGACTAGATAGGCGTTTCTGCGGCTGCAAACGAGACTCCAGGATGGTATGTTGCCTTCCTGGTGCAAGGGTCAAAGATGTCTCGGAGCGGCTGCAGGGCATTCTGGAGGGGGAGGGTGAACAACCAGTTGTCGTGGTGCATATAGGCACCAACGATATAGGTAAAAATGGGATGAGGTCCTAAAAGCTGAATATAGGGAGTTAGGAGGTAAATTAAAAAATAGGACCTCAAAGATAGTAATCTCAGGATTGTTACCAGTGCCAAGTGCTAATCAGAGTAGAAATAGAAGGATATTTCAGATGAATATGTGGCTTGCGGAACGGGGAGGGAATCAAATTCCTGGGACATTGGAACCAGTTCTGGGGGAGGTGGGACCAGTACAAACTGGACGGTTTGCACCTGGGCAGGAGCGGGACTGATGTCCGAGGGGGAGTGTTTGCAAGTGCTGTTGGGGAGGGTTTAAACTAAAATGGCAGGGGGTTGGGAACCTGTGCATGGAGACAGAGGAAAGGGAAGCAAGGATAGAAGCAAAAGACAGGAAGGAGAAAAGCAAAAGTGGAAGGCAGAGAAATCAAGGATGTAAATCAATCAGGGCCACAGTATATAATAATTCTAAACGGGCTGAGTGTTAAAAAAACAAGCCTGAAAGCTTTGTGTTTTAATGTGAGGAGGAATCGTAATAAGGTGGTTGAATTAGCTGTGCAAATAGATGTAAACGGATGTGATATAATTGGGATTACGGAGACATGGCTCCAGGGTGACCAAGGCTGGGAATTCAACATCCAGGGGTATTCAATATTCAGGAAGGACTGGCTAAAAGGAAAAGGAGGTGGGGTAGCATTGCTGGTTAAAGAGGAGATTAACACAATAGTAAGGAAGGATATTAGCTCTCATGATGTGGAATCTTTATGGGTAGAGCTGAGAAATACCAAGGGACAGAAAATGTTATTGGGAGTTGTATACAGACCCCCAAACAGTAATGCTGAGGTTGGGGATGGCATTAAATGGGAAATTAGAGATGCGTGCAATAAGGGCACAGCAGTTATCATGGGTGATTTTAATCTACATATTGATTGGGCTAACCAAATTAGTAACAATACCATGGAGGAGGAATTCCTAGAGTGTATACGGGATGGTTTCCTGGACCAATAAGTTGAGGAACCAACTAGAGATCAGGCCATCTTAGACTGGGTATCATGTAATGAGAAAGGATTAATTAGCAATCTTGTTGTGCGAGGCCCCTTGGGGAGGAGCGATCATAATACGATAGAATTCTTCATTAAGATGGAAAGTGAAGTAGTTGACCCAGAGACCAGGGTCCTGAATTTAAATAAAGGAAACTACGATGGTATGAGGCGCGAGTTGGCTAGGATGGATTAGGGAATGTTACTTAAAGGGTTGACAGTGCATAGGCAATAGCAAACATTTAAAGATTGCATGGATGAACTACAGAATTTGTTCATCCCTGTTTGGCATAAAAATAAAACAAAAAAGGTGACTCAACCGTGGCTAACAAGGGAAATTAGGGATAACATAAGATCCAAGGAGAGGACATATAAATTCACCAGAAAAAGCAGCAAACCTGAGGATTGGGAGCAGCTTAGGATTTAGCAAAGGAGGACAAAGGGATTAATTATGAGGGGGGAAATAGAGTATGAGAGTAAGCTTGCAGGGAACATAAAAACTGACTGTAAAAGCTTCTATAGATATGTAAAGAGAAAAAGATTGGTGAAGTCAAGCGTAGGTCCCTTGCAGTCAGAATCAGGGGAATTTATAATGGGAAACAAAGAAATGGCAGACCAATTAAATGCATACTTTGGTTCTGTCTTCACAAAGGAGGACACAAATAACCTCCCAGAGATGTCGGGGAACATAGGGTCTAATGAGAGGGAGGAACTGAATGAAATCAGTATTTGTAGGGAAATGGTGTTAGGGAAATTGACGGGATTGAAGGCCGATAAATCCCCAGGGCCTGATAATCTACATCCTAGGGTACTTAAGGAAGTGGCCCGAGAAATAATAGATGCATTGCTGGTCGTCTTCCAAAATTCTATAGACTCTGGAACAGTTCCCATGGATTGGAGGGTAGCTAATGTAACCCCACTATTTAAAAAAGGGGGTAGAGAGAAAATGGGGAATTATAGACCAGTAAGCTGACATCGGTAGTGGGGAAAATTCTAGAGTCCATTATAAAAGATGTAATAGCAGAGCACTTGGAAAATAGCGACAGGATTAAACAAAGCCAACATGGATTTACAAAAGGTAAATCATGCTTGACTAATCTACTGGAATTTTTTGAGGATGTGACTGGTAGAATAGATAAGGGAGAACCAGAGGATGTGGTGTATTTGGACTTTCAGAAGGCTTTCGATAAGGTCCCGCATAAGAGATTAACGTGCAAAGTTAAAGCATATGGGATTGGGGTAAGGTACTGACTTGGATAGAGAACTGGTTGGCAGACAGGAAGCAAAGAGTTGGAATAAACAGGTCTTTTTATGAGTGGCAGGCAGTGACTAGTGGGGTAGCACAGGGATCTGTGCTAGGACCCCAGCTATTCACAATATATATTAATGATCTAGACAAAGGAACTAGATGTAATATCTCCAAGTTTGCAGACAACACAAAGCTGGGTGGGCGTGTGTGCTGTGAGGAGGCTGCAGAGAAACTCCAGTATGATTTGGACAGGTTGGGTGATTGGGCAGATGCATGGCAGATGCAGTATAATGTGGATAAATGCGAGGTTATCCACTTTGGTGTCAAAAACAGGAGGGCAGATTATTATCTGAACGGCAATAGATTGGGAAAAGGGGAAGTGCAACAAGACCTGGGTGTCCTTGTGCACCAGTCGCTGAAGGTAAGCATGCAGGTGCAGCAGGTGGTTAAGAAGGCAAATGGTATGTTGGCCTTCGTAGCAAGAGGATTCAAGTACAGGAGCAAGAATGTCTTGATGCAGTTGTACAGGGACTTGGTGCGACCACACCTTGAGTAGTGCAGTTTTGGTCGCCTTATCTGAGGAAGGATGTTCTTGCCATGGAGGGAGTTTTTTTAATTTTTTTTTAATTTTTATTCATTGATGGGATGTGGGCGTCGCTGGCTAGGCCTGCATTTAGTGCCCTTCCCTAATTGCCCTTGAGAAGATGGTGGTGAGCCACCTTCTTGAACCGCTGCAGTCCATATGGTGTAGGTACACCCACAATGCTGTTAGGAAGGGAGTTCCAGGATTTTGGCCCAGCGACAGTGAAGGAACGGCGATACAGGTCCAAGTCAGGATGGTGTGTGGCTTGGAGGGGAACTTGTAGGTGGTGATGTTCCCATGCGTCTGCTGCCCTTGTCCTTCTAAGTGGTAGAGGTCGTGGGTTTGGAAGGTGCTGTTGAAGGAGCATTGGCGAGTTGCTGCAGTGCATCTTGTAGATGGGACACACTGCAGCCACAGTGCGCCGGTGGTGGAGGGAATGAATGTTGAAGGTGGTGGATGGAGTGCCAATCAAGCGGGCTGCTTTATCCTGAATGGTGTCGAGCTCCTTGAGCGTTGTTGGAGCTGCACTCATCCAGGCAAGTGGAGAGTATTCCATCACACTCCTGACTTGTGCCTTGTAGATGGTGGAAAGGCTTTGGGGAGTCAGGAGGTGAGACACTCGCCGCAGAATTCCCAGCCTCTGGCCTGCTCTTGTAGCCACAGTATTTATATGGCTGGTCCAGTTCAGTTTCTGATCAATGGTAACCCCCAGGATGTTGATAGTGGGGGATTCAGCGATGGTAATGTCATTGAATGTCAAGGGGAGATGGTTAGAGTCTCGCTTGTTGGAGATGGTCATTGCCTGGCACTTGTGTGGTGCGAATGTTACTTGCCACTTGTCAGCCCAAGTCTGGATGTTGTCCAGGTCTTGCTGCATATGGACACGGACTGCGTCAGTATCTGACGAGTCTCGAATGGTGCTGAACAGTGTGCAATCATCAGCGAACATCCCCACTTCTGACCTTATGATGGAGGGAAGGTCATTGATGAAACAGCTGAAGATGGTTGGGCCTAGGACACTGCCCTGAGGAACTCCTGCAGTGATGTCATGTGATTGAGATGAATGACCTCCAACAACCACAGCCAACTTCCTTTGTGCTAGGTATGATTCCAACCAATGGAAAGTTTTCCCCTTGATTCCCATTGACTTCAGTTTTGCTAGGGCTCCTTGATGCCACACTCGATCAAATGCTGCCTTGATGTCAAGGGCAGTCACTCTCACCTCACCTCTTGATTTCAGCTCTTTTGTCTATGTTTGGACCAAGGCTGTAATGAGGTCAGGAGCTGAGTGGCCCTGGCAGAACCCAAACTGGGTGTCAGTTAGCAGGTTATTGCTGAGTAAGTGCCGCTTGATAGCACTGTCGACGACACCTTCCATCACTTTGCTGATGATTGAGAGTAGACTGATGGGACGGTAATTGGCCGGGTCGGATTTGTCCTGCTTTTTGTAGACAGGACATACTTGGGCAATTTTCCACATTGCTGGGTAGATGCCAGCATTGTAGCTCTACTGGAACAGCTTGGCTAGGGGCGCAGCTAGTTCTGGAGCACAAGTCTTCAGTACTATTGCCGGAATGTTGTCAGGGCCCATAGCCTTTGCAGTATCCAGTGTCTTCAGCCGTTTCTTGACATCACGTGGAGTGAATTGAATGGGCTGAAGACTGGCATCTGTGATGCTGGGGACCTCAGGAGGAGGCCGAGATGGATCATTCACTCGGCAGTTCTGGCTGAAGATAGTTGCAAATGCTTCAGCCTTGTCTTTTGCACTCACGTGCTGGGCTCCACCATCATTGAGGATGGGGATATTTTTGGAGCCTCCTCCTCCTGTTAACTGTTTAATTGTCCACCACCACTCACGACTGGATGTGGCAGGACTGCAGAGCTTTGATTTGATCCGATGGTTGTGAGATCGCTTAGCTCTGTCTATCGCATGTTGCTTCCGTTGTTTGGCATGCAAGTAGTCCTGTGTTGTAGCCTCACCAGGTTGACACCTCATTTTTTGGTATGCCTGGTGCTGTTCCCGGCATGCTCTCCTGCACTCTTTGTTAAACCAGGGTTGATCTCCCGGCTTGATGGTAATGGTAGAGTGAGGGATATGCCGGGCCATGAGGTTACAGAGTGTGGTTGAATACAATTCTGCTGCTGCTGATGGCCCACAGTGCCTCATGGATGCCCAGTTTTGAGTTGCCAGATCTGTTCGAAATCTGTCCCATTTAGCACGGTGGTAGTGCCACACAACACGCTGGAGGGTATCCTCAACATGAAGACAGGACTTCGTCTCCACAAGGACTGTGCGGTGGTCACTTCCACCAATGCTGTCATGGACAGATGCATCTGCAACAGGTAGATTGGTGAGGACGAGATCAAGTAGGTTTTTCCCTCTTGTTGGTTCCCTCACCACCTGTCGCAGACCCAGTCTGGCAGCTATGTCCTTTAGGACTCGGCCAGCTCGGTCAGTTGTGGTGCTACCGAGCCACTCTTGGTGATGGACGTTGAAGTCCCCCACCCAGAGGACAGTTTGTGCCCTTGCTACTCTCAGTGCTTCTTCCAATTGGTTTTCAACATGAAGGAGTACTGATTCATCAGCTGAGGGAGGGCGGTAGGTGGTAATTAGCAGGAGGTTTCCTTGCCCATGTTTGACTTGATGCCATGAGACCTCATGGGGTCCTGAGTCAATGTTGAGGACTCCCAGGGCTACTCCCTCCCGACTGTCTACCGCGGTGCCACCACCTCTGGTGGGTCTGTCCTGCCAGTGGGACAGGACATACCCAGGGATGGTGATGGTGGTGTCTGCAACATTGGTTGTAAGGTATGATTCGGTAATTATGACTATGTCAGGCTGTTGCTTGACTAGTCTGTGGGACAGCTCTCCCAATTTTGGCACAAGCCCCCAGATGTTGGTAAGGAGGACTTTGCAGGGTCAACAGGGCTGGATTTGCCGTTGTCGTTGTTGTTTCCGGTGCCAAGGTCGATGCCGGGTGGTCCGTCCGGTTTTATTCTTATTGTTTTTCGTAGCGGTTTTTTACAACTGAGTGGCTTGCTAGGCCATTTCAGAGGGCATTAAGAGTCAACCACTTTGCTGTGGGTCTGGAGTCACATGTAGGCCAGACCAGCGAAGATTCACCAGACTGATACCTGGGATGGCAGGAATGACGTATGAAGAGAGATTGGGTCAATTAGGCTTATATTCGCCAGAGTTTAGAAGAATGAGAGGGGATCTCATTAATACTTATAAAATTCTAACAGGACTAGACAGACTAGATGCAGGAAGGATGTTCCCGATGGCGGGAGAGTCCAGAACCAGGGGTCACAGGCTAAGGATAAGGGGTAAGCCATTTAGGACTGAGATGAGGAGGAATTTCTTCACCCAGGGAGTGGTGAACCTGTGGAATTCTCTACCACAGAAGGCAGTGGAGGCCAATACATTAAATATATTCAAGAAGGAGTTAGATATATTTCTTAAGGCTAAAGGGATCAAGGGATATGGGGAGAAAGCAGGGACAGGGTACTGAATTTGGATGATCAGCCATGATCTCATTAAATGGTAGAGCAGCCTCGAGGGGCCGAATGGCCTACTCCTGCTCCTATCTTGTATGTTTCTATGGCCCATAAATTCCTTTCCCTACGGGTGTGTATGCGCTGTGTACTCACCCGTAGGGCCAACGGAAGTGCTGGTTTTAGGCATGCACTGCGCATGCGCTGGAAACCGGAACTTCCGTTCTTTGAAGAAAGGTCTTCACAGGTCAAATGGCTGCGCCGGATAGGCAGCGCGTACGGCTGAAACTTCCATTTTTTTCAACAGTTGCTTCAGTCCAGGTAAGTCTGAAACAGCTGCACCTGGAAAAGCAGGCGCAAGGCCTGCTTTTACCAGGCTAAGAGGTGAAGAAAGTAAAAAAAAAAAAAAAAAAATTTCCACTGATTTATCATTTTAAAATACTTTAAAGTAAGGTAAGTTTATTTTTAGCACCGTTAAAACTTTAATTATTTTTTCAAAAATTAAAATTTTTGTTTAATTTATGTAATTTATAGTCATTTTAAAAATGTGCTGTTTTTTAAAAAATTTATTTGAAGTTTTACTTATGTTTTGGGGCTGATCTCTATTCATAGATTTGACAGGTATTCCTGTCAAATCTATGAATGGAGATTCCCTGCTCTGATTGGCTCCCCATGGCCCACGTGATCCCAGGGACGCTGCGAACAACCTGCGCTCCTGGGATACACGTGCCCTGCACACCGGCCGTTTGAGGAGGCACAGCAACGGAATTCTGCTCCTCCCGGGTGCCCTCCGGTCCAGGCGGAGATTTTTCCAAATCGCAGCCCTCCGCTCGCGGGAGGGCTATGAACGGAATTTCTGGGCCACCGTTTCTATGGTTCATGGAAGATTTTACGTTTGTGATTATGTTAATTAATTTTAGCGGAAACCTGAAGTGTGACCTAACCAGCCCAATTTCAAGCGCATTTAGGACGCAATTTCCCGACTGCGCCCAAAGCGGAAACTCTGCCCCATCATTTTTCCGCAATGTTACATCGTTCATACTGGACAATAACTTGTAGGGGTCAAAGGCTTAATTTATGGTAATTAAACTGCTTATTACAATTAACAAGTTCAAAACTGCCTCACATTTAGTACTCAATTGGCAGTTTTATTAAGAGAGGCCGTGGATTGTGCGACAAAGGAAACATTCTCATTGGGTCACTCTTCTGGAGTTGGTTCAAGGCTTAAGAATTGGTACAGAAAAGTAAAGGGAGCTTTACTCTGCATCTACACGGTGACACTCGATGCTTAAAGTGGGAATCATTGCATAAGTTGTTCCTGTTAGTATTTGCTATTTACTGTTTACTGTATTTACTGTTTAATCTTCATTTACCATAAAATGTACAGCAGCTAATTTCAGTCAACGTACATAGAAAGCTATAATTTCCTTCTGAGTATCTCCCAATTATATGTTACCAGATTAACCAACTGCAATACAAGCGCCAATAGAGTAGTATCTCTGCTTATGATTTTTCTTTACCCTCTAACATTCAATCCTGGACTGAGTTGAATAGCACTGTCTGAGTTCCTACAAGTTACCAGCGTATCAGACAGCTTAAAGCAAATCTAAATGCTGTTCTGTAACACAAAGTCATTTAACGTGCTTAAGCCTGAAAAATTACTGTGCAATGTACAAATGCTGAATGCTCTCATATCAAATTTTGCTCTCTGTTGTTCAAATGAAGGCATTAACCACAGAATCATGCAGCACAGATGGCGCCCATTTGGCCCATTGTGCTTGTGCTGGCTCTCTGAGAAAGCTATCCAATTATTCTCACTCCCCTGCTCTTTCCCACAGCCCTGCAATTTGTTCCTTTTCAAGTAGATATCAAATTCCCTTTTGTAAATTACTATTGAATCTGTGTTATACATTGTCACAAAATCTGGGCATCTTTACGTTAAAGTACTTAAAGCAGTTAGTAGCGGATTCGTTGCACAACAGCTCCTTCATGAAACTGTGTCAATGAAAACCACATCACTGGGTAGCAGCATGTGGGGAATAATGACACACAGGAGTTTGGGAACTCTGGAGATCTGAGGGTGGATCGATGTTACAGAATTGTGTGTCATGTTGCGTCATTGGTATTCCCCATATAATGGGACCTGCAGCAGTATATGGAGTTCAGGAATCTATTCCACTTTCGGAGCCCTCTTTAGCATACTGTTTTAGTGCAGTATTTTACTGTAATTTCAGTCTCAATGTTGGCACAAAGTGCCGTGAAAGCCCCTTATTTGTATCATTGATAATGAATTGAAAGTTTTAGTATGTGCCTGTTAAGTAAAACACAAAATAGCAAAAAATATATATTGGTGCATGAGGCAGCTCAGTCATAACTCATAAATTGTAAAAAAAAAATTGGGCCAAAGTACATACTAGCGATAAAAATTCTGATGGTGCTCCAACGGTTTGTGGCATGGGGAGAATGTGGGTTTGTGGCTGCAGATCCCCTCCCTATTGATTTCCTGATCATGGTGTGTCATAAGGAGTTAGGTTAAATGGATACTACGTAGGATTTAATCGGAATGTACGGGGCCGAAAAAGACCATTGCAGTCCGTCTGGCACGTCCCAGCGCTGGGGAAACATCATATCCCATAATACTTCTAATATTTTTTCCAGTATTTTTTTCACCAGATACTTAACCAGCTCTCAAATTTTCTGACACACTTCACTTGGTAGTCTGTATATTCACCATTCTCTGGGCATAATTTTGACTTTAGACAATAACTGTAAAAGCATGATATCCATTGGAAACAAAAAGTCAAAATTACTCCCTCTGTGTAAAGTAGTTAAATCTCAACTGTCTTTTCTCCCTCTCTCTTCTAAATTTGAGACACTGCCCTCTATTTGTAGAATCTGCAACTAAGTTAAACATTTTAAATAGAAATTTGGTGCATTTGCACCTCTCGTTAGTGCCCCCGGGGGCGCTAACGGGGCGCAAACGACTTTCCCCCCCGAGTGCGGCACCACTAACAACTCCCGCTAAATTCAGCAGGAGTTTAGCGGCGGCGGTAACCGGTAGCGCCTTGCTCCGCTGCAGGCGATGACAATGTCATCACCATGTCGCCCCGCCTGCAAAATTGGCCCGCACCCGCTGAATCTGCACCGGGCGATGACAGCGACCAATTCAGGAGGTGGGAAAGGAGCAGCAGGAGGCTCACGGGGCGCTATGTAAAGGGGAGGTGGTGGGCAGGTTGAAAATAAATCGGCCAACTTACCTGTCACGGCCCATTGCATCTTTGAATGTGGGGTCCGTGCCACAATCTGGCAGCCTGGCACTCCTCTTGTGTGCCGGGCTGCTGGCATGGGTCCCTGCTCCACGGTGGTCCAGGTAGCGCCTTGCAGAGTTGTGGGCTTGGGCCCTCCCCTTTAATGAGGGGAAGAGTCCTTCCATGCGGCAGCACTGCGCGACCCAGTGTGTAGCGCTGAAGAACGCTCCACCCCGATATTCGGGATTAGCACTCTAAGAAGGAAGTGGAGCGCTTGAATTAGTGCTGCACCTCCCTCTTGGAGCACTAAAGTTAGTGATCGCCAGCGCTATTTTTCGCCGGGTGCTAAATTTAGCGCCCAGGCGATGTTAGCGACCCAAAATGGTCACTAACGAATTTTTCCTCCATTGGCCTTTATCTTGTCTATTCTCTTTAGGATCTTGAATACTGCTATAAGGTCAAACCAGAGGCTTCTCTTCTCCAATGTTAACAATTTCCAGCTCCTGCAGCCTCTCTTTATAATAAAAGTGCCTAATCAGCGTCATTGCTCTTCGCTATACCATCTTCATTGTCTGTGTCTTTTTCATAATACGTTGACCAGAATTGTACACAATCAAGGTTGATGCGAGAATAAAGCAAAGCTCTCTCTTTAATACTGACACTGACTTCTTAATTAAAATGACTGAAGACTGGATCTGCATCCCACAGGTACTTTCCAAACCAGGAGCAATGGAAAATCAGAGAGCCGGTTACTGTGGGCTGGTTTCAGATGTCTCCTGCACGCGGCTCGAAGGGTAGTATTTGCAGAGAGCTGGGAGCATCTCCTTTGGTTGCCCAATCACTGAAGAATTGACGAGTACCCCAAAGCAACATTCAGACAGCAAAATAATTTAAATGAGATGAACAAGATAATTTAAAATAAATCTACATTGCGAATAGTTCCATTGTAAGTAATTTTAGACCATTAAAGGTTTAATACCAAGAATTCAGCAAACGCCTTGTGCCTTGGGCTAAATTCTATTTTTCTGCTGTGTATTGGCACCAATAGCCACTCAAAATACAGGAAATATCAATTGTTTAAATAGTACAATGCATCATTTTGTGCTGCCAAGTGAACAGGTGTCAGGATTATCTTAGTCCAGTATGGGAAAACTACGTTAAAAGGTACAGGAACCAACTAAAATAAATATAATGGAGATGATGCTTCACTAATTCTGCTCTGCTGCTACCTCCTTCATTGTGCTTGTGCTGGCTCTCTGAGAAAGCTATCCAATTATTCTCACTCCCCTGCTCTTTCCCACAGCCCTGCAATTTGTTCCTTTTCAAGTAGATATCAAATTCCCTTTTGTAAATTACTATTGAATCTGTGTTATACATTGTCACAAAATCTGGGCATCTTTATGTTAAAGTACTTAAAGCAGTTAGTAGCGGATTCGTTGCACAACAGCTCCTTCATGAAACTGTGTCAATGAAAACCACATCACTGGGTAGCAGCATGTGGGGAATAATGACACACTGGAGTTTGGGAACTCTGGAGATCTGAGGGTGGATCGATGTTACAGAATTGTGTGTCATGTTGCGTCATTGGTATTCCCTATATAATGGGACTTGCAGCAGTATATGGAGTTCAGGAATCTATTCCACTTTCGGAGCCCTCTTTAGCATACTGTTTTAGTGCAGTATTTTACTGTAATTTCAGTCTCAATGTTGGCACAAAGTGCCGTGAAAGCCCCTTATTTGTATCATTGATAATGAATTGAAAGTTTTAGTATGTGCCTGTTAAGTAAAACACAAAATAGCAAAAAATATATATTGGTGCATGAGGCAGCTCAGTCATAACTCATAAATTGTAAAAAAAAAATTGGGCCAAAGTACATACTAGCGATAAAAATTCTGATGGTGCTCCAATGGTTTGTGGCATGGGGAGAATGTGGGTTTGTGGCTGCAGATCCCCTCCCTATTGATTTCCTGATCATGGTGTGTCATAAGGAGTTAGGTTAAATGGATACTACGTAGGATTTAATCGGAATGTACGGGGCCGAAAAAGACCATTGCAGTCCGTCTGGCACGTCCCAGCGCTGGGGAAACATCATATCCCATAATACTTCTAATATTTTTTCCAGTATTTTTTTCACCAGATACTTAACCAGCTCTCAAATTTTCTGACACACTTCACTTGGTAGTCTGTATATTCACCATTCTCTGGGCATAATTTTGACTTTAGACAATAACTGTAAAAGCACGATATCCATTGGAAACAAAAAGTCAAAATTACTCCCTCTGTGTAAATTAGTTAAATCTCAACTGTCTTTTCTCCCTCTCTCTTCTAAATTTGAGACACTGCCCTCTATTTGTAGAATCTGCAACTAAGTTAAACATTTTAAATAGAAATTTGGTGCATTTGCACCTCTCGTTAGTGCCCCCGGGGGCGCTAACGGGGCGCAAACGACTTTCCCCCCCGAGTGTGGCACCACTAACAACTCCCGCTAAATTCAGCAGGAGTTTAGCGGCGGCGGTAACCGGTAGCGCCTTGCTCCGCTGCAGGCGATGACAATGTCATCACCATGCGCAGCGCCCCGTTGTCGCCCCGCCTGCAAAATTGGCCCGCACCCGCTGAATCTGCGCCGGGCGATGACAGCGACCAATTCAGGAGGTGGGAAAGGAGCAGCAGGAGGCTCACGGGGCGCTATGTAAAGGGGAGGTGGTGGGCAGGTTGAAAATAAATCGACCAACTTACCTGTCACGGCCCATTGCATCTTTGAATGTGGGGTCCGTGCCACAATCTGGCAGCCTGGCACTCCTCTTGTGTGCCGGGCTGCTGGCATGGGTCCCTGCTCCACGGTGGTCCAGGTAGCGCCTTGCAGAGTTGTGGGCTTGGGCCCTCCCCTTTAATGAGGGGAAGAGTCCTTCCATGCGGCAGCACTGCGCGACCCAGTGTGTAGCGCTGAAGAACGCTCCACCCCGATATTCGGGATTAGCACTCTAAGAAGGAAGTGGAGCGCTTGAATTAGTGCTGCACCTCCCTCTTGGAGCACTAAAGTTAGTGATCGCCAGCGCTACTTTTCGCCGGGTGCTAAATTTAGCGCCCAGGCGATGTTAGCGACCCAAAATGGTCACTAACGAATTTTTCCTCCATTGGCCTTTATCTTGTCTATTCTCTTTAGGATCTTGAATACTGCTATAAGGTCAAACCAGAGGCTTCTCTTCTCCAATGTTAACAATTTCCAGCTCCTGCAGCCTCTCTTTATAATAAAAGTGCCTAATCAGCGTCATTGCTCTTTGCTATACCATCTTCATTGTCTGTGTCTTTTTCATAATACGTTGACCAGAATTGTACACAATCAAGGTT
Organism: Somniosus microcephalus; assembly: GCF_052327205.1. Lineage (NCBI taxonomy): Eukaryota > Metazoa > Chordata > Chondrichthyes > Squaliformes > Somniosidae > Somniosus > Somniosus microcephalus. The sequence goes on along the minus strand of NC_140999.1, from coordinate 123,333,839 downwards.
GATGCGAGAATAAAGCAAAGCTCTCTCTTTAATACTGACACTGACTTCTTAATTAAAATGACTGAAGACTGGATCTGCATCCCACAGGTACTTTCCAAACCAGGAGCAATGGAAAATCAGAGAGCCGGTTACTGTGGGCTGGTTTCAGATGTCTCCTGCACGCGGCTCGAAGGGTAGTATTTGCAGAGAGCTGGGAGCATCTCCTTTGGTTGCCCAATCACTGAAGAATTGACGAGTACCCCAAAGCAACATTCAGACAGCAAAATAATTTAAATGAGATGAACAAGATAATTTAAAATAAATCTACATTGCGAATAGTTCCATTGTAAGTAATTTTAGACCATTAAAGGTTTAATACCAAGAATTCAGCAAACGCCTTGTGCCTTGGGCTAAATTCTATTTTTCTGCTGTGTATTGGCACCAATAGCCACTCAAAATACAGGAAATATCAATTGTTTAAATAGTACAATGCATCATTTTGTGCTGCCAAGTGAACAGGTGTCAGGATTATCTTAGTCCAGTATGGGAAAACTACGTTAAAAGGTACAGGAACCAACTAAAATAAATATAATGGAGATGATGCTTCACTAATTCTGCTCTGCTGCTACCTCCTTCATAAGAACATAAGAACATAAGAAATAGGAGCAGGACTAGGCCATTCGGCCCTTCGAGCCTGCTCCACCATTCAATGAGATCATGGCTGATCTTCTACCTCAACTCCATTCACCGGCCCTTGATGCCCTTACTAGTCAGAAATCTATCAACTTCTGTTTTGAATATACCCAATGACTGAGCCTCCTCAGCCCTCTGGGGTAGAGAATTCCAAAGATTCACCACCCTCTGTGTGAAGAAATTTCTTCTCATCTCAGTCCTGAATGGCCTACCCTTTATCCTGAGGCTGTGGCCCCTGGTTCTAGACTCCCCAGCCAAGGGAAACATTCTCCCAGCATCCATCCTATCAAGCGCTGTAATAATTTTGCATGCTCAATGAGGTCCCCTCTCATTGTTCTGAATTCAAAAGAATACAGGTTTAGTTTACTCAATCTCTTCTCATATGACAGTCCCGCCATCCCAGGAATCAATCTCGTGAACCTTCGTTGCACTCCCTCTATGGCAAGTATATCCTTCCTTAGGTAAGGAGACCAAAATTGTACACCGTACTCCAGGTGTGGTCTCACCAAGGCCCTATATAATTGGAGTAAGACTTCTTTACTCCTGTACTCAAATCCTCTTTTAATGAAGGCCAGCATACCATTTGCCTTCCTAATGGTTTGCTGCACCTGCACATTCACTTTCAGTGGTTCATGTACAAGGACACCCAGGTCCCTTTGTGCATCTGCATTCCTCAATCTTTCACCATTTATGAAATACTCTGCCTTTCAGTTTTTTCTACCAAAGTGGATAACTTCACATTTATCCACATTATATTCCATCTGCCATATTCTCGCCCACTCACTGAGCCTGTTGAGATCCCCTTGAAGCCTCTTCACATCCTCTTCACAACTGACACTGCCGCTTAGCTTTGTATCATCAGCAAATTTGGAAATGTTACATTTAGTCCCCTCATCCAAATCATTGATATAGATTGTGAATAGCTGGGGCTCAAGCACCGATCCTTGCGGTACCCCACTAGTCACAGCCTGCCATCCTGAAAAAGACCCGTTTATCCCTACTCTTTGTTCTCTGTCTGTTAACCAATTCTCAATCCATGCTAGTATTACCCCCAATTCCATGTGCCCTAATTTTGTTCACCAACCTCTTGTGTGGGACATTATCAAAGGCCTTCTGAAAATCCAAATACACCACATCTACCGGTACCCCTTTATCTACTCCACTAGTTACATCCTCAAAGAACTCCAATAGGTTTGTTAAACAGGATTTCCCTTTCATAAATCCATGTTGGCTCTGCCCAATCTTACTATTAGTTTCTAAGTGTCCAGTTATTGCATCCTTTATAATAGATTCCAGCATTTTCCCAACTACTGGTGTGAGGCTAACAGGTCTGTTGTTCCCTGTTTTCTCTCTCCCTCCTTTCTTAAATAGCAGGGTTACATTTGCTATCCTCCAATCTGCAGGAACCATTCCAGAATCTACAGAATTTTGGAAGATGACAATCAATGCGTCCACTATCCCAATGGCCACCTCTTTCAAAACCCTAGGATGTAGGTCATCCGGTCCTTGGGATTTATCGACTTTTAGTCCCATTAATTTTGCTAGTGCAATTTTTTTACTAATAGTAATTTCTTTAAGTTCGTCATTCTCGCCATACCCTTGGTTTTCTAGTTTTTCTGGAAGGTTTCTTTATGTCTTCCTCTGTGAAGACAGAAACAAAGTATTTATTTAATTTCATGCCATTTCCTTATTCCCCATTATAAATTCTCCTGTCTCTGACTGTAAAGGACCTACATTTACCTTTGCCAGTCTTTTCCTTTTCACATACCTATAGAAGCTTTTACAATATTTTGCGCTAGTTTGTGCTCATATTCCATTTTCCCTTTCTTTATCAATTTCTTGGTCCCCCTTTGCTGATTTCTAAAAAGATCCCAATCCTCAGGCTGACCGCTTTTTCTGGCAACTTTATAAGCTTCCTCCTTTGACATAATACTAGCTTTAATTTATTTTGTTAGCCATGGTTGGATCACTTTTCCTTTTGGGTTTTTATGCCCTAGAGGAATATATATGTTTGTTGCAAATTATGCATTATTTCCTTGAATGTTAGCCATTGTATGTCCACCTTCATACCTTCACTGTCACTACTTGGGGGGTTTCATTCACATATTGTACACTATAAAAATAATGCTGCAGACAATAACATTAACGCAGTCTTGCAGCAGTTGAGCCCCATGCTTTCTAAACCCAACCAAAATATGAATATTTATGAGCTAAAAATAAACTGGTTAGTCTGAGCTTCTTGATTGGGTAGTTTAACTAGTTTAACTGTTATGAACTTCTCAAGTATGCTGTGTTGCAGGTCATGGTAATATGTAATGTTCGGGGTATGCTGTGGATATGGGAGAGCTCTCCACCTCCTTTAAGACCCTGCTTAAAACCTACCTCTTTGACCAATCTTTTGGTCACCAGTCCTAATGTCTCCTTCTTTGGCTCAGTGTCAGTTTTTGTCTGGTTATGCTCGTGTGAAGCATCTTGGGACGTTTCACTACGTTAAAGGCGCTATATTAATTCAAGTTGTTGTTTTTTGTTGTGTTGTAATAGATAGATAAATGTACTCCTGGAGGGGAGTAAATTTCCTCTGTAGATTAGACCTCGTGCACATGTTGAACGAGTTAGTAATTTTGTGTATAAATGCTAACAACCCATTCACTTTTATTCCCACTCCTTTGCAGTTACTAATGTTAATAAATCTTGCCCATGCTATTTTGTACATTTGGCTTTAATTTGTTTTTTTGTTGGTTAATTCCTTGTTAGTGATCAACAAATAGGCAATATAGAAATTTCCTCAGGAGTAGCTTCATTCACATATCGCTTTAAATTCCTCTAATTGAAGCTGGTGTGAAGTGAGCAGGCAGAGTTGGGGATGGGCAGGAGGTATCTTACTGAAGTAGTTGAAAGAAGTTTTTATATTGGCAATTAGTTCTGATTGCGAGAGACTGTGGGAGGATTTTAACAGTGAGTGGTTCTTGGGCAGGTGGGGTTGAGGGTGTGGGAGGGCGAGGTGAGTGTTAACCACCGCCCCCCCCCCCAACCCCCAATGTTACCAATTTGAGGCCTGGGCTATTTTAACTCGAAATAGGCATAAAGAGGCAGCTGACCAGTTGGCAGCAGGCGAAGATTGGATAGCCTGGAGGCCGCCTGCTGGCACGCGGTTAAGTCACAGGGGAAGTTTTGGCAGAGTATCATGGGTGGGAGGGGGGCAGAGCCTGGGGCAGCAGAAGCCCAGACTTTCCTTGTAGCACCGCAAAATTGTGATGTATTTCATCCACAATCAGTTCAATGGATCCCAACAAACAACAACAACTTGCATTTATATAGCGCCGTTAACAAAGGTCCCAAGCCATTGCTGTTGCTTTACTATGTTAAATGCACTATATAAATGCAAGTTGTTGTTGTTATGCTGCATTTCATCCCCAGTCAGTTGATTGGATCCAATTAAACCAATAGTTTCATTGATTAAGGGGATAATGGCAGGGATGATTGGCAATTTGTTGTATTGTGCTCCAGATATTCAGGGGGCGATTTTGCCAGCCCTGGGGAGGCGGGTATGGAGGCGGGACTGCCGGGACAATGGCATAATTTGGGGGCAGGCACCCAACCCGCCTGCATGCCATCTTCCCAGGAGGCGGGTAGCCGTCCTGCGCTGGGTCCCGTTTCCTTGGAGGCGAGAAGGGATTAAAGCCTATTAACTGCTTGTTAACAGGCAGAAAATAGGCTTAGCACCATTTTGCCAAATCAAGTGCGGGCTTCCCGAAGGCTCCGAACCCTGCCAGGGTCACCGAGGCGAGTAGTGGGTCTGCGGGGGTCGGAGCGGTCCAAAAGTGTACTGTGGAGGTGAGTGATGGATGCAAGTGTGGAGAGGTGAGTATCTGAGGTAAGTGGAAAGTGTTAGAAAAAATGTACTTACCTTTCTTTGTGTCTTCCTGCAGGCTTCGGTCAGTGGGTACTCGGAGAGTCTCGCACCTCCGCGGCAGAGATGACAGATGGCCGTTGCATTCTCTAATGCAACAACCATCTCATTTCTGCAAAATAACGAGGTTTGATGTGGTCTTGAATTCAAGACCTCATCAAACTACAGAGAATGTCAGTGTTTGACAGCTTCACAGAGCTGTCAAACGATGACAATTCATCTGTCAAAAATTTTTGACTGTTGAAACGTCATACGTTGACATTCTCTGCAACTGGCTTTCCCTTAATCGGCCTGCTAAGCCCACTGGGCGGGCTTAACAAGGTCAATCAAGGGAAAATAGCGTGGGTTGGCCAGAAGTTGATGGAGGCGGGACTGAAACCCGACACGTGGGAATCCCGCCTCCAAAAGCTCCCCATTGGCAAAATCACCCCCTGAGAATAAAGGGGGAGAAATTCAGTTGGTTGCGCCACCCGTTAGCACCTTAAGAGGGCAATAAGTGGGGCACGAACTAGCTAGCGCCCGGGCGCGGCGATACCTGCGCCTCTCGCGAAATTGAGCGGACATTTAGCGGCGGCACTAAACCGCAACGCCCGCTCAGCTGCACACGCAGATCCTGACGTCATTTCAGAGTGCAACGCCCTTGGGGTGCCCCGGACTGGAAATTCAGTGGTGTCCACCTCCTTTCCGCCTGTCGCTCCCAACGACAGGTTGACTGGAATAGTTCCCAGTCGCTGTGGGGCTGGGGGGGGGCGCTATTTAAAGGGGGCTCTGCCTGGCTTCTTTGTGGTAGCCATTTTTGGACCACTCCTTCTGACAAAGAGAGAGGGAGATTTGCAGAGAGACAAAGGGAGAGAGATTTCTGCATTGAGTCAACGCTCGCTGAGGTACTTTTGGCTTCTGACCAGAACTTTGTAGTTGCTTTGCTTTTTCACCGGCATAACTTTGAGTGGCCACATACTATGGGGGCTGCAATGGATGGGAACGTCGGGCTTCTCCATTACATTGAGAGGGCACAGAGACACAGAGAGAGAGTGCCAATCATGGCCAGGCGGAGGAGGACCAACAGGCGTCGGCACACGAGACCTTACGCTCCCAGGGTTTTCCGCCAACCGTTCTCATACATCAATATGTCTGAGGAGCAGTGTTTTCGGAGGCTGCGATTCAGCAAGGAGGTGGTCACTGAGCTCTGCCACCTGCTTCAGCCAGATCTGCAGCCTCAACTGAGGAGCAGGACGTCTCTGTCAGTGGCAGTGAAGGTAACAGTGGCTCTCAACTTCTATGCCACTGGCTCCTTTCAATCAGCTACTGGGGACATTGCCAATATCTGCCAGTTTGTGGTGCATTGCTGCATCCGTCAAGTCACGAATGCCCTCTTTAAAAGGAAGCGACAGTACAGCTCCTTTCCCATGACCCCGGACAAGCAGCAAGAGTGCGCAATGGGCTTTGCAAGAATAGTGGGCTTCCCCATGGTCCAGGGCGCCATTGACCGCACGCATGTGGCTTTGCGGGCACCGCAAGAGAATGCCGAGGATTTCCGCAACCGAAAGGGGTTCCATTCGTTGAACATCCAGTTGGTCTGTGACCACAGACAGCTGATACTCGCTGTCAATGCCCGCTTTCCAGGCAGCAGCCACAACGCCTTCATCCTGCGCCAGACTTCTGTGGCAGACCTTTTCGAGGCCCCGGCTCACCCAGGAGGCTGGCTTCTCGGGGACAAGGGCTATCCTCTGTGCACCTGGCTGATGACCCCGCTCCGTTCGCCCAGCACCCCTGCTGAAGAACGATACAATGAGAGCCATCAAGCTACCAGGAACATCGTTGAGCACACAATCGGCGTGCTCAAGCAACGGTTCCGCTGTCTGGACCATTCCGGAGGAGCCCTTCAGTACTCACTTGAGCGAGTCTCCCATTTCGTTGTTGTGTGCTGCATGCTGCATAACCTGGCAATCCTCAGGACTCAGCCAATGCCACCAGACATTGGAGCACCAGCAGAGGAGGAGGAGGAGGAGGAGCAGCAGCACCAAGACGGGAGGGAGGCACAAAGTGCAAGGGCTGTCCGTCAGCGGCTTATAGCAAGTCGGTTCTAGGCCCCCTCTGAGGGAATGGCTTCTGTCATTCAAAGAACATGAATGGAACCGTGCCGCAACCCCTAAGCCGGTCAAGGCAACAATTAGTTCAAAGAGCAAACATGCACATTCTGAATAAAGACACTTCTTTATTTAACAAACTGTGTGCCCTTCCCACATGACAAAGTAATAGAGAGAAACCCCCCAAAAAACAGTCAGTCACATAACTGGCTCTCACAACCTGGAGACAATGACCAAAACAGTAACAAAAATATGACCATGATCCTCGGCCTTCAATAAAACAATTAACAACATTTTGCCACACCTCCTACTTTTTGCCCTTCAAGGGTGATCTGCTTCGCTTGTGAGATTGGCCCTTCCCACCCTGCAGCTCCTCCACAAAGGGACCCCAGTGGCTGCAGCAAGGCTGGGGGAAGGCTGCTGAGTGTCAGAAACTGAGATTGCAGATGCCCTTGAGGGACGGCCTGGAACAGCTCTGGGCCTGGAGGGCCCGGCTGCTGACTGCTCCAACTCTGCATGGGCGGCACCAGTCTGTCCTACAGGTGGTGGCAGCTGCAGTGGAGAAGTGACAGTGCTGGCAGCAGGAATGCTGTCATCCTGAGAGAGGACAGCAACTCCCTGTTCGGCCGACACAATGGCACTCCCAAGGGGCAGCACTGCAGCATGCGGAGCAATCTGCCGAAGCACAGATTGCTGGCCTGCTGCGGCGCGGTGAGGGCCCCGGCGAATCCTGCCCGATCCAGCGAGGGTGGCAGCAGTCAGTGCTCATGTGGCCTCAATCTGCGTCTGCATGAGACCAGCCACTGACTGCATTGCAGCACTAAGCAATTGCGTGGCAGCCGCCTGTGCTGTGCCGACGTCCTGGACAATCCTTGCCTGTGTTGCGCCGAAGTCCTGGAGACTCCTTGCCTGTGCTGCGCCGAAGTCCTGGACATTCCTTGCCAGTGACTCAATGGAATCTGGCATCCTTGCCACTGCAGCCATGAGCTCAGCATGCCTGTGCTCCGCCTGGGCGCTCATTTCAGTGAGGAGCCGCACCTCTTCTGCGCTCACTGTAGCAGGACTCGAGGCCAGACTCTCCCTCCGGGGAGAAGGCCGCCGAGCTTCCCTACCCCCCTCGCATTGCTGCAGCCCGCTGGGCCCCGGAGCTTCACCCTCCTCAGACCATTCCCCCCTGCTCCCCTCCAGGGAAGACGTGTCCCCATTATGGCCATGGGCTGCCTCGGCTGAGGGTGGCACTGATGGTCTGGCTTCCTCCTCGTCGTCGCCTTCAGAATCACTCATAGTGGCAGCTTGAGGGCCTGCCTCCTCACCTGGCGAATCAGCATCTGAAAGCCCTTACGGTGTGCAGCCCTGATCTTGGCTGCAATGCCTCACATGGTGGAATAGCCCTTACAGTGTGCAGCCCTGATCTTGGCTGCAATGCCTCCCATGGTCGAATAGTCCTTACAGTGTGTAAAGTGCTGAATGTGCATGTGAGTTTCCTGAAAGGGCCATAGGTGTTGGATGAGGGCTGGGCATTGGGGCTTTCAGGACCCTTTGGCCATAAAGTGAGATCGACATGCAGGGATGAAGAGGATTCTGAAAAGGGCACTCACCCTGACAACCCGAGTGAGGTCGTTGAACTTCTTCCTGCATTGCACAGGGGTTCTAGGCACCATGCTGCTGGAGGTCACTCTGTGAGCCACCTCCCTCTAAGCTTTTCGATATTCGCTGGGCAGCAGCCTCCTGCCACTGTCCGAGTACAGGAGAGATCACCGGCGCTCCACTGCGCCAACCAGAACCTCCAAGGCCCCCTCGCTGAACCACTGCGCTCGCTCCCTGGCCCTCTCCATGGTCCTTGGCTTAAGTATGTGGCAACAGGCCTGTCCAGGCCGAGATTCAGGGCTCCGATGCGCAGGGTGTGGCTGCAATTCAAGATCGACCCTCCCCTTTAAGAGCTGACCAGCACCAGCGTGTCTGTGTGCAATCGCTAACTGGCCGCACCTGCGCTGCGCTTGCCCTCAGAGGTAGCGCCTCGCTCCTCCGGCTTAGCACCTTAAGACAGTCGTGCAGCGCCTGTTTTAGCGCTCCAAGCACCTCCTGGGGCGAAGGAGGCCAATTTACCAGTAGGTGGCGATAATTTGCGCCGGGCGCAAAATTTCGCACCCGACCGATACTTACGCCCCAAACGGGGCAATACCGAATTTCTCCCCCAAAGTATTGAAGTCAAAATTGCTTGATCATTTTGTTAAATGGGTGTTTAATTTGGTGGCCTGATTTACATATAGTAGCCAATGTTGTCTTACTTGGCCAAATAACTGCTCCACTTAACTAATTTCAATTTATCTACTGAACGAACCAGCCTGTATGGGTTTCTTATCTTGCTAACTTGATCTCTGCCAAGTCTAAACTGTCAATCTTGAAATATTATCTCAATCCAATGTGTAATGCATGTAAACAAAACAAATCTTACAATCTAAATCATCCCCAAACCAGATGTTATTCACAAATGCTATTTCTGAGATTGTGGATGTTGTTAGATTGCTCCATCTATTCTCTACAGACGTCAACATTCGATTTAGGGTTTTATTTTGGGTGTCCACAACTTGAAAAAAATGAGGTTGTTTTTCCAATTGGTCGTATCAGATTAATACGCGTAAAGTAGGAAGAGTTGTGCCATCTGCTGCTGCCAGGACACCTGCAACTAACATGTGGCACAAGGCTGGCACTGTCAGTGCCAGTAACAGTCAGCTGTGCCCTCCAGATTGCTTCCTCTCCTCCTTACAGGAACACCGCAATGCTCTCCTGTGGAGAGAGCGCCCTGTAGGGTGTGATAAACACGGTCACCCTCCTCAGTACCATGTTATTCTGCACCACTTCACTACCCCAGCCATCAAACAGGTGGCTGGAATGTTGTTTCACTCCATTACTTGGACACAGACTTTTATTGCATCAGTCACTGAGTTTGTGAGGCATTCTGGTTACCCAAACAAACTTGGTGAAGGTAGAAAAATACATGAAAAATATTAGAAGCCTTTGTAAAGGCTACCGACATCTGCACCCAGTTTTGCAGGCAATTACCTTTAAGTGGTTGCATCACTATAAATTTAGCCATCTCAATGTGTAAGCAGTCCTTTAAGAGCTGCTTACATGCAATTTCCCACCTCCCTATGGTGAGCATCCAATGCTGTGGCCCTTATAAGAACATAAGAAATAGGAGCAGGGGTAGGCCATTCGGCCCTTCGAGCCTGCTCCGCCATTCAATAAGATCATGGCTGATCTTCTACCTCAACTCCACCTTCCTGCACTATCCCCATATCCCGTGATTCCCTTAGTATCCAAAAATCTATCAATCTCTGTCTTGAATATACTCAACAACTGAGCCTCCACAGCCCTCTGGGGTAGAGAATTCCAAAGATTCACCACCCTCTGTGAAGAAATTTCTCCTCATCTCAATCCTAAATGGCCGACCCCTTATTCTGAGACTGTGACCCCTGGTTTGAGACTCCCCAGCCAGGGGAAACATCCTGCCTGCATCTACCCTGTCAAGCCCCTTAAGAATTTTATAGCCCAGAAATTCGGGTCCCAACGCGTGAGTACGGACGGAGTACTCACGCATGGACCCGATGGAAGTGCCGGTTTCTTGCATGCACTACGCATGCGCGGGAAACCGGCATTTCCGATCCTCTGAACCAAGGGGTTCAGAGGTCGAACGCGTGCGCGCAGGAGTCTGCGCGTGCGCGTTGAACTTCCTCTTTTTTTACAGGTTTGCCCGTGCGTGAAGGCCTCTACTTTTTACACATGAAAAAACCAGGCGTAAGGACTTCATTTTAAAAGGTAAGTGGTCAATTAATTAAAATTAGAACATTTTTTCCACAGGTTTATTATTTTTAAATACTTTACAGTAAGGTAAGTGTATTTTTAGCCCCGATTTTTTATAAAATTATTTTTTTCAAAAATTTAAATTATTGTTTAAAATAGTTATTTAATGTTATTTATAGTTGATTTAAATAGTGTGATGTTTTTTTCAAATTTATTTTAAGGTTAAGTACTGTTTTGGGCGCCCGGAGTTTTCATGAGTTTGACAGTTCTTTCTGTCAAACCCATGAATGGACTTTTCCCTCCTCCGATTGGTTGCCCAGTGCTCACGTGATCCCAGCCGACGCATCGCACTAAGTACACCGCTGGATCACGCAAGCACAGCGCGCCGGGAGCTGGACCGGGCCACAGACAGGAAACCCACGCAGGCCCAGGCCTCAACTGCCGGCACGCTAGGTAAGTGTAGGTCGGGGGGCTTGCACCCGTGGGAAGCCCCCGACACGAATTTCTGGGCCAATATGTTTCAATGAGATCACCTCTCATTCTTCTAAACTCCAGAGAATATAGGCCTAGTCTACTCAATCTCTCCTCGTAGGACAATCTGCTCATCCCAGGAATCAGTCTAGAGAACCTTTGTTGCACTCCCTCTATGGCAAGCATATCCTTTGTTAGGTAAGGAGACCAAAACGGTACACAGTAGTCAAGGTGTAGTTTCACCAAGGCCCTATATAATTGCAGTAAGACTTCTTTACTCTTATACTCCAATCCTTTTGTAATAAAGGTCAACATGTCATTTGCTTTCCTAATTGCTTGCTGTACCTGTATGTTAACTTTCTGTGATTTGTGTACAAGGATACCCAGGTCCCTCAAATACCACCATTTCCCAGTCCCTCATTTTTAAAAAATGTATTCTGCTTTTCGATTTTTCCTACCAAAGTGGATAACTTCATATTTCTCCACATTATATTCCATCTGCCACGTTCTTGCCCACTCACCTACCTGGTCTATATCCCTTTGCAGCCTCTTTGCGTCCTCCTCACAGCTGAATTTCCCACCTAGCTTTGTATTGTCAGCAAACTTGGATACATTACACTCGATCCTCTCATCTAAGTCATTGATATAGATTGTAAATAGCTGAGGCCCAAGCACTGATCTTTGCAGTACCCCACTAGTTACAGACCCCCCCCCACTCGTTTATTCCTACTCTGTGTTTTCTGTCCGTTAACCAATCCTCAATCCATGCCAATTTATTACCCCCAATCCCAAGAGCCCTAATTTTGTGCAATAACCTCTTGTTTGGTACCCTATCGAATGCTTTTTGAAAATCCAAATATACTACAGCCACTGGTTCCCTCTTATCTACCCTGCTTGTTACAACCTCAAAAAACTCTAACAGATTTGTCAAACACGATTTCCATTTCGTAAAACCACGTTGACTCTCCTAATCATACTACAATTTTCTAAGTGCCCTGTTACCATATCCCTAAGAATAGATTCTAGCATTTTCCCTACTACTGATATCAGACTAACTGGTCTATAGTTCCCTGTTTTATCTCTCCCACCTTTCTTGAATTGCGGGGTTATGTTTGCTACCTTCCAATCCAAGGGAACCATTCTAGAATTTAGGGAATTCTGGAAGATCAAAACCAATGCATCCAGTATCTCTGTAGCCACCTCTTTTAAAAACTTAGGATATAGGCCATCAGGTCCAGGGGATTCTCCAGTACATTTCTTTACAAATACTAATTTCTTTAAGTTCTTCATTTTCACTAGCCCATTGGTTCCCCACTATTTCCGGAATGTTTTTTGTGTCTTCTACCAACAGATACAAAAAATATTTATTTAATGTCTCTGCCATTTCCTTATTTCCCATTATAATTTCTCCTGTCTCTGCCTTAAGGTCTTCGCGTTCACTCACACCATATAAATGCAGCTGACCTTGCAAAATCAGGTGTGTGCTCATAACACACCATCCAACTAATACCTAATGGGAGACCTAATTGGAAGATATTGTGTATGAAGAGCATCATTGCCTGCCATCAAGTACATGACTATAACTCACTATATCAATGCTGCTCACATATTTCTTGTCAATGTGGCCTGAATGTTTAAGCTTGTATAGAGTGACGGGATACGTGGGGTTACGGGGATAGGGTGGGATATGTGTTGGCGTAGGGGTTATGGGGGTCGGGTGGGATATGTGTCAGTGCAGGCTCGATGGGCCGAAATGGCCTCTATCTGCACTGTGGGGTTTCTGTGATTCTGTGATTTCTGTGATATGAGCCTGCAGCCATGTTACTCACACTGTGAGCTGGGATAATCGGACCTCGGAACGGCAATGCCTTCTTTTCCCGCACAGCAAACAAATGAAAGGGAAAATTGAATCCGAGCTCAGCCAACCTCCCCCACTTAACCAGGAAGAAATCTTGGCCTGCTGGCCCATGGAGCAACAAGTCTGCCAAGGGCCAGCAGGGAAAGGCAGCAAAGATCTCTCTCTCCACCCCCCACCCCCCCCAAACCTTATTCTGAACATTCAGGTGATATTAAGTATTCATTAGTTATGTCCATGCTAACAGGAATTTCTGTGTTACGGCTACTAATTCTCTTCATGTGTGTTTGACGCTGCTCGATGCTCTTATCTACTTGAGAGTGATGCTTACTGCACCGTTGGATTACAAAACTGTGGCTTGGCTGACAACCAAAGAAATTCTGCAATAGAACTACCACTGAAAGACTTCTGTGCATTACTGTAAGCCAATGTGTCAATCCAATAAGGTAGGGCTAGTGAGGAGCCTGCACTAGCACAGAGATGCATCGGTGCTTCTTACCACAACTACTGGAGTCCCCAAAAAACCAAAGTCCTTGTGTTCCAGCAAAGATCCAGACATCAGGGACCTAAAATAAATTTCACACTAGGAACAACCAAAATTGAACAAACCACTAACCACACATACTTGGGCTTAAAAATCAGTTCTACGGGAAATTTCAAACTGGCTGTGAATGAACTGAAAGAGAAAGCAAGAAGGGCTTTCTATGCCATTAAAAAAATCAATCCAAATAGAAATCCCAATTAGCATTTGGCTCAAAATTTTCAAATCAGTAATTGAACCAATTGCACTCTATGGCAGTGAGGTGTGGGGACCGCTAACACAACAAGAATTTGCAAAATGGGACAAACACCCAATTGAGATCCTACATGCAGAATTCTGTAAAAGTATACTCCGGACTCAAAGGAAAACCGTAAACAATGCATGCAGGGCAGAACTAGGCCAATATCCATTAATAATCACTATCCAAAAAAGAGCCACCAAATTTTGGAAACACCTAGAAATGAGCAACCCCCAATGCTATCACTACGAAGCCCTGAAATGCCAAGAGAGGACCATAAAGAAGAATACCCTCAGTCAACTAGTCCTGGGACTCAGTGAAGTAACCACTAACACTACTAACAATAACCAGCCCCAGGACAGTGACAGCGTAACACAAAGAATTCGACCCAACACAATCGTCGCTAAGCAAAAGGAAAAATATCTGTCATATTGGGCAGAAACAACAAAAACCCAAAGCAAACTCAATTGCTACTTGGCCCTAAACAGACAATACAACATGGCTGATTACCTGACCATGGTAAAGGATAGCAAACTGAGAAAAACTTTGACAATGTACAGACTTAGTGAACATAACCTGGCGATCGAAAAAGGTAGACACAGACAGACCCGGCTACCAAGAGAGGACAGGATATGCTCTCACTGCAGTCAGGGAGTGGTGGAGACAGAGATGCACTTCCTCACAGCTTGTAGAAAATATCAGGGCATAAGGGAGAATTTCTACCCAAAATTCACAAAAATATGCCCGAAATTCAGAAATTTGAATGACGACCAAAAACTCCCATACCTACTAGGGGAAGAGAGAAATTGCATAACACTAGCGGCACACTATGTTACAGCTTGCCATAAACAGAGGGACAACCAGTAAATATAAGAAAAGAGTATATATAAATTATATGAAAGTATATATTTATACACTCAGGGATATATCTGTTTATACACTGTATGGAAAGATCTGTATTTTTGTGAACAAACATGAATGTTTTCCGATGCTTTGGCAACATAAGATATAACTTGTCATGCCAATAAAGCGATTTGAATTGAATTGAATTGAAAATTGATATGAACGTATCTAACTTAGGAAAGCGCCAGATAGAAATCAGTCTGTTAAAGTCCTTAACTTGGTTGAGTTCACCCTGGATACAGGCCTGTGCTACAGTCACTAGGACATTTTCACATTGGGTAATGATTTCCTAACTTCCCAGATAGGAGTGCAATTTTGGATGTGCTTTGATTGCTGGTAATGATCCAGGATTGCTCTTATTTTATTTTGTAGGCCAGGAGACAACAAGGGAATAAAAAAATGTCATTCTCAGGATCTGGGTGTCACTGGCAAGGCCAGCATTTATTGCCCATTCCTAATTGCCCTTGAGAAGGTGGTGTTGAGCCACCTTCTTGAACAGCTGCAGTCCATGTGGTGAAGGTACTCCCACAGTGCTGTTAGGGAGGGAGTTCCAGGAGTTTGACCCAGTGACGATGAAGGAACGGCGATATATTTCCAAGTCAGGATGGTGTGTGACTCAGAGGGGAACTTGGAGGTGGTGGTGTTCCCATGCGTTGGCTGCCCTTGTCCTTCTAGGTGGAAGAGGTCGCGGGTTTGGGAGGTGCTGCTAAAGAAACCTTGGCGAGTTGCTGCAGTGCATCCTGTAGATGGTACACCCTGCAGCCACGGTACGCCGGTGGTTCAGGGAGTGGACATTTAAGGTGGTGGGTGGGTTGCTGATCAAGCGGGCTGCTTTGTCCTGGATGGTATTGAACTTTTTGAGTGTTGTTGCAGCTGCACCCATCCAGGTGAGTGGAGAGTATTCATTTAGTTTGTCGAGAGGCTTTTAGGAGTCAAGGGGTGAGAAACTAGCCAAAGAATACCCAGCATCTGACCTGCTCTAGTATTTATGTGGTTGGTCCAGTTGGGGTTCTAGTCAATGGTGACTCCCAGGATGTTGATGGGGGATTCGACGATAATAATTGAAAGTCAAAGGGAGGTGGTTAGCCTGAAACTTGTGTGGAACAAATGTTACTTGCCATTTATCAGCTCAAGTCTGGTTGTTGTCCAGGTCTTGTTTCATGTGGGCACGGACTGCTTCATTATCTGAGGGATTCCGAATGGAGCTGAACACTGTGCAACCATCAGCAAACAGCCCCACTTCTGACCTTACGATAGAAACATAGAAACATAGAACATAGAAACATAGAAACTAGGAGCAGGAGTAGGCCATTCGGCCCTTCGAGCCTGCTCCGCCATTCAACGAGATCATGGCTGATCATCCAAACCCTAGCACCCGGTCCCTACACCGACAGCCATCCCACCCAAGCCCTATCCCCGTAACCCCACATATTTAATCCCCCCTAACACTAAGGGCCAATTTTTATCATGGCCAATCAACCTAACCCGCACATCTTTGGACTGTGGGAGGAAACCGGAGCACCCGGAGAAAACCCACGCAAACACGGGGAGAATGTGCAAACTCCACACAGACATGATGGAGGGAAGGTTTTTAAAATTAATTTATGGGATGTGGGCATCGCTGGCAAGGCCAGCATTTATTGCCCATCCCTAATTGCCCTTGAGAATTTGGTGGTGAGCCACCTTCTTGAATACAATTGAGTGGCACAGGGCAGTTAAGAGTCAACGACATTGCTGTGGGTCTGGAGTCACATATAGGCCAGACCCATAAGGACAGCAGATTTCCTTCCCTAAAGAACCAGATTTTTTTTAAAGTGACAGTCTGATACTTTTATGGTTACCATTACTGATACTAGCCTTTTATTCCAGATTGATTTTGCCGTGGTGGAATTTGAACTCATGTCTCATCTATGGATCAGTTAGTTCAGGCCTCTGGATTACTAGTCCAGTAACATAACCGTTATGCTACTGTAACACTTGATGAAGCAGTTGAAAATAGTTGGGTCATCACCTCAAGAACCAGCATACCCTGTTTCATGAGGCATCTGCTCTTAAATTCCCTGGTAACATCCTGTTATGAAACTTAGTGTAAATGATGAGGCCTGTTAACAAAAACAGCTTAATTTACCGTAAAGGCATTTTTATAACAACACATACTGGTGGCATAAGGGATTGTGGAGTCATTCTCATGATGCAACCTGAATGCCTGGATTCCATTCCAGTGATGCAATTCACTCCCTTTATTTAATTAAAAGAATACAGTTGACACTGATGTGCCTATTGGTTCAGCTGTTTCAGGGTTCTTGCAAAAATATTTACACGGGTATATTCAGCACTACAATGACTTTCCTATCCTCGTTACCCCAGCACAAGTTGGGTACTGCCGAATTTCAACTCAGGTGAACTTAGCTGTATGTCCAGGTACAGCTATTTTAAATATTCTTGGCAAGCACAAGGTGGGACTATTCCTCAGGTTCCCTTCAAATAGCAGCAGAGATTTATATGGTGCTGTCAGCCTTAAAGCTCTGCAGCAACGTAAAGTGGAAATTGGACAGTTCAATGGCAGCTGCAGGTTATGTCTCCAATAAAATCTCATAGACACACACAGCACAGCATGACGGCCCAATCACTGTTATATCTCTCAAAGTATCGCTTCACCATCAAAGTTAAAGTTGCTGCCTGCCCCATTTAAAGATCTTTGGAGGTTAAGGTACAGCCCAGGAACTTCCAATTTCTGTGGATGTTCTTCAAACCAGGTGCCTGCCCAGCATTAGCCCTGGGAAATGACTGTGACATAGCTGCCACACCATTTAAATTATCCCGTCTGCTTCTGGCAATCAGAAATGTGCGTCAAGTACAAAAGTGGCGGCGATCCAATATTACAGGCCTTCACTCATATTTCTATCTGTTGTACCCAAGGAACTGCCACAAATGGGGACTTATGGACAAGAAAATTGGCCCCAGTGAATCTGCCTATTGGTACAGTAGTTTTACATACTTTAGGATTAGGGTGGTTTTCTTTGGGGAGGGAGTTGGGGTGTAGTCAGCAACAAGTGTGGAGGGGGCTAGCCCATTTTTTCTGTGGATGTGTTGGAGTTGGTTTGGGATAGGTCACCATTGATACGGTGCTCAACTGAGATTGTGGTGTAGTCCCATCTTCCCTCTGTTCCCGCTCTCTTCAGGAATGTGTTTGGGATTGGTCACGTGGAGGGTCTTGTTATATAGAACTATGGATTGAAGGTCCAGACTACCTGTTACTTACCCAGTTTCAGGTGGAGTTGGTATATCCCTCTTCCTAGCATATATTCCAGAGATGATTAATCCACATTTATGATGGGGTTTTGGCAAAGAAAGTGAATGCAACTGCTTGTTACTAGCGGTGAAAGTTTGGTGATCTGCGCATCTCTGTGGGGCTCCCGAGACAGGCCTAATGGGCAGGACAGTGAGTCTGAGGGGATCTCATTGGTGGTTATGGCCATTGTGGCATCCTGAATCACTGCTCAGAATGGTTGGATTTGGATTAGGACCAGAAGGTATGTAACAGCATGGAAGTGTGGCTGCACCCTCTCCAACATTCAGCAGACAAGGAGGAGTGGAATCTGTGGAGCTTGTGATGAGATTCCGAGTTTGAATTGGCTCTATCACATTTTATTATGTGTGGTGTTTGTGAGGCAAACTGCCTAAACTTTCCTCCATTCTATGTTTTATCCGAAGGCCAGGTCTCTCTTCAGACTCTCTGTGGAATCTATGAAGTGGGTTTGTTGGTGTTTTGGAGGTTGTAGTGCCAGGGAGAGGATGGATGATTTTCACTGGGTTGGGCCTGATGGGAAACTCATTGTGACTTCCTGCCCACGCCGCCGAGTTAAAATTGCGGTCGGTTCCTGATGACATCATCAGTACCCAACATGCATGTGTAAGAAAGAGCCCAGCCAGCTTTGGGCGGGTATCCTTGCCACCTGCATAATTGAGCAGGGTAAAATCAGGAACTGTCAGCTCCCAGCGGCTCCAGCGTGGGTAAGTAACCATGGCGATTTTAACTGCCCCACCTGCCTTGTTTCCGCCGGGCGGGAAGGGTTGAAATCGCCCCCCCTTGTGTTAGATAAGTGGAAGTTTGACACAAAATGCGGGTAATTTTTACGTAGTGCAAAAGTGTAAAATGGGTGATAACGAATCGGCAGCCTGTTTTACATCTCTCACAATTTTTATTTCCATTGAAGTCACGGCTGTGTCATAAAGGAAGTACTTGAATTGATGGAACCAGAACAGATCCTGCTGAAAAAGGTGATATTTGTCTGCTCATTGCCATGAGTATTAGGTCTTGCCCTCGTGGAGGATTTGGCCTGGCCAAATAATATCCTTCAGATTCTAGGCTTTGAATCCACCAATAGTAAATACAGCTGGGAGCTCCTTGTTGTGCCAGATGGTTGACAGACTTAGTAGGATTGTCTAGTTTTTGTATTTAAACATTGGTTTATTTTTCCAACTGGGCAAGTGAAAATGTAAAGCACAGTTCCATGGTACAGAAAAAATGTTTCTATTGAGTAATATCAAGTTTAGTTTATGCACCCAAAAGAATTGAATACAATTACTTGGTAGTGTTTTGGTTGTGTTTGGTTGATGTGCTATAATCTTAAAATGACCCATTGCAGTAGGGTGGTAATGGCCTTGGATGGCACAGGAAGATTTAAGTGGTTGACCTTTTCTCTGGCCACAGAGCTGATTTAAAAGAAACTGGCTAATGCGCAGTTCCATTTCAAAGAAATGTCCATGGGCTTATACATGGCAACCTCTTTTAGCTCCCGTTGACAAGCATTGAAGAGGTCCGCCATGATGGATTATGAGCCAATTTCATGGAACCCATAATCAGCCATTTTCCAACCTCCACTGCCAACAACATGAACAGGGGCTGAAAATGTTGTGTGTCTGTGTAAAAAGTGGACAGTTAGAATATATGTGGACTTTTGTGAGATGATCCAATGTGTTAAATGAAGATGGTACAGCAGAGGTTAACAAACAATGGTTTGTATGTATGTAGTAATTTTGAGTTTTGTTCTGAGACTGAAAAATGTCCATTTAATCTGTGCCCTAGTACCTTAATTGCTACTGTACAAGGTCAAATTTGGAATATCTTGTAGGCTGTTTTATATAAATCTGCCAGAAGAATTACAGTATCTTTATCTTTAACCTACTTCCTGCTAAGCAAACAGGACATATGCAGCTGACATAACAAACATAAGAGTTATGGCCTTACTAAGGTTTGGGGTTTTTTCTTTCCCAAATTAGCTTTTGTACATTTAGAGGATTTAGTTTAAACAATAAAATGTGAAGCAGCCCACGCTCTAAGACTTCCTGTCCACTGCTCCCTCCCAGTCGCATACACAAACATACTCCAGTGTTTGTGGGCACACACCTGCATGAACACACACACAAGTATGTGCAGGCTCTTTACACTGCCTCACGGTTCTTCCACAAAAATAAATATCATAACCACAATTGTAAGACAAATCTAAGATAGGTTTTAACTAGTGCAATCCATTTGGAAAATATTCCTATCTTGCACGCATTAGCCCAGGGCAATGTGATTTTAAACATTGGTTCTTATGTAGGACAAAAAATAGGAAATATACCTATATATATTCTTCATAATTCATGAGTAATGCAATAATGAGCCTTTTACTGCTTCCTAAATGATTAGCTAGCTTTGGTATAAAGGTCCCAACATTTGTTAATGTAGGTGCAGAGTG
Organism: Somniosus microcephalus; assembly: GCF_052327205.1. Taxonomy (NCBI): domain Eukaryota; kingdom Metazoa; phylum Chordata; class Chondrichthyes; order Squaliformes; family Somniosidae; genus Somniosus; species Somniosus microcephalus. The sequence goes on along the minus strand of NC_140999.1, from coordinate 123,313,614 downwards.
TTTGATATTTGGACAGTGACAGTAGAGAAATTCCTGATTTAGCATAGAAACATAGAAACATAGAAGATAGGAGCAGGAGTAGGCCATTCGGCCCTTCGAGCCTGCTCCGCCATTCAATGAGATCATGGCTGATCATCCAAATTCAGTACCCTGTCCCTGCCTTCTCCCCATATCCCTTGATCCCTTTAGCCTCAAGAAATATATCCAATTCTTTCTTGAATATATTTAATGAACTGGCCTCCACCACCCTCTGTGGCAGAGAATTCCACAGGTTCACCACCCTCTGGGTGAAGAAATTCCTCTTCATTTCAGTCCTAAATGGCTTACCCCTTATCCTTAGACTATGACCCCTGGTTCTGGACTCCCCGGCCATCAGAAACATCCTTCCTGCATCTAGTCTGTCCAGACCTGACAGAATTTTATAGGTTTCGATGAGATCCCCTCTCAATCTTCTAAACTCCAGTGGCCTAGAAATTCACTTTGGGCCCGCCAGCTGGCGTGCGCCCAAAAGTTAGCACTGAGCGCGGAGCCAGTTGCGCCCGTCAGATATTCAGTTTATGCGCCCCAAGTCGGAACCGGGCGCTATTCCAGGGTGTGCCCGCCCCCGCTTGGGGCGCTGAAACTGAATTTCAGCGCTCTAGGCGCCGCTGCGCCACCCGCTGCGGAGCAGCAGGCTGCGGTACTGCAGGCCTCCTCCTTCTCTTAAGGGGGAGGTGCCTGCAACGGGGAGATCGCCGCTGGATAGTGCCGGCAAATGAGCCCGGCACCACGGAGAAGTGCCGGGTTCGCGGAAAGCAGCCGGCAATGCCGTGGGGGGGGGGAGGTGGAGGAGGCCGGGGAAGGAGGTGCGGGCAGGCGGCCGCCGAAAAAGCGTCCGGCCACACCTCCACCTTAAAGCACCCCACTAAGGCTACAGTACGGCCCCGTTTTCTGATCGCTGTTTGCGGCCGCTGCGGAAGAGGCGGCCGCAACTAAATATGGGGGTCGGGCCGGTATCGGGGCGGAACCGGGGCTCTGCGCACACCGATGACGTCATCGGTGCCGGCGCAGCGCTAACGGCTACCGCCGCCATTACCGCTGCGCTGAATATCAGCGCAAACTCCTCTATTGGCGCAGAAGCCCTCTTTGGGCGGTAACTGGCCGCAAAGCTGCCGGCGCCTTACTGAATTTCTAGGCCCAGTGAGTATAAGCCCAATCGACACAATCTCTCCTCATACGTCATTCCTGCCATCCCAGGTATCAGCCTGGTGAATCTTCGCTGCACTCCCTCCATGGCGAGAACGTCCTTCCTCAGGTAAGGTGACCAAAACTGCACACAATACTCAAGGTGCGGTCTCACCAAGGCCCTGTACAACTGTAGCAAGACATCCTTGTTCCTGTACTCGAACCCTCTTGCTACGAAGGCCAACATGCCATTTGCCTTCTTAACCGCCTGCCGCACTTGCATCCACAATGTCCTGCAGATTGCAGAATCTTACAGAACAGAAGGAGGCCATTCAGCCCATCATGCCAGTGCCGGCTCTTTGAAAGAGCTATCCAATTAGTCCCACTCCCCTGCTCTTTCCCCATAGCCCTGCAATTGTTTTCCTATTCAAGTATTTATCCAATTCCCCTTTGAAAGTTACTATTGAATCTGCTTCCACCGCACTTTCAGGCAATGCATTCCAGATCATAACAACTCGTTGTGTAAGAAAATTCTCCTCATTTTCCCTGTGGTTCTTTTCTTAATTATCTTATCTGTGTCCTCTGGTTACCAAGTCTCCTGCCAGTGGAAACAACTTCTCCTTATTTACTCTATCAGAACCTTTCATAATTTTGTGCACCTCTAGTAAATCTCCTCTTAACCTTTTCTGTTCTAAGGAGAACAATCCCAATATCTCTAATGTCTTCACATAAATGAAGCCCCTCAGTATCATTCTAGTAAATCTAAATAGCGTAGTCACAGTTCTAGCTTTACCCTTAAGAACCGCTTGAAATACAGAACAGATAAATTGTCTTATTAACCTGTGTTGCTACTTTTTGTGATTTGTGTTTCTTAACCCTTTGCTCCTCTATCCCATTTAGGCTTTTATTTTCCAAAAAGTGTGTGGTCTCCTTATTCATTCTACCAAAAATCACCACCTCATGAAGGAATAATTACTAGTCCTAGCCCCTTTAGGGCTACCCCGGATCAGGCGTATTTCTCAGACATTCACTTTCAACTAAAGTTTGAGGTAGCCGAATCCTAAAGACACTTAATTGGGTCTAAAGGTCCAGACTATCTCTCCCTAAAGGAAAGGAACAACCTGAAAATGTTACCATCCTCCAGATAGCACTTTTAATAAGTTTAGCTATACTATAACGTTCTGGATATTATGATGGTCCGGAAAACTCCCCCAGAATTCTGCAACTCCTCACCAAAAAGTGTACAGAGATTGAGTTCACGAGTTTTTGACACAGAAGTCTTATGTGAGACTATTCTAAAAATATATAGATTTATTAAAGAACTGACATGTTATTTACATTTGGTGAGTCATTCGCAACATTAACAGTTCCAAAAAGAGAAAGCTTACAATCTTATTATCAGAGAACCTTACTTTCAAATCTTAACTTCGTTACAGTTTTACAGTTCTTAAAGTCTACAGGATATCCACCAAAATCAAATATCTTTGATCCCTGAGGTACAAAGAGTGGTAGACTACAGAGCTGCCTCTGAAGCTGAAAATAAGAAGTAGGAGCAGGAGTAGGCCATACGGCCCCTCGGGCCTGCACCGCCATTCAATAGGATCAAGGCTGATCCGAACCTAGATTCACGTCCACTTCCCTGCCCACTCCCCGTAACCCCTAATTCCCGGAGAATCGCTTTGCCCGATTAAAGCGAGTCTACTATCCCATTTGAGAGTTCAATATTTATACCCTTTTCCAGTGGTATCTCCTTTCAGATTTTCTGCTGATGCAAGCTAATTATCTCTAGTCATTTTTCTGCTGACCTCTGTAATTCTTACTGCTAGCTCAGCCAGATTGTGTCTCATCTCTAGGTGTTCTAGTTTACCATATAAAAAACGGTGTGACGGCATCTTTACGAGGGCAGATGTTCCTTACTTTATGTGCTTCTTTACAAAGTGTAAATGAGAGCACCTTATCCATAGTGAACCATTGTTTCATTCCAAAAAGTTCAGCCTGTCGGAGCCCTTAACCTTCTGTTTCAATAAGGTTATTTATTCAGGGTCAACAACTATCTTATCTCAATAGCCAGAATGCTTTCACAGCTATTTCATAGTTCGGTTTCTAGATTTCCAAACCCATGTCATGTTTTAATAAGGCCAGAGTTCTTTCATAGGTTATATGGCTTGTTCCTTCACATTCACACTTATCTATATTAAAATTAATTTGCCAATTACAAGCTCATTCTGCAAGTTTTGCCAGTCTGAAGGTACTCCCACAGTGCTGTTAGGGAGGGAGTTCCAGGATTTTGATCCAGTGACGATGAAGGAACGGCGATATATTTCCAAGTTAGGATGGCGTGTAACTTGGAGGGGAACTTGGAGGTGGTGGTGTTCCCATGCGCCTGCTGCCCTTGTCCTTCTAGGTGATAGAGGTTGTGGGTTTGGGAGGTGCTGCCGAAGAAGCCTTGGTGAGTTGCTGCAGTGCAACTTATAGAGGGTACACACTGCAGCCACGTTGCGCCGGTGGTGGAGGGAGTGAATGTTTAAGGTGGGGTGCCAATCAAGTGGGCTGCTTTGTCCTGGATGGTGTCGAGCTTCTTGAGTGTTGTTGGAGCTGCACTCATCCAGGCAAGTGGAGAGTGTTCTATCACACTCCTGACTTCTTGTGCCTTGCAGATGGTGGAAAGGCTTTGGGGAGTCAGAAGGTGAGACACTCGCCTCAGAATACCCAGCCTCTGGTTGCCACTGTATTTATGTGGCTGGTCTAGTTAAGTTTCTGGTTAATGGTAACCCCCGGGATATTGATGGTGGGGGATTCGGCAATGGTAATGCCATTGAATGTGAAGGGGTAGTGGTTAGGCATTCGCTTGTTGGAGATAGTCATTACCTGGCACTTCTGTGGCGTGAATGTTACCTGCCACTTATCAGCCCAAGCCTGAATGTCATCCAGGTCTTGCTGCATTCGGGCATGGACTGCTTCATTATCTGAGGAGTTGTGAATGGAACTGAACACTGTGCAATCATTAGCGAACATCCCCACTTCTGACCTTATGATGGAGAGAATGTCATTGATGAAGCAGCTGAAGACGGTTGGGCCTAGGACACTGCCCTGAGGAACTTCTGCAGCAATGTCCTGGGGCTGAGATGAATGACCTCCAACAATTACAATCATCCTCCTTTGTGCTAGGTATGACTCCAGCCAGTGGAGAGTTTTCCCCCTGATTCACATTGACTTCAATTTTACTAGGGCTCCTTGATGCCACACTCGGTCAAATGCTGCCTTGATGTCAAGGGCAGTCACTCTCATCTCACCTCTGTAATTCAGCTCTTTTGTCCATGTGTCTGTGTTTTTTATATTAGCCTCCCAAGCATCGGGTAGAAATTGGAAAATTAGGGCAAAAATGACCAACTGTTTTGGGCTATGCCTTGCACCCCAAAGATGCCTGAAAAAGGTTCAGCGCCATATAGGCCATAGACGGTGTTCAGGCATCCGGAGCAGCTGCATAAAACAGGCATTAGGACCGTTTCATATGCTAATGAGGGGGTTAACGTCTGTTTTAGGCCCCCTCTGGTTGTCCAAATGTGGATGCGGCCTAGCAAGCCAAAAAGGTAGGTACATTTTTTTTTAACCTTTGAAGTGGCTTCATGAGGAATCTTGACTTGAGACTTATAAGATGGTAGAGAGGCTTTGAGGGGTTAGGAGGTGAGGCATTCGTCCCAGCTGCCAAGCAAACATATATTCAGACAAAACCCACAAGATGCTTGTATCTGAATTGAATGGCTTGGTTCCTCCCTCAGTTACCTGACCATACATAATCGCTGCGATTTCCTTGGGCATCTCCTGCTCCATCGCCGCAGCTTTGGCGGAAGATTGGTGGGAACACCACATATGCATGTAAATGGCATTTCAGCCAAAGTTACTGGGGCGGAGTGGGGGGAGCCCCGAGGAAATTCACCCCCATGTCTATTCTTGGGGTGGTTATGGGCCATTTTCTGTGAATGAGCCTGACTTCTAAGTCTATACGTACTGTGACAGAAGGAAAGAAAGAAAGAAAGAAAGAGGCCAATAGCATGATACATCATTGATACAAATGCTTTATCTTTGTCACAGGGTTGTTAGGTTTGTTAGGTATTTCACATGGTATAGAGGGTGCAACCAGAGACAAGTGCAATAAAGAAAGAACTTGCATTTATATATGCATCCACCTTGAGAGGACAGACAGGGCCTCAGTTTAATGTCTCATCTGAAAGATGGCACCTTTGCAGTAGAACACTGAAATGCCAGCCTAGATTATGTGCTCACATCTGTGGAGTGAGACTTGAACTCAAAACTCGCTGACTCAGAGGCAGGAGTGGTACCACTGAGCCAAGGTTGACACCTAATCAGAACAAGTCGTTTCCTGGGAGCTGTACAGGAAATGACTGCAAGAGAAAGCATCTTGGTACCTGAGATCGCCATCTTAATGACCGGTGTTGAAAATAGTTGTTTTCACCAGTTGAAACAATTGGTTGTTCCATGTTCTCGTTATTAAAAAAGTACCTTTTGATTTTATTGATTAAGGTCAAAGATATTAGTCTGAAGAGAATCTCATTTACTAATGACTCCTGTAGGCTGTAGAGAGGCGACCTTTCTGATGCCTGGAGCCCTCTCTGGGTCATCTAGTACAGACTGTGACATGCTTTTCACCGTTGCCTAATTTGCAATCGTTATTGGTGCCCACTCACTCATTAGCCCCGAATTGACTGTCCGCTCCCCTCCCCCCCCCCCCGCCAATGCCTTACGAGAATGGGGTGTGTGGGATTAAAATGCTTGCAGCAACCTACTTACCTGATCCTCAGTGGCCTTGTGTTGTGTGCTATTTTAACAGGCAAGTTCTGGCCAGCCAGTGAGGCCCTCACACAAGGCAGGTGAGGGGCATGTTTAAATTCAGAAGTTGGGGTCTGAAGACATAATTCAGAGCTTGTCTATATTTGAACTGCTAACAGCTGCGCCTGGTGCCACGGTACAGGCCATGCCAGGAGCACCGGGCGGGAAGGAGCAACAGGCCTGGAAGAGGGCCATAAAGGTAAGTTACATTTATTTCTTAAACGCTTTCTTGTAGGCCAGGCGTGCTGGAGTTCCTCGGTGGCGGCCTTCTACCACACTCACCCAACTCCCGCCTGCCCACCTGCCGGCGCGATGTTGGGTTTGGGTGGGAGTTTGGTCTGGTACGTTTAAATGAGGCCTAAGAGTTAAAATGTTTGGGGCTTCAAGTCAGTGAAGTGGGGCGAGCCTGACGCTGGCCCCACGCTCACCCCCATTTAAAATAGTGTCTCCACTTTCAGTCAGACTGTGAGGTATTTAATGGGGGCCCAATAGCAGACCGCAGAATTAGACTGTTGACAAGAACAGTTGTCTTTATTTCAAACATTGTTTTCTCAGAAAGTATTTCTCAGTCAAAGAGCTTAAGATACCAAAAGTCAAAGTTGATGTACAGGTGTTTCAAATATCTTACTGACTCTCTCTTACTCCAATTATATTAACTTTAATATTCATTTGAGATGATGGTGGCCTGAACGGTGAAGATTCTCTACCATAAGTGTCGAGGAGTGTCTTGCGATCAGTTCCCCCACCAGTTCCCCCATCAGTTCCGCCCCCCACCACCCAGTTAGTTAATTGCCTGCCAAATGTAAGCATTGAATGCTGTTTTTCATTTTAAATCTGAGGAGAGCTTCAGTAGCTGTTTAAGCTACTTGATGCCAATCTTTTACTTTTTCTGAGGGGGAGAGGAGAGAATTTCTGCTCAGAAACACAATCCTAGTAAGTGAATTCACTACTGATTCATACCAGCCTTATGCAATTCCCTGTCTTGTCCCTGTTCTTTTCTTTGTGATTTTCTCGTTGTTGCTATTTTCATACATCTGCACACAGTGCATATTTATTGAGACTTGTTCAGTCTTGGCAGCAGTTGTTATCTTGGTATGTAACTTACCTTTGGTAGCATTTTTGCTTCTAAATCAAAAGGGGGGGGGCCAGAAATTCGGTTGCGTAGTGCCCGTTGTTTGGGCGCTACGGGTGCCGAATTGGGACCAAAGTGGCGTCCAAGCAATGCGCGCACATATCTGGTGCGAGCCACGCCAGATGCCAGCTTGGTGAGGGTGGCAGGGAGGCCGTTACGAGTGTGCGCTAGAAGTATGGTAAGTAGGCAGATTGTGATGTCAATCAGCATGCAACGCTGATTTGATGCCAGCGCTGCCATTTTCGTCATCATCGCCCTGTCTTAACCTCACACAGCTGAACATGCGTTCAGCAGCAGGAAGGACCCCCCCACCAGCGATATTTAAAGGGATCATCAACAACTTTCAGGTAACTTGCTTTTTGATTTCACCGGCTCTGTGTACGTTTGTGGAAGTGTTTGGAGCTTTCTAGAGTTGTGTAAAGTTGGTGAGGTGACAGGGATTGGTGCTGTAAGTGGAAAAGGCCTTGCTTCTGACTTCAAGGCTTCTGGTTAGACCACTTGCTCCCAGTCATGGGTGCTCTTGTTGTCATTCCCCTTGGCCTGCAGCATGACAGGGAGATGGAGCAGAGGCAGCAAAGAAGAGAATAGGCTGCTCACAGAGGGAGGAGGAGGAGGGTGGAGAAGGAGGCATTACCCACCTAGGGTCTTCTGAGAGCAATTCTCTTACCTCAACATGAGCCGGGAGAAGTGTCTGAGGCATCAACGCTTTACGAAGGAGGTGCTCACAGAACATTGCCACCTCTTGCAACCAGACCTGCAGCCTCACTCCAGGGCAAGGACAGCACTGCCAGTGGCTGTGAAGGTGACCATGGCACTGAATATCTTCGCATCAGGATCCTTCCAGGCTGGAGCAGGAGACATCTGTAACATCTCACAGTTTACTGTCCACTGCTGCATAAGAGTGGTGACAGACGTCCTTTATGCCAGGGACAGGACTTCATTGTCTTCTCTCTGACCAGAGAGAAGAAGATGGAGCGTGCACGTGGCTTTGCCAGGATAGCGGACTTCCCCATGGTGCAGGACACCATTGACTGCACATGTGTGGCTTTGTGGGCACCGTATATAAATGCTGAATTTTACTGCAACCGCAAAGGTTACCACTCGCTGAATGTACAGTTGGTGTGTGACCATGCTCAGCATATCATGATGGTGAATGCTAGTATCCTGGCAGCAGTGGTGGTGCTTTTATTCTGCGCCAGTCTGCTGCTCCCTCAGTCTTTAAGCCACCAAGACAAACCAGAGGCTGGCTGATGGGCGACAAGGGCTACCCCTTGGCCACCTAGCTCATGACTTCGCTCTGCAACCAAACCACATGTGCAGCATACATCAAACAAGAGCCATCAAACAAGAAACATCATAGAGCAGATCACTGATATCCTTAAACAACGCTTCCGCTGCCTGGGCCGCTCTGGAGGAGCCCTACAGTACTCACCGGAGCGTGTGTCCTGATTCATCATGGTCTGCTGTATCTTCCACAGCTTGGCCATCATGAGGGCACAGCCCTTGCCACCAGTGATATGGCCACCAGCTCAGGAGCAGGAGGAGGAGGAGGAGGAGGAAGAGATGGAGGTGGAAGAGGAGGAAGCAGAAGCAGAAGGAAGGAGGCAACCCAGACAGCCCCTTTCTGCCCGGGATGTCTGGGATCAAAACATCCGCCTACGGTACCCGTGAACACAACCCCAGTTCCCCATTCAACACTAGTCCCACTCTGTTACTGACCATCACAGCATCATCTTGGCCACAATGCTGAAATAAAAGCCACCACAAAGCAAAATTTATAAATCTATCCATCCAATATAAGAACATAAGAAATAGGAGCAGGAGTAGGCCATTCAGCCCTTTGAGTCTGCTCCGCCATTCAATAAGATCATGGCTGATCTTTGACCTCAACTCCACTTTCCTGCACCATGATTCACTTAGTATCCACAAATCTATCGATCTCTGTCTTGAATATACTCAACGACTGAGCATCCACAGCCCTCTGGGGTAGAGAATTCCGAAGATTCACCACCCTCTGAGTGAAGACATTTCTCCTTATCTCAGTCCTAAATGGCGGACCCTATATTCTGAGACTGTGAACCCTGGTTCTAGACTTCCCAGCCAGAGAAACATTCTCACAGCATTTACCATGTCAAGCCTTGTAAGAATTTTGTATGTTTCAATGAGATCACCTCTCATTCTTCTAAACTCTAGAGGATATAAACCTAGTCTACTCAACCTCTCCTCATAGGACAATCCCCCCCATCCCAGGAATCAGTCTGGTGAACCTTCGTTGCACTCCCTCTATGGCAAGTGTATCCTTCCTTAGGTAAGGAGACCAAAACTGTACACAATACTCCAGGTGTGGTCACCAAAGCCCTATATAATTGCAGTAAGACGTCTTTACTCTTATACTCAAATCCTCTTGCAATAAAGGCCAACATACCATTTGCTTTCCTAATTGCTTGCTGTACCTGCATATTAACTTTGAGTGATTCGTGTACAAGGACACCCAGGTCCCTCTGAACACCAACATTTCCCAATCTCTCACCATTTAAAAAATACTCTGCTTTTCTACTTTTCCTACCAAAGTTCCAAAGTTGATAACTTCACATTTCTCCACATTATATTCCATTTGCCATGTTCTTGCCCACTCACCTAGCCTGTCTATATCATCTTGCAGCCTCATTGCATCCTCCTCACAACTTACATTCCCACCCAGCTTTGTATCATCAGCAAACTTGGATACCTTACATTAGGTCCCCTCATCCAAATCATTGATATCGATTGTAAATAGCTGAGGCCCAAGCACTGATCCTTGTGGTACCCCACTAGTTACAGCCTGCCAACCCGAAAATGACCCGTTTATTCCTACTCTCTTTTTTCTGTCCGTTAACCAATCCTCAACCCCAATCCCATGAGCCCTAATTTTGTTTAATAACCTCTTGTGTGGCACCTTATCAAATGCCTTCTGAAAATCCAAATACACCACATCCACTGGTTCTCCCTTATCTATCCTGCAAGTTACAACCTCCAGTTTTGTCAAACACGATTTCCCTTTCATAAATCTGTGTTGACTGTGCCCAATCCTATTATTACTATTTAAGTGCCCTGTTACTACATCCTTAATAATAGATTCTAACATTTTCCCTACTACTGATATCAGGCTAACTAGCCTATAGTTCCCCGATTTCTCTTTCCCTTCTTTCTTACATAGTGGGGTTACATTTGCTACCTTCCAATCTACGGGAACCATTCCATCCTATGTCATCTTCCAAAATTCCAATCAATGCATCCACTATCTCTATAGCCACCTCTTTTAAAACCCTAGGATGTAGGCCATCAGGTCCAGGGGATTTATTGGCTTTCAGTCCCATTAATTTCTTCAGTACTATTTCCTTACTAATTCCTTTCAGTTCTTCATTCTCACTAGACCCCTTGTTTCTCCATTATTTCCGGAATGATTTTTGCATCTTCTTCCATGAAGTCAGACACAAAATTTGGCCTCAATTTTGCCGGCACTCAGGGGGTGGGTTTGGAGGCGGGTCAGGTGGTAAAATAAGAAAAAACGACGTCGGGTTCCGATCCCGCCGTCAACCCGCCTCTGTTCAACTTTGTCAAAGACGGGCTCCCAGACTCCCGTTCGGTCCTGCCACCGAGCGGCAGGATAGGCACTTAAGGCAGTTTCCTGCTTGTTAACTGCCTGGATAATGCCATTTTTACAGCCGTTTTACATTTTACCACTTTTTCTGCATGTTCCACGCCGTTCCCAAAGCACACCAGCTAATTGTGGCGGGTTCACAAGTGGCTGCCTTCTTGACAGCTTCAGCTCCCATAAAAACGGAGCTCTCAACAAGGCTCAGTTGCAGGTGGCAGAACTTTGTTTTTTCACGTCTTGGAAAACTTTTTGCAGGTCTACTGATCTTGGAAGTGGTGAAGCTGAGATCCATCTCCACTGTGACCTCCTGGGAAAACCCTCTCCCCACATTGACTGAGCGCTTCCACCGTGGAGATATCTACCAGCAGCATGGGAACCATTTATACCCTGTCATCCTGGTCCTCAGATTCGGAGGAAGAGCAGCCGCGGCAGCGCAACCAGGCACAACAGCAGCACCAACAACAGGAGCGCCAACCTCCTCCTCAACCACCTGATGCTGCATAGGGCAGAAGACGTCAGCGCAGGGAAGCATGTCGCCACAGGAGATACCCCCAACACAGGGTTTACTGGCCGAGGATGACCTTCCTCAACATGTCTGAGCAGCAGTGCCAAAGGAGGCTGAGGCTTTCGCGAGTGGTAGTCGGTGACATCTGCACAATGCTGCAGCAAGACCTGGAGCCCAGAGGAGTGGGTGGACACTCCTTACCAGTGGCTTTCAAAGTCACCACTGCACTCAATTTTTTTGCTTCAGGGTCCTTCCAGGGATCAGCAGCAGACATCAGCGGCATCTCCCCGTCGGCCACACACACTTGCATCACTCAGGCAACCGATGTCCTCTTTGCCAAGGCGCATAACTACATCCACTTCTCGACGGATCAAGCAAGTGTCACCGTACGTGCGGTTGGCTTTGCAAATAGGGCAGGCTTGCCAAGGGTGCAGGGCGTCATAGACTGCACACCATCACAACCCTGCTGTTTTTGTCAACTGCAAGGGCTTCCACTCCCTGAACGTGCAGCTGCTGAGTAACCACAGGAAGGACATTTTGCATGTTTGCGCAAAGTACCCTGGCAGTTGCTATGACTCGTTCATCCTGCGGCAGTCTAGTGTGCTTCGGCTCCTCAATCCGCCAAACCTACTTTCCGGGTGGCTCCTTGGAGACAAGGGCTATCCCCTGAAGACGTGGCTGATGACGCCGTTGAGGAGGCCGTCGAATGAAGCTGAAGAGCGCTACAATGCCAACCACATTTTGACCAGATGCGATTCAGATGCCTTGACAGATTAGGTGGAGCCCTACAGTATTCAGCAGCCAGGGTCTGCAGAATCGTCGTGTTCTGTTGTACACTGCACAACATTGCACAGCATCGTGGCTTGCAGCTGCCTGAGGAACAAGTGGCTCAGCGCATAGCGGAGGAGGAGAGCCTTGCGGAGGCGGATGCACCAGTTCCAGCAGCACGCGAGCACATTGCTGCCCATGGTGCAAGGGATGCATTAATCTTTGGCAGATTCGCTTAAGTAGACGACTCAAACAAATGTGGCTGGCACCTTCTTAACACACCATACACAATGCACAAGAACCTGTGGGCTCCTATCACTCTGACCACCATCATTACAAATGCAAGTCGCCCTGAGCCCTCAATGTGGAACTTCCATTTCCCAGATCACATATGTCAGAACTTCAACTGTTTGCCATCACTTCTATTTAATCAATGCACAAAAGGATGACAATGACAAAAATTAAAGACAACACAACAGGACACCCAAGTGACTACCCTTGTGACTAATTGTGCTTTATCTTCCTCTTACGTGTGCTTCTACATGGTGCTTCCCCTGTGGCTTCAGCAGATGTGGAGGCCCCTTGCTCACTTTCATGCTGCTCCTGCTTTGACATCTTTGGCGGACGTCCTCTGGGTTTGCGAGCCTGTGAGGGCTTGGCAACAGTCTGCTCCTCCTCCGTCTGTGCAGGGGCTGAGACACCTATTTCAGTTGGGTGAGCACTCTGGTGGGGCTCTGACCGAGGGCTACTCAGTGGCATGGGAGTGTGAGCGCTTGGAGAGGAGACCCCACTTCCTTGTTGCCTGCCACCAACACCCCTCTCATGGGTCAGCCCCACTTCAGTGCTAGCAAGTGGCTTGACAGCACCTTGCTGCACATCAAGGGGGCCATGAGGACCCGTATCTGCACTGGCAGTCCTACTCAAAAGGACTTCCATGAAGCTCTGGTTTCTCTGCTCAATAGCCACCTATCGCTCCTCCAGAGATGTCAGTCTATTCTGAACATTCACCATGTTTTCCAGACTCTGGCGACTTATTTCCTCCATGGCCGTAGCCATTCTCTCCTCTACCCTAGCCAATCTTTCCAGAGAGCTAGCCATCCTTACCATGGAGGTAGCCATCATTTCCACAGAGGTTGCCATCCTTTCCGTGGTGGTATGTTTATGTGTCATTGCCTCCACAAAGGCACTGCTCATGTTGGAGTTGGACTCCTCCATCCTCTCCACACTCGCAGTAACCCTGGAGACAAAACCTGCCAGAGACTCCTGCACTTGTTCCTGGAGTTCCAGCACCGCTCTCCTGGAGTTCCAGCACCGCTCTCCTGGATGGACCCGGAGGCACAGGGTCCACCACATGCAGCTGAGCAGAGCTGGGATCGCCCTGTGGCCTCCAATGAGGACTCTCCACTGCTGACCCTGTCTCCACCATCTGCTGATGCTCACTTGTGAGCTGTGATACACCAGGTGACAACACTACTCTATCTCCCGAAGGTCCCACTGACGTGTGCGTATCTACGCTGGTGCTGGGTGCGCTTAATTCTGCTGACGCTGTGCCCTCAGAGGTTGCAGGTTCCTCTGAGGAGTCTTCTGGCTCCAGCTCTTCTTCCTGGACAGTGGGGAGGGGGGCTGTCGATGGTCCTGTGGGGGAGTAAAGGCATGAGTTGCACATGTGATATTAACGTAGCATGCACATGGAATAGTGCAGATGATCATAAGTCAATCTGTTTGAGCATTAGATGTCATATCAGTCACTCATGCAATGTAAATGAGAGAGATGTAAATCTGTTCTGTCACCAGCTTGCTCTGCTCTGCCCATCTGACCGTCCCCCACTTCCAGATCCTCATCACCTCCGATTATTTCGAGGGCAGCCTCCTCAGCGTTGGTCAAATGGGCAATTGAAGGTGGCCCTCCTCCTGTCCTAGCCCTCTCCCTCTTATTGTGGGCTCTCTTTTCCTGCATTGAGGGACACAAGTGGAATTTGAGAGAGAATGATGGAATGAGTGTAGAGAAGCCATAGCATAGGTGCTTAGAAGGATACAAAGATGGAGTGAGGTGCCAATACCAAGGGCCCTCTCTGTGCATTGTTAGTTGTTGGCATTGCATAACAGTGATAGCGAGTGTGAGATCAGCATAGTCGAATAGTGAAGTGATAGTGTACATAGAGAGAGAGGGATGGTTAAGGGTGCAAGGGATGTAAGTGTAAAGTGGGATGTTGAGGAGTAGGTTGACAATGCAGAGTGCTGGTGATGAGAGGAGATGGGGAGCAGATTGAGGGTAATGGTGATGTTATACTCACTTTCCCTGAGTGGACCAGGTCATTGAACCTTTTTTGGCACTGTACCCAGGTTCGACTGCAGATCAATGTCGAACTGACCTCTTGTGCAATTTGCAGCCACACAGCTTTAGTCTGCTGTGGTGGCTTCTTCCTCCCAGAGGATGGGAAGAGTACCTCCTTTTGACCTCTGACTCCCTCCACAAGAGCATGGAGGGAGTCATCGTCAAATCGTGGTGAGGCTTTTGCTCTTGAGGTTGCCATGTCAGCAGTAGTAAGCAGAGTAGTCAATCCAGCAGTAAATAAGGAGAAAATGAACCAAGGCTGCATGGGCCACTTAAATGCAGCTGGCTCACAGACATCAGCAGAGGCAAGTTCCAGACCCAAAACAGTAATTGACTAGGGGAGCGCACATGCAGGGAATCAATTGCCCAATTAGGGCAAAATCGCAAATTTCTACTGGCTAAACGCGGAGGCAGGACCGGGACCCGCCGACCACCTGACCCGCACCCACCCCGCCACCAATGATAAAATCGCGGCCAGAGTATTTGTTTAATTTCTCTGCAATTTCCTTATTCCCCATTATAATTTCTCTTGTCTCAGCCTGTAAGGGATCCATGTTTACTTTCGCAAATCTTTTCCTTTTAACATACCTATATGACAGTCTGTTTTTATGTCTCTCGCTAGTTTACTCTCATATTCTATTTTCCCTTTCTTCATCAATTTCTTGGTACTCCTTTGCTGAATTTTAAAATCCTCCCAATCCTCAGGCTTATTACTCTTTTTGGCAACATTATAGGCCTCTTCCTTTAATCTAATACTATCTTTAATTTCTCTTGTTAGCCACAGGTGGACCATTTTTCCCATAGTGTTTTTATTCCTTAAGGGAATGTATATTCATTGCAAATTATGAATTATTTCTTTAAATGTTTGCCATTGCTTTTCTCCTGTCATATCTTTTAACCTAGTTTCCCAACCTACCTTAGCCAACTCACCTCTCATACCTCTGTAATTTGCTTTGTTCAGATTTAGGACTCTAATTTTGGACTTAACTGAATCACTCTCATAAGCAACATAAAATTCTATCATATTATCCCCAGAGGCTCCTTTACAACAAGGTTATTAATTAACCCTGTCTCATTGAACAGTACTAGATCTAAAATAGCCAATTCTCTAGTAGGTTCCTTGACATACTGATCAAAAAAACTATCTTGAATGCATTCCATGATCTCTTCCTCTGCACTATTACTGCAAATGTAGTTGCCCAGTCTATATGATAGTTAAAGGCCCCCATGATTACTATATTACCCCTGTTACATGCATCTCTAATTTCCTGATTTATACTCTGCCCAACACTACAACAACTGTTAGGGGGCCGACAGACTACTGCCACTAATGTTTTCTGCTCCTTGTTGTTTCTTAGCTCCACCCAAACTGATTCTACAATTTGTTTTTCTGGGCCAAAATTCTTTCTCTCTACTGTTTTTATCCTCTCCTTTTCCAATCTACCTGTCTCTTCTAAAATTCAAATATCCTGGAATATTTAGTTCTCAACCTTGGTCACTCTGCAACCACGCCTCTGTAATAGCTATTAAATCAAACCCATTTATTTATTTCTATCTGTGCTATTAATTCATCTATTTTGTTGCGAATGCTTCATGTATTCAGATATAATACTTTTAGCTTTAACTTTTTTCTGTTTTTCTCTGATGTCACTTTAGTCACTGGTGCCCTATTACCTTTATTAATCTTTCTGTCCCTTCCTGACCCACTCTGCTTATTTTTAGCCAGATCACTACTCTGCTCTACAGACTTGACATTTCTCTTACTGTTTTTGAATTTACACTTTTCTGAATCCTCCCACCCCGCCCCTTCATTAGTTTAAAGCCCTGTCTGCTGCCCTAGTTCTTCGATTCGCCAGGACTCTGGTCCAGCCCGGTTTAAGTGGAGCCTGTCCCAGTACTGATGTCAGTGTCCTATGAATCGAAACCCCTTCCTCCTACACCACTATTTGAGCCATGCATTTACCTCTCTGATCTGTCTGTCCCTATGCCACTTTGCATGTGGCTCAGGTAACAATCCAGAGATTATTACCTTTGAGGTTCTGTGTTTTAATTTGGACCCTAGCTGCTCAAACTCTCTCAGCAGAACCTCATTCCTAGTTCTACCTATGTCGTTGGTTCCTATGTGGACCATGACCCCTGGCTCCTCCCTCTCCCACTCCAATTTCTTCTCCAGCGAGATCTCTTTAACCCTGGCACCGGGCAGGCAACACAACTTTCAGAACTCCCTGTTGTGGCTGCAGAGAACAGTATCTATCCCCCTGACTATACTGTCCCCTACCACAACTACATTCCTTTTCACTCCCCCAACTTGAATGGCCTCCTGCACCATGGTGCCATGGTCAGCCTGCTCATCCATCCTGCAGACCTTATTCTCATCCACACAGGTAGCAAATACCTCATACCTGTTGGTCAAAGTCAAGGGCTGAGGCTCCACCATCACTACATCCTGGGCCCCCACACCTTCCTGACTTGCAGTCACACCCTCCTGTCCCTGACCATTGATGAACTCTAAAGTACTACTTAACCTAAGGGGTGTGACTGCCTCCTGGAACAAAGTGTCCAGCTAACTCTCCCCCTCACTGACGCCCCGCAATATCTGCACCTCGTACTCCAGCTCAACAACTCTGAGCCAAAGTTCCTGGAGCTGCAGACACTTACTGCAAATGTGGTTGCTCGGGATCTCGCTGCTCTCCATAAACTCCCACATGCAGCAGTTACAGCACACCACCTGCCTTGCCATGTCTATCTAACCTTCTTTATTTAGTTCATTATTTTTTTAATTAATTATTTTAGTTTTATTACTTAATTGGTTTATCTAGTTATAGTTACTAATTTAATAAAGTAAAGTTATATCAGTTTACAGCTTCTTAGCTAGCTTAGAGACTAAAAAAACTGTAATACTCACCAGCCAATCACCTACCTGTTGCCCTGTGATGTCACTCCTTGATTTTTCTGTTTGAAGGCTCTTAATAAAGCTGCTGATCCTGCTCCTCTCGTTGTTCCTCTCACCGCTGCTCTCGCGCTCCTTATAGCGCCACTGATCCCGCTCATCTCGCCGCTCCTGTGCACCCTTGTGCATTTCCTTTGTGACTGTCTTGCGTGTGCCTTTGCCTATCCTAGTGCTGCTACGCAGTGCTACCCCAGTGGCTGCAGCATGGCTGGTGGAAGGTTGTTGACTTTCAGTGGGGGAGACTGCAGATGGCCTTGCAGGATGACGTCGAGGAGCTCTGGGCCTAGTAGGCCCGGCTGCGGACTGCACCAGCTTGGCATGGGTGGCAGCAGTCCATGTTAGCTTGTTGACAAGCAACAGCAAGGACAATGGTGGAGCGGCAGTGGTGGGAGGAGGAATGCTGCCATCCTGAGAGATGACAGCAGTGTCGTTCTCCATGGATCTATTGCCACTCCCCAGGGTCAGCGCCTCAGCAATCCTAGTAATCTGCTGGAGTACAGACTGCTAGACTGCTGTGACACCCTGCAAGCCCCTTTCAACACTGATAAACCCAGCCATGATGGCAGCAGACTGTGCTTGCATGATTTCAGTCTGAGCTTCCATTGCAGCACTCAGACGTTGGGTGGCTTGTGCTTGTGCTGCAATGGAAGCTGAGACATGATGGTTGGGTCCACAAGTGCATTAATGGATCTGCCCAGCCCTTAAATGCTGGAAGGGATGGGCTCCAAGCTCTGCCCAAAGCCTTGTGCAAGGCCAGAGTTGGTCTCCTCCATACTCCTTGACATTGCATTCAGGCTTTCTGGCAGGCCTACCAATGCACCAAGCATTTAATTGTGCATACCTATCAGTGTTCTTCTATAGGCTGCCCCATCAAGGTCTTATCTGAGTCCTGTGCAGCAAAAATCATGTGCGACCTCGCCCTTCAGGGAGCTGGCACCTGAGCTATCCTTTCCCTCTGCCCTGGCTGCAGGCCACTCATGCTCGGTGTCTCACCATGTGCAGATGCTGCGTCTAACCTATCCTCTAAAGTACGCGGAGTGTTAGTATCTGAGCTGGTGGCTGGGAGTGTGAAATCGAATGATGATGGTTCTTCTTCTTCTTCGTGACTCTCTCTCTTGTTATTGGACCACTGGCTGGGCAGGCTGGATATCTTGGGTGTCTGAAATGAGAATGGCACAATGGTAGGGTTGAGGTGAGGGGAGGGGGGAAAGCAAGAGCTGCATGCTTACACCATGTGCAGCTTGTAACTCAGAAGAGATTGTGGAATGTGAGAAGGAGGATAATGTACGAGGATACCGGCATCTTGTATTCCTTCAGCCCCACCGCTGGCCACGGGCTCAGCCATGCCCCTGCCAAGAATGGCCAGCACCATCTCCTCCAAGGGGATGAGGTGATGCAGGCGAGCCTGTCCCCTGCCGGTTAAGGTCTGCTGGCATCTGTTATGTGCCACCTTTTTCTGCAAGAGAAAGGGACGTGTGTCAGTGAGTGTGGTGTAATGTGTTTGGGTGATGTGCCTATCATGGTTGAATAGCTGACAGTGTGTTCAAGCTGTGAGATGTGGGTGTGAGGCTTGCAGCAGTGGTAAGTGAATGCAGGTGAGGTGAATCTATGAATATGAGGTATGAGTCCTGTTTAGTAGAGATTGTTGGTAGGTGAGTGATGACTGCATGGTGCATTGAGCAGTGTGTGAGGCTAGTGGTACAGTTGGTGGGATATGGCATTTGAAGATAAATTCACTGACCTTGACCACTTTTGTGAGGTCATTAAACTTCTTCCTGCACTGTGTCCAGGTCCTTGTGGCTATACTGCTGGCATTGACCACATCGGCTATCTGGTCCCACTTCTGCCTTGTATGTTTCCCGGAGGGCCTCCTGTGCTAAGAGGACCTCTCTCCTGGAGTTGACCTCCTGGACTAATGCCCCCAGTGGTACATCGGAGAATCTTGGAGCCCTTTCTCTGGCCTGTTGAGCCATTACGTAGTCTTTTTCTGACAGTAGCCTCCACAAGTACTTCCACCACCTGCTGCAGGCAAAAGGTGCAAACTACCTTTCAGTAGTGCAGGCTCGCTTTAATTGGTGCTAGCTTCACATGAACTTGGGCCCCCTGCTGGGTGTTCAGCCACTCAGCAGCATATTCAGCGCTCGGCTGAATGCTACAATCCTGCAAAGTAACTGCCTGCAGTCCTCCGAATGGGCGCGGGTTGCTATTGCATCGTGATCCCCGCGCCTGTTTTCAGGGGCTACGGAATTTCTAGGCCTGTGAGTTTAAGCTCCACTCCAGGACATAAGCACATAATCTATGCTGACATTTCAGTAAAATACTGATGAAATCCTGCATTGTTGGAAGGGCCATTTATCAGATAAAATGTCAAAACCAAGGCCCCACATGCCTGTTCCAGTGGAGGTAAAAGATCCCATGAGACTATCTGAAGAAGGGCAGGGAGGTGCCCTGGCCAACATTTATCTCTTAGTCAACACCACCAAAGACAGATCAACTGGTCATTTATCTCATTGCTGTTTATTGCTGCTGTATTTGCCTATCTAACAAGAGAGACTATACTTCAGAAGTATTCAATTGGTTATGAAATGCTTTGGGATGCCCTGAGCATATGAAAAGCACTATATGAATGCAAATTCTTTCTTTCATTGTGTTTGTATTCTGCACACATTGGCTCAGATATATTTGGCATCTACTCCAGTGCTTCTGCCTGGGATTACTGTTGACACTGAGGTACTACGGAACGATGACAATCAGGGCAGAGAACAATCTCTGCGGGTCACAGAGATGCTCCATAGATCATCCCTGCATAACTCCCAGTGCCTCCTTTGTGGCTCAACATGGTGGTGTCCAGCTCTGTTAAGAGTTTGCCTCATTTCTAAAACTGTGCTGGAGAGATTTCTCCTCATTTGCAAAGATCACAGATTGAAGCCCCTGAGCGCTTTCTAAATCTGGCTTGACAGCGCACTGAAGTCACACTCCATGTGGTGTCAAGCCCAAGTGGTTTGGAACAAGCTCCCCGTTGCATCTCACTGTATTTCTCCCTGGAGTCAGGGTGGGTTCTGACTCTGAATTAACACTGCAACATCAGTGCTATTGTGAAACAAAAGCTTCAGTATAAATGCAGTCTACAAACATGGAGTGAACCATACTGTCAGTGTCCATTGTCCTGTCTCTATGCAAGTGACTTCAATTTCCAACTTTAATTGGTGAGGGAAATTTCCTCCGGCTTTGGTGGCACTTAAAAAAAAATGTATTGAACGCCGCTCAATTGAAGTTAAATTGATTTATTATCATTTCCAGTTAAGGAACAACAAATTAGGCTAAAAGAAAGAATGGTTGGATGATACTGGGGTAAGGGAACGGCAATAAACGACTTAGTTGTTTGCTTGGAATGTGCTGCTTAAAGGTTATGGGTAGACAAGACATTTT
The DNA here is from genome assembly GCF_052327205.1 of Somniosus microcephalus. Taxonomy (NCBI): domain Eukaryota; kingdom Metazoa; phylum Chordata; class Chondrichthyes; order Squaliformes; family Somniosidae; genus Somniosus; species Somniosus microcephalus. The sequence goes on along the minus strand of NC_140999.1, from coordinate 123,292,846 downwards.
AAATTGTGGGTAAGGATAACAAAACAAAAGTTTTAGTGTGCAGTGCTGTAGTCTGGAGGATGCCAGAAATTTTTGAGGTCAGGATGGACAAGGTATGATTAGAAGAAAAGGCTGCAGCGCAAGGCAATTAATTCAGCATCTATTATCTCTTTTAACCAGTGCGTTGTGGGTGGATTGAGTGGCTGATTGAATGCAATAACCTTTGGCTTAAAATGTTATTTGTAGAAAATGCCAGCAAGATGTATTTAGTGACCAAGTGGATTGAAATAGTCATCAAAGGATTAATTCAGCAATCCCGCAGTCCCAGTGGTGGGCTATACTCGAAGGGGTGCGGATTGAAGAATACACACTATGCTAAATGAAATGCCACTAGCTATCTATCTGTAGTTTGGTATTTGACTCACTACCTCTGTTGAGCTGTTAGATTGAGGACCTGTCTGTTTTAGCCACTATGTGGATGGTAATGATCTCTCTTCAAAGAGGAGCACAGAGTTTTTCCAAAGTTATGGCCAATATTTCTGCCTCAAGAAACACTATCAAAAACTGACTAGCCAGTCTTCGCATTGCTGTTTGTGGTATCTTAGTATCTGTCTATAACGCCTCAAAATAATTCATTTTACGTGAATCATTTTGAGATTTTTCTGAGAGATAAGAAAGAAACACTTACATTTATATAGCATCTTTCACAGCCTCAGGACTTCCCAAAGCGTTTTACAGCCAATGAAGTACGTTTAGTCACTGTTGTAATGTAGGAAAAGTGGCAACCAATTTGCACACAGCAAGCTCCCTCAAACAGTAATGAGATAATGACCAGATAATCTGTTTTAGTGATGTTGGTTTAGGGATAAATATTGGCCAGGAGACCAGGAAAACTCCCTTGCTCTTCTTCAAATAGTTCCATGGGATCTTGTACATCCACATTAGAGGACAGATGGGTCTTGGATTAATGTCTCATCCGAAAGACGGGACCTCCGACAGAGCAGCACTCCCTCAGTACTGCACTGTAATGTCAGCCTAGGTTATACACTCAAGTCTCTTTAGTGGGGCTTGAACCCACGGCCTTCTGACCCTGAGACGAGAGTGCTACCACTGAGCCAAGGTTGACACCTAAGGCTTTATATAAGTGCAGGTCTTTCTTTTTTTCTATCAATTCCCCCCTCACCAACCGCCACCCCCCGATCCCCACTCTGTCCCCCACACCATTGTTTGAGTGAGACAGGGCCTGCCAACATACTCATTGGCCTCTGTGAATGTCACTCCTAAGCCTTTCATGTAACGACTTAGGGATAGAAATTCGGTATGTTAGCGCCTCCCGTTAGCGCCTGGTGGGGGCGCTAACGGAATGCTAAGGGGTTAAGGCCCAGATGCAGCGAATGCAGCGATGCCCGCGAACTTCAGTGCCAGTTTAGCGCTGGCACTAACTCTTAGCACCTGGGCCTCTAGCGCCTCACACATCGTGATGTCATAAAGTGCGCAGTGTCCCGTTATCACCACGGATGGAAAATTGACCCTCGCCCCCTGCTTTATCGCCTCGCACCAACAACACCAGCAAGACGAGGCATTGTGAACTCGGCTGGCCACTTCTGGAGCAGTAATTAAAGGGAATGCTTTTCAGCTCACGCAACCTTTATTATTTGCACCAGTCTGGTGCTTGCGCAAAGATTTTAATGTTTCATTGGTGCAAGATGTCCAAGCACTCCACTTTGTGAGAGTGTTTGAGGCTATAATGGCAGTCGCCCAGGTCGCTTTGCAAAATAGAACTGATGACAACTAGCTTGTGCAGCATCATTGGCCTTTCTCTTTAAGCGAGGGAAGCAGCCTCTGATGCCATTTACAATGCACTCGAAATTGTTTAGCGCTCTGCCGCTACCGCCCCGCTCTCGGGCTTTAGCGCCCTAAGAGAAGTGGTTAGCGCTTGATTTCCCTCTTGGAGTGCTGAAACTGAATTTCGCGGGAGGCGAGAATGATTAGTGCCTGGCACTAATTTTTCAACGTTCAAAGTTTTAGCGCCCCAAACGGGGCTATACTGAATTTATCCCCCTTAGTCTTTGTTCAGCCCCTCTCACTGACAGTGTGACTGAGATTCAGAGATTTTCTTTTTATTTACATTATATATAACAATGTTGTTCCATTTCACAATACCCATTTTATATAGTTTTTCTTTTCTTTTGATTGATTACAGACTGTGACTGGTGTGAGACACAGCTACAAGACAGTTCCTCTATGTGTTCATTTTAATCAACCTGTAATTGTATTGACAAACAGTGCATTTGTTCAAAGTAATTCACAGAGGAAAATATCAATACGTATTTCTAAAAGAAGGCAGGGGACTAGAATTGGTCCGGTGTCAATTAGATGCTTTTAGTTATTTTTAGGGGTCAGAGAGTTGACTTTGCCTTTGGAGGTCTTAGAACCCAGGGGCTAGATTTTCAGTATAGACAGTTTTGGGGCGCTAACCTTAGCGCCCGCCCGAAGTTAGCGCCCGCCCCAAAGTAGCGCCCCGTTGCCGGAAATTCAGTGGCTTCGCCCTAAGAGAGTGGTGGAGCGCTAAAAGAGGCGTTCCACTCCTACCTTTAGGCGCTAAGCCGGCGGTCCAGAGGGATAGCGCCCAGGCGGGGCGCAGCGCGGGTGCGGTCATTTTTGCACTGACAGCAGACCCCGTGGTGCCGACCAGCTGTTAAAGGGGGAAGGGACGAATTGGTCTGCTGCCACGCCCTGCACACTGCAGCCTTGCAAAGAGGCCTCAACACTGCTGCTCAGCCCCAGGGAGTCATGGCAACGCCAGAGAAGGCCCGTCAGCATGCCCTGCGCTTCTCAGAGGGTGATCTGGACATAATGGTCACAGCTCTGGAGGTGAGGCGCAAGATCTTGTTTCCAGAGAGTGGGAGGAATCCAACCCACCATGACTACACCAAAGCCTGGAAGCAGATCGCCCAGAGGGTGACGTTCACCGGCGAGGCCCCCAGGACCCACAAACAATGTCGTAAAAAATACAACGATCTGACCGGGATTGTGAAGGTGAGTAGCCTTTCCAGTCTCCTCCTCATTCTTGCATGTACACCTGACATGATGGGCAAAGGGAGCTGAAAGTCCTATTGGCCAGGCCTCAGCCAGCAGCATTGGGACAGTCATGAGCATCAAATGGCCATTCGGCACTCTACACTTTGGCCAAGCTATTCCACCATGGGAGGCAGTGCACAGTACATCAGGGCTTCACTCTGTCCAAGCTATTCCACCATGGGAGGCAGTGCACACTACATCAGGGCTTCACTCTGTCCAAGCTATTCCACCACGGGAGGCAGTGCACACTACATCAGGGCTTCACTCTGTCCAAGCTATTCCACCACGGGAGGCAGTGCACACTACATCAGGGCTTCACTCTGTCCAAGCTATTCCACCACGGGAGGCAGTGCACACTACATCAGGGCTTCACTCTGTCCAAGCTATTCCACCATGGGAGGCAGTGCACACTACATCAGGGCTTCACTCTGTCCAAGCTATTCCACCATGGGAGGCAGTGCACACTACATCAGGGCTTCACTGCGCACTTACAGCCCGTCCTTTCTCTTGCAGGCTAAAGTAGCGTTTAATCGCCAGGCCCGTGCCAGGGGTGCCGCGCCAAGCTGCAGAAGCTCACTCGGCTGGAGGAGCGCGTGTGTGTGCTCATGGGAGCCCGTGTGATTGTCCCCACAGCGTGCGGTGTATCCGACCCTCCACTGCCCGGCAATGGTAAGGACTTCGCCTTTTGGCCCTCTCGCGTCGCACTGGCCCATCCGAGCTACCTCCTTTGCCACTGTCCCACCAATGCGCTGAATCCCACCAGTCCTAACTCCCTCGCTGACGCCGTCTCCTCACTCTGAAGCTACTCTTGTGCATTCCTGCTTTCAGCTGGTGACGACCAGGACCCTGAAGCTGCCAGTGACAGCACCTCCGACCAGGAGGAGGAGGAGGAGCAAGCCGGACCTTCGGGGGAACAGTCACGTCCCGCAGGAGAGGAGGAAATGCTTGACACCTCCTCACTGGACGAGTGCCTGGAGGAACTGTCGCAGGGCAATGCAGCTTCTGGGACCAGTGGCGTCCAGCCACCCAGCAGCCGTGCACGTGGCCCGCGGCCTTCCCCCCAAAGGGGGGAAGGATCAGAGGGGAGTGCTGCTGCTCGGCACACTCGCCGTCACCAACGCGGCAAGGGTCCCCTAGTTCGGCCCCCTCCTCCCCAGCGGGAGAGTCGCGACTCCAGTCCGGACACTTTCACTTTGGAGGAGGTGCGGAAGCTGGATAAGATGGCCGACGACTCGGACCGGCGACACACGGAGCTCATGAGCGTGGTGGGGCGCATGCCTGAGGCCATCGAGTCGCTGGCGACCAGTGTGCGCGAGTTCGGGGCAGCAACTGCCGCGAGTGGCCGCATGCTGACTGATGCCGTCAAGACCCTGGCGGATGTGATGCGCGCGCACACCAGGACCACAGGGGCACTCACTGCTGCCACACGCGCTGTCTCAGGCAGGCATCGCCAGGGCAGCCGCCGCGCTGGACCATCCCAGCAAGCTGCCCGTCGGCTGATTGCTGCGGATCCTGCAGTGCGGGCCCGGCCGAGTGCCACCGCGCCACAGCACCAGCCAGCGCATCCCAGACGCCAGCTGGCCCACATTGCACCATCCGTCGCCGCCATTCCCCCTCTGGGGCGTCAAGGGCAAGCGGCTGCAGCTGATGGTGGCCAGGCTCAGGTGCGCCACTCAGCAGACGGCCCCTCGAGGCCCAAACGCCGTGTAGGCCGCCCCCCAGCGGCATCTGGCGGAAGGGCATCTGAGCCTCAGGCGCCTTCCCCCAGCCTCGCAGCAGCCACTGGGCAGAGCTTGCGAAGGAGCAGCAGGCCGGGCAGGGGAGGCAAAAGGCTGGCCAAGGTCTCGCCCTCGCGGGCCACTCAGTAGAGGGTGTGGGCAGCTTTCCTTTAATATGGCGGTGGCCATCTTTATTTTGCCCATGGTTGTGCTTTTGGAGGGCTTATTTTTTGCATTAGGCCGACGTTGAGGCCCGGTTTGAAGAAAGGTGGAGTGACTCCTCCCCAGTTTGTGGGAGTGAGTCGTTTGTTGGGCTTTTTGTGGGGCCCGTTTATTGTTTTTGGGGATTCATGTGGGAAGGGCTTTTCATTTTTGTGCAATAAAAAATTATCTTTATTCATGCAGTCTCCATGGTTGTTCTTCTTAGTGTTTGTTGGCTTCGCCGGCTGAGGGCTTGCGGAGCGGCTGCATTCATCTTCCCTCATGGCCCCTGGCCATTCCCTGACAGGGGGCTTAGAAGTACCGTGTAATAAGGTGGCGTCGTGCGGCCCTTGGCCCTGGTCGCTCCCTCCTGGGAACGTACTCCTGCTCCTCCTCCTCCTCCTCCTCCTCATGCTCCACCTGCTCCTCCTCCTGAGGTGCTGGTCCAACGTCAGGTGGCAGTGCCTGAGTCCTGCGGATAGCCAGGTTGTGTAGCATGCAGCAAACCACCACAAATTGGGAGACCCGGTCCGGCGAATACTGGAGAGCTCCTCTGGAGCGATCAAGGCAGCGGAACCGCTGCTTGAGGACCCCAATAGTTAGCTCGATGATGTTGCGGGTGGTTTGATGGCTCTCGTTGTAGGCCTCTTCAGCAGCGGTCCTGGGCGCGCGGAGCGGGGTCATGAGCCAGGTGCACAAAGGATAGCCTTTGTCCCCGATGAGCCATCCTCTTGGGGGAGGCTGTGCCTGGAACATGTCATGCACAGTACTCTGCCGCAGGATAAAGGCATCGTGGCTGCTGCCTGGGAAGCTGGCATTGACTGCCATGATGCGCTGCTTGTGGTCACATACCAGCTGCACATTCAGAGAATGGTAGCCCTTCCTGTTGCGATACTGCTCGCCATGCTCCAGAGGGGCCCGCAAAGCCACATGCGTACAGTCAATGGCGCCCTGCACCAAGGGGAATTCCCCGAGTCTGGCAAATCCCAATGCGCGCTGATGCTGGCTCTCGAGGGCCATGGGGAAGGAGATGAATTGGCTTCTCCTTCTGAACAGTGCTTCGGTCACGTGGCAGATGCAGCGATGCGCGCCATACTGGGAGATGTTTGCTATGTCCCCAGCAGCGTATTGGAAGGAGCCGGTGGCATAGAAGTTCAATGCCACCGTCACCTTCACTTCCACCGACAGAGACGTCCTGCACCTGAGCTTTGGCCGCAGATCTCGGCGAAGCAGGTGGCAGATCTCTGCAATCACCTCCTTTCGGAATCGGAGCCTTCTAACACATCGCGCGGCACTCATGTTTAGGTAGGAGCGCTGCTGGTGGTATAGCCTGACTGGGTAAGGCCTACGTGGCCGACACCTGTAGCCCCCTCTGCCTCTAGCCAGGGCTGCCCCTCTCACAATGCGTCTGCGAGCCCTACGGACATGGCGCTGCAGCTGCGCGTTGGCACCCCATGCAGCCCCCATCAAATCCTGGCAAACAGTCTAATTTCCAAATGGCCACTTGCAGCGCTATGGCCTGAGTCCAAAAATACCTGGCTGTTGCTGCTTGAAACCAGTTAGCTATCCTCCTTGTTGTGTCTCCAGAAATGCGTTGCACAAGACTGTTTTCTGAAAAAAGGCTGGCCTTTATACTGGAGAGGACGTTCCCTTTAATTAGCGCCCCCCGGGGCCCGTGCTGGTTGTGTTGCGTTCCTTTTTCCAAACGCTCCGGCCGCCCGCCGCACAATGGGGCGGTCCGACTGAAGTTTGCAATCGGGGCGGCCAAAGGGCGTTGCATGAGGATGTGACGTCATTTTCTGCGCGCGCATCCGGGCGGGCGCTAAACTTTGCGCCGGCGCTAACGGGCAACTTAATTTGGGGCGGGGCGCAAACTGCGCTGCGCCCGGGCGCTACACGCATAGCGCCCGGAAATCACTTCTCTTAAGGCGCTAACTGCTGGCGCAAGCGACTGAAAATCTAGCCCCAGGTATTCATAAGGCTGCAAATAAAAGGAAAGACAATCACCAATCCCAAAGATGCAATAGACCAGAGTAGGTTGCCCAGATTACCTGGAAACATGACCACGATCCCCCCCAGCCCCCTCCACTCTACTGCCAGGACCATAAGAATACAAACTGTTACTCAGCACAATGATAACATGGGTTGGGCCCCTCACCACCACCTCCATCAGAAATGGCAGAAATTGGGTGGTGGCGGGGGGGGCAGGGGGATGATAGGATTTCTCTGGATAAATGAATCTAGATGGGCTGAATCTCCTTCCTCATCTGTAATTATCTTGTGGCAATGTTATCAAGATGCAAAAGATGTTTTAAATAAACCCATTGTTCGTGTGACAGATCCCAGATGCCAGACTGACATTCATTACAACGGCTAGAAAGTGTGTGATGGAAAATGGCTCACCCGTGGGCAGTGGGACATTCTGTACTGACATGACAGGACCCAGAACACAGCTGTAATAAATGTAGAAAGTGTGCAGTGGAGGACTATGAGATAATAAACATCTTATATTGTGCGGCTCTTCATTAATCTAGTTTTTTATTTTTATTTTGTGACTTGATATCACAATGCCACAAGGTAATTACAGCTGAGGAAGAACATTCGGTCCATCTTGATTCAGAGAGAGATCCTAACATCCCCCTATCGAATTTCTGGCAGTTTATATTTTCGAGCAAAATAAAGCAACCAGACATAATCGGGAATGTGAACGGGTGAATCACAAAATGACCGTGTTGGTCTTTCTCATTCTGAGTTGTTCATCGTTAACAGATTTACTGCTTGGTTTGCAGTATGGCACACTGTGAACATTTCCCTTCCGTTTCACTGCTAATAACAGCAGTGGTGATTTGTACAAACCCATCATCATGAACATGTAAGTAAGAACTATGGAGTGAGAACAGGACATCAAGCCAAGACCATGTACAGCTCTCATGAGCTCTACTCAACCTTAAGGAAAGTTATGCAAAGTTTTTCCCTGTCCGCTTCCAAGGTAATTAAACTCTGGAATAACTATCTAATTTTGTGCCATACATTCAGTGTTGTTTTCCATGGCATAATATTCCTATGAACCCAACAATTCAGGGACCATTTTATTCCTCAGCACACTGGTTATCTGTACATTTCCTTATGACCTTCAGTCCTGTTCCACAACAGATATTTATCCAACCCTTTTAAAAAGGACTTCATTAACTCAGCAAGGGCCATTAACTCTGTGAGTCTGTTCCAAATATCCACTGCCCTTGTTCTTAGGGGAAAAAAGTATCACTGTTCCACAGGCCTAATTTAAATTACTTAATGAGCCAACTGCAGGACAACTGGGAGAATTGGCTGCAGACTTTCAGGTAGCCTGTTTTGAATAAACAATTTGATTTGAGAGATGGGGTGTTTTTCTGCAAGTGAGCCCTTCCCCTATGAGTAACATGGTGTAGGCACCTGGATGTGGGATAGCGCAGGACTAGTCAGGAACAGCAGTATGTGTCTCTTCATGTTCTGTGTCACAAAGAGTTTATTTGTCTAGTTATACTCCAATAACCAAAGGTTATGTTGCTGTGAATAAAGTTGAAAAGCTATTTTTAGATCAGAAGAGGGTGTACTGTGCAGGTACTGTATTGATGGCCTTCTTAAAAGTTGTGCAGATGCAGTGATTGGTATTTGAGTGAGGAAGGAGAAGAACCTTTTTTTTAAAATTTGGGCTAAAGGATTTCAAATACCCATGCCATTGTCCTGGAATATTTGGGTCTGGTATCTAGAAACTGAAGCACTAGAAGCTTAAAGTTAGACACCTGAATACAGCTTTGAGAGTGATTCAAATATTATTTAAATCTACGGGAAAATAGCCTGAACAAGGTAATGCTGTGAAGACTGGGGCAAGACACCTCAGATAGGCATTACCTGTGGAGATTACAGGAGGCAACTTGAGATTAGATTCATGAGGTATTAAGGGCTGGTGGCAATACAAATAAACTATGTGGGAAAATTATACGGGATTAACATCCCAGCAAGGGAGCGATACCTGCAGGGTCTGTCTAGAGGATTCCAAATTTTTTAGGATTCAAAATTTGAGGAATTCAAGTCATGATTTAAAAAATTTTCCAGATGTAAAATTTGGCTGCAACGATATTTAATATTCTAGGACAGGATAACGAAGTAAGGCTTAAGTATATGTTGGAGGTATGATCACATTTTATAGTGATCTGGTCAGGCCACACCTTGAATACTGTGTCTGGGCCTGATTGGCAAGAAATGAGAGACAGGATAACGGAGTAAGGCTTAAGTATATGTTGGAGGTATGATCACATTTTATAGTGATCTGGTCAGGCCACACCTTGAATACTGTGTCTGGGTCTGATTGGCAAGAAATGAGAGACAGGATAACGGAGTAAGGCTTAAGTATATGTTGGAGGTATGATCACATTTTATAGTGGTCTGGTCAGGCCACACCTTGAATACTGTGTCTGGGTCTGATTGGCAAGAAATGAGAGACAGGATAACGGAGTAAGGCTTAAGTATATGTTGGAGGTATGATCACATTTTATAGTGATCTGGTCAGGCCACACCTTGAATACTGTGTCTGGGTCTGATTGGCAAGAAATGAGAGACAATCAAGCACTGGAGGCAGATCCTTACTGTCCGCAGTCTGAGTTATAAGGGAAGACTGGAGAAACTTGAAGATTTTCATCCTGGAAAAGAGACATCTGCGAGGTGATCTTATAGAGGTAAATAAGATACTTAAGGGTATAGAAAAAGTTAATCTGGAATATTTTAAACTGTGGGAATAAAACCAGGGCACACAGGTTGAAACTAGTAAAGGACAGTTTTAGGAATGATAGCAGAAAATTCTTCTTTGCATGAATGATCAGTGAGTGAAATAAACTTCTGGTTAGAGTAGTGGAGGCAAAAACCTTGGACTCATTTAAGAAACAATTAGATGCTACATTGGTGGGATGTTAAGATCTCTCTGGATGTCTTTCCTTATCTGTGGATGATCTTGCTGTGAAGAAGGTGGAAGCTTTACAAATGAGGCAGAACAACAATATTCACAAATACTATCACTTGTTTAACTGGTTAAGGATACTGTTCAAGACACCCAATGGCCTAGGCCGACTTTACTTTGAGGCTTCTTTATGCAATAGACATTAATCCTGGTTTTGACCTAACCCGCTTGGCGGGAACAGGGCAGGTTCAGGTCGAACGCCCGTTTTATGCCCAGCCTGATTTTACTCTCCATTAACTTTCATGCCAAATGGGTTAGGTTAAAATTGGGGCAATTATCTCTGTTCTTTGCTCCAAATAAAAGTTTGTATCCTGATGAACCAGAGTCCTCAAACTATTCTTAGCTCAAATGTGACTGTTAATTATCTGCAGAAGATTGTGTAAATAAACATTTTGGTTCTTACTGTGCAGCCTATTTTTACCAAAAACTGGGGATGATGTCATGTTGAACATGACCATTATTACTGAAATGCAACCAGCCAGAGGACATCTTAACAATCCCTGTTAAAGTCAGTTATTGGTAATCAGCTGTTATATGGAGAGTGAGGAGTATACTGAAGGTTGAATTAATAGGGTCAATCTCTCCTCCAGGAGAGGCCCAGAATAAAGATTACAGAGGACCACCAGCAAGTATCGTTGCTGAGCTTTCTCGCACAAAGCTCGAGAGGTAAATGTGTGGAGGCCTTCCACACCTTAGCATGTTTGTGCCCAGAAGGGTGGACCTGGTTCTGTTGCAATCTGTTTCCACAGAGCTGTGACGATCTATTTCATTTGCAATGGAGGATTTTTAAGTCACCTTGCAGGCTAAACTTCAACCTGGCTGCATGCTTCTGCAAAGTTTTGGAATATTGAGGACTATAAGGACAATTGTGTGAAAATAGTCCCACAGAGTTTAACACCTTGAAATCTCTGCCACTTTCCTCAGGTTTTGAAACTTCTAGCCATGCTTAAAGATGGCTGACACCTAATGTGTGACATGAATCTTGCCATTCATGTAGAAATGACTTATGAAATAATACTGGGCGGCCTGCTGGTGACGCTGTCCAGGGAGGGTATAAATACTCGGGCACAGGCCCAGCTTGCTCAGGACATTTTGTAAACAGGAACTAGTGAAGGACAACTAGACCTCCATGTTGTGAAACAGTTGATTAAAGCCTTGTTTAATACTCAGAGCAAGTGCCTAGTAGTTTTCTTACGTCAATGTGCTTATGTAATTTTACATTAATTCATAATAATGTGGATGCATGTTTTATTTCCTGTATCAACATGCTCATTTGAATCCCATCATTTTTTGACAGCTGTGATAAACTTGAGGATATGTATCCATTGGGAGTTCTGGCATGGCAGCTGCTGACTTGGCACAAATACATGATAATGCCCCAGATATATGATGAATGCCACCTTATTGCCCAATTAGCATTTGGCGTAAGAATGAGCTTGGAGTCTCTGGATTTGAAGTTGGATGTTTTCAATCTGAACGCTTTGGATTTGTACTGATCCAAATTTAGGATTCAGATCCTGAAAAACCGAGCCAAAAACGTTTTGAGTTTAGGCTTGGACTTGGACCATCTGCAATGCATCTGAATCTGTATGTCACATGCCTGTCCCTGGTGTGTGGCATTTCTGTGCCAGTATTGCACTGTTGGCAAAAAATAGGACAAAAACATTGAACTTGTGCACACAAACTGTTAAATATGCTACTCAAACTGTGCTTAAATATAGTTACGAGGTGGTATCTACATTAGAATAATGTGAACTTGGAACCCACTCTGTTGCAATGCAGGTAGACCAATATTTTGAAAAGCCTCAAGCAGTAGAACATTCCATTAAGTACCAACAAATTTTAGATTGCGGCCAATTCTGGGCACCACACTTGAAGCAAGTCAAGGCTGAAGAGGAAATTTACTAGAATGGTACCAGGGATCAACGACTTCAGTTACATGTAGAGACTAGAGGAACTGTGGTTGTTCTCCTTAGAGCAGAGAAGGTGAAGGGGAGATTTGATAGAGATGTTCAAAATCATGAAAAGTTATTTATTTGATTAAATAAGGAGAGACTGTTTCCAGTGGCAGAAAGGTCAGTAACCACAGGACACAGATTTAAGCAAAAGAACCAGAGGGGAGACGTGGAGTAATTTTTTTACACAGTGAGTTATTATGATCTGGAAGGCACTGCCTGAAAGGGTGTTGGAAGCAGATTCAATAGTAACTTTCAAAAGGGATTTGGCTATATGCTTGAAAAGGAAACATTTGTAGGACGATGGGGAAAGAGAAGGGGAGTAGGACTAATTGGATAGCTCTTTTACAAGAGCCAGCACAGGCAGGATGGGCTGAATGGCCTCATGTGCTGTCTGACTCTTTGAAATTTACCTTCATCTCTAGAATGAAAATTGCATTGTGCTTAAGCAACTTGCTAATAAATGGGGGTCTAAGTTGTATTTCTCTTAGTATAGCTGAGACATCTAAATTTCACCTGTTTTTTTTAGTGTATTCTCATTATCAGACTGGCAAGTGAAGAAAATGTTTCCATTCATAGTAGTTTGTTTACGTGGCAGTGTTTAACTAGGGTGGAGTTGAGATTGGAAATGAGATTGAATCCCTTTAGGCAGGGCAGTCTGTGAAGTGGGAAAGCAAGTGACAATTTGTAGATACAGGTTTTTGCAGTTCTCTTTATTTTAAGGTGAGGGTTTCCCATAGTTCTGTGACGCACCTGGAACGGAACCATAACAGCTGAAGGTGTAATAATGATGTATCCATATTCTGTGCCAGTCATGAGTGCTCTCTAATGAGCCATAACATGTTAAAATGCCTCATACTTTGTTTCCTGTTATTATATTTCATTAACCTCCATTTTCAGGTGTCTTTTAGGATATTAAAATGTAAGAAGTCACACAACACCAGGTTATAGTCCAACAGCTTTATTTGAAATCACAAGCTTTCGGAGTGCTGCTCCTTCTTCAGATGAAGTGGAGAAATGCATAAAGACACAGCTTATATAGTCAGAGAATCATGTCAGATGTTTACAGGTAACCTTTCCAACTGCCATTTATCACACCTCGGCAGAGAGATAATCACAGCAGTCAAAGGTGTGAATGGTGTCCAAACAGGTCAGTCAGGGAAACATTACATCAAAGAACAATGAGGTGGGGTCACAAGGGGTCAAATATTGCAGATGCTGGGGTCTGTATGAAAAACAAAAAAACAGACAAAAAACATTTTTTTTGGCTGGAAATCACAGCAGGTCCGGCCGCATCTGTGTAGAGAGAACAAGCCAATGTCGACTCGAGTCTGGATGACCCTGCATCAGGTGGGGTTACATGTAGCGTGACATGAACCCAAGATCTCGGTTGAGGCCGTCCTCATGAGTGCGGAACTTGGCTATCAGTTTCTGCTCGACGATTTTGCGTTGTCGTGTGTCTCGAAGGCCACCTTGGAGAATGCCTTGTGGCCTTCGAGACACACGACAACGCAAAATCGTCGAGCAGAAACTGATAGCCAAGTTCTGCACTCATGAGGACGGCCTCAACCGAGATCTTGGGTTCATGTCACGCTACATGTAACCCCACCTGATGCAGGGTCATCCAGACTCGAGTCGACATTGGCTTGTTCTCTCTACACAGATGCGGCCGGACCTGCTGTGATTTCCAGCCAAAAAAAATGTTTTTTGTCTGTTTTTTTGTTTTTCATACAGACCCCAGCATCTGCAATATTTGACCCCTTGTGACCCCACCTCATTGTTCTTTGATGTAATGTTTCCCTGACTGACCTGTTTGGACACCATTCACACCTTTGACTGCTGTGATTATCTCTCTGCCGAGGTGTGATAAATGGCAGTTGGAAAGGTTACCTGTAAACATCTGACATGATTCTCTGACTATATAAGCTGTGTCTTTATGCATTTCTCCACTTCACCTGAAGAAGGAGCAGCGCTCCGAAAGCTTGTGATTTCAAATAAAGCTGTTGGACTATAACCTGGTGTTGTGTGACTTCTTACATTTGTCCACCCCAGTCCAACTCCGGCATCTCCACACCAAGGATATTAAAAAGCAACAGATTATCTAAGTGTTTTCTTCTTTTGTTTTAAGGGAACTTTTTGCAATGTCTGATATTTTATCATGATATGGTGAGTGACACTAGAGTTGGATAGAGCTTTTTTGCCACTTTTGTTCAATGTTAGAAAGTCCAATCTATATGGATAAACCAAGCATTTATCAGGGTAAGCTCTTTACATAAATTGACCTTCCCTTTTTTCCAAATGAGCATTTTTTGACATTTGTGTTCCTCAGATACAAAAGGGGACTTCGGATTAAGATTCTATTGTTGACTATTTTCATAGACTAGACGTCTGGATTTGGACGCAGTTGGCAGGTATGAGTATACAGACCAAGGAAGACTGGGCAGTTAGTAATTCATTTGTTTTTCATTCGTTCCTGGGATGTGGGCATCGCTGGCAAGGCCAGAATTTATTGCCTATCCATAATTGCCCTCGAGAAGGTGGAGGTGAGCCGCCTTCTTGAACCACTGCAGTCCGTGTGGTGAAGGCACTCCCACAGTGCTGTTAGGGAGTTCCAGGATTTTGACCTAGTGACGATGAAGGAACGGCAATATTTTCCCAGTCAGGATGGTGTGTGACTTGGAAGGGAACTTGCAGGTGATGGCCTTCCTGTGGCTGCAGTGCATCTTGTAGATGGTACACACTGCAGCCAGGGTGCGCCGGTGGTGGAGGGAGTGAATGTTTAAGGTGGTGAATGGCTAAGCAAAGAAGCTTCTCGCCACACCCCACTCCGTGAATTCTTTTAAAGTGTCCGCTGGTTGCATTCAATTTTCCCAGTTTGCTCTCAGTTTAGCTAACAGTAAATGGGTGGTGTGACACTACTTGCTGAGAAGGTTTCTCATTATCTCAGCAAAGCAGTAAGTGGCTGTGCTGAGCAAAGTAGAAAACGTATGTGTTAAAGCTTGTTTTTTCTTCAGATGAAATTGGATCCAGGTACTGAAGTGTCTTGTGCATTTAAATATTAGTTCCTTGAATCGTGAAACTTTCTATTGTCCAAATCAGAGAAGTATATGTGTTAATCCTATTGAAATCACTACCAGTGTTGTTAGAATCTGTCACACTGCCTATTATACTTGAAAAGAAGCAATTGGGAATCCATTATGGAGAAATGGCAGAGACTGGTAAATTATCTATGGACAAAAGTCCATTGCCTACCATACGCATTGAGTTTAATTAATCTTAAAATGGGCCTATTCATTTTAATTGTAGTGTCAAATTAAACCCCTTCTGAAGCCCCACAAAAGGCATCAAGACCCCTTATTATTTCAGTGGGGGGAGGCATTTTTTCTTATGTTTTCAGATTTTTAAGCGCTTGATTAGTATTTTTCATCCCTTTAATATTTTATTGACTGTTATCTAAACTGCTCAAAAGCCTAGGAACTCTAGAAATTGTCCACAAGGCATTCATGTAGGAATCAAGCTAGTAAGTTATTAGGTTTATCTTCCGAAAATAGAATTGCCACCAGCAATATGCAATTAGAACACTGAAGAGGTAATTTTCCTTTGTTCTTTGTGTTTTTTATAGTTTTCTCTTGATTATTTGAGGAACTGGTTTGGAAAAGTTACTGATACTAATAATGTGAGGGATCTGAATTAATAGATTTTTGGACTCTAAGGGAATCAAGGGATATGGGGATCGGGCGGGAAAGTGGAGTTGAGGTCGAAGATCAGCCACGACCTTATTGAATGGCGGAGCAGGCTCAAAGGGCCGTACAGTCTACTACTGCTCCTATATCTTATGCTCTTATGTTCTTGTATGTATATTTTTTTAAATTTTGTTGTTGGGATGTGGGTGACACTGTCAAAGCAGTATTTATTGCCCATCCCTAGTTGCCCTGAGGACGTTGAGCCAAACATATAGGCTGGGACTGAAGTCACATGTAGGTCAGACCTGTTGGGGGATCCCTGAAGTTGGGTTTTTACAACAAACTGGCACCTTTCATGGTTACGTTTGTAGGGGGTGGCGTGTGGCACGTGCACCCAGTCAGTTATGCTCCTGACTGCCTGTGAGCAGTTCGAATCGCCCCTGGATTCTAGACACCGGACTTAGGTACACGCGGCGATACAGAAAATCGAGTAGACAAGTGGTTT
The DNA here is from genome assembly GCF_052327205.1 of Somniosus microcephalus. Taxonomy (NCBI): domain Eukaryota; kingdom Metazoa; phylum Chordata; class Chondrichthyes; order Squaliformes; family Somniosidae; genus Somniosus; species Somniosus microcephalus. The sequence continues at coordinate 123,276,731 of NC_140999.1, read as the reverse complement.
GGTGTAAGAAAACCAAGATTTTATTAAAACAGAATAAAACACAGTCTTATGAGAAGCTACTGGTAGAAAATACAGGCAAATACAATAATTATACTTATACAGGGAATGGGGAACACACAGCACATCGAGGGAAAAACAACTACATTAACAATCCCCTTATCCTTATCCCACCCCCTATACCTAACTAGATTAAGCTATGAGGGGTCAGGAATTCATGCTCACCAATCCAAGCCTGTTGCTTTAACAATTGCGAGTTTTGAGGTTTGGTCTTCTGTCCTTTGGGGCACTCCGTCGCCATGTGGTCTCAGGGCGCAGTGCTGGAGCTGTTGCTGCGACACACCTTCCCTTTCCTCGGCTGCCGTCGTCATCTCGTCGCGATGGGTTTTCTTCTTCTTCTCCCTCGGGCGGTCGTCAGCGGTAACGTTGCAATTATGGGGCGGTTGGCGGTTTTATTGCTGGTTTGATTTTACTACCCATCCTTCAAATGCCAGCATATTCGTTGTGGTGGGGACACCCGCGTTTAATGCCAACTTACTCGCAGTGTTCAATTGCCAACTTATTCTCACTGTCCATACTGCTTATAACTAGGCGCTCGGTTTTCTTTTACCAATGCATCTTTCGCTGCCCTTCTCTGCTCTTATCGGGTCTTTACCTTCTTCTTCGTCTCGTCTTGTCTCGTCTCATTTCGTCTGCCCCTTTTCGTGGCCCATGTGTCCTGTATGAATTTGGACTCAGGTCTTGTTCCCCTACCCGCGATTGGTATGGATGTCCTTGGTTGCACCCAATACGGGGAGCGAGAAGAGAACCGGCCACGAGGCCAGGGCACGAGTACGAGCGGCAGCAGCCCAAGAGGCCGGAGCCAAGAGAGCAGAGCAAGAGTAAGGGGCAAGAGAGTGATTGCTACTGAGGGCCTACAATTATACCTGTTCCTTCATCTTCTATCTGCGCGCCAAATCAGGTCAGTCCATTGTTTAACTTTTGGCGGGCTGTTTTAAATGATTATATCAATCTAAACTAACTGGCTTTAGATGGCCGTTTTTCGCACCTAATCTCCCCGATGTCCGGGTTGTATTGTCATTAATGCATTTTAATCGGCCTGTCCAGCCTTGGTGGCTCCCTTGAGCTGTTTTCGATTATTTATGCGGACAAACTGATGGCCTCATGCTTAGGCCTGACTGGGCTTGATCTGTTTTGATCTGACACAATGCATATTCAATGTTTGCCTAGCTGTCTGGCTTTTCAAACACAAAGTCCTTTTCACAGAAATGCATTTTAAGTTTCGATTTCCCAAAACTGCCTGTTTGTGCTCCAGAGTCCATGCTTTTAAACTCTTACAGGCTTTTGGTCACGAGGTGCGGACGCCATCTTTTGGGTACCCCTTTTTAAATTGTCCATACAGGGTCCCTTTTATTAATAACCTTGGGGAAATGTGGGAATTTTGTGAATCCCACACTCCCCCCTGTGATGCTAAAACTTGCTTGAAGCATCATCCTTACAAGGTGAGCAAAATTTCTGACCCTCCATAGTCTACCTTCCCCTGTAATTACCTATCTACTATACCCATGACACATGCACTTCCCATTCCGTGAAAAATGTAGTGTACATAAGCATACATAGAATAATCACAGTTTTTTACACACATCCAAGCGTGGAGGGGGTCCAACACCCCTTCACCACTTGGTACACATACATCTTTATTAACAACACATCGCAAAATCTTTATTAAAAACCACAAACACAAAAGAACAACCTTTCATCAAAAATACAAAAAAAACTCTCACAGGCGTATCTCCCTCCACCTTCACGTAATGTTCCTTCCAGATCCTCTGGTTTCAGAATTCTAATATCTGACCTTTTCCCTTGCACTGAATGCAGACTAGATACAACACTATCCCTAACTGGCAAACCACGAGAATGTTGGAAGCCAGTCTGATCCACGAAGGGACCTCTATGTTATTGAAAATGTCCCACCAGGGTGGAATCACAATACCCAATATCTTAGCCCCTATCTCTACAATTTTCTGCTCTGGAGTGTAAAAATGTTTCTGTGAAACTACAACGGCCTTGAGTATTTTGGTGAGGTGTTCTGGGAGAGGGGTAATTTCATAGCCAAAATGCGCTACATACTTCTCCTTCACAGTGAGGTGAACAGTGGAGTGTTCAGGAATGGGGAGAATTTGCTCCTGGGCCACTTGAACTTCTGCCTTGGGTTTAAAGCAGAAACTGCTGTCACTTACCGGATACCAGCTATGCTGTCCATGCTGGTAGTGGGGCGCTCCTGTGGTGACACTATATGTCCCACCCCCTATATATGCTACCTGCGGGGGAACATGGCCTTGTGCCATTGCCTCCATGGTACAATTTATAGGTTTCACGCCAGCAGCTCTGAACCCGCACTGTGGTTTTGAATAGGCATTCAAGTGCTGGGGACACAGGATTATGTGTGCTCCCCGGCTCCGGCACCCTGATAGGTCAGTACCTGTCATAGCGTGCTCCCACTTTATGACGTAACGTGGGACTGCTGTGAAATGAATGTGTGCACCCCCTTGAATGACTCCAATGTTCTCCACCCTGTATACCGGTGCGGGTCGGGCTGTCCTACCCATGACCGGCATCCTAACTACTACTCCTATGATCGTGTGGTTGGACCATCCACAATCCACTGGGACTGGGTAGGCTTCGGAAGCTAGCCGGAGTTGGCACAGGCTTAATGCATTCTCAAACGGATGGAGGGCTGCGAGGTGTTTGTTGCTGATCCAGGAGGGGACTAAACCCTGTTTTAAATCCTCCAGATTACTGCGGCCCTCGCCCAGCAACCACGCCCCATACAGCATGCACACCTCGTTCTGCGCAGCCTGGTCAGAAGCGTTTCTGTCCTCCCTTATGAGGGCATTTACCGTCTTTGCGTGCTTCTCCAACTCCGCTATGATCTCCTTTAAATGGACCGTCATGGCCTGGTCCTCATGTAACTCCGAGCCCACTACCTTGTTCTCATCCATTAATATCTTTCTTAACTGAGTTTTTAATCCGTTTACCTGGGTCTGCAGCTCTATGTCATCCAAACTGTTGATGACAAAGGTCCCAGTGTTAAACGCAGTAAAAACATCATTCCATACACCCCTTCTTTGTCTCCCTGCATTACCCAAAAACTCGCGGTGTGTGGTGTACAGTTCGGTTTTGTCAACATTGGCGAAATCGAACTCATAAAACTTCTTGAACATGTCTTTTAATAGGGCCTGGTATAGCTGCTCTGTTTCTTTGGGACACCACTCCGGTAAATGTACCTCGGTGAGATTTAAAATCACGGAGGCTACCGCGTAGTGTACCCCCTGGTACAGTACCTGATCCGTAGGCACCAATACCACCCTGGTCCCTTGGTGGTGGTGGGGCACCCATCCCGGCGTGTCCTTGCTGCCTGAGTCATGGGCAAGGGCTTTCGGGCGCACGCCACGAGCTCAGTGGCTTTAACTGGGGCTGGGTACCGTGGGACTATGCATGTGTGTAGGTGGGAATCCCATTCCACCCACTTCCCCTTATCCTGCCAGGCTGCAGAGAAGATGATAGATATGCCTGTAGGGCAGGCCCTTTTCGAACCCCACATACAGACATAGATCCCTTGTTCCGACTCCCACCACTTGTCCCAACATACACTAGTCCCTTCTTGGGTCCCGGTGACAGTTCGGTGGGTGTCGTTCCCCATCCGTTCCCAGTCAGCTGTACGATCCCCCATGTGCGTGCTCAGCTTTCTGAGCCACCACCATCTTCCCAGGGGAACCTGTCCTGTGCAAGCCAGGCACACGCGATTCCCCTCTGTGACCCGGATCCGTGAGGCCACAACCTGTACGCTGGGGCAGCGGAGGGAGGCCTCACCGTAGGTGAATCCGGTCTGGCTGGAGTACCGGGTGGAATTGGATCCCAACCACCCGGGCCATCTTCTCTCATGGGCGTAGACGGCAGGTCCCTCCGCGCCTTGTTTGCTGCTCCTGGCAGTCACCACTGGAGCCTTTTCTCCCGAGCACCCGTAGATGTGTGAGTCCTCCATATCGCCTCGCTTTCTGACGCTCATCCCTATCAGGGCGAATAGGATTACGCTCCCCTTCATCCTGAAAGTCTTTCTGCAACAGATACAAAAACATGCAGCCAGGTCCCCAAGAGATTCTCTGGCTTGGGTGAAGCATAGTCAGGTCCCGCGACCTCGACTCAAATACACACACTCTTAGCAGATTATTACTTAATTAAAACTACCCATCACCTTACTTAACATAAGCTAAAACACCCAAACTTAAGTTAAGTACCTAAACTTAAAATTATAAACTTATCTCACCTAAACTATATACATCCGCCGCCCGTCTCCGGGTGGCCAGGTTAATTCCTGGTTGGACAGCGGCACACCGCTTCCTCCGGCGTGGCCGCACTGCCCTGCACTGTTGGTCCCTCGCCGCCCATGGCTGCTCGCTGGGGACCTCTGCCCTCGGACCGATCCCTCACTCGAGGGGTGGCCCTTGGTAACTGGGAAGCTGGTGACCATGGCTTTCTCAGCTGGGGCATCCATGGGGACCTTCTAGGGACTTTGGCGGGCGGGCCTTTCTTGGCTGATGGGCCTTTAACCCGGACCACTGCTCCCTCAGGCTTGAACTCTCCCGAACCTGGGCTAGGGGCAGGTAACTCTTCGCAGCCTGTTGCTGCAAGCCGAGAGTCTCCGCCCCCAGGTCCCAAACCTGGGTCCGGGGCGGGGTTTTCGACCTCGGGTCCCTCCTCCTCTACACCTGGGTTAGGGGCGGGGTTTTTGCCCTCGGGTCCCTCCTCCTCTAAACCTGGGTCCCAGAAGAGTGGGGGAGTGTCCCAATTGGTGGGCGGGATGGCCCCTCCCCTTAAGCAAGCCACAGCGCCTGCCTGTGCAGTCTGTGAACTTGCTCCTGCTGCAGGCTGAGGATTTTTATCCTCAGACCTTACCCCAACTGGCTGTTTTCCCCTTTCAGGTTTAAACAGTTTGCACTGGTTAATATGAAACCATTTGGTACGCCGGGGCATCTTAACGGCGTATACCATGGGGCTGGCCTTGTCTACAATGCTGTAGGGCCCCATGTATAATGGTTCCAAACTTCCTACTTGGGCATAGTTCCTCACCATGACCTGATCTACCTCCCACTCGTGGTGCCTTCGGGGTTCAAGCAGCAATCGATTATTCCGATGCTGTCTTCCCATGTTCCCAGCCGTCTGCTCGTGGACCTGCTTCAGGTGCTCAAAAAGGTTTCGGGCGAACCTGTCCTGGTTTACCTTCCTGAGCTGACCTTCCATGAGCACTGGGGCTAGTACATGGGTGGGGGTCCGCATAACCCTGCCAGTCATCAGCTCGTACGGGGAGTACCCCGTGCTTTTTGACTGGCTGGCCCGGATCTCCATCAGAACCAACGATAGGACCTCGGCCCATTTACGGGGCGAGTCCACCGTCTCCTTCCTCAACCTTTCTTTTAGGGTCCTTTTCATTCTTTCCACAATCCCTGATGACTGTGGGTTGTGGGCCACGCGCCACTTCCGTAGGGGGTGGCGTGTGGTGGTGTTTGGCGCGTGCACCCAGTCAGTTATGCCTCTGACTGTTTTGTGAGCGGGTCGAATCGCTCCCACGCCCCTGGGTTCTAGACACCGGACTTAGGTACAAGACGGCGGTACAGAGAAGACTCGAGTAGACAGGCGGTTGGATGTAAACAAAACCAAGATTTTATTGAAGAGGAAAAACTTGATACAATCTTATGGAAAAAAAATTACTAGTGTACACTTCTACAGGCCAAAAATACAAAAGAATAATAATAACTATACTTATACAGGGAATGGGGAACACACGGCACATCGAGGGAAAACAACTATCTTAGCAATCCCCTTATCCTTATCCCACCCCCTATACCTAACTAGATTAAGCTATGAGGGGTCAGAACTTCATGCTCACCAATCAAAAGGTTTGTTGGACTCAAAACAGCGGTTGGGTTTGGGGTTCGCTCTTGGTGCTCTCTGGAGCCTGCCGTCATCACGTGGTCTCCAGGCGCTGCAAGGGCGTTGTCCAGGTTCGTGTACCCCAAAGTTAAAGTCTCTGTTTGGGTACTTTACCTTGCAGGGATGATTCTTCGTCGACAGCCGCCAGTTTGAGTTGGCGTGCAGATATTCGAAGGTCGGCCGATGCTGAAGGCCCGATAATTCGAAGCCTCCCCTCAGTTCGTCTCCTCAGTTGGTCTTCTTCAGCCGGTCTTCCTCAGGTGGCCTTCCCTCCGGTGGTCTTCACTCCTCCCCTCGTCGCGTCCCGCCTCGCCTGGCCTGAATTGTCCGCCCGACCCGGTGCTGGGGCGAGTCCCGATGGAGTGGGAAAAAGGCACGGGCAAAGGCCAGGGGGTAAGCGCGGGACGGGGAAAGAGCGGTAGCCACGAGGGCGAGGGGCCGAAGAGCGGAGAGAGAAGAGAAGAGAGCGATTGCTACCTGGGGGCCTTCAATTACACCCTTGTCGAAAACCCTTTTCTGCGCGCCAAATCAGGTTAGTTCTTTGTTTTAATTTTGGCGGGCTATTTTAAATAATGGTAGCAATCCATACTAACTGTTTTTAGATGGCCGGTAATCACATCTACCGGCCCGATAATTGACTTGTTATTGTCATGAAAGTTCCTTGATGGGCCTGTCCAGCTTCGATGGCTATGTTCATCTGTTTCCGATAATATATGTAGACTGTTTGATGGCCTTAACTATAGGCCTAAACTGAATTTAGATTTGTCTCCAATTCGGTCCAATGCATAATTCAGAGTCCTGTCTGGTTTCAAAATACAAAGTCTCTCTTCACAGAAAACTGCAGCTTTGGTTTCGATTTCTCCACAAGCTGCCTGCGTTGCAGAGTCCATTTTAAAATCCTACAGGCTTCCTGCCACGAGGCACGGATGCCATCTTGGGTACCCTTTTTGATTTAAAATGTGTACGCAGGGTCCCGTTTATTAATAACAGCCTTCGGGGAAATGCAGAAATTTTGCGAATCTTACAGTCCCCACTGTGATACTAAAACTTGCTTGAAGTATCATACGTTTAAGTGAGCAAAAGTTTTCTGACCCTCCATAGTCAACCTTCCCCTGTAATTATCTATCTAATATACCCACGACACATGCACTTCGTATTTCATGAAAATGTAGTGTACATCAGCATACAGAGAGTAAAATTACAGACTTCACACATATCCAAGCATGGAGGGGGTCCAACACCCCTGCACCACTTGGTACACAATTTTATTAAACCGCGTCGCCAAAAAACAAAAGAAAAACCTTTAATTAAAAATAACAAATGCAAAGAAACAACAATCCTTTAATCAAAATACAGGGAAAAAGACTTAAACCGGCATATCTCCCTCCATCTTTACATAATGTTCTTTCCAAATCCTCTGGTTTCGGAATTCTGACCACTGACCTTTTCCCTTACACTGGATACAAACTAAATACAACACTATCCCTAACTGGCAAACCACGAGAATGTGGGAAGCCAGTCTGATCCACGAAGGGACCTTTATATTACTGAAAATGTTCCACCAGGGTGGAGTCACAATATCCAATATCTTAGTCCCTATCTCCACTATTCTCTGTTCGAGTGTATAAAAATGTTTTTGCGAAACTATAACGGCTTTGAGTATTTTGATAAGGTGCTCAGGGAGAGGGGGAATTTTGTAGCCAAAGTGCGCTACGTACTTCTGCAAATTTGTAAAATTCTCCTGCACAGTGAGGTGAACAGTGGAGGGTTCAGGAATGGGGACAATTCACTCCTGGGCCACTTGAACTTCTGCCTTGGGTTTAAAACAGAAACTGCTGTCACTAACCGGACACCAGCTATGCTGTCCATGCTGGTAGTGGGACGCACCGGTGGTGACACAATATGTCCCACCTCCTATATATGCTACCTGCGGGGGAACATGGCCTTGTGCCATTGCCTCCATGGTACAATTTATAGGCTTCAGGCCAGCAGCTCTGAACCCACACTGCGGTTTTGAATAGGCATTCAAGTGCTGGGGACACAGGATTACGTGTGCTCCCCGGCTCCGGCACCCTGAGAGGTCAGTACCTGCCATAGCGTGCTCCCGCTTAATGACGTAAGGCGGGGCCGCTGTGAAACGAATGTGCGCACCCCATTGAATGACTCCAATGTTCTCAACCCTGTATACCGGTGCGGGTTGGGCTGTCCTACCCATGACCGGCATCCTAACTACTACTCCCATGATTGTGTTGTTGGACCGCCCACAATCCACAGGGACTGGATAGGCTTCGGAGGCTAGCCGGAGTTGGCACGGGCTCAATGCATTCTCAAAAGGGTGGAGGGCTGCGAGGTGCTTGTTGCTAATCCAGGAGGGGACCAAACCTTGTTTTAAATCCTCCAGATTACTGCGGCCCTTGCCCAGTAACCACGCCCCGTATAACACGCACACCTCATTCTACGCAGCTTGGTCAGAAGCATTTCTGTCCTCCCTTATGAGAGCATTTACCGTCTTTGCGTGCTTTTCCAACTCGGCTATGATCTCCTTTAAATGGACCGTCATGGCCTGGTCCTCATGCAACTCCGAGCCCACTACCTTGTTCTCATCCAGTAATATCCTTTTTAACTGTGTTTTTAAACAGTTTATCTGGGTCTGCAGCTCTATATCATCCAAGCTGCTGATGACAGAGGATCCAGTGTTAAACGCAGTAAAAACATCATTCCATACACCCCTTCTTTGCCTCCCTGCATAACTGAAAAATTCTCGGTGTGTGGTGTAGAGTTCGGTCTTGTCCACGTGGGCAAAATCGAACTCGTAAAATTTCTTGAACATGTCCTTTAATAGGGCCTGGTATAACTGCTCTGTTTCTTTGGGGCACCACTCCGGTAAATGTACCTCCGTGAGATTTAAAATCACGGAGGCTACCGCGTAGTGTACCCCCTGGTACAGCATCTGATCGGTGGGGTCTAGTACCAACCCATTCCCTGGTCACTTGGTGGCGGTGGGGCAATCTTCCCTGGATAACCTCGCCGCCTGCGCCGTGGACGGGGCAGAAGTTCAGTGGCATTGACTGGGATCTGGGTGTATGGGACCGCACACACCTTCAGGCTGGTATCCCACCTTATCCCCTCCCCGGTGTCTTGCCACTGCCGGTGGAAAACAATGGCTATGCCTGCGGGGCAGATCTTCTGTGACCGCCACATACAGATGTAAATCCATTGATCTGGTTCCCACCACTTGTCCCAACACACGCTTAATTCTCCATGAGTCCCGGTAATCGTCCGATGGGTGTTGTTTCCCAACCGTTCCCATTCGACTTCAGGGTTCCTCATGTCCTTGCTCAACTTCCTGAGCCACCACCACCTATCCAGTGGAATGTGTCCTTTACACGTCAAACGTATTCGCTTTCCAACGGTGACACTGACCCTCGTGGTAACGACTCACACCCTGGGGCACAGGAGGGAGGCTTCCCCGTACGTGAATCCGGTTTGGCTGGAGTACTGAGACGAATTGGACCCCAACCATCCTGGCCACCTTCCCTCGTGGAAGTAGACGGCGGTCTCCTCCACATCCCGTTCACTGCTCCCATCGATCGCCAGGGGCGCCTTGTCTCCCGAACACCCGTAGATGTGTGAGTCTTAGACATCGCCCCTCCTCTCTACACCCATCCCGATCAGGGCGAATAGGATCACGATCCATTCCATCCCGAAAATCTTTCTGCAAAAAGATGTAAAAACATGCAGCCAGGTCCCCAAGAGATTCTCTGGCTTGGTGAAGCATGGAGGGGTCCCGCGACCTCGACCCAAAGATACACTCTTAACAGACTACTTACATAAAACTACCCATCACCTTATTCAACTTAAATTATAAACACCCAAACTTAAGCCAAATAATTACACCTTACTTAAAACTTAAACTAAAACTATATGAAACTCGGGTGACTGTCTGTGTGGAGTTTGCACATTCTCCCCGTGTTTGCGTGGGTTTCCTCCGGGTGCTCCGGTTTCCTCCCACAGTCCAAAGATGTGCAGGTTAGGTTGATTGGCCATGATAAAAATTGGCCCTTAGTGTTAGGGGGGATTAAATACGTGGGGTTACGGGGTTACGGGGATAGGGCTTGGGTGGGATGGCTGTCAGTGTAGGGACCGGGTGCTAGGGTCTGGATGATCAGCCATGATCTCGTTGAATGGCGGAGCAGGCTCGAAGGGCCGAATGGCCTACTCCTGCTCCTATCTTCTATGTTTCTATGTTTCTATGTTTCTATATACATCCGCCGCCCGTCTCCGGGCGGCCAGGCTAATCCCTGGTCGGATTGCGGCTCGCCGCTACCCCCGGCGTGACCGCACCGTCCTTGACTGCTGGTCCCTCGCAGCCCGTGACCGCTGGCTGAGGACCTCTGTCCCTGGACCTCTCCCTGGCTTGAGGGGCGGCCCTTGGTAACTGGAGGGCTGGTGACCATGGCTTTCTCGGCTGGGGCGTCCGTGGGGACCTTCTAGGGGCTTTGACGGGTGGGGCTTTCTTGGCCGCTGGGCCTTTTACCCGAACCGCAGCTTCCCCAGGCTTGACCCCTCCCGAACCTTGGCTGGGGGCAGGTAACTTTTCGCAGCCTGCTGCTGCGAGCTGAGAGTCTCCGCCCCCAGATCCCATGGCTGGGTCCGGGGCGGGGTTTTCGACCTCAGGTCCCTTCCTCTCTACACCTGGGTTAGGGGCGGGGTTTTCACCCTCAGGTCCCTCCCCCTCGTCTGGATCCCAGAAGAGTGGGGGAGTGTCCCAATCGATGGGCAGGATGGTCCCTCCCTTCAAGCAAGCCACAGCGCCTGCCTGTGCAGTCTGTGAACTCGCTCCTGCTGCAGGCTGAGGATCTTTATCCTCAGACCTTTCCCTAACTGGCTGCTTTCCCCTTTCAGGTGTAAACAGCTTACACTGGTTGATATGGAACCATTTTGTATGTCGGGGCATCTTCACGGCGTATACCATGGGGCTGGCTTTATCTACAATACTGTAGGGCCCCATGTACAATGGCTCCAAACTACCTACTCGGGCATAATTCCTTACCATAACCCGATCTCCTATCTCCCACTCGTGGTGCTTTCTGGCTTCGAGCAGCAATCGGTTGCTCCGATGCTGCCTTCCCATGTTCCCAGCCGCCTGCTCATGGACCTGCTTCAGGTGCTCAAAGAGGTTTCGGGCGAACCTGTCCCGGTTTACCTCCCTGAGCTAACCCTCCGTGAGCACCAGGGCTAGTACATGGGCGGGGGTCCGCATAACCCTGCCAGTCATTAGCTCGTACGGGGAATACCCCGTGCTTTTAGACTGGCTGGCCCGGATCCCCATCAAAACCAACGGTAGGACTTCGGCCCATTTACGGGGCGAGTCCACCGTTTCCTTTCTTAACCTTTCTTTCAGGGTCCGATTCATGCATTCTACAATCCCCGATGACTGCGGGTTGTGGGCTACGTGCCATTTCCCTTCGATGCATAGCAGCATCAGGGTGTTCTGCATCACCTGTCCGGTGAAGTGGCTCCCTTGGTCGGACTCCACAAACTGTGGTAGTCCCCACCTCGAGAACACTTCCCGGACCAGGATCCTGGCAGTACCCAGAGCTGTGGCAGTTCGGCAGGGAATAGCCTCTGCCCACTTGGTAAACACGTCCACCAGGACTAGGCAGTACTTATATCCTCCCTGGGCGGTGGGCAGGGGCCCGATTTAGTCGACTTGTATCGACTGCCGTGGTCCCTCTACCCTCCTGATGTGTCCCATAGGGACCTTCCTTTTGTGGGGGTCAGGGTTGTTCACAGCGCACACAAGACAGCCTGCACAGAACTCGCGGACATCGTCCCTGAGTCCTGGCCACCATCCCGCCTGTTCCACCCATTGCCAGGTGGTCCCAGGCCCGGGGTGTCCCGCTCCTGGACCCTCATGGGCTAGTTGAAGGAATTCCCTCCGGTGCTGCTGTGGCACAACCCACTGTTCCCCTCGGAACAGCATACCCTCTTTAACGGAGAGAGTCGCTGTGCCATACGGACCTTCTATCTCCTTTCCCTCAGCTATGGCGCTGAGGACTGCCTTGAGGACGGGGTCTTGGGCTTGGACCGTCTTAAGGTCTGGGGCTAACGCTACTCCTACACTCCCTTGGGTCCCGTCCCTACCTCTGACCGCCGCCATGGGTCTGGACCCAAACGGGTCCCAGAAAGTGCCTGTGCGGGCACCCTCCTTGGCGAGCAAGTCAGCCTGCTGGTTGCCTTGGCTGCGGGGTTCTGTGGAGGAATGGGCCTTTACCATGTGGATGAAAACCTCCCCTTCCTCCCCCACGGCTGCCAGGATCTTTTCCAGCAGGGGCTTTACTGTGAGGGGTCTCCCGTCAGCGGAGTTATATCCGCGGCGGGACCAGATGGCCAGGTACTCCGTACACGAATTGTACGTAAACATGCTGTCCGAGCAAATCATGTAGGGGGTGGGGAAGATTTTGGGGTGTGTAACAACGTACACCACCACGGACAATTCAGCCTGCGGGGCGCTCATGGTGCTGGGGAGCTTAATCGCCAGGGCAATGTTTGCCGCTGGGTCGTAAACTCCACACCCCGTGAGACGCTCACCAGCAGATACCGTGCTGGAACCGTCCACATAGATTTTGCGGCCTGTGGGATGTAACCCGGCCCGTAAACCTATGTTCACTTCCCAAACCCCTTCAATGGAATACCGATGGGCTGTTCCAGGATATACCATGTTGGCTGCGAGCTTTGGCTCACAGAGACCCTTCACCTTCAGATCCATCTGTGAGAGGAGCAAGGTCCAGCGGGCAATGCGGGCACTGCTCACTGTCCCATCCTTGATCCTCCCGTCCAGAAGCATCTGGGTGGGTGTGTGATGGGTGAGGAGGGTGATGGGAGAGGTGCCTGTGAAGAGCAATGATCTTTTCACAGCCCAATGTGTGGCCAAAAGATGCCGCTCACAATTGGAGTAGCTCCTTTCCACATCTGTGAGTATCCTGGAAGAGTAGACCACCGGCCGTGCCGCTCTTGGAGCAGCACAGCACTGAGGCTGTCCCCGCTGGCTGCTACCTCCAGGAAAACTCTCTTTCCCCCCATCTATGGCCCCTAGAGCTGGCGCGGTCTGCAAGTCTTTCTTGAGCCTGACAAATGCTGCCTAGCAACCCTTATCCCATAGCCACTCCACTCCCTTGTGTAAGAGTTGGAGCAGAGGGGTTGCGGTGGCTGCATAGTCCTCAATGAAGTCTCTACAGTACCCGGTTAGCCCTAGGAACGACCTCACACCTGATACTGTGTTAGGGACCAGTAGTTCTTGTACCACCTCCCTCCTAGCCTTACCTATGGCCCTTTCTCCAGTGCGCACGGTCAAACCGAGGAACTTCACCTCCTGCTGGCCGATCTGCGCCTTCTTGGGATTTACCTTGAAACCCTTCTATCCTAACAGCTCCAGCAGTTCGGCCAATAGTGGGCCATGCGCTTCTTTCGAATCAGTGAACAGGAGCAGGTCATCCACATATTGAACCAACTGTCTGGGCTGGCTAAAATCCTTCAAACTGTCGGCCATGCACTGATGGAAAATGCTGGGGCTGTTGTGGAAGCCCTGTGGCAAACAGTTCCACGTGTACTGTTGCCCTTTAAACGTAAAGGCAAACTTGTACTGATCCTCCCTCCTTACAGGGATGGACCAAAACCCATTTGAAATATCCAGCACCGTGAAAGTGGTCGCGGATGCTGGAATACTCCCGATGAGGTCGGCAACTGCCGCTACTGTGGGTGCGCAGGCTGGGATGTTGCTATTGAGCACTCGATAGTCCACCGTGGCCCTCCAGGAATTGTCTGGCTTTCTGACCGGCCATAATGGAGAATTCACGTGGGTCGCTATCGGTCTCAGAACTCCCTGCTGCACTAACGAGGACATGGCTGCTTCCATGTCCGGCTCTGCTTCCCTGGGGAAGTTATACTGTTTCTGTGGTCGGGCCATGGGGTCCCCATCTACGCTGACCTCAAACCCTGTGACCCTCCTGCAGTCGTGTTTGTGAGTGGCAAATGTGGCCAGTTGGGCCTGCAAAAATGCCTGGAACTCCGGTGGGGTGTTGCTGGCCATGAGCCCGAAGTTGTAATCCCCTTTGGGCTTCATGGTGCAGAGGGTCCACTTCCCTTCCTTACCCGGGATAACTACGATCTCACCGTTCTTTACTTTTCCTGCCCCCCAAAGGCAGTGATTCCTCAAATCCACTAGGATCCCGTGACCTACGATAAAGTCGGCCCCCAGGACCCCTTTTCCATCCTCCACGTCCCATTTCATCAGAACACACGTCCACTTGGAGCGGAGCGGTCCTATCCGAATGGCAAGCGGGATGGAAACCGAGCCGGCCTGTTCCCTACCCGTAAACCCCGATAGACTGTATGGGACCCCGCTGGAGAGAGGTGAGGTGATGGGGTTAGCTGAGTAGATCATGGTGCGCGATGCCCCCGTGTCCAACAGATAGGTCCCTGTCACCCTTTCCACCTCCATCTCCAAAAGGGGTCTCCTCCACTCATCATATCGGAGCGAACACAGATACACAGGCTGCGCTGGCTCTAGTCACAGCTGTGGATTGGATGGGGCTGACGGGGTGAGAGCACCGGTGGCGGCTGCTACTCTCCCCTGGCCAGTCAGTAAGGACCTCATGGCGTCCAAAAGTGACTCGACCTCTGCGGAAGGGGTCCCTGCCCCTGCCTTTTGGGCTGGGGCTGTGGGATGCTTTCCCTTGTTATCCTTCAAAGGGTTCTTGCACTCCTTCCGCCAGTGACCATCCTTCCCACACCCGTAACAATTGGTCTTTGTGTTGGGGGGGTTACTCCCTTCCTGGTGCCATTCCTTTCTACTCTGCACACCTGGTTGTATCTCATGCACCTTTCCCTTGGGTGGGTGTGCATCAGTTCCCCTGCCATTTTAGTAGGCTAGGGTTAACTGCCTGATCACTGTGAGCTCTGTGGTCTGGGGATCTTTGGGGTCGAACCAGGCTTCTGCCTTGGCCCGGACTTGTGGCAAGCTGTTCGTCACCAGGCAACGGAGCCAATGCATCAGGGAATCCCCGTTCAGGAATGACCGGCCTGGCGTCCCCGGGCAAGCCTTCCGGTACACCGGCCACAGCCGGTCCGCAAAAGCCTGCGGGGTTTCCCCAGAAAACTGGATCGTCTTCTCCACGCGGGAGAAGGGACTTCCCTCATCCATCCCCATGGCCTCTAGAACCGCATCTCTAAGCTCCTCATACCTGCTCTGCCCCCTTTTACACTCGTCAGCGAGGGATTGGAGGAGATTACTCTCCAGGGAGAATAGCAGCATTTTGGCCTTCTCAGCGTCATCGCAGTTGTTGACGCTGGCTGTCTGCTCTATTTCCCTGAAGTGGATCGAGGGGTCTCCCTTGGCGGAAAGCTTCGGGATATGGTTGACCATAACCCTGAGCTGTTGGGTGTTAAAGGGTAATACGAACTGGTTTTGGAGGGGTCCCTCATCGTCACCATCGGTGGGTGGGCCGAACCTCTGATGCCGTGCTGGGCACATCGGTCCCGGCTCCAGCCTCTCGGGCGGGGGTTGATCTACCTCCGTCTCCATCTCTGGCTCCGCTTTGGGTTCCACCCCCGGTTCCACCCCCCCTTGCTGCCAAACCTCGCTGAAACTTGGCGTTACGGGTGGTGGCCGTGAGATCTCCTCTCTCTCAACCGGGTTGTGCCTAGGCACCACCGGTGACGTTGGAACTGTCCTCCCCTCGTTCCCCATAAAATCTGCCTGGCCTGCCTTTGGGCTTATGAGTCATACCATGCCTTTTGCCCTCCGGAGGGCCCGGCTCAGATTTTCTATCCTCTCTTTACAGGGGCCATAGAAACATAGAAGATAGGAGCAGGAGTAGGCCATTTGGCCCCTCGAGCCTGCTCCGCCATTCAATGTGATCATGGCTGATCATCCAAATTCAGTACCCGGTCCCTGCTTTCTCCCCATACCCCTTGATCCCTTTAGCCTTAAGAAATATATCCAACTCCTTCTTGAATATATTTAATGTATTGGCCTCTACTGCCTTCTGTGGTAGAGAATTCCACAGGTTCACCACTCTCTGGGTGAAGAAATTCCTCCTCATTTCTGTCCTAAATGGCCTACCCCTTATCCTTAGACTGTGACCCCTGGTTCTGGACTCCCCGACCATCGGGAACATCCTTCCTGCATCTAGTCTGTCCAGTCCTGTCAGAATTTTATAAGTTTCAGTGAGATCCCCTCTCATTCTTCTAAACTCCAGCCCAATCGACCCAATCTCTCCTCGTACGTCATTCCTGCCATCCCAGGTATCAGCCTGGTGAATCTTCGCTGAACTCCTTCCATGGCAAGAACATCCTTCCTCAGATAAGGCGACCAAAACTGCACACAATACTCAAGATGTGGTCTCACCAAGGCCCTGTACAACTGCAGCAAGACATCCTTGTTCCTGTACTCAAACCCTCTCGCTACTCAAACCCTCTCGCTACGAAGGCTAACATGCCATTTGCCTTCTTAACCGCCTGCTGCACCTGCATGCTTACCTTCAGCGACTGGTGCACAAGGACACCCAGGTCTCGTTGCAGCTCCCCTTCTCCCAATCTATTGCCATTCAGATAATAATCTGCCTTCCTGTTTTTGACACCAAAGTGGATAACCTCACATTTATCCACATTATATTGCATCTGCCATGCTTCTGCCCAATCACCCAACCTGTCCAAATCATCCTGGAGTTTCTCGGCATCCTCCTCACAGCACACACGCCCACCCAGCTTTGTGTCGTCTGCAAATTTGGAGATATTACATCTAGTTCCCTTGTCTAGATTATTAATATATATTGTGAATAGCTGGGGCCCAAGGACCGATCCCTGCGGTACCCCACTGGTCACTGCTTGCCACTCGGAAAAAGACCCGTTTATTCCAACTCTTTGCTTTCTGTCTGCCAACCAGTTCTCTATCCAAGTCAATACCTGATGTAAGAAAAAGGAGACTTACCATCAAGTAACTTTAAAGTAAGCTTTAAGTAACTTATAAACACACTATATACACAAGAGAGGTCTTTACCATGCCTCTGGTAGAAGCCTCTTACAATACTGAACAGACCAGTATTTATACCAGTCCAACAGGAAGTGACATATGACAGGAAGTGAGGTATGTACACAGTTCATAGTTCATAGTTCATAGTTCACAGGAAGTGATGACATAACTTCCCGGAAGTTATCATTTTTATCACATTCTTCCCTCCTGCAGGATTAGGAGGCTGTGGTCTACCTTTTGGTCCGCAGCCGCCGAACAAGGAAGAGTCGCACCCGTTTGGATTCCCATCGTAGAGGGTCGCTGGTCCGCTTACATGCGGTTGGCCATTGGTCAGAGTCTGTGTGGCCTGGATTGCCCTGTGAAGGGTCGGGGAGATCATGGCTTCGAGTACGAGCCCCAATAGGTTCAAAGTCGGACTGCCTCTGTTCAGAGGGAGGTGCAGAGCTGGTCTGTGGCGGATCAGTACTTTCATGCGCGGTACTGGGAGGGTCGCAACCTTGAGCACGGGGTTCTACCGGCACCAAGCTAGTTGGTGTCCGATCAGGATCCTGGAGAGGGGTACCCGATAGGTCCCAAGAGTTTCCTGGTGAAATGCCATCACCTGATGTCCCACTAGGTCCTGGTGGGCAGGGAGCCAGATCCCGTAATGATACGGTAGATTCTCGGCCGTCGGAATATCGTATGTTTGCATAGGTGGGGTTGGCATCGGTTAGTTCGACCTCGTCTACAAGAGGGTCATTTTTAGACGTCCGAACGTATCTTCGGAGTAATACAGGTCCAGGAGTAGTTAGCCATGACGGGAGTGATGTCCCATGAGATGAGCGATGCTGGAATCCAAAGGACCGCTCATGAGGTGTAGTATTTGTGGCTGTAGAAAGCAGGGACCGTATAGAGTGCAATGCATCCGGAAGCACTGTTTCCCATTGCTGGTCTGGTAGGCCCCGAGATCTTAAAGCGAGACGTACGGAATTCCAGATGATACCATTATACCTCTCTACCTGCCCATTTCCGATGGGATGGTATGGTGTTGTTTTGCTTGTAGCAATTCCCCATTCTGAAAGGTAGTCCTTGAGCTCCCTTGACATAAAGGATGGACCCCGATCTGAGTGAATATAAGCCGGCATGCCACAGAGAGAAAATACCTGCTCAAGGCAGCAGATTACTGTGGACGCCAGCATATTGGAGCAGGGGAATATTCGTCGATCATGGTGAGCAAATATGTGTTCCGAGTTGAAGAGGGCACTGGGCCCTTAAAATCGATGCTAAGTCGTTGCATCGGTTGGGTTGCATGTATGAGTATACCATCTGAGGGGCGGAAGAACTGAGGTTTTAATTCCGCACAAAGCCGGCATTCTGAGCATATTTTCTTTACATCTCCAGTGGAAAAAGGGAGATTCCGTGATCGTACGAAATGTAGCATGCGCGTAACGCCAGGATGACACAAACCATTGTGGACATCCATGAGAGTGGAGGATGACATAGTGGAGCAGAATGCCCGTGTGAGGGTGTCCGGGGCCACATTCTCCTTGCCAGGCCGATAGAGAATGGTATAACCAAAAGAGGCCAGTTCCATCCTCCAAAGTTGTATTTTATTATTCTTAATTTTGGTTCGTTTTCGATTATCGAGCATGAAGGCGACTGATCGTTGGTCCGTGATCAATGTAAAGTGCTGGCGAGCTAGAAAATGGTTCCACTTCCGTACTGCCTCTATGATGGCTGTGGCTTCTTTCTCAACCGGAGGATAATGTAGCTCGGCACCTTGTAAGGTCCTGGACATAAATGCTACAGGACGACCTTCCTGATTCAGAGTAGCCGAGATCGCCACCTCCGAGGCATCACATTCAACCACGAAAGGGGGATTCTCATCAATGGAGTGAAGAGCCGCTTTCTCCAACTGTTTTTTGAGAAGGTTAAAGGCTGCAACAGCCGCTGTTCCCAGTGGAAATGATCTAGCATGCAGCAAGGGTTGGATTTTGTCCGAAAAATGAGGAATCCATTTAGCGTAGTATGCAAACAGACCGAGAGCCCGACGTAAAGAAGCCGGATTCTTAGGTGACGGGAGCTCTTGGAGCGGGCGAAGTCTTTCTGGGTCTGGCTTAATGATACCATTGCCTACGCAGTAGCCAAGGATGTTGATGGTCGGTTGCGACTCAACAGATTTGGATTCATTCAGGGTCAAATTACGGCAATGGAGGGCATCCCGAAATTTTTGGAGGTTGGAGTCGTGTTCCTGTTGATCGTGACCTGCAATGGTAATGTTATCAAGATAGGGAAAAGTGTCCCTTAGGTTTTCCTGCTTAACCAGGCCATCCATTGCCCGTTGAAAGACAGCCACTCCATTAGTAACCCCGAATGGGAGGCGACGAAATTGGTACAGCCGTCCATTAGCCTCAAAGGCTGTGTACTGCTTATCTGAGACCTTCAAGGGTAACTGATGATAGGCACTTTTTAAATCGTAAGTTGAGAACACTTTGTATTCGGCCAGTTTATTAACCATATCATCAATGCGTGGCAATGGGTAGGCGTCCAAGTCGGTATATTGATTGATGGTTTGCGAATAATCGATGCATAGTCGCTGTTTGTGAGGTTTTAGAGGGTTCTTGACAATGACGACTTGAGCCCGCCAGGGCGACGAACATGGTTCAATGATATCCTCTGCTAGAAGTCGAGAGATTTCAGCCGCAATAAAAGATTGGTCTTCCTGATTAAAGCGCCGCGATTTCGTTATTATCGGTTGGCATTGAGGCGGAATACTGGCAAATAATGAGGGTTCATCAAGTGAAGCTGCTGATAATGCACAAAATGGTAATTTAGACGGTATATTAGAAATAGTAAGTCCGGGTTTGGATCCACCAAACTCAATGGTGAGTTTCTTATGCTGTTTTTGGAAGTCCAGCCCTAAGAGGAGATCACTACATAAGTCCTTGAGCACCGAAAGTCGGGTGGAGGGATACATACGACCATGAAGTGTCATATCAACAACACAAAAGCCGGAGATTCTGGTATTAAGTGATGACTGGGCCATCGCAATTGCCTGGTCCGATGGGAAGACATGTAGTTTCAATTTCGCAACAATCTGTTCCTTAATGAAACTATCAGTACTTCCTGAGTCAATTAAGGCATCTAAGGTATGCCCTTTAATTGAAATTTTTGTGGCTGCATGAGACAGGTTCTGTGGGCAAGCAGCTGTAATTGGTGTCGTTGCACAGAGAGTGGCTAAAACTCTCGGTGTGCTTCTTCGGGAGAGAGCTCGAGAGGAAGCTTGATAGGTCCTAGCTGGAGCATCTTGATAGGCCCTAATTGGGGCAGTTCGGTAGGCCTTAGCTGGATTGGCCCTCGTAGAGGCCCTTGATAGGCAAACTTTAGCAAAGTGTCCTTTTTTCCCGCAATAACTGCAGATTGCATTGCGAGCAGGGCAGGTTTTCCTAGGGTGAAAAGCATCTCCACAAAAGAAGCATTCCTTCCTAGATTGCCAAGAGGCTGCTAAAGTGGGGTCATCCTCCTCTTCTTCATCAGAATTATCAGAATTAGATTCCCCCATGATAGGGTTCACCTGAGACCGCTTGAATTGTCTGGTTGCAGCTACAGCAGCAGATCGAGATCTGGGCAGCTGATAGAGGTCTGCATTTCTCTTTGCCAAATCCAGTGAACAAGCTAGGTCAAAAGCTTTTTGTAGCTCAAGTGTTTTACTTTCTAGTAGACGCTGGCGTATAAATGGAGAGGCAATCCCGCAGATGAAAGCATCACGAATCATTTCTTGGCGGTACAGCTCAGCTGAGGCTGCCTGAAAGTTACAATCTACGCTGAGCCTGCGAAGTTCTTGCAGGAATTCGTCAATTGATTCCCCTGGCCCTTGTCGGGCTGTGGCCAGTAGATGTCTAGCATAGACCTCATTTGGGGTCTTCGCATACAGTTTCTTAAGTGCCCGAATCACCTCTTCGTAATTATCCCATTCATCAACATATTCGAACACTTTTGGGGTCACATAATTGACAAGTATCTTCAATTTAGCAGGAGCATCCGCTTTACATTCATCCAGAAAATTCTCAAAAGTACGATACCAATGCTTCCATACCCTGCCAGCTGCTGGTGTATTCGGGTCCAAGTCCAGACGAATAGGTCTAAGGATTTTCTCCATGATGGGTGGTTCCCTGGATCCTTAACTTCCGAGTTTGTCTGAAGGTCTAGTATTTGTCAGTGTAAATATTAAGTTACTTAAATTGATGTAAGAAAAAGGAGACTTACCATCAAGTAACTTTAAAGTAAGCTTTAAGTAACTTATAAACACACTATATACACAAGAGGTGTCTTTACCATGCCTCTGGTAGAAGCCTCTTACAATACTGAACAGACCAGTATTTATACCAGTCCAACAGGAAGTGACATATGACAGGAAGTGAGGTATGTACACAGTTCATAGTTCATAGTTCACAGGAAGTGATGACATAACTTCCCGGAAGTTATCATTTTTATCACAATACCTTGCCCCCAATCCCATGTGCCTTAACTTTACACGCTAATCTCTTATGCGGGACCTTATCAAAAAGCCTTCTGAAAGTCCAAATACACCACATCCACTGGTTCTCCCTTATCTATTTTACCAGCTACATCCTCAAAAAATTCCAGTAGATTAGTCAAGCATGATTTACCTTTTGTAAATCCATGTTGACTTTGTCCGATCCTGTCACTGTTTTCCTAGTGCTCTGCTATTACATCTTTTATAATGGACTCTAGCATTTTCCCCACTACCGATGTCAGGCTTACCGGTCTGTAATTCCCCGTTTTCTCTCTACCACCTTTTTTGAATAGTGGGGGGGTTATTCCCTTCCTGATGCCACTCTTTCCTACCCTGTCCGGGTTTTACCTCATGCACCTTCCCCTTAGGTGGGTGTGCATCGGTTCCCCTACCGTTTTTATAGGCTAGAGTCAACTGCCTGATCACCATAAGTTCGGTGGTCTGGTTGTTCTTGGGGTCGAACCAGACTTCTGCCTTGGCCCGGACCTGTGGCAAGCTGTTCGCCACCAGGCAACGGAACCAATGGGCCAGTGGATCCCCGTTCAGGAACACCCGGTTCGGCATCCCTGGACAGGCCCTCCAGTACACCGGCCATAACCGGTCCGTGAAAGCCTGCGGGGTTTCCCCTGCGAGCTGGACTGTCTTCTCCACACGGGAGGAAGGACTTCCGTCATTCATCCCCATGGCCTCTAGAACCGCATCTCTGAGCTCCTCAACCCGCTCTGCCCCCTCTTACACTCGCCAGAGAGGGATTGGAGGAGACTACTCTCCAGGGAGAATAGCAGCATCTTGGCCTGCTCAGCGCCATCGCAGTCGTTGACGCTGGCTGCCTGCTCTATGCCCCCGAAGTGGATCGAGGGGTCCCCCTTTTCGGAGATCTTCGGGATATGATTGGCCATAGCCCTAAGCTGTTGGGTGCTATAGGGTAATACGAACTGGTTTTGGAGGGGTCCCTCATCGTCGCCATTGACGGGTGGGCCGAACCTCCGATGCCGTACTGGGCACATCGGTCCCGGCTCTGACCTCTCTGGCGGGGGTTGCTCCACCTCCGCTCCCAACTCTGGCTCCACCCCCCTTTGCTGCCAGACCTCGCTGAAGCTTGGCACTACGGGTGGTGGTCGTGAGACCTCCTGTCCCTCAACCGGGTCGTCACTGGGCACTACCGGTGACGTTGGAACTGTCCTCCCCTTGTTCCTCATGAAATCCACCTGACCTGGCTTTGGGCTTATGAGGCATACACCATGCCTTTTGCCTTCCTGAGGGCCAGACTCAGATTTTCTATCCGCTCTTTACAGGGGTGGTGGTCTGCCTCCTCAAACCCCTGTTCGCTCGTTAGCTTGTAAGCTGCCTTTCCCTCCTGCACTTTCTCTTCCTAATCCCTAATCTGCCTTGCCAAGTGGGCGTTCTTCTCCCGCAACCTTAACTCATTACCCTTGGCTTCGGTGACTTGGCACCGTAGGTATTCCAACTGGGCCTTGTGTTCTCCCTTTAAATACACTCTCTCCTGATTCAGGGCCTGCAATGCTACCAATAACTTCTCCCCTGCTAGAGCCTTATCCTGGATCTCCAGGGCTGACTCCTTTAACTCAGCTGCCTGTGCTGCAACAAGCCTCTCCAAAAGCTGGACCTGCTTTTTGAAACACATCAGCCAAACTGCCTTCTCTAAGGACTTCTTGTGTTCCTTTCCCTCTATCCACTTAGCTGCTGCATGTACCGGATGCCCAGCCCTTAACAGAGTGGTGATCCACTTCTTTGTGATATTCACCTTGCAAAACACATAATCAGAAATCCTTCCCTCCATCATGGTTCGCTCATCCGAACCATTGTCTACTGTATCGCAACCATGTTGCCGGTGTCCTGCTGCGGTCGCCATTTTCTGTAGGGGGTGGGGTGTGGCACGTGCGCCCAGTCAGTTATGCCCCTGACTGCCTGTGAGCGGTTCAAATCGCTCCCACGCCCCTGGGTTCTAGACACCGGACTTAGGTACAGGCGGCGATACAGAAAACCGAGTAGACAAGTGGTTTGGTGTAAGAAAACCAAGATTTTATTAAAACAGAATAAAACACAGCCTTATGAGAAGCTACTGGTAGAAAATACAGGCAAGTACAATAATTATACTTATACAGGGAATGGGGAACACACGGCACATCGAGGGAAAAACAACTACATTAACAATCTCCTTATCCTTATCCCACCCCCTATACCTAACTAGATTAAGCTATGAGGGGTCAGGAATTCATGCTCACCAATCCAAGCCTGTTGCTTTAACAATTGCGAGTTTTGAGGTTTGGTCTTCTGTCCTTTGGGGCACTCCGTTGCCATGTGGTCTCAGGGCGTAGTGCTGGAGCTGTTGCTGCGACACACCTTCCCTCTCCTCGGCTGCCATCGTCATCTCGTCGCGATGGGTTTTCTTCTTCTTCTCCCTCGGGCGGTCGTCGGCGGTAACGTTGCAATTATGGGGCGGTTGGCGGTTTTATTGCTGGTTTGATTTTACTACCCATTCTTCGAATGCCAGCGTATTCGTTGTGGCGGGGACACCCGCGTTTAACGCCAGCTTACTCGCAGTGTTCAATTGCCAACTTATTCTCACTGTCCATACATATATTTTCTTCGTCAAGCGCTAGCTTATAACTAGGCGCTCGGTTTTCTTTTACCAATGTGTCTTTCGCTGCCCTTCTCTGCTCTTATCGGGTCTTTACCTTCTTCTTCATCTCGTCTCATTTCGTCTGCCCCTTTTCGTGGCCCGTGTGTCCTGTATGACTTTGGACTCAGGTCTCGTTCCCCTACCCACGATTGGTATGGATGTCCTTGGTTGCACCCACGAGAAGAGAACCGGCCACGAGGTTAGGGCACGAGTACGAGCGGCAGCAGCCCAAGAGGCCGGAGCCACGAGAGCAGAGCAAGAGTAAGGGGCAAGAGAGCGATTGCTATTGAGGGCCTACAATTATAT
The DNA here is from genome assembly GCF_052327205.1 of Somniosus microcephalus. Taxonomy (NCBI): domain Eukaryota; kingdom Metazoa; phylum Chordata; class Chondrichthyes; order Squaliformes; family Somniosidae; genus Somniosus; species Somniosus microcephalus. Next base: position 123,252,242 of record NC_140999.1, on the reverse strand, counting down.
CCGTTCCTTCATCTCCTATCTGCGCGCCAAATCAGGTCAGTCCATTGTTTAACTTTTGGCGGGCTGTTTTAAATGATTATACCAATCTAAACTAACTGGCTTTAGATGGCTGTTTTTTGCACCTAATGTCCCCGATGTCCGGGTTGTATTGTCATTAATGCATTTTAATCAGCCTGTCCAGCCTTGGTGGCTCCCTTGAGCTGTTTCCGATTATTTATGCGGACAAACTGATGGCCTCATGTTTAGGCCTGACTGGGCTTGATCTGTTTTGATCTGACGCAATGCATATTCAATGTTTGCCTAGCTGTCTGGCTTTTCAAACACAAAGTCCTTTTCACAGAAATGCATTTTAAGTTTCGATTTCCCAAAACTGCCTGTTTGTGCTCCAGAGTCCATGCTTTTAAAATCTTACAGGCTTTCGGTCACGAGGTGCGGATGCCATCTTTTGGGTACCCCTTTTTAAATTGTCCATACAGGGTCCCTTTTATTAATAACCTTGGGGAAATGTGGGAATTTTGCGAATCCTACACGTTCCATGAGCTAGCATTCAAATAAACAGATTACAGGAAACTTTGTGCTATCCGGAGGTCAGGAATCCGGCATTCTCGAGCTACCGGCAAAACCGCGCTCCGAAAACCGTACCTCAGTAACCGGCAATGTTGCCGGTTACGAGTCCGAGTCTCCAACAGTTGCTGAGTTCGTCAGTGGGGGTAGTTCTCCAAACTGCCACTACTTGGCCTCTTGGCGCTATCGGAAGTTGGAACACCTCAGAAACCCTGCATGTGGAGTCTCACGCTCCCATGCTGCCGGATAGCCTCTTCTGATCAGTCATTTTTCAGGGTTCCAGTACTGTGTTTCTCCAACGTTGTTACAACTCATTGGGTTGAATTATGGAAATCTCAAAAGATCATCCAACCAAAAGGAAGAGAGTGGTGTTAACTTTAAAGCAGAAAATCAATATATGTAAACGACTGGAATTGGGAGCGAAACGTGCGCACATTATGAATGAATTCAAAATCGGTTCGTCAACAATGTACGACATCAAAGCGCAGAAGGATAAGCTGCTCAAGTTTTATGCAAGCTCGGAGGCACCTAACAGTGTAGAGAAACGGCACATGCTTCATAAGCCTAAGCTTGAAGAGCTGGATACCGTGCTTTATGAGTGGTTTTGTCTGAAGCGTTCAGAGGGTGTTCCGATTTCCGGACCCATGCTAATCGAGGAAGGGAAGGATTTCTATGCAAAGATGGAGCTCACTGAGAAGTGTGCTTTCTCTGATGGATGGCTATCGTGCTTCAAGACACGGCATGGGATACGACGACTCGATGTTTCCGGGGAGAAGAAATCAGCTGATCACGACGCCGCAGAAGAATACTGCGAATATTTCAATCGGATTGTGAAGCGACATAATTTGTCGCCAGCACAGATATATAATGCCGATGAAACTGGCTTATTTTGGAGGTGTTTGCCAGAATCAACACTTGCTGGGGCTAGTGAGGCTAATGCTGCAGGTTACAAGAAATATAAGGATCGTGTAACTGTGCTAACATGTGCAAACGCTGCAGGATCACACCGGGTTAAACTTCTCGTCATTGGGAAGTATAAAAATCCCCGTGCATTCAAGAATGTGAAGCACTTACCTGCTGAGTACAAATCTCAAACAAATGCTTGGATGGATAAGGAAATCTTTTCAAATTGGTTCCATCATACTTTTGTTCCATCTGTGAGGGGACATTTCCGTAGAATAGGGAAACCTGAAGATAGCAAATGCATTTTATTGCTTGATAATTGTAGAGCCCATCCGCATGAATCAAAGTTGGTTTCGGGAAATATTTTCACCATTTATTTGCCACCAAATGTAACTTCTCTCATACAACCCATGGACCAGGGCATTATCCAAAATCTGAAGTGTCATTACAAGAAAGACTTCCTACGTAGACTGATAAACCAAGATGACAGTACAGGTATACAAGCATTTCAGAAGGCATACAATCTTAAAGATGCCGGCCTAGAAATTGGGTGTAGCCCCGCTTGAGGCGTTAGAACTGGCGGAGCGCTAAGTTTATAGCCAGACGAAAGTTATCGCTGCCTGGCGAGATATTGGGTTGCATCACCCCCAAAGGGGATTGAGGCGCTAATTCAGCCATTGCACGGTGCTCCTAAGGTGCAAAAGTTCAGGCACTACTCAATATCGACGCGGACGGGCGCAGCGCAGGTGATCTCAATTACGGGAAACCACGAGACTTCCAGGCGCCGGCCGGCTCTTAAAGGGGTGGGTCAGTCAGCCTGAGCTTCAACACCCAACGCCCTGTAGGCCTCAGAATCGGCGCTCGCCCTTCTCTGGCGTTACAAACTTGTTCAGCATGGAGAAGGTTAGACAGAGAGCAGAGCGCTTCAGCACTGAGGCTCTGGACCACTTGGTGGCTGCAGTTGAACGCCGTCGAGATGTCCTGTATCCGGATAATGGCAAGAGGCCGATTCAGAAGGCTTACCGACGATCTTGGAGGGAGGTTGCTGTGAGGGTCAACTCCAGCAGCATGGCGACCAGGACCCCTGTTCAGTGCAGGAAGAAATTCAACGACCTCACACGGATCGTTAGGGTGAGTGATGGTTTAGCAAACTTCTGATTCCCTCCATCTGCAGCTGACTTCGGGCACCCTGCTGCAATGATGCCCCAATGGCCACCTGTCAGCATGCACCCATAGCCCTTTCTGGGCACACACATGGACAGACGTCTCAAGGCCTCATGTAAGGGCTCTTGCACCATGGGGGGCATGCAATGATCTCTCAAGGCCTCATGTAAGGGCTCTTGCACCATGGGGGGCATGCGATGAGCTCTCAAGGCCTCATGTAAGGGCTCTTGCACCATGGGGGGCATGCGATGATCTCTGAAGGCATCATGTTACAGAACTTCCCCTTCTTTCCCCTGTAGTCCAAGCTGGCGATGATCCGAAAGGAGCAGCGTCGAACCGGTGGCGGACCTCCACAAGTGGTCACTCTCACGGATCTGGAGGAGAGAGTGCACCAGATACTTGGAGGACGTCTGTCTGGTCCTGTGACCACTGCATCTGCCGACCCCATTACCGACAGCGAGGGTGAGACTCTCACCTTTTTCACCTGTTGCCTTCCACTTGGTCCCCCCGCCAGCATGCATCCTCAGTGTGCAGCCATGTCAGAGCCTTGCCGCAATCTTGCATGCCTTTCAGCAAACCTGTCCTTTTGCTAAAGCCACTCTTCCACCTCCCACTTTCAGATGAAGCAGCACCAACTCGGGCTCAACGCACTGAAGCTGCCAGTGCCAGTGCCACCGGAGGCGAGGACCAGGAGGAGTCCGGACCAGCCGTTGCAGAATCCGGGGAGCGGACACATCTACAGACTGGGGATAGTAGTCCCCTGGAGGGGCGGGGGGGGCTCTGAGGATGAACCAGTTGCCGGACCAAGCGGCATGCAGCAACGCACGGGGGATAGGCAAGTTCGGCCACCGTCTCCCCGGAGGGCAAGGCAGGTCGTGATGACTGCTGCACAGAGTGCAGATGAGGTGCGTCGCCTGGCTGAGATGAGCAAACAGGCCTGGGTCAGACACACGGAGCTGATGGCTGCAGTCGAGAAGATGCCTGAGTCAATAGATTCATTGGCTAAGAGTATGTTGGACTTCGGGGCAACAATGGAGAGGACTCTCCAGGGCTTTGGGGCAACAATGGACAGGACTCTCCAGGTGTTCGAGGCAACAATGGACAGGCCTATCCAGGGCTTCGGGGCAACAATGGACAGGACTATCCAGGGCTTCGGCCCAACAATGGAGAGGGCTGTCCACGGCTTTGAGTCGGCTATGGAAAGGACTGTTCAGGGCTTCGGACAATCCCTGGAAAGGTCTGTCCAGGGCTTGTCCGAGGCAGTGGAGCGGTCGGCACCTGCCTTGTCCGAAGCAATGGGAAGAACTGTCCAGGCCTTCTCCGAAGCACTGGCACCTGGCACACAGGTCCTCACTGTTGCCACGCAGTCACTTGCTGGGCTCCTCCACACCCAGATTGACGCAACGCGATCTCTCACTGTAGCCACCCTCTCTGCATCAGTTACGATCACCCCGGGCCCTTCCAGTCCCATACAAGGCCAGGAATCAGTGGAGCATGCGATTGTGGCAGATGAGCCGAGCCGCTCCCCTCAGATAGCCAGTGTGTCGTCCGACCATGGTGCAGGTGTCCTCTCTCGGCAGGAGACCATTGCACATGCCAGCGCTGGGACGCCTGCATTGCAGCTGCCACCACCTGCAGGCCACACTGCTTCCAGCCATGGTCACATCAAGCATCCTGCGTCCACACCCTCCAAGCCCAGAGGTCGGCCAGGCCGTCCCTCAGGGGCTTCTGCGCTTCCAGACAGTCAGCAGGCGTCCCCCAGCCTTGAGGCCGCCACTGGGGTCCAATTACGTAGGAGCAGCAGGGAGGGAAGGGGCCGGGCGCGAAAGAGAAGTCGTTCTCCCTCAAGGGGCCAGTTGTAGAGGGAGGTGCTGAGACGTTTGCCCAAATTCAAGGACACCCTCAGCTGTTGTTATATTTGCAGAAGGTTTGTTGAGTTTTGCGGCTTTGCCGAAGAGTTCACAGTTATTTTGAAAGTTATGGTTTCTGTTGACATTACGTTGTTTAGCTGTAATGAAAGACTTTTGTGCCAATAAACAGAAGTTTCAATGTGGCATGGTGCATTTGACTAGTTTCAGTGATGCTGGCATTCAGAGGCCGTCAAACATCCAAAGTGCGCATGGGTTAAGACTCTCATCATTCTGCCACAGGGGTCTCGACACGAGTCCAGATGAGCCTCTGACGTATGGCCCTTCCACTTTCAGCAGCCCCTCCATCTTCCTCCTCCTCCTCCTCCTCCTCCGCCTGCTCTTCCTCCTCCTCCTCCTCCTCATCCTCCTCCTCCGCCTCCTCCTCCTCCGCCTGCTCTTCCTCCTCCTCCTCCTCCTCCTCTTTCGCCTGCTCCGCTGGTCGTTGAGGGACAGCTGGAATTGGCTGGGTACGTCGATTTGCCAAGTTGTGGAGCATGCAGCAGACGACGACGATGTGTCCCACTTGCTGCGGCGAGTACTGCAGGGATCCCCCCGAATCTTCCAGACATTGGAAACGCTTTTTGACAACAACAAGTGTGCTGTTTACTGTGCCTGGTCGCCTGATGGCCACTGCTGATCAGCTCTTCTGCTGGGGTGTCGGCCACACGGAGTGTTGTCATCAGCCATGGCCAGAGAGGATAGCCCTTGTCCCCAGTAAGCCAGCCTCGTCTTCGAGGCAGCCCCTCAAAAAGGTCACAAACTGAGGTCACCCGCAGGATAAAGGCATCGTGGCTGCACCCTGGGAAATGCGCGGTGACTGCCATGATGATTTGGCGGTGGTCACAGACCAGCTGCATGTTGAGGGAGTGGAACCCCTTGCGGTTGCGGAAGTCCTAAGGATGATGGCATGGCGCCCTCAAAGCCACGTGTGTGCTGTCACTCGCCCCCTGCACCATGGGGAAGTCCGCAATAGAAGCGACACCCTGCGCACGCTCCGCCTGCTTGTGCAGGGTCCGAGGGAAGGTCATGAATTGACGCCTTCGCCTATAAAGGGCATCTGTAACTTGCCGGATGCAACAGTGGACTGCAACCTGAGCGACAATCGCAATGTCACCAATGGCTGACTGAAAGGATCCGTTGGCATAAAAATTGAGGCCATCAGTCAGTTTAGCGATCACGGACAGAGAGGTTCTGCAGCATTCACGCGGCTGCAGATCCTGACCAAGCAGGTGGCACAGATCAGTAACAATGTCCCTCCAGAATCGGAGCCTTCCCAAACACTGCTCCTCCGACATGTCAAGGCTTGTCACCTGCTGCCTAAAGACCCTCGCAGCTTCCCGTCGGATTGGCCGACCTCCATTGCCCCTCCTCCTTCTGGCCAATCCCGGCCCTCTCTCCCGCCGTCTCTCTGCCCCTTCACAGTGTTGGGCGATGAGGCCGTCGCCCTCCAAACAAGCTCTCCGATGCCAGTTGTTCAAAAGGCTTTTAGGTGTAGTGCTGCAAGTGCTTCGGACAGGTTTGAAGGTCCCAAGTACTGTAAAGCTAAATTCCCAGAACTCCGCTCCACATTAGCTCGCCAACTCTCTCCAACAACGATCGCAATGAGCAGGCCAAGTGGCAGAAGATTCTGCACTAGAGCTGTCCCCTTTAAATAGCGCCCCCCTACTCCAAGAAGGGCCTGTTAGACCTCCCTTGAACTGTCACTAATAGCGCTGGGTGTTAAGGCTCCGAGCGCCACCCAATATGCGCTCAGGCGCTCCTAAAAGGCGTTGCACACTGAAATGACGTCATGATCTGCTTGCGCTCGCGGGCGCGCGCAAACACTTAGCGCAGGCGCTAAATGAATAGTCAATATCTGAGTTGTCGCTATCTTCATAGCGAACGCCCCAACATAGGGTATCGCCCCAATTCTAGGTCTCTTTAGGCGCTCAGCGCCGGCGCTACCAACCGAATTTCTAGGCCGCTATCTTTAATGTTGCATGTTCCTGGAAATTGGTGAAAGGTCACACTTTGAGACAAGCCTGGTGCAAATTGTTGCCTTCTGTAATGTTTGCTGAAGGTTCTTCTGCAGAGGAGGAATTTCATGGGTTCAATGTTCGTCCGCGGAAGACTGCAGTAATGGAAATGGCTGGCATGCTGAAAAATGTAGGCCCAGCAAACCCTCTACGTTACCTCAGTGAATGTGATGTTCAGCAGTGGGTTGATGCAGATAGAGAAGTTGCTGTTGTGCATTCGCTAAGTGATGATGAAGTAATGGATAATGTTTTGAATCCAAAGAAAAAAAAGGAAAGTGTGATGGAAACTGACAAGGATGAGATTTATGAAGTGAGAAAGGTTTCTTGGGCTAAAGCTGCAGAATATTTTGAAGGATTACTTATATTTGCTGAAAGCCATTCTTGCTATTCTGCCCAAGAACTTATGCAGCTCCATGTTCTGCATTCCAACTTTCTACAAAAAAGGCAAGAGTCCACGAAGCAAGCAGACATCCGGGACATGTTTAAGAAACCTTCCAAAAGAGTTGGAGCAGTGGAAGTGCCTGAAGAATCTGTTGAAGTGCATGATCCTGATGACCCAGCTGGCATGGATATTCCTGATGAAATAGTTGTCTTGGAATAAGTATACAGTCAACCACCGTACAGTACTTTATGCTGTACTGTACAGTCGTTTAAGTTTTGGTGCACTGCACAGTCGTTTATAAGTTTTGTTTTACAGTACTGTTAAGTCGTTTATAAGTTTTGTTTTACTGTTAAGTTAATAAAGAGTTATGGATTACCATCAACTGGCAGTACTGTACTTAATCAAGCATCTTTCACCATCCATTTAACACAACATTCTGTAGGTGAGTACAGTACCCAATTACTGTATATTGCACATTTCTTGAATTTTAAATTTTTCTTTGTTAAAAATAGCCTGGGTAGATAACCCGCTCAGGCATCCGGAGCTTTTCAAAAAACGGCAGTAGCTCGGTCCCGTTGGTGCCGGATAGCACAAAGTTTCCTGTAATTGAATTCAATTTTAAAACTTTCCATGGGTGGATTTAAACTCGTGACCTCTGGGTTGCTAGATCAGAACCAGAACCACTACATGTGAAGATTTGTCATGGTTTAGAGATTATTTATACCTTGTCAGCATTTGGTTCCCCTGCATCAGGGGTTATGATTTTTTTCTGTGTGGGGGAATTTCCTGCAAATATTAACATGCTCCCAGCACCTCCCAGCCTAATTCTGAAAGACAGTGTCAGCTACCCAAAGGAGAACAACGCTCTCAATGCAGAAAATGCTTTTTGATGCGTGAACAGGAGCAGAAATGTTCTAGTAACTCAACAAATCTGAAGATCTAATAACTTGGTTAAGGATTTCAAATTAGTGTATTGGGGGACTGGAAGCCAGTGTAAGTTAGGGTGGGCATGGGTAAAGGGCAAGTGGGAATTAGTGCCCGACAGGACATGCGTGGGTGAGCTTTGGTCAGTTTGGAGTTTACGGAAGGTGGAGATGAGAGACCTGCAAGTAGGGCACTGGAGTAATTGACTGCAAAACCCTTAAACCCCACTCTCCTGCCCCCTCCACCTTCGCCTCCAACAAGAAGTGCAAAGAGCTCATGGACTTCTTTCTCACTAAAATCAAGACTATCCGTTCAGCTGGTTCTGCCGCTTCCCTCCTTTCCCCTAGCCCACCGGGCCAAACTTCCCCCAAGGCCACCCCCCCCCCGCCCTAGCCCTGAACTCACATCTTTCTCTAGTTTCTTTTATCTCCTGTCATGCCTTCTCCAAGCTCACCTTATCCAGCAGATCCACCCACCTCCTGCTCCTTTGACCCTATTCCCACCAAACTGCCGACCACTGAACTTCCCTTCCTGGCCCCCATGTTAGCTGATATTATTAATAGTTTCCTTTCCTCAGGTACTGTCCTTTCCCTCTTTAAATCTGCTGTCATCACCCCCCCCTCTAAAAACCCACCCTTGAGGCCTCTGTTCTCGCAAACTACTGCCGCATCTCCATCTTCCCTTTCATCTCAAGTGCTTGAACCTGTTGTTGCCTCCCAAATCTGTGCCCATCTTGCCTACAACTTCATGTTTGAAGCCCTCTAATCAGGTTTACGTCCCACCATAGCACTGAAACGACCCTTATCAATGTCACAAATGACACCCTGTGTGACTGTGATCACGGTAAACTATCCTTCTCAACCTGTCTGTAGCCTTTGACATGGTTTAACTGCACCATCCTCCTCCAACACCTCTCCTCCATCGTCCAGCTGGGTGGGACTGCACTCGCCTGGTTCCATTTCTATCTATCTAGCCATAGCCAGAGACTCACCTGCAATGGTGTCTCTTCCCGCTCCTGCACTGTTACCTCTGGAGTCCCCCAAGGATCTATCCTTGGCCCCTCCTATTTCACATCTACATGCTGCCCCCTGGCGGCATTATCCTAAACACAAAGTCAGGTTCCACATGTACACTGATGACACCCAGCTCTACCTCACCACCACCTCGTTTGCCCCCTCCTCTGTCTTTTGATTTGTCACGTAGCTTGTCCGACACTCAGTATTAGATGAGCAGAAATTTCTCCCAACTAAATATTTGGAAGACCGAAGCCCTTGTCTTCAGTCCCTGCCACAAACTCCCTTCTCTAGCCACTGCCTCCATCCCTCTCCCTGGCCACGGTCTGAGGCTGAACCAGACTGTTTGCAACCTTGCCGTCCTATTTGACCCTGAGTTGAGCTTCCATTAACAGGACCGTCTACTTGCATCGCCGTAACGTTGCCCGTCCCCACCTCAGCTCCCCTGCTGCTGAGACCATCGTCAATGATTTGTTACATGACTGTTCTCGTGCTCTCTTGACCAGCCTCCCACCTGCACCCTCTGTACACTTCAGCCTATCCAAAACTCTGCTGCCCATATCCTAATTTGCACCAAATCCCGCTCACGATTAACCCTTGTGCTCGCTGAACTTGCTCACGGTCCAGCAATGCCTCGATTTTAAAATTTCCATTCTTGTTTTCAAATCGCTCCATGGCTTCTTCCCTCCCTATCTTTGCAACCTCCTCCAGCCCTACAACCCTCTGAGATCTCTCTGCTCCTCTAATTCTGGCCTCTTTTGGACATGGTGTGATTCATCGCACCACCATTGGCGGCCGTGCCTTCAGCTGCCTCGGCCTTAAGCTCTGGCATTCCCTCCCTAAACCTCTCCACGCTTCTACCTCTGTCTCCTACTTTTAAGACACTTCTTAAAACCTACCCCTTTGACTAAGCTATTGATCACCTGTCCTAATATTTCCTTATGCGGCTCTGTGTCAAATTTTGTTTGATAACGCTTCTGTCAAGTGCCTTGGGTCATTAAACTATGTTAAAGGTGCTATATAAATGCAAGTTGTTAAATAGGTAACAAAAGTGTGGCTAAGGGTTTCAGCGACAGAGGTAAGCAATGCTACAGAGGTGGAAGTAAATGGCCCTGATGATGAGTAAGATGCAGGGTTTATGGTTCAGCTCTAGATTTAACAGAATGCCAATGTTTTGCATGGTCTAGTTCAGCCTGAGCTCAGGAAGGCAGGTGAAGTCACTGATGAGGGAGTAGAGTTTATGATGGGGGCCAAAAACTATAGCTTCGGTCTTTACAATGTTCAGTTGTAGGAAGTTGAGACTCATCCATTACTCAATGTTGGACAGGCAATCTGAGGGTGCGGAGGTGGTCATGCAGTCAAGGGAAGTGGTGGAGCAGTGCAGCTGGGTGTCATAAGCATATATATGGAAGCTGACTCTATCTGTGGATGAGGTCACCAAGAAGCAGTATTTAGATGAGGAAGAGGAGGGATAGCTCCTTGATGGACTCTGGAGTTGATGATGTGAGGTTGACAAACGAAGGCCTTGCTGGAGATGCACTGGTTGCATTCAGGTAGGTAGGGTTATGAAGGCAGTCTCATGGAGCTAGGCAACAGAAAAGTGGTGATTATTAGCTGTCAACCTCCTTCCTCCTATGGTTCACAACAAGTTTCGAGTAAGCACGAGACACTTCATAGTGTAGTATACGGAACAGACGTTATTGATACACAGTGCAGGTGATCAGCCTAACTATACAGAGAGTGGCTTTTTGGCTTCAAGTTCTATCTTTTGAGCCCTCCAAAGAAATTTTGAAAACCATATTTTGGCTACATCAAAGGTAAATAAGACCTCATGACGCATCTGTTCCCAAATCCGTTGAAGACAGTCTATTCATGTAAACTGTTGTAGTTGTTCACTTCAAAGCTACTTCCCCATAACAAGACTTCCTGACGTAACAGTTACTCACATCTTTGAAGAATAAGCTTTATAAACCGTTATCTTTCTATACCATAGCTAATGGATACCTCTACCTATGGTTATTACCCTAAAGTTACACTTAATCGCTCATGGCTGACGTCATTACTGTCATGTATTTCTTTGCACAAGCACTTTACATATCAGAAGACAAGCTGTGCCGCCTTCTCATGATACTTCAAAGCCATCTGTTTATATTAGAAAGTCTATTGCTCCATGATACAAAAAAGTTCAACTGTTAAACTTTTACCTCTCCACGATGTCCAACATTGATGATTGAAGAAACTGTGGGCGACTGGTTTGAACGCTTTAGAGCGGTAAAGGAGGGTGAGAAGAGATATTTCAACAGAACACAGTCACACAGGATGTCAATTGTGACTTTTGCTGAGACCATTTTGATGCTGTGAGAGGAGCAGTGATTTGAATAGGAAGCCTTGAGAATGATGGATATGAAGCTAGGAGGCAAAGATTGCCACCCTTTTTGCCTTGCACCATCATCTCTTCTGTTATTTAATAACTCCTGCCCTCCACCCTATCACAGACCCCATTTTGTTCATTCCTTGCTCCCTTTTCCTTGGCTTTGCACTTGCTCAAAAGCTGTTCATCTCTCTAACATCTTTCAATTCTGATGAAATGGCCTCGACCTGAAACATTAACTCTCTCTCTCTCTAAAGGTGCTGCCAGACCTGCTGAGTGTTTTCCAGCATTTTCTGTTTTTATTTTGGAAATGATGTGCTGTTTATCCCACGTGAAAGTTCATGGCTATTTGAAAAGCAGGATGCATCAGTTGGAGCGGAAACCTGTACAAAAGGTGCAGTAGTTTTGGATGATGTCTAGTGATGTAGTTTGGATGAAGGGCTGCGGGTGAAGTGGTTCTATTTTGCGTCTGGTTGCAATGACTTACAGATGTCTGGAAGAAGTAAATAGCCTCAGTATGTGGCAGGGCAACACCACTGGCACGATGCAGAAGGAAAATTGGATTGTCTTGAAAAGGTTGCAATTGGATGGTTGTGCTTCTATGCATCTTGTGTGGGACTGTTAGCTGTCTGGAAAGGGAGGTTGAGAGCTGTGCTGCCATCTAACACTGCTGTTTTTGTTGCTTTAAAAGTTGAGCCGGTAGCGAATCAATATTCCTAGAGATATGGCACATAGAATACGCAACCTTGCAGTGTTCAGGGGATGTACGGTTACTGGTCTCGCCAACAGCCATTATTCTTTGGCTTCTGAGAATTTCAGAGCTAATGGCCCAGAAATTCGGGTCGGGGGCTTCCTGCGGGTGCAAGCCCCGGACCTGCACTTACCTTGCACGCCGGCCGTTGAGCTGTGGGCCCCCGTGGAATTGCGATCCTGGGCCTCCTCCAACTGCCGGCGCGCAGTGCTTGCGTATCCCAGGGGCGCAGTTAGTTCGATGCGTCCCCTGGGATCACGTGGGCCATGGAGAGCCAATGGTAGCAGGGAATGCTTCATTCATAAGTTTGACAGGCCTGTCAAACCTATAAATATTATAAGCCCCAAAACATCACTAAATCTTCAAATAAATTAAAAAAACATCACATTTTTAAAATAAACTATAAATTACATGAAATAACTATTTTAAACAATAATTTAAATTTTTGAAAAAAGTAATTTTATTTTCTAACGGGGCTAAAAATAAACTTGTGATATATATTGAACCTTGGCTGTATCAGCACTGTGTTCAGCAATAGGGGAATAGTTCAATTAATGAACTCTATCTTGTAGTACTAAACATAATCTTTATAGCAACATCAATAATAAGTATGACCAATTTCATGGCCCAAACGATATCTCCTGAACCATATCCACATAAACATTACAGATGTTTTCATGATGGCCCAAAAATTAGGGTCGGGGGCTTGCCGCGGGTGCAAGCCCCTGATCTGCACTTACCTAGCGCCGCCGTTGTGCTCTCGGGGCGTGTGGAATTCCGTTTTATTGAGGAGCACTCCCGGGCAGCGTCTGACGTCACGCCGCCCATGAGTGCAGCCTGCGCGGAGCATCCAGCGTGGAGTGTAAGGGAGATCCGCCCTGTGAGGTCGCATTAGCATAGGACATGCCCCCAATCTTTTTCACAAGCTCCAAAGCCTTGGTACATGCAGAAACAGCCTGGTAAGTTGGTTCTTTGTATTTTTATGAATCTTTTGGTAACTTTTATAAACTTTTAAATACTTTTACATGAATTGGAAGAATCTTAAATAGTTTTAAAGAGATTTGAAGCAATTTAAAGAGTTTTAAAAGCCCTGAAAGCATTTTTTTCATTCATTTTATTTAATTAGCAAATTATATTTGTGACTGAAAGTATATGTAACCTTTTTGTTTAAAAAGTACAGCCTGTAGTCAGTTTGAAAAAAATTTCAACTTTTATTTTAGCAAAAATATTTTTACAACTGTTTGAAATTTAGAAAATAGCTATTTTCCATCTTGAATGTCTTTATTGCACTAAGAAACCAAAAAAAGTTACTTTAAACTGTTTACAAAGTTTTTTCCAAACTATTCATGTTTACGAATCTTTGAAAAGTAGAAAATAGCTAGTTAACATTTAAAAGTTATAAACTATCTACATCAAAACTGAACCTCAAAAGTCTTTGATGCTGCAATAAAAGTTCACTGTTTCACTTTAAAATGTGTCTGCTCCTTTCTTTGCCTTGCTCGGGGAGGGGGAGGTACAAGGCGACACTGCCTCGTGAAGCTGTTGGCTACTAGCAGTTCCCGAGCAGCCTTACTTTCGGCAGCACTTGGCTCCTCCCCATCAGGCCTGGCCACAGGCACATTGGCAGCGCTTATGTCCTCCATTTCAGCAGGGAGCTCCTCTGCAGTGTTAAGGGTCAGTCCTTCCTGCAGGGCAAAGTTATGCAAAGCACAACAGGCCACCACAATCCTTGCCTCTTTCACAGGGGAATACTGCAAGGTCCCCCCTGACCTGTCCAGGCACCGGAAGCGTGATTTCAGAACTACGATTGTCCTCTCCACCACTTGACATGTGGACACGTGTGCCTGGTTGTATCTCTCCTGAGCCTCATTATTAGCCTTGCGGTAGGGAGTCATCAGCCATGGTCTTGGCACGTAGCCCTTGTTGCCCAATATCCATGTGGATCCTGGAGGCAATTTGCTGAGGGCGTCATATGTTCGAGTTACGGAGGACAAAGGAGTCATGATTACTTCCCCGGTGCGCTGCATTCATGTTTAGGATCCTGAGGTGTGCATCACATACTATCATTACATTCAATGAATGAAACCCCTTCCTGTTGATGTATGTCACAGGTGCATCCACTGGTGCCTTCAATGCAATATGGGTTCCATCGACGGCCCCAATCACTTTGGGGAATCCAGCAGTGCGATGAAATGCAGGGGCCATCTCCTTTTGATGTCCAGTGGACAAGTCAAACTTAATGAACTCTGAAAGCCTACGGAAAATGGCATCTGTGACCTGGTGAATGCAAACCCTTGCAGCATTCTTGGAGATGTTGCTTATGTCACCGGTGCTTGCTTGAAATGACCCACTTGCAAAGAAGTTCAATGCTGTGGTTACCTTCATGTTCACTGACAAGGCAGTGCGGGTCTTCGAGCGTGTTTGAAGGTCCTCCTTCAACATGTCACATAGTTGGCCGATTGCCTCTTTACTGAAGCGCAGCCTCCTCACACACAACTCCTCCGACAGCATCTCAAATGATCGCCTCTCCCTGTACACTCTCTGGGGTGGGTAGTACTTCCTCCTGATCAGGAGACGGTTATGGTTCCTCACTCTTCTATGTTGTTCCCTGGCGTTTCGAATTCTCTGAAGCAAAATCGCACAGAGGATCAGGACACCATTTATAAAGGGCATGTTTCTCCCTCACAGGCTTCCTCTTTAAACAGAAGTCCTTGTAAGGAAAAAATGGAAAGAGTTGTTAAAGTAATTTTAATAAAGTGAGTGGCTAGAAAATCACCTCGGGCTATGGCAGGAAACGTGCGTCGCCTGATGAATATCACAGCCCGAGATGATTTTCCATTATCACAGCCCGAGATGATTTTCCATTATCACAGCCCGAGATGATTTTCCAATAACTAACATTTTCTGAAAGTCATACATCCATACATACATACATATATACATACACATACTGAAAGGAATATATACATACATACATACACATTCTGAAAGGAATACATACATACATACACATTCTGAAAGGAATATATACATACATACATACACATTCTGAAAGGAATATATACATACATACACATTCTGAAAGGAATACATACATACATACACATACTTAAAGGAATATATACATACACACATACTTACTTAAAAGAATATATATTACTGATGATAATTTTCTTTTTTAAAACTTTTGCAAATGTTAAATTATTCATTTTTAAACAGTCACTTTCACATTTAATAAAAAAATCAAATTCAATTAGGCCTTGCACACAGCAAGAGTTGCTCCTTATAACTACAATACTCAAAACCCGTTTAAAATTTTTTTTTAAAGTTGGAAACTTACCTCAGACTTTGTTAAAATAACTTTGCTCCCCTTCACAATTAAAAATGTTCCGTTTAGTAGCCCCACCGCTGACAGAGTTCTTCCTCCTGATCGTTACGGAGCTTCTGCCAGGGCTTTACTCCTGCTTTTTACATGTGCAAATGCTGGGGACTTACCCGCACTGCACCAATTGAGAAAAACTCCGAAGTTCCATGCGCACGCGCTGCCTCATACGTCGCACGCGATCGACCTCTTAACCCCTGCTTTCAGGGGAACGGAAGTGTCGGTTTCCCGCGCATGCACAGCGCATGCGGGAAACCGGCACTTCCATCGGCCTTACGGGTGAGTACCCGTGCGTACTCACCCGTGGAGACCCTAATTTCTGGGCCAGTATGTTTGTGCTGAGATGCAGAGCCACTATTGGGAGTCCAAGTATTTGAAGACACCACATGCTGAGCATTGGTGAAACCCACTATTTATGTACAGCACACACACTGACTGAAAATATGGCCTGCCTCCAAATTTCCCTCATTATAGATTTCATTTTGCCCATGTGTTTTCTTTCACCATGGTAGATTTGAAGCAGTTGAAAATAACATGCCTGCGTGCTGTGTTTTCACCCACGTAATGCGTAAAGTGTATTGGCACGTGTGCCAGATGCTGTACTATGGTTTGAGGGAGTGAGGCTAGAATCTTCCCAGACAGGGCTGTAGGGGGTTTGGCGTGTGTCCAGTCAGCTCTGCCCCTGACTGTCTCTGAGCGGTTCGAATCGCTCCCACAACCCTGGGTTCTAGACACCAGACTTAGGTACAGGCGGCGATACAGAAAAACGAGTAGACAAGTGGTTCGGTGCAAGAAAACCGTAATTTTTATTAAAGGCAAAACAAAATCACAATACTGAGAATTACTAAGATAATTACAGGCATATAAAAATAATACACTTATTTGGGAATGGGGAACACACAGCACATCGAGGGAACAAACACATTAAAATCCCCTTATCCTTATCCCACCCCCTATACCTAACTAGATTAAACTATGAGGGGCCAGGGATTCATGCTCACCAATTCGAAACCTGTTGACCCTTTTAACAGTTGTGAGTTTTGGGGTCCGCTCTTGCTGTCCTTTGGGGTGTGTTGTTGCCACGTGGTCACAGGGCGCGGCGATGGAGTTGTTTATGCGAAGCACCCTCCTTTTCCTCAGTTAATGTCTTCGTCGAGTCGCGATGGGTCTTCTTCTTCTTCCTCGGGCGATTTGGTCGCCGACGGGTTTTATAACGGTTGGGGCTCGGTTGGCAGTTTATATTGTCAATATGCTTTTACTACCCATGCTTTGAACACCAACTTATTCTTCATTGACGTTGCTATCCATGCTTCAAACGCCAACTTATTCATCAAACGCCAGCTTATAACTAGGCTGTTTGTCCCCCAACGCGTCTTCCCGCTGCCCTTCTCTGCCTATACCGGTTTACCGTTTTCTTCATCTCATCTCGTCTTGTCTGCCCGTTTGTGGCCCCGTATGTCCTGTGTCTTTTCGAATTGGGTCTCGTTCTCCTCCTGCGTTTGGCCCTCGGTGTAGTAATGGGCGTCCTTGGTGTTGAGCGGCGTGGGGAGCGAGAAGAGAGCCCGCCACGAGGCCAGGGCAAGAGAGTCGAGGAGCCTGAGCGACAAGAGAGAGGCAAGAGGCAAGAGAGAGAGAGCTTGGCTACCGGTGGGCCTACATTTATACCCGGTTCTTCATCCCTTATCTGCGTGCCAAATCAGGTCAGTCCTTTGTCTAACTTTTGGCGGGCTCGTCCAAAATGATTACGGTCATCTACTTTAACGGCTGTTGGGGCAGTTGGCTCCTGATTTAATGGCTCCGATATCCTGGCTGTTTGTTATTTATGAAATTTAATTGTCCTCATCCTGGCTTGATGGCTACTGTGAGCTGTTACTGATTAAGTATGCAGAAACTTAATGGCCTCGATTAGGCCCATTCTGACTTGATCTGTTCCAAGGTGAATGAATGCATATTCTGTGTTTACCTAGTTGTCTGGTTTCACAAAGTCTTTCACAGATTCATACATTTTAGGTTTTGTTTCAGGTTTTGAAAAGTGCCTGCCTTTTTACAGGGCCTTGCTTTTAAAATCCTGTACTTTTGGTCACGAGGTTGCAGAAGCCATTTTGGGTACCCTTTTTAATAACTTGTCCATACAGGGTCCCTTTATCCATAACTTTTGGGGAATGTGGGAATTTTGAGAACCCTACAGTGCAAAGGATAGTGATCATTCTGCTACTCTCGCACCAGACTAAAGGGTCCATTTACTGAAACTTGGAGAACTGACCCAATGAGTTAGGCATGCCTGCAAGCCAATAGGGCTCTCAAGTTTCCACCCCTCAGAAATGCACCTGAACAGATCTCTCTCAAAGCTTAATATTGTCATTAACGCCATCTGGAATGCACTGCCTGAAAGGGTGGTGGAAGCAGTAACTTTCCAAAAGGAAATTGGGTACATACTTGAAAAGGAAAAAATTGCAGGACTATGAGGAAAGAGCAGGGGAGTGGGACTAATTGGCTACTCTCGCACTTGGACAGACCTTGCATTCATAGGTTCATACAGCACAGAAGGAGACAATTCGGCCCATTCGTGCCTGTTCTGGCTCTTTGATAAAGCTACCCAATTACTCCCACTGGTATCCTCTATTGATGCATGTTCAGGTAAATCTAGACTTTAGGCTTACATTCTCAATTCAGAATCCTGGTTCAGGTTATATTACTGAAGTCAAATGCACAGTTCTTAACGATGCTTCCTGGTGAAGATGAATTTGCTGTCCTAGGTCCAAGTAGTCTCACCTGTGCTAAGAAACCATCCTGTAAGAAATCTCCATTGTAGTGTATGTACCTTTAAGAGAGAACTACTTTTACAGCTCCTGTATACTGTAGTACCGGCAGTGACCACACCTGTATATAAGCCCTGAGCAGGGATCTGTACTGTTAGTTTTTAGACTACCCTCATCCAGTAAACACCTGTTGATTGTTGATCTGCAGTCTCCGTCTATTTATTGAAGAACACCATACCTTAAGATTCACGGATTTAACAGTGGCGACGAGGTCGATTCGAACCTACCTGCAACTCTGCATTTCCTCCCAGGGATTCGCTCCTGGAGGACAGTGGAAGAAAGTCGAGGCCAGAAGCACGGGCGTCGACCACGAGCAACCGCCCAGTCATCCGGCAGAGAGTGAACATCGCAGGGGAGGCTGTTGAGAGCTGGGCTTGGTTCTCCAGCCACGACGATCCAGCAGCAGGCTGGCAACAGGTACAGCACAGACCCTTCCCGGACAGCGGCGGCTGGAGCCGACCGACGGCACAGAAAAGGCCGAGCAGCGTCGACGGGGTAAGAGAGAGGGTAACGCTCACAGGGCGCAGCCGGGGGTTGAAGACCGAGGGGCGTCGACGGAAAACAAAAAGAGAGAGAGGGTAAAGCACAGCCGGGGTTCAGGACCGAGTGGCAGCAACGAGAGAGGCGCACAGGAGAACGTGCAGAGCGCAGCCAGGGCTCAAGGGCTGAGCAGCGTCCGCGGGGGAAGAAAGGAAGCACGGGAGACGCCATTTGAGCCGCGGAGAAGAAGGGAGAGCGCGGGAGACGCCATTTTTGAAGCCACAGTGGAGAAGAAGGGCAAGCGCAGGAAGAAAGGGAAGCGCGGGAGACGCCATTTTAGCCAGTCTAACCACACCCAGGGATGCCGAAGAGTGGCAGTGTCACAGCGTTCGACAATGAAGTCGAAGATTGGGCGACATATGTGGAACGCATTGAGGTGTACTGCAAGGCGAATGAAGTGCCAGATGCCAGGAAAGCACTGGTTTTGTTGAATTCCATGGGTGCAAAAACGTATGGCTTACTGCGAAACCTAATAACCCAGAGAAGCCAGTGGATAAGGATTTTGAAAGCATAGTGGAAATCCTACAGGACCACCTAAACCCCACACCACTGCTGATAGCAGAAAGATTTAAGTTTCACAAAAGGAACCAGCATAAAGACGAAAGTAATGCTGAGTATTTAACGGAACTGCGCAAGCTATCGAAACACTGCCAGTTTGGAATGGGACTAGCAGATACGTTAAGGGACAAGTTTGTGTGTGGGCTTCAAAGTGAAGGAACCCAGAAACGGCTTCTATCAGAAAAGGATCTTACGCTGGACAAGGCTTTCAGCATGGCAGTATCACACGAAGCAGCCGCACGGGGCGCTGCGGAGATACAATGGAGACCGCAAGAATATGGCACCAATGAAATGTCATATGGAGCAGGGAAGTGTTATCACTGCGGCAGAACAACACACAACCAGAAGGATTGTTGGTTCAAGGACCAAGTGTGCAGACAGTGTGGAAAAGCAGGACACATAGCAAGAGTCTGCAGGTCGGGGAAGAAAACCAGCAGCAAGAAATCTCCACAGGAGAAGTACAAAAAGGTACATAAGGTGACGGAGAGTAGTTCAGATGAACAGAAAAGTGATACAGACTCCGGAAGCAAGGAGCTGGGTTGTCTGAAACTACATAATGTAATCAAAATGGAGGCTCACCAGACTATCTGGGTCACGCTCAAGATAGACGGAGTCCAAGTGAAAATGGAATTGGACACAGGATCAGCCCTAACAGTCATAAACCGAAGGGACTACAAGCGGCTATTCTCACATATACCCTTGAGAGATACAGAGATTGTCTTGAAGACGTACACGGGGCAAAAAAGTCGACCCCAAAGGAAAAATAAGGGTGAACGTGATATACAACGGCCGGGAAAGACCAAAAATGGACCTATATGTATTGCCAGATGGAGGACCACCACTACTAGGACGTGAATGGATCCGGTAGATACAGTTAGATTGGCATTCCATACAGGCACTGACGGTAGAGGCCAAAAAGGATGACGACGTCACACCTGGACGACTGTCAAAAATGCTAACTGACGCACAAGAAGTGTTCCAGGAAGGACTCGGAACACTAAAAGGCATAACAGTGATGATTAAAATAGAGGACAATGCAAGCCCAAAGTTTTTTAAGGCCTGCCTTATGCGATCCGCCCAGCCGTCGAAGCAGAGCTGGAAGGTTTGGAACGTTCAGGAGTACGGTCCAAAGTGGACTGGAGCGAGTGGGCTACACCCATCGTTCCTGTAATGAAGAGGTCGTTGAGTAATACGCCTGGGGAACCAAAGAAGGTTCGCATCTGTGGGGACTTTAAGGTGACAGTGAACCCAGTCCTTCACACTGTACAATATCCGCTTCCGCGGATTGAAGATATTTTCGCCTCGCTATCTGGAGGAAAACGCTTCAGTAAGATTGATCTGGCCCAGGCGTACCTGCAAATGGAGGTAGAAGAAGCCTCGAAACAATACCTCACGATCAACACTCACAAAGGTCTCTACCAATACAACCGGCTGGTGTTCGGGGTAGCATCAGCTCCGGCTATTTGGCAAAGGGCAATGGATCAAGTCCTGCAAGGGATTCCAGGGACCCAGTGTTATTTGGACGACATCCTGGTCACGGGCGAAAATGACAGTGATCACCTCGCCAACCTGGAGCAGGTGCTCACTAGATTGAAGGAATATGGGCTACGAGCTAATCGCCACAAATGCGAGTTTTTCCAGAAGCAGATCTCGTATTGTGGCCACGTTATTGATGAAGAGGGGTTACATAAGTCCCCTGAAAAGATTGAGGCAGTAGTCAAGGCTCCAGCACCGGAAAATGTGTCACAACTGAGGTCGTTCCTCGGGCTGGTGAATTACTACCATAAGTTCTTACCAAATTTGTCTACAGTATTACACCCACTGAACACCCTACTGCAAACGGGGGTACCTTGGAAGTGGAATGACGAATGTAAACGAGCTTTCCAGAAGTGCAAAGAATTCATCACATCAAAAGAGGTGTTGGCTCATTTCAACCCAGCACTACCAATTCGGCTGGCGTGTGATGCATCACCTTATGGTATTGGAGCGGTGCTGTCGCACAAATTCCCAGACGGGTTGGACAGGCCAGTAGCCTTTGCATCTCGGTCACTAACCTCAGCCGAGCGCAACTACGCCCAGATTGACAGGGAGGCCCTCAGCCAATATGGGGAGTGAAAAAGTTCAACCGCTATCTGCACGGGCAGAAGTTCACCTTGCTGACTGACCACCAACCACTTGTTTCCATCTTTAATCCAAAGAAGGGCGTTCCGGTGATGACTGCGCAATGGCTACAAAGATGGTCCCTTTTTCTAGGGGCGAACCAATATGAAATAGAGTATAAGGGCACGAAACAGCATGGAAACGCTGATGGGCTATCACGCCTGCCACTGCCTACTGCGGAGGAAGCACCAGCAGTGGACCCTGTCGAAATATTTTATTCGTCTATAATTGAACGCTTGCCAGTAACTAACGCGGATATAGAGAAGGAGACCCGAAATGACCCGACACTGTCTCGGGTATATGATTTGACGGTGAAGGGATGGCCAACACATGGCGACTCACTGTTGCCAGCATTCTCATCCAGAAGAGAATAGCTGTCAGTATGCCAGGGGACCTTGATGTGTGGATCCCGAGTGGTAATTCCACCCAAGTTAAGGGAGAGAGTGCTCAATGAGCTTCACGAAGGCCATCTAGGAGGGGTGAAAATGAAAAGCCTCGCTAGGGCTTATGTGTGGTGGCCGGGAATCGATCAACAAATCGAGGACCTAACAAAGAGCTGCTCAGGATGCCAGAAGGTCCAAAATGCACCACCACATGCCCCTCTACACCCATGGGAGTGGCCCTCCTCTCCATGGCAACGGGTGCATATTGATTTTGCTGGTCCATTCATGGACTCAATGTTGTTAATAGCAGTGGATGCGCACTCGAAATAGCCTGAGGTGATCAAAATGTCCTCCATCACTACGGAGAAAACGATTGCAGTCCTATGGACCATATTTGCCAGGAACGGCTTGCCAGAGCAGATTTGCTCTGATAACGGACCACAGTTTGTGTCCGAAGAGTTTCGGAAATTTATGGGAAGGAATGGGGTAAGGCATTACACATCCGCCCCGTATCATCCAGCCACAAATGGATTGGCTGAGAGGTTCGTACAAACCTTTAAAAAGGCAGTAAGAGCTATGTGCGATGACGACATTCCACTGCAGCATAAGGTGGACAATTTCCTGTTAGCCTACAGAGATGCGACACATGCAGTTACCAACCAGACCCCGGCCATGATGTTCTTTAACCGAAGGTTGAGATCTCGTCTGGATTTGCTCCGACCAAATGTCCGAAGAAATGTTGAGAATAAGCAATTCCAGCACATCAATGAGAAGCCGACAAGGAGCTTCAATGTAGGACAACCAGTCTTGGCCCGCGACTAATGATCAGAGAAATGGCAACCAGGGACGATATGCACACGGCAGGGGCCACTAATGTACACAGTGGATGTTGGGGAGAACATTGTGAGACGCCATGTTGACCAGATTCTAGCGTCACAGGAACGAGTCAACCCCATGTCTAGCGTACCTGGTGATGAACCCAACAGACCAGTAGCATCTACCCCAGAAACAGTAGCATCGGAACTGACGACAGGGGGCCAGAATTGCCTCCGCACCAAGAACAAGACACTCAGGAAAGGCGCTATCCAGAAAGGATCAGGAAGCCGCCCCAAAGACTGAATCTATAAATGGACTATTTCAGTTAATGTGGATGTTAAAAGTGTTAACTGTTATTTGAATGTTATGGTACTGTTAATCTAAAAGGGGAGGAATTGTAGTGTATAGTACCTTTAAGAGAGAACTACTTTTACAGCTCCTGTATACTGTAGTACCGGCAGTGACCACACCTGTATATAAGCCTTGAGCAGGCATCTGTACTGTTAGTTTTTAGACTACCCTCATCCAGTAAACACCTGTTGATTGTTGATCTGCAGTCTCCGTCTATTTATTGAAGAACACCATACCTTAAGATTCACGGATTTAACATCCATCTCCTCAGTAAACTATTGTGAATCACTAAACTGTGTTTAAAAATGTCTTTTCCTTTTCCTCTATCAATGATGGCAGTCATTTAAATGCCCAATGTCTTGATAATATTACCTGCTGTTGGTTCATCTCTTCTCTTCCCCCCCTCTCCCGCCTCACTAAAGGTGCTTTATGTAACATAGCCATACGGTAAGAATCGCTGTGGTCACTAAGCATTGTAAGATTTCCTGTGTTTGTTATTATAGTGTTTTGCTGGAATGTGTTTACAATTCTGATCGAAATTGTGTGGAAATCTTCACCAATGCATTCAGTACAGATAGTGATCGGAAGAATTTGTGACGACCGCATGTCTGTAATCACGAGAAACATTCCTTCTTCATCACACTGGCTGCTGGGTCACATACACAAAGAAATCAAACACATGACTGATAACTGCAAACAGATGGATATTTCACAATCAGAGTAACACCCACTCCTCCCCTTGCCCCTCCCCTACCAGCATCCTTCATTAATGAGGAACGCAGATCCAGACTGGAGATTATACATTTTATTTTCAGGTAAAACAGAATTATTTTCGTTGCACTTTCTATGGTGACTATGTGCTAGATAAAAAATTCGATGAGTTCATTGTGTATATTGATACTATAGCTGTCTTCAGGACTGTGATGTCAACCCAAAATATAATCAACTTATAATCAACTATCATCTCCTGGACTGGATTTGATCGCTTGGAGAGGAATTTTCCAGAGTATTTTTTCCCTTTATTGGCCCTGGTTTTTTCTGTGCTTCTTGCCTCTCCCAGGAGATGACATAGCTGAGGGAGTGGTGGGGTGGGTGGGGGAGGGTGGAAGTGTCTCGTCATGATGCTCTGGCAATCGTGGCATGGGGCAAGCTTAATGGTGGTCTGTTCCTGCCAGTCAAATTCCATACCTATATCATTTTCTCAGCTACCCAGCTAAATTCTACAAAACCCTGCTTCTTGAACTGACGTCCCTTTTGCTGAAACTCTTCCACTGCACTGAAGACACCAGCCTCCTACCAGATACTTTTAATGACAGCTACAATGACACTAGCACAAAAGAATACTTGGACCCTCTGGTCATTGTATAGACCCATGTCCCCGTTCAACACCGACTACAAAATACTGGCCAAGGTTCTGGACACGACTGACCACCCATGGCTTAGTGCAAATGGACTTTATACAATGCAGCCATTCTGGAGACAACACCAGCTGCATACTATGTGATGTGCTTGGACAGTCATGTTGTTCAAGGTGCCAGCAACAAGTGAAGGACTGCAATTTATTAAAAATATGATGGAGACTCCAGTCCTCTTGCAGGAGTTGCTTGAAGAGGGCCTTCTACCCTCCCCCCACAAGCCTCCCCTCATGCTTAGGCCCAGAGCACCAAGCAGCCATTTGTGGAGGAGAGATGAGAAAGACTTCTAATTTAAAAGAAACTTTTGGACCTATTGAGCCTTGCACAAAGATTCTATGCCAGCTCCTAGCACGTGAGGTGCTTTTCGCCCATGTTAAGTGTGCTCTGATTTGCTGCAGCATAGGCCTTTGGCCTCCACACTTAATAAAATGAAGCCCAGCATCCAAAGCATCCAAAGTGGGCCAGATGTCTGTTCAGTGCAGTACAACAGCAATGACTTTCTCTATTTAGTACCCTCACTGGCTGCAGAAAAGGCATTCAACTGGCTGGGGCGGGAATTGTACTCAGATGAACGTCCTTTTGTGATGTTCAGGAAGTGGACTACAATCCTATACACTAAGCCTGTGACCACCATTTACATGAATGGCTTCCTTTGTCCCGCATTGCCCCTTGAAATGGGGTCACCTGCGGTCACCATACAGCCTCGGACAGTTAGCAGCAGAATGAGCTTAGACACCCATGGAGTAGGGACTGGAGGAGTCACTTTTTTTGTTAAAGGCAATCAGCATAACTATTGTAGCCGAATCCACCAAGAAAGCCAAATTCTATTGTCTCCAGTAAATCCGGCTTTCATTCTCATGCATTCTATGAAAAAAAAATAGACATTTGTGATGTGGAGAACTAATTGCTCTTTGAAATTTTGAGCAGTTTTTCCAATCTTGCAACATCCCATTTCCATGACCCCGATATCCGTCAGCAACCACAGGTTGGAACTGACTCTGAAAAGAATGATGAACTTGCCCATGACTAATTTTGTGTTGAACAAAAGCAAATGGTATTTAGGTTTTATTTTATAAAAACTAAAGATTGCTTGATACTACAACATGTAATGTGATATCATCTTCTTTCGTAAGGTAATAGCAAAGCAAATCAAATGTCAATACCTAAGTCAGATATCCAGGCCAAAGCCTCCGGTTTTACAGCGTGGATATCTTGTAGGCTGCCTGCGAATTTCCTCTGAGGGCAGTGCTCAATGATGTGGTCCAGGGTCTGATTAGGAGCTCCACAGTCGCATGATGGGATGCTTTAATCTTCCATCTATGGAGAGGGTGGCAGCATCTACCATCAGCGGTTCTGAGGCAGTTGATGGTTGTCCACTGTTTGCGAGGAAGGTTTGATCCTTCAGGTTGTACTGTGGGGTCCTCTATAAGGAATCCATTCTGTATGTCGCAGTTCTTCCAAGCATTT
Source organism: Somniosus microcephalus (assembly GCF_052327205.1). Taxonomy (NCBI): domain Eukaryota; kingdom Metazoa; phylum Chordata; class Chondrichthyes; order Squaliformes; family Somniosidae; genus Somniosus; species Somniosus microcephalus. The sequence continues at coordinate 123,226,354 of NC_140999.1, read as the reverse complement.
CACCATCGGTCATCATGTGATATCATGAAAGAGCCAAGGACAGAAAGAGAAGGAAGTCAAAGGGACTGTCCACCAAGCCAAATCCTGCACCTCCCCATGTTGGATGTGGAGCAGCAGTGACAATTCCCGTTCTGCCACCTCAGCCAGAGAATGATGCATATCATGTGGATCAAAATATGAGGGGAGCAAATCAAAAGGGCAAAGAGGTTTTTAAAGTACTTACTATGCCAATAATGACATAAATTATGTCGCTGAAAATGCCGCCCCAGCAAAGAGCCATCAGGACCACTGCTCCTTCAGCGATGGACTTGCCTGCACCCAGAGGAGCTGATCTCCGTTCAACATATTTTCATGACTCTCTGGCTGCATAGTGTATGATGTGCTTGGACAGTCATGTTGTTCAAGGTGCCAGCAACAAGTGAAGGGCTGCAATCCTCTTGCAGGAGTTGCCTACTTGGAGAGGGCCTTCTACCCTCCCCACACAAACCTCCCCTCAAGTGCCCAGAGCACCACTTAGCCAATTGTGGGGGAGAGATAAAAAAGACTCCTATTTTAAAAGGAACTTTTGGACTTATTGGGCGCAAAATTCGGTTATGCCCCGTTTGCCGCCCGGCGTGAAAGTACCGCCCTGGCCGCTAAATTCGGCTTACCACCCTGCACAGGAAGTGGAGCGCAATGTCGGGTGCTCCACTTCCTGGTGGGGCGGTAACTGAGGCGATGTCAGGGCACGATCAGCAGCGCTCCATGGAGGCTCCGCGGAGCGCTGCCGCTTTTCAACGACCCGGCCCTTCAGTTAAGTGGGAGAGCCGCTGCGCACTCTGCAGGGCCTCGGATGGCCCACCCTAGGCCACCAGGGCAGTGTGGTGCCGCAGCCGCAACCCAGCACGAAGACGCAGTGCCGGGTTGCGCGATGGCAGCCAGGACTATACCACGACCCACCACAGAGGGCCGACCTGGAGTTCGGACAAAAAAAGAAAATGGCGGCGTGGGTCGCATCCGCACCTCCTCTTTAAATAGTGCCCCGCAAGTGGTGGTCGGCCCGGCTCGAGACCCATGAGGCTGGCAGTGACATCGCCCGCAGCATCCTTGTGGGGCGCAGCCGAGCTTCTGCTGCGGGGCTGTAAGGTTTCGCTGCGCAAGGTGATGACATAATCGCCGGCGGTGCGGCGCTATCGAGTAGCGCCTCTACAACACCCTGCCGAATTTCTCGGGAGGTGCTTTTTTTGCTCCCCCCCCCCCGGGGCGATAAACCCTTTACGCCCTGTTAGCGCCCCCCGGAGGTGCTAATGGCAGGTGCAAAAGAGTCGAATTTCTAGCCCTCTGAGCCTTGCGCAGAGAAGCTGTGCAGGCTCCTAGCATGGGAGGTGTTTCTCGGCCACATTAAGCGTGCTCTGATTTGGTGCAGCATAGGCCTTCGGCCCCCACACTTAATAAAATGGAGCCCAGCATCCAAAGCACTGTGGTGCATTAACTACCTGTCATCATAATATTGACCATTATAAGTATATATATTTGTTTTTGTGGTCTTATTGCTGCTTTTTTACCGATGTGAAGGTATTTTTGGATAGGTTTGTCTACTTTTTCCTCTAATTTGATTCTCCTCTTTGGTACCTGGCCCGACCCCTCTGGCAGAGAACGGGCGCATGACCTACTGCTTGGCTGCTGCCAATGTAAATTTCCTCCCTCCCTCCCCCATAGTGAATTCTACTTTCCACTCAAAGTAGACTGACTCCCTTTGTACCGAACAACAGAATGAGCAGAAAGTAGGCAGCTACCAGCACCCGTGTTGAACAGCACAACTCTCCCCGGATAACAGTTACCTCTCTACCATCTACTGAGGAGGTGCAGAGCAGGGTGCAACATTTTTTTGCATCATAGAATCAGAGAATGGTTACAGCACAGAAGAAGGCCATTCGGCCCATCAAGCCCCTGCTGGCTCTCCACAAGAGCACTTCAACTAGTCCCCACTCCCCCGCCCTTTCCCCATAGCCCTGCAAATGTTTTTCTTTCAGGTACTTATCCAACTCCCTTTTGAAAGCCATGATTGACTCTGCCTCCACCACCCTTTCAGGCAGTGCATTCCAGATCCTAACCACTCACTGAGTAAAAAAGTTTTTTCTTGCGTCGCCTTTGGTTCTTCTGCCAATCGCCTTAAATCTCGACCCCTCTGCCAATGGGAACAGTTTCCCTCTATCTGCTCTGTCCAGACCTCCCATGATTTTGAACACCTCTATCAAATCTCCTCTCAATCTTCTCTGCTCCAAGGAGAACAACCCCAGCTTCTCCAGCCTATCCACGTAACTGAAGTCCCTCATTCCTGGAATCATTCTCGTAAATCTTTTCTGCACCCTCTCTAAAGCCTTCACATCCTTCCTAAAGTGCGGTGCCCGGAATTGGACGCAGAACTCCAGTTGAGGCCGAACCAGTGTTTTATACAGGATTGGGTAATTGAACTGAGATTTGAACCAGGAAAATATTTTTTTAAATGGTTAAAAGCAATTATTTTGAAACAGTCAGGTAATTGATTTTCAGAGGGGTGGGGTTCTTGCCGGAAGTCTAGATTAGGAAAGAATTCAGAATGACTCATTTTATGCAGGAGAAATTAGTCCATGTGATCAACCCAGCTTGCAGAACAACAGCTACAGACTGACATCACTACAAATAAGAGAATTCACCATCGAGTTGCTGACATCGCTTGTACCCAAATTGACAAGTTAATAGGAGCTTTACTGTAGAAATGATTCAACTTGTCCTTTGAAATCTGGAACTCTCCCTCCCAAAAAGCTGTTGCGGCTAGCTCAATTGAAAATGTCAAAACTGAGATTGATAGATTTTTGTTAAGTAAGGGCATTAAAGAATATGGAACCAAGGCGGGTAAAAGGATCACCCATAATCTAATTGAATGGCGGAACGGGCTCGAGGGGCTGATTGACCTACTCCTGTTCCTATTTTCCTATGACATGGGGAGGGGCCATTTCCTCAGTGCACTGAGTGTATAATCAATGGGGGAAAAATTCGGTTGGTTTGCGCCTCCCGTTAGCGCCTTAAGAGGGCGCTAATGGGGCGCAAAGCAACTAGCGCCCGTGTGCGGCGATGTTTGCGCCGCTTACAAAATTAACTAGACTTTTGCGGTGACGCTAAACACTACCGCCATGATCTCCTGCGCCGGCAGATCGTGACGTCAGTTGAGAGTGCAACGCTCCGGTAGCGCCCCGGACCAGATATTGAGTGGCGCCCCTTGTCTTACCGCCTGCCGCTAGCAATGACAAGTTGAGGGGAGCGTTTTGCAGTCAGGAAGGGACTGGGGGAGCGCTATTTAAAGGCGACCGCTCCCTGCCTTTTTTTGTCAGCGAAATTTTTGCACCACGCATTCTGAGTGAGAGAGAAACTGCAGGAGATATTCAAAGCTGTGTTGAGGAGTTTTGGGTACTGAGCAGCACTTTGCAGGTTCTTTCTGATTTGATCTTCCTTGCATCGATTTAGAAGAGAATATGGGGGCTGCACTCTGAGCTCTTTCCCTGGGCCTCTCCATTGTTCTTTCCACCAGATTTGATGTACAGGTCTCTCCACGCCGAGATTGAAGGCTGCAATGAGCAGGATGTGGATGGAGAGCAAGATCGACGCTCATCTTTAAGAACTGGCCGGCGCCAGTGTGTCTGTGTTCCATTGCTGACTGACATCACATGAGCTTCGCCAGCGCTCTAAGGTAGTGCCTCGCTCCTCGGCCTTTGCGCCTTAAACAGGTGTGTAGCGCCTGATTTAGTGCTCCAATCACCTCCAGGGGTGATAAAAGCCAAGTTTGCAGGACTGACATCACATGAGCTTTGCCAGCACTCTAAGGTAGTGCCTCGCTCCTCGGCCTTTGCACCTTAAACAGGTGTGCAGCGCCTGATTTAGTGCTCCAGTCACCTCCAGGGGTGATAAAAGCCAAGTTTGCAGTCGGAGGCGATAATTAGCGCCAGGTGCTAATCTTTGCGCCCGGCCGATAATTGCACCCCAAATGGAGCGATACTGAATTTCTCCCCCAATGAGTTTAGTGTCCCCCCTTTTTATTTAGTGCACTTGGAGGAATGCAAAACTTTACCTACTGCTCTTTGGAAGTCAGATGCATTCCGACGAGTGTACAATTGGGCAGACGATACGAATACATCTGTGATTAAATGTCGCTGAATCATTCATTGACTATGGTAATAAGCGTGTAACTAGTATAATGCAGAGTTGAGCACCCGTGCTTGCCGCAAAGAGAACCTGCAAAGTCTGCTTCATGGAGAGGCCCCTTCTGATTTCCGTGGATAGCATGTGGGAATTGTAAAATGATCTCCACAGGGCAGAGCGGCAATCCACTCCTAAAACAGTGGCCCAGCAAGTACAGAATGGCATTGTTCGGCAGATGAACAAGATACCCTGTAACTGCCACACATGGAAGGATGTGCAGGAAATGAATGATTTAAAACAGTGCTAAATAATAATGAGGATCACCATTATTTTGTCTTACACTACTATATAATGGGTGTACCTGTCAACTATGTTACATTCCTATAATTGGCTATCTCGGAAGGTTGAAGATGTCAATCATTTAAAAAAAATTCATTCATGGGATGTGGGCGTCGTTGCCAAGGCCAGCATTTATTGCCCATCCCTAATTGCCCTTGAGAAGGTGGTGGTGAGCCTCCTTCTTGAACCGCTGCTGTCCTTGTGTTGAAGGTGTAGGGGGTGGCGTGTGCCCAGTCAGCTCTGCCCCTGACTGTCTCTGAGCGGTTCGAATCGCTCCCACACCCCTGGGTTCTAGACACTGGACTTAGGTACAGGCGACGATACAGAAAATAGAGTAGACAATTGGTTTGGTACAGGAAAACCGTAATTTTATTAAAAGGCACAATAATAATACAATACTGGAAAAATCACTAGAATAATTACAGGCATACAAAGTTACACTTAATTGGGAATGGGGAACACACGGCACATCGAGGGAACAAACACATTAAAAATCCCCCTACCCTTGTCCCACCTCCAATACCTAACTAGATTAAGCTATGAGGGGCCAGGGACTTATGCTCACCAATGGGGTTTCCTTGACAAGGTTGTGGTCTTGGGGTTCGCTCTTGTTGTCCTTTGGAGCCTGCTGTCGTCACGTGGTCACAGGGTGCAGCGATGGAGTCGTCTGTGCAAATTACCCTCCTTTTCCTCCGTTAAAGTCTTGGTTGGGACTTTACTTTGCAGCGATGGTTCTTCTTCCGGTGGCGGTTTGGCCGCTGACGGTTTTGTTGCGGTTGGGGCTCGGTTGGCGGTTTATATTGTCACTGTGATTTTTCTACCCATGCTTCAAAACGCCAGCTTATAGCTAGGCCGGGGTGTGTACCCGCTCGCCCCCAACGCGTCTTTTCTGCTGCCCTTCTCTGCCTTATCGAGTTTACTGTTCATCTCGTCTCATCTGCCCGTTTGTGGCCCCGTGTGTCCTGTGTGTTTTCAAATTTAGGTCCCGTTCTCCTCCCGAGTATGGCCCCCGGTGTAGTAATGGCTGTCCTCAGTGTCGAGCAGTGCGGGGAGGGAGAAGCGAGCCCGCGACGAGGCACGAGGCAAGATCGAAAGGCGAGAGAGTGAGAGCGAGCTTGGCTACCGGTGGGCCTACAGTTATACCCGGTTCTTCATCCCTTATCTGCGCGCCAAATCAGGTCAGTTCTTTGTCTAAATTTTGGCGGGCTCATCTAAAGTGTTTACAGTCATCCACTTTAATGGCCTTTGGGGCGGTTGTCTCCTGGTTTAATGGCATCCATATCCTGGCTGTTTGTTATTTATGAAATGTAATCGTCTTTTCCTGGTTTGGTGGCCGCGTTGAGCGGTTACTGATTATTTATGCAAAAAGTTAATGGCCTCAAGATTAGGTCCATCCTGTCTTGATCTGTTCCAAGATGAAGAATGCATATTCTGTGTTTACCTATCTGTCTGGCTTCACAAAGTCTTTCACAGATCCATGCATGTTAGGTTTCGTTTCAGGTTTTGAAAGGGCCTGCCTTTTGCAGGGCCCTGCTTTCTAAAACCCTGCTGTCCTCGGTCACGAGGTTACAGAAGCCATTTTCTTTCGGGTACCCTTTTTAATAACTTGTCCAAACATAATGTTCCCTTTATCCATAACTTTTGGGGAATGTGGGAATTTTGAGAACCCTACACTCCCCCCTGTTGATACTAAACTCGCTTTAACTATCATCCTGACAAGGTGAGCAAAATTCCGAACCCTCCATAGTCAATCTTCCCCTGTAATTACCTATCTATGATCCCATGAAACATGCATTTCCCATTCTGTAAAAATGTAGTGTACATAAGCACAGAATACAGGTATTTACACACATCCAAGCATGGAGGGGGTCCAAACCCCCTGCACCACTTGGTACACATACATCTTTATTAAAAGTTTCATAAAAATAAATTTTTTAAATAACAAATCGAAAAAGTCTTTAAAAATAACGAAAGCAAAAGAAAAAAACCATCTTTATTCAGAAACAACAAAAACTTCAAACAGGTGTATCTCCCTCCACCTTAACATACTGCTCTCGAGTCAGTACAAAGAAGGTTCACTCGGTTAATCCCAGGGATGAGGGGGTGGTCATATGAGGAGAGGTTGAGTAGATTGGGACTCTACTCATTGGAGTTCAGAAGAATGAGAGGCGATCTTATTGAAACATATAAGATTGTGAAGGGGCTTGATCGGGTGGATGCAGTGAGGATGTTCCCAATGATGGGTGAAACTAGAACTAGGGGGCATAATCTTAAAATAAGGGGCTGCTCTTTCAAAACTGAGATGAGGAGAAACTTCTTCACTCAGAGGGTGGTAGGTTTGTGGAATTTGCTGCCCCAGAAAGCTGTGGAAGCTACATCATTAAATAAATTTAAAACAGAAATAGACAGTTTCCTAGAAGTAAAGGGAATTAAGGGTTACGGGGAGCGGGCAGGAAATTGGACATGAGTCTAGGTTCGGAATGGTCATGGCCCTGTGGGTAGTGGAGCGGGCCCAGGGGCTGTGTAGCCTGGTTCTGCTCCTACTTCTTGTGTTCTAATTCTGTGTTAGATTTCAGGAGATGGTTTTATTCCTGTTCCTGGCTGGGGTGGAGATCGCCTTTACAGAAGGTAAGTACTGTAGAAAATATAGGGACAGAATGATCTCCTGGAAGAGTTTCGATCGCCTAGATGGGTCGGAGAGGAATTTCCCAGATTTTTTTCTCCCAAATTGGCCATTGGGTTTTTTATCTGGTTTTTCGCCTCTCCCGGGAGATCACATGGGTTCGGGTGGATGCAGAGTGATAGAAGATTTGAGGTTAGGATCAGATCAGCCATGATCTTATTGAATGGTGGAGCAGGCTCAAGGGGCCGATTGGCCTACTCCTGCTCCTATTTCTTATGTTCTTATAATGGTCCTTCCAGGTCCTTTGGTTTCAGAATTCTAGTATTTGGCCTTTTCCCTTGCACTGAGTGCACACTAGTTACAATACTATTCCCAGCTGGCAAACCACGAGGATGTGGGCAGCCAGTCTAACCCACGAAGGGACCTCTATGTTTTCAAAAATGTCCCACCAGGGTGGAACTACAATGTCCAGTATCTTGGCCCCTATCTCTACTGTCTTCTGCTCCAGAGTGTAGAAATGTTTCTGTGAGACTGTTACTGCTTTTAGTATTTTGGTAAGATGTTCTGGGAGAGGGGGGATTTCGTAGCCGAAATGTGCCACATACTTTTGTAGGTTGGTAAAATTCTCTTTTACAGTGAGGTGAACAGTGGAGGGTTCAGGAATGGGGACAATTCGTTCCTGGGCCACTTGAACTTCTGCCTCGGGTTTAAAGCAGAAACTGCTGTCACTTACCGGACACCAGCTATGCTGTCCATGCTGGTAGTGGGGCGCACCTGTGGTGACACAATATGTCCCACCTCCTATATATGCTACCTGTGGGGGAACATGGTCTTGTGCCATTACCTCCATGGTACAGTTTTTAGGTTTTGCGCCAGCAGCTTTAAACCTGCACTGCGGTTTTGAATAGGCATTCAAGTGCTGGGGACACAGTATTATGTGTGCTCCCCGGCTCTGGCACCCCGAGAGGTCAGTACCTGTCATAGTGTGCTCCCACGTTATGACATAAGGTGGGACCGCTGTGAAACTGATGTGTGCACCCCCTTGAATGACTCCAATGTTCTCTACCCTGTATACCGGAGCGGGTCAGGCTGTCCGACCCATGACCGGCATCCTTACTACTATACCCATGATGGTATGATTTGAACGTCCACAATCTACTGGGACTGGGTAGGGCTCAGAAGCTAGCCGAAGTTGACACGGGCTTAATGCATTCTCAAATGGATGGAGGGCTGCAAGGTGCTTGTTACTGATCCAGGAGGGGACTAAACCCTGTTTTAAATCCTCCAGATTACTGCGGCCCTCGTCTAGCAACCATGCCCCATACAGTACGCACACCTCGTTCTGAGCAGCCTGGTCTGAAGCATTGCTGTCCTCTCTTATAAGGTCATTTACAGTCTTTGTGTGCTTCTCCAGCTCAGCTATAATTTCTTTTAAATAGACCGTCATAGCCTGGTCCTCGTGTAACTCTGATCCTACCTTATTTTCATCCATTAGGATTTTCTTTAATTGTGTTTTTAAACCGTTTATCTGTGTCGTCCAAACTGTTTATGACGGAGGACCCTGTGTTAAACGCAATAAAAACATAATTCCAGGCTCCGCTTCTTTGCCTCCCCGTATTACCAAAAAACTCATTGTGTGTGGTGTACAGTTCCGTTTTGTCGACATTGGCAAAATCGAACTCGTAGAATTTCCTAAACATCTCTTTTAACAGGGCCTAGTATAGCTGTTCTGTCTCTTTGGGGCACCACTCCGGTAAGTGTACTTCGGTGAGTTTTAAAATCACGGAGGCTACCGCGTAGTGTACCCCCTGGTATAGCACCTGATCGGCCGGCACTAGTGCCAGCCCATTCCCTGGTCCCTTGGTGGTGGCGGGGCACCCCTCCTTGTGTGTCCTTGCTGCCTGGGTTGTGGGCAGGGGCTTTCGGGGGCGGGTTACAAGTTCAGTGGCATTCACTGGGATCTGGGAGTATGGGACCGCGCATGCCTTCAGGCTGGAATCCCACTTCACCCCCTCCCCGGCATCTTGCCATTGCCGGTGGAAAATGATGGATATGCCTGTGGGGCAGACCTTCTCTGACCCCCACATACAGACAGAAATCCCCATATCCGGTTCCCACCGCTTGTCCCAGCACACACTCAGTCCCCCGTGAGTCCCTGTAATCGTCCGGTGGGTATTGTTCCCCAACCGTTCCCACCTGACTGCGGGGTTTCCCATATCCTTGCTCAGTTTTCTGAGCCACCACCACCTATCCAAAGGAATCTGTCCCTTGCATGTTAAACATACACGTTTCCCTACGATGACGCTGACCCTTGTGGCGACGACCTGTACCCTGGGGCACAGGAGGGAGGCCTCCCCGTACGTGAACCCGGTCTGGCTGGAGTACTGAGTCGAATTGGACCCCAGCCACCCTGGCCACCTTCCCTCGTGGAAGTAGACGGTGAGCTCCTCCACATCCCGTTCACCACTTCCATCAGTAACTATCGGTGCTCTCTCTCCTGAGCACCCATAGATGTGGGATTCCTCCATGTCACCTCACTTTCCAATGCACATTCCTATCAGGGCGAATAGGAGTACGCCCCCCTTCATCCTGAAATCCTCTCCTGCAAAGAGACACAAGAGCATACAGCCAGGTCCCGAGGAGATTCTCTGGCTTCGGTGAAGCATAGTCGAGTCTTGCGACCTCGACTCAATATAAACACTCTTAAAAAACTACTACTTATAAACTACCCATCACCTCGTTTAAACTTAAACCAAACACCCAAACTTAATAATACCAAACTTAAATTATCTAAACTATATACATCTGTCGCCTGTCTCCGGGCAGCCAGCCTAATTCCTGTTCGGGCTGCGGCACACCGCTCCCATTGGTGTGGTCGCATCGTCCTGTACTTTCGGTCCCTCGCTGCTGGCTGGGGACCTCTGCCCTCAGACCGATCCCTGACTCGAGAGGCTGCCCTTTTAAAATGGGGAGCTGGTGACCATGGTTTCCTTGGCTGGGGCGTTCGTGGGGACCTTCTGGGGACTTTGGCGGGTGGGGGTTTTCTGGCTGGTGAGCCTTTAACCCGAGCCACTGCCCCCTCCGGTGCGGTCTGTGGACTTACCACTACCGCTGGCTGGAGATCTTCATCCTCAGGCTTTACCTCTCCTGAACCTGGGCTAGGGGCAGGTAACTCTTCGCAGCCTGGTGCTGCAGGCTGAGGGTCCCCGCCCTCAGGTCCAACCTCATCTAAACCTGGGTCAGGGGCGGGGTATTCGCCATCAGGTCCCTCCTCATCTGGATCCCAGAAGAGTGGGGGAGTGTCCCAAGCAGTGGGCGGGATGGCCCCTCCCCTAAAACAAGTCATTGCACCTGTCTGTGCAGTCTGTGAACTTGCTCCTGTTGCAGGCTGAGGATTTCTATCCTCAGACCTCATCCCAACTGGCTGTTCTCTCCTCTCGGGCTTAAACAGTTAATGTAACTAGCAGCCTGCCAGTAACCCTGTTTTAAAGCCTCGTCCGCTGCCTCGAATGGGCCTTCTATGGACTCCCCATTCTTTCTCCTTACTGGGACGGCCTTAAGGATGGGATCTTGGGCTTGGACCTGCTTTAGGTCCAGGGTCAAAGCTACCCCCTATGTGCCTCCCTTGTCCCGGATTGCGGCTACCGGGCCTGCTCTACAGGGATCCCAGAACTCTCCTTCCCTAGCCCTCTGCTTGGCCACCTTATTGGTCCTTTGGTTACCCTCCCACGTGGTAGGGAGGGATCCCAAATCTATGGCCAAAGGTTTGGCCATTTCCCCAGCCTGCTCGTTCCCTGTAAATCCCATTAGGCTAAATGGGACCTTGTTGGACCTGGGTGGATTGGTCGGGTCTTCCGAATGGACCACCGTGCTGGAAGCTCCAGTGTCCACCGAATATCTCCCCTGCACCGTCTTCACCCGCATCTTAATACAGGGCCTGCTCCCCTCATCGTTTTCAAGGGGACACAGGTCGACAGGCTACGCTGGTTCTAGTCAGGGCTGTGGGTTGGATGGGGCTGATGGGGTCAGAGCGCCGGTAGTGGCTGCTACTCTCCCTTGGCCAGTCAATATGGACCTCATGGTGTCCAAAAATGACTCGACCGCGGCAGGAGGGATTCCTGCCTCTGTCTTTTGGGCTGGGGCTGTGGAATTCTTTCCCTTGTTATCTTTCCAAGGGTTTTTGCATTCCTTCCTCCAGTGTCCATCCTTCCCACACCCGTAACAATTGAGCTTTGTGCTCGAAAGGTTATTCCCTTCCTGATGACACTCCTTCCTACCCTGTCCGGGTTTTACCTTATGCACCTTCCCCTTAGGTGGGTGTGCATCGGTTCCCCTACCATTCTTATAGGCTAGGGTCAGCTGTCTGATCACCGTAAGTTCGGTGGTCAGAGGATTCCTAGGGTCGAACCAGACTTCCGCCTTGGCCTGGACCTGCGGCAAGCTGTTTGCCACCAGGCAACGGAGCCAGTGGGCCAGATGATCCCGGTCCAGGAACGCCCGGTTAGGTGCCCCTGTACAGGCACTCCTATATACCGGCCATAACCTGTCCGCGAAAGCCTGCGGGGTTTCCCCTGTGAGCTGCACTGTCTTCTCCACATGGGAGAAAGGACTTCCCTCATTCATCCCCATGGCCTCCAGAACTTCATCCCTGAGCACCTCATATCCGCCTTGCCCCCTTTTACACTCGTCAGAGAGGGATTGGAGGAGCTTACTCTCCAAAGAGAACAGCAGCATTTTAGCCTGCTCAGCATCATCGCATTCGTTGATGTTGGCGGCCTGTTCCACTTCCCTGAAGTGGACCGTGGGGGTCCCCCTTTTCGGTGAGCCTTGGGATATGGCTCACCATAGCCCTAAGCTGTTGGGTGCTGTAGGGTAATACGAACTGGTTTTGGAGGGGTCCCTCTTCCTCGCCATTAACGGGTGGGCCGAACCTCCGATGCCGGGCTGGGCACATCGGTCCTGGTTCCGGCCTCTCTTGCGGGGGTTGTTCCACCTCCGCTTCTACCCCTGACTTCACCCCCCCGTGATGTCAGACCTCGCTAAAACCTGGCGTTACGGGTAGTGGTTGCGGGACCTCCTGTTCCTCAACCGGGTCACCCCTTGGCACTACCTGTGGTGTCTGAACCATTCTCCCCTCGTTCCCTGTGAAATCCACCTGGCCTGCCTTCGGGCTTATGAGGCACACCATGCCCTTTGCCTTCCTTAGGGCCAGGCTCAGAATTTTCTATCTGTTCCTTGCAGCGGCCAAGATCTGCATCTTCAAACCCATGTTCACTTGCCAACTTATAGGCTGCCTTTACATCTTTTACCTTCTCCGCCTGCTCTCTTACTTGTCTCGCTAGGCGGGCGTTCTTTTCCCGTAACCTCAACTCGTTACCCTTGGCTTCGGTGACTTGGCACTGTAGGTATTCCAACCTGGCCTTATGTTCTCCCATTAATTGTACCCTTTCCTGATTCAGGGCCTGCAATGCTACCAGTAACTTCTCCCCTGCTAGAGCTTTGTCCTGGACCTCCAGGGCTGACTCCCTTACCTCGGCTGCCTGTGCTGCAACGAGCCTGTCCAAGAGCTGGACCTGCTTTTTGAAGCACATCAGCCAGACTGCCTTCTCTAGGGATTTCTTGTGCTCCTTTCCTTCTGTCCACTTGGCTGCGGCATCCACCGGACATCCAGCTTTTAACAGATTGGTGATCCACTTCTTTGTGATATTCACCTTACTAAACACATAATCAGAAATCCTTTCCTCCATCATGATTTGGTCTTCTGAACCATTGTCTACTGTATTGCACCCCTGTTGCCGGAGTCCTGCTGCAGTTGCCATTTCTGTAGGGGGTGGCGTGTGCCCAGTCAGCTCTGCCCCTGACTGTCTCTGAGCGGTTCGAATCGCTCCCACACCCCTGGGTTCTAGACACCGGACTTAGGTATAGGCGGCGATACAGAAAATAGAGTAGACAATTGGTTTGGTACAAGAAAACTGTAATTTTATTAAAAGGCACAACAATAATACAATACTGGAAAAATCGCTAGAATAATTACAGGCATACAAAGTTACACTTAATTGGGAATGGGGAACACATGGCACATCGAGGGAACAAACACATTAAAAATCCCCCTACCCTTGTCCCACCCCCAATACCTAACTAGATTAAGCTATGAGGGGCCAGGGACTTATGCTCACCAATGGGGTTTCCTTGAGAAGGTTGTGGTCTTGGGGTTCGCTCTTGTTGTCCTTTGGAGCCTGCCGTCGTCACGTGGTCACAGGGTGCGGCGGTGGAGTCGTCTGTGCAAATTACCCTCCTTTTCCTCCGTTAAAGTCTTGGTTGGGACTTTACTTTGCAGTGATGGTTCTTCTTCTTCCGGTGGCGGTTTCGTCGCCGACGGTTTTGTTGCGGTTGGGGCTCGGTTGGCGGTTTATATTGTCACTGTGATTTTTCTACCCATGCTTCAAAATGTCAGCTTATAACTAGGCTGGGGTGTGTACCCCCTCGTCCCCAACGCGTCTTTTCTGCTGCCCTTCTCTGCCTTATCGGGTTTACCGTTCATCTCGTCTTTTCCTGGCTTGGTGGCCGCGTTGAGCGGTTACCAATTATTTATGCAAAAAGTTAATGGCCTCAAGATTAGGTCCATCCTGACTTGATCTGTTCCAAGATGAAGAATGCATATTCTGTGTTTACCTATCTGTCTGGCTTCACAAAGTCTTTCACAGATCCATGCATGTTAGGTTTCGTTTCAGGTTTTGAAAGGGCCTGCCTTTTGCAGGGCCCTGCTTTCTAAAATCCTGCTGTCCTCGGTCACGAGGTTACAGAAGCCATTTTCTTTCGGGTACCCTTTTTAATAACTTGTCCAAACAGGGTCCCTTTATCCATAACTTTTGGGGAATGTGGGAATTTTGAGAACCCTATAAATGTACTCCCATAGTACTGTTAGGGAGAGAGTTCCAGGATTTCGACCCAGCGACGATGAAGGAACAGCAATATATTTCCAAGTCAGGATGGTGTGTGACTTGGGAGGGGATATTGGACATGGTGGTGTTCCCATGCACCTGCTGCCCTTGTCCTTCTAGGTGGTTGAGGTCCTGGGTTTGGGATGTGCTGTCGAAGAAGCCTTGGCGAGTTGCTGCAGTGCATCTTGTAGATGGTACACACTGCAGCCACGGTACGCCGGTGGTGGAGGGAGTGAATGTTTAATGTGGTGCTGGGGTGCCAATCAAGCAGTTTGCTTGGACCTGGATGGTGTAAATCTTCTTGAGTGTTGCTGAAGCTGCACTCATCCAGGCAGGCACTCCTTACTTGTGCCTTGTAGATGGTGGAATGGCTTTGGGAAGTCGATGTGAGTCACTCATCGCAGAATACCTAGTTTCTGACCTGCTCTTGTAACCACAATATTTATGTGGCTGGTGTAGTTAAGTTTCTGGTCAATAGTGATTGCCAGCATGTTGATCGTGGGGGATTTGGCGATGCTAATCCTGTTGAATGTCAAGGGGAGGTGGTTAGACTCTTATTGGAGATGCACATTGCCTGGCACTTGTGTGGTGTGAATGTTACTTGCCACTTATCAGCCCAAGTTTGAATGTTGTCCAGGTCTTGCTACATGTGGGCCTGGACTGCTTCATTATCCGAGGAGTTGAGAATGGAACTGAACATAGTGCAGTCATCAGCAAACATCCCCACTTCTGACCTTATGATGGAAGGAAGGTCATTGATGAAGCAGCTGAAGATGGTTTGGCCTAGGACACTGCCCTGAGGAACCCCTGGGGCTGAGATGATTGGCCTCCAACAACCACAACCATCTTCCTTTGTGCTAGGTATGACTCCAGCCAGTGTAGAGTTTTCTCCTGATTCCCATTGACTTCAGTTTTACTAGGGCTCCTTGATGCCACACTTGATGTCAAGGGCAGTCACTCTCAGCTCAGTTCCAACTTTCAGCTCTTTTGTCCATGTTTGGTCCAAGGCTGTAATGAGGTCTGGAGCCGAGTGGTCCTGGTGGAACCCAAACTGAGCATCGGTGAGCAGGTTATTGGTGAGTAAGTGCTGCTTGATAGCACTGTCGACGATACCTTCCATCGCTTTGCTGTTGATTGAGAGTAGTTTGATGGGGCAGTAATTGGCCAGATTGAATTTGTCCTGCTTTTTGTAGATAGGACATACCTAGGCAATTTTACACTTTGTCGGGTGGATGCCAGTGTTGTCACTGTACTGCAACAGCTTGGCTAGAGGCGCGGTTAGTTCTGGAGCACAAGTCTTCAGCACGACAGCCACGATATTGTCGGGGCCCATAGCCTTTGCTGTATCCAGTGCGCTCAACCATTTCTTGATATCGAATTGGCTGAAGACAGGTTTCTGTGATGGTGGGGTCCTGGGGAGTAGGCCGATATGGATCATCCACGCGACACTTCTGGCTGAAGATAGTTGCGAACGCTTCGGCCTTGTCTTTTGCACTCACGTGCTGGGCTCCGCCATCATTGAGGATGGGGATGTTCATGGAGCCTCCTCCTCCCGTCAGTTGTTTAATGGTCCACCACCATTCACGACTGGATGTGGCAGGACTGCAGATTCTTGATCTGTTCCGTTGGTTATGGGATCACTTAGCTCTGTTATAGCTTGCTGCTTCTGCATAGCATCAAAAAAATGTATTGCCAACCTGAATTTATCCAGTAGCTTGATGGATATGAAGCAGAAAAGCGAGGCAATGATGTGTCCAAAGTAGCAGAACGGGTTAGAAAAGGCAGGCATGCAAAATGGCAGTTGAGGAAATTATTGCCTATACTTTTGCACAGAAAGCACTGACAATACTTACCCAAACATTTAAAACAAACATAATGGTCCAGAAATTGCTGTTAAAATTAACCACGAGGCTAATAGTGCTCCCCGTTATTCATGTAGAAATGCCACAGCAATTTTAGGCGAAGGCAGATGCGCGATTAAACATGGAAATCAAGAAGTTGTTGTCAGAGATGCGCCGCTTCGCCGTTAGCTTTGCAAAAACAACATCTCATTGCCTGGCTTCCCATTCAAATGCATCAAGCGGCGTGAAGTTCCTCTATTTGCACGGTAGCTATGAAGTAAACTCACCACAGAAAGTTAAATCAAGTCATTTCAAGTCTAAGTACTCTTAATGACATGATAAGTGTTACTTACTGCCAGTCAACCCCTTGGCACTGACTATTAACTATTACAAATGTGCAGTCTCAGTCCTTCAGGTTTTAATTGTTGTTGGAGATTTCCAAATAAAATAAAAGTTTGTTGACCAGTTATAGGAATTACACCATAGGAACAAACACCAAACATACCCGTATGATATTCCTTCTTCTGCTATTGTAAGAGGTGCTAACCAGTTCATTTTAAACGGGATAACGCCTCTGTTACAAAAACTGAGGAATGAATTTTACATAAATGCTTAGAATTTTTTTAATTCATTTATGGGATGTAGGCGTCGCTGGCAAGGCCATCATTTATTGCCCATCCCTAATTTCCCATAGAGAAGGTGGTGGTGAGCCACCTTCTTGAACCGCTGCAGTCCTTATGGTGAAGGTACTCCCACAGTGCTGTGAGGGAGGGAGTTCCAGGATTTTGACCCAGTGACTATGAAGGATTGGCGATATACTTCTAAGTCAGGATGGTATGTGACTTGGAGGGGAACTTGGAGGTGGCGGTGTTCCCATGTGCCTGCTGCCCTTGTCCTTCTAGGTGGAAGAGGTCACGGGTTTGGGAGGTGCTACCGAAGAAGCCTTGGTGAGTTGCTGCAGTGCATCTTGTAGATGGTACACACTGCAGCCATGGTACGCCGGTGGTGGAGGGAGTGAATGTTTAAGGTGGTAGATGGGGTGCCAATCAAGTGGGCTGTTTTGTCCTGTATGGTGTTGAGCTTCTTGAGTGTTGTTGGAGCTGCACTCATCCAGGCAAGTGAAGACTATTCCATCACACTCCTTACTTGTGCCTTGTAGATGGTGGAAAGGCTTTGGGGAGTCAGGAGGTGAGACACTCGTCGCAGAATACCTAGCCTCTGACCTGCTCTTGTTGCCACAGTATTTATGTGGCTGGTCCAGTTAAGTTTCTGGTCAATGGTGACCCCCAGGATGTTGATGGTGGGGGATTCGGCAATGGTAATGTCATTGAATGTCAAGGGGCGGTGGTTAGACTCTCGCTTGTTGGAGATAGTAATTGCCTGGCACTTGTGTGGTGCAAATGTTACCTGCCACCTATCAGCCCTAGCCTGAGGATGCATCATTTCACAGCCATCATTTCCTCATAGGCTTATGGGGTTTCACTGCTTGCTTCAGCTAATGAACCAATTAGTAGAAAAGCAACCGAGAGATGACTCCATCTGTTTTAATATGTATAGATTGGATGCTCTTCAGTGCTGGACTGTGTAGACTGCACATGCATCCAAGGTGTAGAGGCTGGTGTAGAGACAAAGGCTCATTCTTAGGGCCCCTATAGAGTTATTTGGTCAAGATGAAAAGGAGGGTGAAAGGGATTGAGTGGCCTTCCTAATCTGTAGTGTCAGCCATGGCTCAGTAGGTAGCACTCTCGCCTCTGAGTCAGAAGGTTGTAGGTTTAAGTCCCACTCCAGAGACTTGAGCACAAAATTCTAGGCTGACTCACCTGCGCAATACTGAGGGAGTGCTGCATGGTTGGGGATGCCGTCTTTCAGATGAAACGTTGAACTGATGCCTGATCTGCTCTCTCAGGTGGGCGTTGTTGCGTCCGTGTATAATAAGACACAGACTGCGGAGAACGGTACAACAGGTGTTTACTCAATGTGGCTCACACTGCAACTGATCTGTACAGATTACTACTCAGTGCTATATACAGGTGTGGTCACTGCCGGTACTGCAGTATACATGAACTGTAAAACATAGTTCCCCCCTTAAAGGTAGATACATTACAATTCCTCCCCTTTTAGATTAACAGTACCATAACACTCATTTAACAATTAAATATCAAACTAATTACAGTTAACACTTTTAACATGCACATTAGCTGAAAATAGTCTATTTATATATTCAGTCTTTGGGGAGGCTTCCTGATCCTTTCTGGATAGCGCCTTTCCCGAGTGTCTTGCTCTTGGTGCGGAGGCGATTCTGGCCCCCTGTCATCGGTTGGTTCGTCAGCTTCCGATGCTACTGTTTCTGGGGGTAGATGCGACCTGTACGTCGGGTTCATCACCAGGTACGTATGGGCGAGGCATGGGGTTGGCTTGTTCCTGTGACTCTAGGATCTGGTCAGCATGGCGTCTCACGATGCTCTCCCCAACGTCCACTGTGTACATTAGTGGGCCCTGCCGTGTGCATATCGTTCCTGGCTGCCATTTTTCTGTTCGGTAGTCGCGGGACAAGACTGGTTGCCCTACATTGAAGCTCCTTGTTGGCTTCTCATGGATGTGCTGGAATTGCTTACTCTCAACATCTCTTCGTACGTTTGGTCTGAGCAAATCCAGGCGAGATCTTAACCTTCGGTTAAAGACCATCATGGCTGGGGCCTGGTTGGTGACTGCATGTGTCGCATTCCGGTAGGTGAACAGGAAATTGTCCACCTTGTGCTGCAGCGGAATGTTGTCATTGTACATAGCCTTTATTGCCTTCTTAAAGGTTTGTACGAACCTCTCAGCCAATCCATTTGTGGCTGGGTGATACGGGGCGGATGTGTAATGCCTTACCCCATACTTTTTCAAGAACCTCCGGAACTCTTCGGACACAAACTGTGGTCCATTGTCGGAGCAAATCTGTTCTGGCAAGCCATTCCTGGCAAAAATGGCCCGTAGGACTGCAATAGTTTTCTCCGTGGTGGCGGAGGACATTTTGATGACCTCAGGCCATTTCGAGTGCGCATCCACGGCTATTAAAAACATTGAGTCCATGAATGGACCAGCAAAATCAATATGCACCCATTGCCATGGAGATGAGGGCCACTCCCATGGGTGTAGAGGGGCCTGTGGCGGTGCATTTTGGACTTTCTGGCATCCTGAGCAGCTCTTGGTCAGGTCCTCGATTTGTTTATCGATTCCCGGCCACCACACTTAAGCCCTGGCTAGGCTTTTCATTTTTACCCCTCCCAGATGACCCTCATGAAGCTCATTGAGCACTCTATCCCTTAACTTGGGTGGAATTACCACTCAGGATCCACACATCAAGGTCCCCCGGCACACTGACAGCTATTCTCTCCTTGTCGAGAATGCTGGCAACAGTGAGTCGCCATGTGCTGGCCATCCATTCACCGTCAAATCATATACCCGAGACAGTGTCGGGTCATTTCGGGTTTCCTTTTCGATACAAGCGTTAGTTACCGGTAGGTATTCAACTATAGTCGAATGGAATATTTCGACAGGATCCACTGCTGGTGCTTCCTCCGCAGTAGGCAGTGGCAGGCGTGATAGCCCATCAGCATTTCCATGCTGTTTCGTGCCCTTATATTCAATCTCATAGTGGTGCGCCCCTAGAAAAAGTGACCATCTTTGTAGTCGTTGCACAGTCATCACCGGAACGCCCTTCTTCGGATTAAAAATGGAGACAAGAGGCTGGTGATCAGTCAGCAAGGTGAATTTCTGTCCGTGCAGATAGTGATTGAACTTTTTCACTTCCCACACTAGGCTGAGGGCCTCCCTGTCAATCTGGGCGTAGTTACGCTCGGCTGAGGTTAGTGATCGTGACGCAAAGGCGATTGGCCTCTCTGAGCCATCCGAGAATTTGTGCGACAGCACCGCTCCAATGCCGTAGGGTGACGCATCACATGCCAACCGAATTGGTAATGCCGGGTTGTAATGGGCCAATACCTCTTTCGATGTGATTAGTGTTTTGCTCTTCTGGAAAGCTCATCTACATTCGTCACTCCACTTCCATGGCACCCCAGTTTGCAGTAGGGTGTTCAGTGGGTGTAGTATTGTAGACAAATTTGGCAAGAACTTATGGTAGTAGTTTATCAGCCCGAGGAACGACCTCAGTTGTGACACATTTTCCGGTGCTGGAGCCTTGACTACTGCCTCAATCTTCACTGGGGACTTATGTAACCCCTCTTTATCGATAACGTGGCCACAATACGAGATCTGTTTTCTAAAAAACTCGCATTTGGGGTGGTTAGCTCGGAGCCCATATTCCTGCAATCTAGTGAGCACCTGCTCCAGGTTGGCAAGGTGATCACTGTCATTTTCGCCCGTGACCAGGATGTCGTCCAAATAACACTGGGTCCCTGGGATCCCTTGCAGGACTTGTTCCATTGCCCTCTGCCAAATAGCCGGAGCTGATGCTACCCCGAATACCAGCCAGTTGTATTGATAGAGACCTTTATGGGTGTTGATTGTGAGGTATGTTTTTGATGCTTCTTCTACCTCCATTTGCAGATACGCCTGGGCCAGATCAATCTTAGTGAAGCGTTTCCCTCCAGATAGCGAGGCGAAAGTATCTTCAATCCGCGGAAGTGGATATTGTACGGTGTGAAGGACCAGGTTCACTGTTACCTTAAAGTCCCTACAGATGCGAACCTTCCTTGGTTCCCCAGGCGTGCTGCTCAATGACTTTTTCATCACAGGGACGATGGGTGTAGCCCACTCGCTCCAGTCTACCTTGGACAGTACACCTGAATGTTCCAGACTCTCCAGCTCTGCTTCGACGGCTGGGTGGATCGCATAAGGTACCGGTCTGGCCTTAAAAAATTTTGGGCTTGCGTTTTCTTCAATTTTAATCGTCACTGTCATGCCTTTTAGTGTTCCGAGTCCTTGCTGGAACACTTCTTTCACGTCAGTTAGGATCTTTGACAGTCGCCCAGGTGTGACGTCGTCATCCTTTTTGTCAGCCACAGTCAGTGCCTGTATGGAATGCCAATCCAGTTGTATTTTCCGGATCCATTCACGTCCCAGTAATGGTGGTCCTCCATCTTGCAATACATACAGGTCTAGTTTTGGTGTTTCCTTACCGTTATATATAACGGTCACCCTTATTTTTCCTTTGGGGTGGACTTTTTGCCCCGTGTACGTCTTCAAAATAATTTTTGTGTCTCTCAAGGGTACGTGTGAGAATAGCCGCTCGTAGTCCCGTCGGTTTATGACTGTTAGGGCTGATCCTGTGTCCAATTTCGTCTTTACCTGGACTCCTGCTAACTTGAGAGTGACCCAAATGGTTCGGTGATCCTCCGTTGTGATCACATTATGTAGTTTCAGACAACTCAGTTCCCTGCTTTCGGAGTCGTTATCACTCTTTTGTTCATCTGAACTATTCTCCGTCATCTTATGTACCTTCTTGTACTTTCCTTTGGTAGGTTTCTTATTGCTGGTTTTCTTTCCCGACCTGCAGACTCGTGCTATGTGTCCTACTTTTCCACACTGTCTGCACACTTTGTCTTTGAACCAGCAATCATTCTGGTCGTGTGTTGTTCTGCTGCAGCGATAGCACTTCTCTGTTCCATATCACATTTCGTTTGTGCCATATTCTTGTGGTCTCTGTTGTATCTCTGCAGTGCCCCGTGCTGCTGCTTCATATGATACCGCAATGCTGAAAGCCTTTTCCAGCGTAAGGTCCTTTTCAGATAAAAGCCATTTCTGGGTTCCTTCACTTTGAAGCCCACACACAAACTTGTCCTTTAAGGTATCTGCCAGTCCCGCTCCAAACTGGCAGTGTTTCGATAGTTTGCGCAGTTCTGTTAAATAATCAGCATTGCTTTCATCCTTATGCTGGTTCCGTTTGTGAAACTTGAATCTTTCTGCTATCAGCAGCGGTGTGGGGTTTAAATGTTCCTTTAGTATCGTTACTATGTCTTCAAAACTCTTTTCCATTGGCTTCGTTGGGGTTACTAGATTTCGTAATAAACCATACGTCTTTGCACCCATTAAATTTAACAATACCGACGCTTTCTTGTCATCTGACACCTCATTTGCCTTGCAGTACACCTCTATTCGTTCGACATATGTAGTCCAATCTTCGACTTCATTGTCAAATGCGGTGATACTGCCACTCTTCGGCATTTTGGGTGTGGTTTAAAATGGCGTCTCCCAATGGCTTAAAATGGCGTCTCCCGCGCTTTCCTTCCTCCCCCACTGCTGCCAACGCCGCTCCCGGCGGTTCTCGTGGCAATGGCAGCGCCCTGTAGGTTTCGCGCGCTTCTCCTGCGCTGCTGCCAATGCCGCTCTCGGCGGTCCTCGTAGCAATGGCGGCGCCTCACGGGTTTCTGCGCGTCTCTCTCTCCCTCTCTCTGACGCTGCTCGGCCCCTGAACACCGGCTGCGCCCTGTGCGCTCTGCCCTCTCTCTCTCCCCCGTCGACGCTGCTCGGCCATTTGCTGTGCCACTCGGTCGGGCTCTAGCCCGCCGCTGTCTGGGAAGAGTCTGCGCACTACCTGTTGCCAGCCCATTTCGCTGGTCCACCTCGACTGGAAAGCCAAGCCTGGCTCTCGACAGCCTCCCCCGCAATTCTCGAGTCCCTGCTGGATGACTGGGCGGTTGCCCGTGGTCGACGCCCGAGTCTCTGGCCTTGACCTCCAATCCACTGATCTCCAGGAATGAATCCCCGGGAGGTGATGCAGAGTTGCAGGTAGGTTCGAACCTGCCTCATCGCCAATGTTGCATCCGTGTATAATAAGACACAGACTGCGGAGAACGGTACAACAGGTGTTTACTCAACGTGCCTCACACTGCAACTGATCTGTACAGATTACTACTCAGTGCTATATACAGGTGTGGTCACTGCCGGTACTGCAGTATACATGAGCTGTAAAACATAGTTCCCCCCTTAAAGGTATATACATTACAGGCGTAAAAGATCCCATGGCACTATATCCAAGAAGAGCAGGGGAGTTATCCCTGGTGTCCTGGCCAATATTTATCCCTCAATCAACATCAGTTTAAAAAAAATAGTTTATCTGGTCATTATCATATTGCTGTTTGTATGAGCTTGCCGTGTGCAAATTGGCCACCGTGTTTCCTACCTTACAACAAGGACTACACTTCAAAAGTACTTCTTTGGCTGGAAAGCGCTTTGGGATTTCCTGAGGTTGTGAAAGGCACTATAGAAATGCATGTCTTTTTTTCTTGTTGGGAGGGGGAAGTAATGCAGGAGAGATGTCACCATTATTGATCACTGAGGATGATGAGGGGCAAGAGTAGAAGATTTTGATTTCCCACCACCTCTCCACCTCTTGACTGTCTTCGAAAATCTTCCATTCAACAGTGGAGAGTAAGAAGTTTTACCTTATGCAACCAAAAACCATTTTACATCTACGGCAGTTGTATTTGTTCTGTTACAGTTTTGCACAATGCAGTATTGTATAATTATCTGGTATTGTCCACTGATGGTCGCTCTCGTGATGCTTTCTACTGATGTTTAACACAAAGGTGAGCTTCTGTAGGGAAATGTGATTTCTACGAACAAAATCTTGATCATATATACACACAGAGTCCAGATCATGCATCATGCCCAGAGTGAATAAGGAACCCTTTTACCATTTGGTGTGTAAACTGGAAACGACTTGATTTACCTCCATAGCTTCTGATGCCTCCAAAATAACTTACTGGTAGATTATGTGCTTTTGGCTTAAAAACTTCTAATTTGTTGTTTTGACAGAAAAATCACAGAAGCAAAATGGATTAATTATCAGAATGAATACTGTAATGGAATTCCAAAACAGTAAAGGCACTGAAGCTTAATCAGTTCTCTACAGAAATGTTCATAACTTGGACCGTCTGTCCTTAATTGGAAAACATTTATATGAGAAAGACACTGCACACAGTCTCTATAGCATCTGGCCCAAATAGAGGTATAGTGGGAAAGGAACTGAAGACCACACTCTGCCTGTCCTTGTCATGTCTCTCTTCCCTTTGACCCAAGCTGGTACAAAGCAAGATCGGCCGATATTGTTCACAATTGCTTAAAGCTGTCAATCAGAACAGATTTCAAAGCCACCAGCAATAGGCCATACACTGGGTTATGACCCATTCTTCAACAGTTTGATCGCCTGGATAGGCTGATAGGCTTTGCATTGTTCAACGTTTGTTATGTGATGCACGTAATTCAGTCCCAATTGTTCATCTGCATCTGCTATAATGAAGAGATACTGACTCTTGACACACTGGCTGGCTTCTGAAAAACAAAACTTATTTTGATAGATCGACCATTAGGAATAATAATAGCCTCTCCTCTTGTGGTGGGCAGTAGATTAACATGCCACAAGCCTGAGTTGTCAGGCTAAACAATCTGGACCTGATGATGAGGGACTGTTTACAATTAAATACACAAAGGAATGGCAGACTGACCCCACCCTTGCACTTGATTATCAACCAGACAGATGGCTTATCCTCTCTCAGGAAGCACTCAAGACAATTTTAAAATTAATAGTATACTGCCAAGCAATGAATTCAAACTAAATAAAACTCTTATCTGAAGAAGCAATCTCAAATGAATCTGATTTGGTCTCTGTGGACGAGCCGAGGGTTCAATGAGTCCAGCCTGGAAGCAGGATTTTGGCCAATATTTTATAATCATAGCTAAAGGGGTATGTGGACCTATAGGACTTGCTGGTGTTGCGACCTTGCCCTTTTTATGTATTAGGACATTTGTGGCCAATTTGAGGGATCCTAGGAAGGTACATGCCTCATATATGTTTCAGTCTCAGGATACGGGGTAGGACATTTAGGACTGAGATGAGGAGAAATTTCTTCACTCAGAGGGTGGTGAACCTGTGGAATTCTCTACCACAGAAGGCTGTGGAGGCCAAGTCACTGAATATATTTAAGAAGACGATAGATAGATTTCTAGACACAAAAGGCATCAAGGGGTATGGGGAGAGAGCGGGAATATGGTATTGAGATAGAGGATCAGCCATGATCATATTGAATGGTGGAGCAGGCTCGAAAGGCCGAATGGCCTACTCCTGCTCCTATTTTTCTATGTTTCTATGTTGCGAGGGAGCCTCAATAGCTTAGTGTTCAATTCAGAGTGTAGGGGCTTTGTAGTATATGGTAGATAATCCTCTTCTGGGGGTTGGCCAAACTGTAGACCTATGACACTCTATTGGACATTGGTAGCATCAAATTCTCCTTTGTAAGATAGGGGGTAGGAAATTGGCCAGGAAATGTGTTCTTTCCTGCTGAATGATGGCTTCATTGGGGTCACTGGTGGTTTGCCTAACTGATTTTGGGAATTGATGCAATAGTTCTATTCCATGTCTGTGCCAAATGTAGTCTGGGAACTTTCCAGGTTTGCCTTCTTGTCTGTAACAACTAGCTGTAGCAAATTGTTGAATGGGGTGGAGGTTAGAATTTTTCTGATCGCTTTATGTTAATACCTTCACTAAGATTTCCTTCTATTTCTTGTAAAATTGTAAACATAGAACATATTTAGGATTTCACTGGGTAAAATGAATAGAGAAGATCTTTAAGCACATTTAGAATGTAACCTAAAATAATGACCAGAAGAATTCTTATCCTGTGTCAATTACTTGTTGACATAATTTGCTAAAATCAAACCATAAGATGCATTTTGAGGGTATTTGATGCAAAATTTGGACAGCCTCCTTTTAATTCTTTATAACTCATTGGTGAGGCCATGTATGTGCACTTGGCTTATTCAGGATGATGTTTTATTTAAAAGCACTATATAAATGCAAATTGTTGCTTTATTGGACAGATTCGGAAGACTGATCAGGACAGTTAAGTCAAATGCTGAGTTATAAAGATGGACTGATATAACTGGACGTAGACCGAAAAGGAATGATTGAGGTCTATACACTGTTGAAACACTCTAACCAGCTACTTATGGGGATGGATCCACAAAACAAACTGCTCCCAATTTGGTAGTAAATCCCAGTGAATTGGGAAACTTGAATGTGCCACTGAATCCCTGATATAGGGAATGGGATCAGTCATACTGGTAAGGTAGGGCTACTCTGAGGCCCATTGCGGGAGTGAATGATGAGAACTTTATCTGCATGTGTCTATGGTAGAAAAGGAAGGAAAATATTTTATTACTCTGTTCTGAATCTCTTGCCTCAATAAAGTCAAAATTTAGCAAATAAATTTAAGATATTAATGGAGGGGTGAAGGAGAATAAGAATCGAACAAATGAGAATAGTGATAGTATCTTGTATTTATAGCAAAGTTGGCTGATTAAGTGAATTAATTTGAGGATTATGGATCAGCTAATGTAGTTCTAATTATGCATGGGGAGATTATCCTTCCAAATCTATAAATAGTAAAAGGTTAGTCAAAGGAAGGGTGGGGCCAATTAGGGACCAAAAGGAAATCTTCGTATGGAGGCAGAAGGCATGGCTGAAGCACTAAATGAGTACTTTGCATCTGTCTTCACTAAAAAAGAGGATAATGTCAGTGTTACAGTAAAGGAGCAGGTAGTAGAGAAATTGGATAAGATAAAAATAGATAAAGATGAGATACTTAAAAGGATGGCAGTGTTCAAAGTAGAAAAATCACCCGATCCAGATGGGATGCATCTTAGATGCTGAGGGAAGTAAGGGTGAACATTAAGGAGGCACAGCCCACAATCTTCCAATTCTCCTTAGATATGGCAGTGGTTCCATGGAACTTGAGGATTGCAAATGTTACAGCCCTATTGAAAACATCAGCGCAGGCCCCAAGGATTTTTTGTATCAGACATTTTCTATGATTGTTACAGCTCATTGACCAGCAGCCTGTTTGGAGAAGATGGGAGGGGCCCAGGTGTTCGTGATGGACAGGAGATTCCAGCCAGGCCTACAAGCTGATTACGGGAGAATGTCCGAGCAGACAGAGTTCTCTGGGAAACAATAGGCCCGAGTAGGTGACTCATACGGTAACGGGCAGAAGATGGAGGGCCATTGTAAATTAATTGAAACAACTTAACCCGGGATCGGGTAAGAAGTGCAGCCCATCATCTGCCATTAACACTAGCACATAGATGGGATAGCCCCGAAAGGCAGGAAACCAGACAAAGAAGGGTGATTAAAAAGACATCACTGAACTTTTAGGGTATAAGAGAAGGCAGTTTTGGCCATTCTTGCTCTCTCTCGCATTTGCATACCCTCATCTCTGAACCAAGAACCGAGCACTCCGTCCGGGACGGAGAGAAGAAACCACAACGACTGTAGGAATGAACCTCGAAACTGGGACTTGGATATTGCATCGGCGATACGGAACCAGGAGACATGCTCTACACAGGGGAGCAGCGAGCAAGAAAACGGACAATCGGGGTGAGCATTGTCCAAGCTCACGCATCCTTAAGACCACCGGTACTATGTGAGGGGGTGTTGTGTGTCCCAACCAATGCAGAGGGGCTTAGTGGGGAGGTTCTGTGTGTATTATATAGTGTATGTTCCGGGGTTTGTGGGACAAGTCCATGTTATACTCTGTATAGCAACACAGTGTGATTTTAGGCATCTTAATACGAGACAGGGCCTGTTCGACGGGACAACTTGTATTGTTGTTCTGTTTGTTTTAGGCCACCGGGCATTATACATACTGGGGCGGGTGTGTGTGTTAACCTTATTAAACATCGTACGGTTAAGTCTGAAAAGCTTGTCTGTGTTCCAATCCTGTTCACCGTAATTCCTGTCGTCTAGAACTAAGTAGAAGTGATTCGAACCACTAAGGCAAACCACCTACAGAATTGGCGACCGTCGGCAGGACGATAGGTTGTGTGAACAGGATCATGGAAAGTTTAGAGTGCAAGAGATCTGCAATGAGGGACAGAGTTTCCTCCTATGTGTTTGGTAAAGTTAATGTGTCTCAGCAGTGGGTGCCGGAGATGTTGTGTTCTGACAGTCCTCAGGATGGGGCTGTGGAATGGACAGGGAGCAAGGAGCATAAAAAGTCTAAGGAAAAGGCGATTTGGCTCCTGTGCCTGCAGAAACAGGTCCAACTGCTCAGGGAGCAGGTTGGAAAGCTGCAGGCCGAGCTCAGGGAATCAGAAGAAAAGTCAGACTCAAGGGGGATAGTGGGTAGTAGACTAGTGGAGGAGCTGCGTGAGGAAAGACAGGAGAAACGCACACAGGAGGAAACCTCCTGTAACACCGGGGAGTACCTGCAGTGCCAGGTTACCGAGGCCAAGCTCAATGTGCAGGCTGTAAGGGAGGAGAACGCCCGCTTAACTGGTAAAGTTGACGGGCTAGAGGGGCAGCTTAGAGACATAAAGGCAGCCTACAGGGTAGCCAGGAGCAGGGGGTGCGAGGATTTAAACCATGGGCCCTGCGAGGAAAGGATAAAAAGTCTGACCCAAGCCCTGTCCAAAGCCAGAGGGATGGTTTGCTTAACAACCCCGGGGGAAGCTTGGGTGCACTGGGAAGATGAAAGGCAAGGGTCTGAGGATTGGGTCTGGGATAGGGAAGCCTGACAGATGCCAGAAGCACCACAGGGACCGATGTGTCCTCTGCGGCAGCAGAAGTACGGTCCGCCCGCACAAAACGGTGCTCAGGGCCCGTTGCAGAGCGATTATGTGGTCCCGTTTACCACCCCACAACTGCAGGCTATGATAGCAAGCATGCCCAAATTAAGAAATGAAGGGGACCCCTCCATTCACTTCATGGAAGTGGAGCAAATTGGGGGGATCAATGGGTGTAGTGAGGGCGAAACTCACAGGCTGTTACTATTTTCCCTGGATGGAAAATTGTACCAGGCCCTGTCCGCAGCCACCAAGCTGGGGCAGGGAACCACGGCAGATTTAAAGGAGGAAATCCTGAGAGCCATGGGACATACCCAGGGTAGTCCGTTCTCCCAAGTGGAGCGAACGCTGCAGCTGGCTGGCGAAGCACCACAGGCATTCACAGGCAGGCTATGGCCTGTATACGAAAAGGCCACGGGTGGGATACAAGAAAGGTTACAGCTGCAAGGGGGCCCCAGGAATCACTGGCTCAGGACCCTCATGGCAAACAGTTTGCCACGAATAAGGGCAAAATCAGAAGCCTGGTTTGACTCCGAGGACCTTGTGAATACAGAGGTCGACGTGCTCCGTAAGATGAACCTGGCTTTTAAAACCGGTTCAGAGGAGGAGGTCAAACCCAATAAAGGCAAGGTACTTGAGATGAAAGCCAGTGACGGAAGAAAGAAGGAATGGCGTTAGGAAGGGGTTAGTGCAGCAAAGGCAAGGACATGTTTCGGGTGTTGGAGGACGGGACACTGGAGGCGAGAGTGCCCGACCCAGAAAAAGGGGCAAGGCTGAGGGGATCCTCCAGTGCAAAAGGCACAGACTGTCGAGGCGAAGGGGGCGACCGGGGAACCGTTTGACGTTCTGGTGGCTGCTCTTCGGATGGTTTTTGTGCAGGAGAAAGGGAGGGTAGATGCTGCTGCGAGCAGTGTGATTCCCCACTGCTCCCGTATGCCCAACATCCTGACTAGAGCGCACCCAGCCTGAGTACCTGTGTCTGCTCGCGTACGATGAGTGGGGCAGACCTTGTGGGAAGATGGGGGTGGAGATGGTACATGGGAAGTACTTGGTGGACACTGGGGCCTCGAGCACAGTGATCTATTCAAGGGACCCGACCAACTCACCCTGGTCTAGCAGGGTCTCATTCAGTCCCGTGGGGTTCACAGGGAACGAGCAGGAGGGGGCAATGTCCAAACCTTTGGCCATAGATTTAGTATCCCTCCACACCAAGTGGAAATGCGTCCTAATAAAGTGGGAACAGCCAGGGTCAGGAGTCCTAGGGGCCAACTTTATGTTAGCCCATCATATAATAGTGGATTTGAGGAATCACTGCCTTTGGGGAGCGGTGAGCTCCAATAAGGAGGGAGAAGTTATAAGTAATCCCTAAGGACGGGGAAGGAAGGGGTAGTGTGTGCACGATGAAGCCTAAGGGGAGTTACGACCTGGAGCAATTGGTCAGTAATACCCCAGCCAAGTATCAGGCGAACGTGAGAGACAATCTCGCATCGTTCACCACGCACAAGCACGACTGTGGCCGGGTGACGGGGGTAGAAGTCCGAGTACACAGGGACCCCATGTCACGGCCACAGTATAATTTCCCCAGAGAGGCAGAAGCCGACTTGGAAATGGCACTGGGATCCGGGGTAGAACAGGAGGTGTTGAGGCCGATAGCCACCTACGTGAACTCACCACTCTGGCCGGTTAGGAAACCCGACCAGTCGTGGAGGGCCACCGTGGACTATCGGGTGTTCAATAAAAACATCCCAGCCTACGCGCCCACAGTCGCGGCTGTTGCTGATCTGATAGGGAGCATTCCAGCGACCGCAACCACTTTTACGGCGCTGGATATCGCCAATGGGTTTTGGTCGATTCCTCTAAAAACGGAAGACCAATACAAGTTTGCCTTTACTTTTGAAGGGCAACAGTACACCTGGACATGCCTTCCCCAGGGTTTTCATAACAGCCCTTCCATATTCCACCAATTTATGGAGGATGCCTTGAAGGGTTTTAGCCGACCTCAGCAGCTAGTACAGTAAGTGGACGACTTGCTTTTGTTCTCCGCTGAGGGGGAGGAGCATGGGCCACTGCTGGCCGAGCTGCTCGAGCTGCTGAGGGAGGCCGAGTTTAAAGTAAACCCAAAGAAAGCCCAGAACGGCTGCAAGGGAGTCAAATTCCTCGAGCTGGCGGTAAGGGCAGGGGAAAGGGCCATAGATGAGGCCAAAAGAAAGGCAGTACAGGAGTTACCAGCCCCCAAGGACGTAACAGGGGTGATATCCTTCCTGGGACTCACAGGGTACTGCAGGGATTTTATTGAGGGTTACACAGCCACGGCAGCCCCTCTGCTTCGGCTCCTCCACAAGGGAATCGGGTGGGAGCAGGACCAGAAGTGCCAGGAAGCGTTGACACGCCTCAAGGAGGATTTGCAGACAGCTCCCGCACTGTGGGCCGTCAACGGTGGGGAGGAAATCTTTTTAGAGGTAGCA
This sequence comes from Somniosus microcephalus, assembly GCF_052327205.1. Taxonomy (NCBI): domain Eukaryota; kingdom Metazoa; phylum Chordata; class Chondrichthyes; order Squaliformes; family Somniosidae; genus Somniosus; species Somniosus microcephalus. Next base: position 123,195,426 of record NC_140999.1, on the reverse strand, counting down.
GCCAGTAGGGATAGCTTGAGCACGGTGTTGCTCCGCAACACGGCAAGCTATGGCCCGTGGTCTACTCATCTAGGGTTCTCACCGAGGTAGAACGGGGATATTCCAACTGCGAGAGGCATCTCCTGGCCACGCATTGGGCCGTAAAGTGCTCACAGCTCTTTACGGGATTATCCCTGATAGTTCTACTCACCCACCATAGCCCCACTCAGATGTTGTTGGATGGGAGAATAAAGGACGGGACAGTGAGCAGTGCTCGCATTGCTCGCTGGACTTTATTGCTCTCGCAGATGAATCTGGGAGTGCAGGGGTTGACCAAGCCCAAGTTGGCAGTGAACATGATTTACCCAGGTACGGCCCACACGTGTATGGTTGAAAGGGTATGGGACGTGGATGTCGGGTTCCGGGCTGGGTTACACTTGACGGGCCGGGACATTTACGTGGATGGGTCCAGTCGGTAGCAAAGGGGGAGCGCTTCACCGGGTGCAGGATTTATGACCCCACGGCTAAGATAGCTAAGGCCCTTAAACTCTCCAGCATCCTGAGCGCTCAGCACGCCGAACTGGCAGCGGTGGTGTATGTGGTCACCCACCCCGACGAGTTCCCCACCCCCTAAACCATCTGCTCGGATTCCATGTTTACATGTAATTCGTGAACCGAGTACCTGGTTATCTGGGCTCGGCACGGTTTTAAATCCGTGGATGGGAAACCCCTAGCAACAGCACCGCTGCTAGGGAGGACTTTGGAGGGCACGGGCGCCTGGGGAGATCACTATATACATAAGGTCAAGGCCCAATCTAAGACAGAACCCAGAGGGGAAGGTAACCAAAGGGCCGACGAGTTGGCCAAGCAGGGGGCCAGGGAAGGAGAGTTCTGGGATCCCTATGAAGTAGGCCCAGTAGTAGCACAACGGGACAAAGGAGGAACACTGAGGGTAACTTTGGCCCCGAACTTAAAACAAGTCCAAGCCCAGGATCCCATCCTTAAGGCTATCCTGGGGAAGAAGGAAATGGGCGAACAGGTAGAGGGTCCGTTCGGAGCAGCGGACATTACTGTTAAAGAGGGGATGCTATTTAAAGGGGATTGGTGGATAGTTCCCAAGCGGTACCAGAGGGAATTCCTCCAGTTGGCCCACGGGGGCCCAGGAGCGGGACACCCAGGGCCAGAAACTACCTGGCAGAGGGTAGAACAGGCAGGGTGCTGGCTGCAAGTCAGGGAGGATGTCTGTGACTTTTGCGCGGACTGCCTGGTGTGCACAGCAAACAACCCCGATCCTCAGTGTAGGAAAGTCCCCATAGGACACACAAGGAGGGTAGAGGCACCATGGCAGTCCCTCCAGGTCGATTACATCGGACCACTACCCACCACACAGGCAGGTAACAAATACTGCCTAGTCCTGGTGGCGTGGAGATGCCGGAGTTGGACTGGGGTGGACAAATGTAAGAAGTCACACAACACCAGGTTATAGTCCAACAGCTTTATTTGAAATCACAAGCTTTCGGAGCGCTGCTCCTTCTTCAGGTGAAGTGGAGAAATGCATAAAGACACAGCTTATATAGTCAGAGAATCATATCAGATGTTTACAGGTAACCTTTCCAACTGCCATTTATCACACCTTGGCGGAGAGATAATCACAGCAGTCAAAGGTGTGAATGGTGTCCAAACAGGTCAGTCAGGGAAACATTACATCAAAGAACAATGAGGTGGGGTCACAAGGGGTCAAATATTGCAGATGCTGGGGTCTGATCAAAACTGATCAACAGACTGATCAAAACCTTCGATCCAGACCTTCAAAGCATCCTACATGCTCTCATCCCACGTATTCCCCGCGTGGGAGACTTCTACTGCCTCCCAAAGATACACAAAGCCAACACACCTGGATGTCCTATCGCATCAGGCAACGGAACCCTGTGTGAGAACCTCTCTGGATATGTCGAGGGCATCCTGAAACCCATCGTACAGGGAACCCCCAGCTTCTGTCGCGACACTACAGACTTCTTACAGAAGCTCAGCACCCACGGACAAGTTGAACCAGGAACACTCCTCGCCACGATGGACGTCTCGGCACTCTACACCAGTATCCCCCACGATGACGGCATCGCTGCGACAGCCTCAGTACTCAACACCAACAACAGCCAATCTCCAGACGCCATCCTACAACTCATCCGCTTCATCCTTGACCACAATGTCTTCACCTTCGACAACCAGTTCTTTACCCAAACACACGGAACAGCCATGGGGACCAAATTCGCACCCCAATACGCAAACATCTTCATGCACAAGTTCGAGCAAGACTTCTTCGCTGCACAGGATCTCCAACCAACGCTATACACCAGATATATCGACGACATTTTCTTCCTATGGACCCACGGCGAAGAATCACTGAAAAGACTACACGATAACATCAACAAGTTCCATCCCACCATCAAACTCACCATGGACTACTCCTCAGAATCAGTCTCATTCCTGGACACACGAATCTCCATCAAAGACGGACACCTCAGCACTTCACTCTACCGCAAGCCCACGGACAACCTCACGATGCTTCACTTCTCCAGCTTCCACCCTAACCACGTTAAAGAAGCCATCCCCTATGGACAAGCCCTGCGAATACACAGGATCTGCTCAGACGAGGAGGAACGCGATGGACACCTACAGACACTGAAAGACGCCCTTGTAAGAACGGGATATGACGCTCGACTCGTCGATCGACAGTTCCGACGGGCCACAGTGAAAAATCGCATAGACCTCCTCAGAAGACAAACACGGGACACAACCAACAGAGTACCCTTCGTCGTCCAGTACTTCCCCGGAGCGGAGAAACTACGCCATGTTCTTCGCAGCCTTCAACATGTCATTGATGATGACGAACACCTCGCTAAGGCCATCCCCACGCCTCCACTACTCGCTTTCAAACAGCCGCCTAACCGCAAACAGACCATCGTTCGCAGCAAATTACCCAGCCTTCAGGAGGACAGCGACCACGACACCACACAACCCTGCCACAGCAACCTCTGCAAGACATGCCAGATCATCAACACAGATACCATCATCACACGTGAGGACACCACCCACCAGGTACATGGTACATACTCATGTGACTCGGCCAACGTTGTCTACCTCATACGATGCAGGAAAGGATGCCCCGGAGCAGCACGGTGGCATAGTGGTTAGCACTGTTGCCTCACAGCGCCAGAGACCCGGGTTCGAATCCGGCCTGGGGCGACTGTCTGTGTGGAGTTTGCACATTCTCCCCGTGTTTGCGTGGGTTTTCTCCGGGTGCTCCGGTTTCCTCCCACAGTCCAAAGATGTGCGGGTTAGGTTGATTGGCTATGATAAATTGACCCTTAGTGTTAGGGGGATTAAATACGTGGGGTTACAGGGATAGGGTGGGATATGTGTTGGTGTTGGTGTAGGGGTTACGGGGATCGGGTGGGATATGTGTCGGTGCAGGCTCGATGGGCCGAAATGGCCTCTATCTGCACTGTGGGGTTTCTGTGATTTCTGTGATTTCTGTGATGGTACATCGGCGAGACCATGCAGACACTGCGACAACGGATGAACGGACACCGCGCAACAATCACCAGGCAGGAGTGTTCCCTCCCAGTCGGGGAACACTTCAGCAGTCAAGGACATTCAGCCTCCGATCTTCGGGTAAGCATTCTCCAAGGTGGCCTTCGAGACACACGACAACGCAAAATCGTCGAGCAGAAACTGATAGCCAAGTTCCGCACCCATGAGGACGGCCTCAACCGAGATCTTGGGTTCATGTCACGCTACATGTAACCCCACCTGATGCAGGGTCATCCAGGCTCGAGTCGACATTGGCTTGTTCTCTCTACACAGATGCGGCCGGACCTGCTGTGATTTCCAGCCAAAAAAAAAAAAAAAAAATGTTTTTTGTCTTTTTTTGTTGTTCATACAGACCCCAGCATCTGCAATATTTGACCCCTTGTGACCCCACCTCATTGTTCTTTGATGTAATGTTTCCCTGACTGACCTGTTTGGACACCATTCACACCTTTGACTGCTGTGATTATCTCTCTGCCGAGGTGTGATAAATGGCAGTTGGAAAGGTTACCTGTAAACATCTGACATGATTCTCTGACTATATAAGCTGTGTCTTTATGCATTTCTCCACTTCACCTGAAGAAGGAGCAGCGCTCTGAAAGCTTGTGATTTCAAATAAAGCTGTTGGATTATAACCTGGTGTTGTGTGACTTCTTACGTTAGTCCTGGTGGACATGTTCTCCAAGTGGGTGGAAGCCTTCCCTTGCCGAGCAGCCACGGCTTTGACGACGGCAAGGATTCTGGTAAAGGAAGTGTTCTCCCGGGAGGACTGCCACAGGTCATGGAGTCCGACCAAGGGAGTCATTTCACGGGGCAAGTAATGCAGGCCACCTTGAAGCTTTTAGTGATTGAGGGGAAGTGGCATGTGGATCACAACCTACAGTCATCGGGGGTTGTGGAGCGCTTTAACCGGACGATTAAAGAAAGTCTAAGGAAAGAGACAGGGTCGTCCCCGATAAAGTGGGATGAGGTCCTGCCGTTAGTTTTAATGGGTGCCCGGGCCAGCCTCTCCAGAAGCACAGGGTTTTCCCCGCATGAGCTCATGACCGGGAGTGTCATGTGCACCCCCACCCACGTTTTGGCACCAGTCCTAATGGAAGCCCAAGTTCGGGAAGTGAACTGGAACAAGTTTGTACAGAATCTGTATGATAAATTAAAACAGATTCACTGGCAAGCAGCCAGTAACATGAGGAACCAGCACCGGAAAAATCAGTTGCTGCTCGAGCCCCAGAAAACCCAAGAGTGGAAGGTGGGAGACCAGGTAATGGTACGGAACTATGCTCGGGTTGGGGCATTTGAGCCACTATACATGGGGCCGTATAGCATAGTGGACAAGGCAAGCCCCATGCTGTACGTGGTTAGACTCCCAAAATGCACAAAGTGGTTCCATATTAACCAGTGCAAGAGGTTTAACCCAGGGGAGAGAACAACAAAAGTAAAACGACACAAAGGCCCAATAATGAGCATGGTGGACGCGGGTCTTCCTCCCATGATTTGGGACGATGATGACCCGGTGGTCGGGACAGTAAGGAGGAGCAGTAGGGTCCCACGGCCGAGGATGCCTCCTTACACGCGAGAAGAGCCTTAGCGGGGGCAGCCGGCAACACGGGTAGTGATGTACATGGTCTTAATGTACATAGTTCTTGTATATAACGAAACCAGACCTGTGGAGGTAAACCCTCTCACAGAAAGAGATTGTTGTTTTTTGTTTCATAGGAAGCCGAGGACGGAATGGAGACAGTCCTGAGACTGAGCGTGATCTTGATGTTTGCCGGTACGGGGCACAGCAGGAGAGGGGACACCGAGTCGTCCCTCCTCTACGGCTGTACTGCAGGGGGGGGACCCACTGTGACTAAGGGAGGTAGGAGGGGGGATACAGATGGGATGGCAGCCTACTTCCACGAGGGAAGATGGCCAGGGTGGCTGGGATCCAATTCGACAAAATACTCCAGCCACGCTGGGTTCACTGTAACATTTGCATACTGAATTATCATTGGCCCGCAGGCATCTGTAAGGAATGCCTATTAAATTCACATGTGATCACATGCTGAGTTGTCAATGGCCTGCAGGCATCTGTAAGGGGTCCTAACTCCATCTTGTCCCCACTGTGCTGTATGATTGAGATCACAGACCTGATGCTGCATAAAAGAGTTTAAACTGTAATACTCCGTTGTCCTGCAATTTATTATTTAAGTACAAAGTGTGCAAAACAAGACATGGTGTCAGAAGTGGGATTTGAAATGGACATCGTTGGAGCTCCCTTACCTCAAATGAATTGGGAATCTTTGAACTTACCTAGAGAATGGAGCAAGTTCAAGCAACACGTGGAGTTGATGTTCTTGGGTCCACTGAAAAGCAAAGGGGAAGAAGAAAGATGCAGCTACCTACTCCTGTGGATCGGAGAAAAAGAGAGAGACATTTTTAACATATGGTCTCTCACCGTGGATGAAGCAAAGGTACTGAAAAGTTATTTTGACCATTTTGAAACATATGTGATGCCCAAGGCAAATACGATATTTGCTAGGTACAAGTTTCAGGAGAAAGTACAAGGAGCTAGTGAGTCGTTTGAACAGTTCGTGACTGAGTTAAAACTATTGGTAAAAGACTGTGAATATGCAGAAGATAAAGATGAGATGGTCAGAGACTGCATTGTGTTTGGAATACATTCAGCTAAAATGAGAGAGAAACTTTTGAATGTTGGGTCCGGGCTAACGCTGGACAAAGCTACAGACATAGCTAGATCGCACGAGATAGCCCAAGCACAGTTGAAAACCATAACCGGCGCCACGAGCAGCTCATGTGAACAGACAGTGCACATAGTTAATAGACACACACCAAAGAACACTGCCCAGAGAGCGTGTTTCAGAACAGAAAGAACAGAGAGAGTTCTAAAAATGGGCGACACAGACAAAATGCTTCAAAAACTGTGGATATTGTGGAAACAACTGGCATGGAGAAAAGGAGCACTGCCCCGCCAAAGGAAGGCAATGTGCTAAATGTGGTAAATGGAACCACTTTGCTAAAGTTTGCAGGACTGTTTTTGGAAGAGCAGTACACACAGTGAGTGACAGCCAAATGCCAGATAGAGAGCCAAATGCAAAGGAACTGTTTATTGATTCTGTGTCACAGGAAAAACAGATTTCAGAGACGGAGCAAGCCTTTGCCGATATTGAGATAGGAAAACAGGGCAAAGAGCTTAAGTTTAAACTAGACACTGGAGCTCAGGTTAATGTAATTCCTCTGAGTGAGTATCACATCTTGAAGGATGAGTGTGAGCTACAGCCCACCTCATGCAGACTGACTAGCTATGGGGGTGAGCAGCTCATTGTAAAAGGCACATGCGTGATGAGATGCAAGTACAAAGAAGGCGACATGATGTTGGACTTTTACAATGTTGACACTCAAGCACCTCCAGTGCTAGGTCTAAAGGCATGTTTAGACATGGACCTTGTCAAGCTAGTGCTATCATTGACAACACCAGTTGAGAAGCAGACAGTCATGGAGGAGTTTGCTGACGTTTTCAAAGGAATTGGACTATTCCCAGGTGAATGCACTGTTCACCTTGACCCAGCAGCAACCCCTGTGGTTTGCCAACCAAGAAGAATACCCCTTGCCCTATGTAGTCACCTGAAGGAGGGGCTGCAGAGCATGGAAAATACAGAAATCCTCGTCCAGGAAACAGAACCGACAGAGTGGGTCAACGCGTTAGTAGTGGTTGAGAAACCACGTACAGGCAAGCTCAGAGTCTGTCTCAACCCCAGAGATTTGAACAAGGCTATCAAACGTCCTCACTACCCTCTACCAACGCTAGATGACATCACACCCAAGCTAGTAGGAGCATGTTACTTCAGTGTAATGGACGCACGATCAGGATACTGGACTATCAAGCTCACGGAAGAGTCATCTAAGCTAACAACGTTCAACACACTATTTGGACGCTACCGATTTCTGCGTTTACCATTTGGTCTTATCTCAGCTCAGGATGAATTCCAGCGGAAGATCGACGAAACCTATGAAGGCCTCGACGGAGTAGTCGCAATCGTAGACGACATCCTCATCTATGGCAGGAATAGAGAGGAACATGACAGGAACCTCTGTGCGATGCTACAAAGATCACGGGAGAAAGGTATCCAGCTCAACCCCGAGAAAAGCATAATCGGATCCACCGAGATCAGTTATTTTGGGCATCGCCTCTCAACTGATGGCACTAAGCTGGATCCAGAGAAAATCTCCGCCATCAAGAAGATGGAGCCGCCGAAGAACCGCACAGATCTAGAGACAGTACTAGGCATGGTCAACTACTTAGCCAAGTTTGCCCCCAGCCTCTCCGAAATCAACGCACCCATGCGTCAATTGCTCAAACAATCCAATGAGTTCCTGTGGGACAAACAACATGACACAGCATTTCAGAAAATGAAAGACCTAATCACCAGAGAACCAGGACCAGTTCTTGCCTACTTCGACCCCAACAAAGAGCTCAGACTACAAGTGGACGCGTTAAAGTACAGACTAGGCGCAGTATTACTGCAAGAAGGAAAACCCATCGGCTACACTTCCAGATCTCTCTCAGACAGTGAAATCAACTATGCTCAAATTGAGAAAGAGTTATATGCAATTCTATTTGGATGTAAGCGTTTCCACCAGTACGTCTATGGCCAACAAGTCATTGTGGAATCCGACCACAAGCCCCTCGAGTCAATCATGAGGAAACCACTAGCCGCAGCCCTACCAAGGCTACAGAGAATGATCCTTCAGCTACAGAAGTACAACTTCACAATTATTCACCGTCCAGGCAAAGACATTCCTGTCGCAGACACGCTCTCCAGAAAGTCTCTTAGCTACCAGGACAGCAGCCTCAGTGAAGGCATGGATGTGCAGGTGCACATGGTGTACAACAGCTTACCTGTGAGTGACTCAAAACTGAAGGAGATCCGAGCAGGAACAGAGAAAGATGCACAATTCACACTGCTGAGCAAAGTCATACATGAAGGATGGCCTGAGGAAAGGAGGAAATGCCCTCAGAGCATATCTGAATTCTGGAACCACAGAGACGAACTGTCACAAATCAACAGAGTCGTCTTCAAAGGGGAGAAAATCATCATTCCTTCCAGTCTCAGAGAAGAGATGTTGACAAAAATTCATGCTGGACATATGGGCATGGAAAAATGCAAACAAAGAGCACGTGACATTATGTTTTGGCCTGGAATGTGCAAACACATTGAGGATATTGTTGGAAAATGTTCCATTTGTCAAGAACACCACCCATCAAATGTCAAAGAGCCCATGATACCTCACCGTATCCCAGGCAGGCCCTGGCAGGTCGTCAGCTGCAAGCAAGTGCATGCAAAACGTGTACAGAGACAGCAACACCAAAAGAGATACTATGATAGGTCAGCTAGACTACTGCCGCCGCTGCACAATGGAGAATCCGTCAGAATCCAGGAGCATGACTACGGGAAGCCAGCAGTCGTCATCCAGCCAGCTGACACTGAGCGATCGTATCACGTCCGCACCCCAGAAGGACAGGTGTACCGCTGCAATCGCAGGCACCTCCTGAACACCAAGGAACAACACCGTCATTCCGACGAGAGGATCTGTTCACATAGACACATAGACACATAGAAGATAGGAGCAGGAGTAGGCCATTCGGCCCTTCGAGCCTGCTCCGCCATTCAATGAGATCATGGCTGATCATCCAAATTCAGTACCCTGTCCCTGCCTTCTCCCCATATCCCTTGATCCCTTTAGCCTTAAGAAATATATCCAACTCTTTTTGAATATATTTAATGAACTGGCCTCCACCGCCCTCTGTGGCAGAGAATTCCACAGGTTCACCACTCTCTGGGTGAAGAAATTCCTCCTCATTTCAGTCCTAAATGGCTTACCCCTTATCCTTAGACTATGACCCCTGGTTCTGGACTCCCCGGCCATCATAAACATCCTTCCTGCATCTAGTCTGTCCAGGCCTGACAGAATTTTATAGGTTTTGATGAGATCCCCTCTCAATCTTCTAAACTCCAGTGAGTATAAGCCCAATCGACACAATCTCTCCTCATACGTCATTCCTGCCATCCCAGGTATCAGCCTGGTGAATCTTCGCTGCACTCCTTCCATGGCAAGAACGTCCTTCCTCAGGTAAGGCGACCAAAACTGCACACAATACTCAAGGTGCGGTCTCACCAAGACCCTGTACAACTGTAGCAAGACATCCTTGTTCCTGTACTCGAACCCTCTTGCTACGAAGGCCAACATACCATTTGCCTTCTTAACCGCCTGCTGCACCTGCATGCTTACCTTCAGCGACTGGTGCACAGGAACATCCAGGTCTCTTTGCACTTCCCCTTCTCCCAATCTATTGCCATTCAAATAATAATCTGCCTTCCTGTTTTTGCCACCAAAGTGGATAACCTCACATTTATCCACATTATAGTGCATTTGCCATGTTTCTGCCCAATCACCCAACCTGTCCAAATCATCCTGGAGCTTCACGACATCCTCCTCACAGCTTACCCTCCCACCCAGCTTTGTGTCATCTGCAAATTTGGAGATATTACATCCAATTCCCTCGTCCAGATCATTAATATATATTGTGAACAGCTGGGATCCTAGGACCGATCCTTGCGGTACCCCACTAGTCACTGCCTGCCACTCGGAAAACGACCCGTTTATTCCAACTCTTTGCTTTCTGTCCGCCAACCAGTTCTCTATCCAAGTCAATACCTTGCCCCCAATCCCATGTGCCTTAATTTTGCACGCTAATCTCTTATGTGGGACCTTATCGAAAGCCTTCTGAAAGTCCAAATACACCACATCCACTGGTTCTCCCTTATCTATTTTACCAGTTACATCCTCAAAAAATTCCAGTAGATTAGTCAAGCATGATTTACCTTTTGTAAATCCATGTTGACTTTGTCCGATCCTGTCACTGCTTTCCAAGTGCTCTGCTATTACATCTTTTATAATAGATTCTAGCATTTTCCCCACTACCAATGTCAGGCTTACCGGTCTATAATTCCCCGCTTTTTCTCTACCACCTTTTTTGAATAGTGGGTAACATTAGCTACCCTCCAATCCATGGGTACTGTTCCAGAGTCTATCGCATTCTGGAAGATGACCAGCAATGCATCTACTATTTCTAGGGCCACTTCCTTAAGTACCCTGGGATGTAGATTATCAGGCCCTGGGGATTTATCGGCCTTCAGTCCCATCAATTTTCCTAACACCATTTCCCTACAAATACTGATTACTTTCAGTTCCACCCTTTCATCAGACCCTATGTTCCCCGGCATCTCTGGGAGGTTATTTGTGTCCTCCTTTGTGAAGACAGAACCAAAGTATGAATTTAGTTGGTCTGCCATTTCTTTGTTTCCCATTATAAATTCCCCTGATTCTGACTGCAAGGGACCTACGCTTGACTTCACCAATCTTTTTCTCTTCACATATCTATAAAAGCTTTTACAGTCAGTTTTTATGTTCCCTGCTAGCTTACTCTCATATTCTATTTTCCCTTTCTTAATTAATCCCTTTGTCCTCCTTTGTTGAATCCTAAACTGCTCCCAATCCTCAGGATTATTGCTTTTTCTGGCCAATTTATATGTCGTCTCCTTGGATCTTATGCTATCCCTAATTTCCCTTGTTAGCCATGGTTGAGTCACCTTTTTTGTTTTATTTTTATGCCAAAATGGGATGAACAAATTCTGTAGCTCATCCATTCGGTCTTTGAATGTTTGCCATTGCCTATCCACTGTCAACCCTTTGAGTGCATTTCCCCAATCAATCCTACCCAACTCGCTCCTCAGACCATCGTAGTTTCCTTTATTTAAATTGAGGACCCTAGTCTCTGAGTCAACTACTTCATTCTCCATCTTAATGAAGAATTTGATCATATTATGATCGCTCCGACCCAAGGGGCCTCGTACAACAAGATTGCTAATTAATCCTTTTTCATTACACAATACCCAGTCTAAGATGGCCTGATCTCTGGTTGGTTCCTCGACATATTGGTCCAGGAAACCATCCCGTAAACACTCCAGGAATTCCTCCTCCACAGTATTGTTACTAATTTGATTGGCCCAATCTATATGTAGATTAAAGTCACCCATGATGACTGCTGTGCCCTTATTGCACGCTTCTTTAATTTCCCTTTTCATCCCATCCCCAACCTCCGCCTTACTGTTGGGAGGTCTATATACCACTCCCACTAATGTTTTTTTCCCCTTAGTATTTCTCAATTCTTCCCATACAGATTCCACATCATCAGAGCTAATATCCTTCATTACAATTGTATTAATCCCTTCTTTAACCAGTAATGCTACCCCACCTCCCTTTCCTTTTTGCCTATCTTTTCTGAATATCAAATACCCCTGGATGTTGAGTTCCCAGTCTTGGCCATCCTTGAGCCACGTTTCCGTAATCCCAACCAAATCATATTTGTTTACCTCTATTTGCGCAGCCAATTCATCCACCTTATTACAAATGCTCCTCGCATTAAGACACAAAGCCTTCAGGCTTGTTTTTTTAATGCTCTTAGACCTATTAGAATTATTATTTACTGTGGCCACGTTTGATTTAAACCGTTGATTTCTCTGACTGCCACTTTTGTTTTTCTCCTTCCTATCTTTTGCTTTTATCCCTGTTTCCCTTTCCTCTGTCTCCCTGCTCAGGTTCCCAACCCCCTGCCATTTTAGTTTAAACCCCCCCGAACAGTGCTAGCAAACCTCCCCACAAGGATATTTGTCACGCTCAACAGAGTGTGATGAACAGAGCAATACACAAAACACATCATACCTACCTGAACCTAAACCTGAACCTGATTTATTGACCGATTCAGGAGCATGCTCAGTTCCATATCACACAAGGTCGGGACGAGAGGTCAAGCCTAGAGTTATCCTTGACTTGTGAACTGTCAAAGGGTGTAGGTGGATTGCTGCCCTAAAAAACAAAACTGTACATCATTATTGAAACATTGAGATGTTTTCAGTGCTAGTTAAATGCTGAGTTTACTTATGTTTATGCTACCGAGAACATTATGTAGAAGAAAGGTTTAAAAGTAATGCATAACATTTTTCTTTCAAAAGAAAGGGGATGTAACATTTGCATGCTGAGTTGTCATTGGCCTGCAGGCATCTGTAAGGGGTCCTAACTCCATCTTGTCCCCACTGTGCTGTATGATTGAGATCACAGACCTGATGCTTCATAAAAGAGTTTAAACTGTAATACTCCGTTTTCCTGCAATTTATTATTTTTGTACAAAATGTGCAAAACAAGGAACTATGCCCGGGTAGGGGCATTTGAGCCACTGTACATGGGGCCGTATAGCATAGTGGACAAGGCAAGCCCCATGGTGTACGCGGTTAAACTCCCAAAACACACAAAGTGGTTCCATATAAACCAGTGCAAGCAGCTTAACCCAGGGGAGAGAACACAAAAGTAAAACGACACCAAGGCCCAATAATGAGCATGGTGGACGCGGGTCTTCCTCCCATGATTTGGGACGATGGACCCGGTGGTCGGGACAGTGAGGAGGAGCAGTAGGGTCCCATGGCCGAGGATGCCTCCTTACACGCGAGAAGAGCCTTAGCGGGGGCACCCGACAACTCGGGTAGTGATGTACATGGTCTTAATGTACATAATTCTTGTATATAACGAAGCCAGACCTGTGGAGGTAAACCCTCTCACAAAAAGAGATTGTTGTTTTTTGTTTCATAGGAAGCCGAGGACGGAATGGAAACAATCCTGAGACTGAGCGTGATCTTGATGTTGGCCGGAACGGGGCACAGCAGGAGAGGGGACACAAAGTTGTCCCTCCTCTATGGCTGTACTGGGGGGACGGACCCACTGTGACTAAGGGAGGTAGGAGGGTGGACACAGATGGGATGGCAGCCTACTTCCACGAGGGAAGATGGCCAGGGTGGCTGGGGTCCAATTCGACGAAATACTCCAGCCACGCCGGGTTCACGTACAGGGAGGCTTCCCTACCATGTTCCCAACTGAAGATCACAGCCACACGGGTTATGGTGACCGAGGGCAAGTGCGTGTGCTTAAGATGCAAGGGACACATTCCCCTGGGACAGTGGTGGTGGCTTAGAAAATTGAGTCAGGACAAGGGGAACAGGTCAGCGGACTGGGAAAGACTGGGGAACGACACGTACCTACAGATCACGGGGACGAAGGGGGGAGTGGAAGTGTGCTGGAACAAGTGGTAGAAGGAGGAACGGGAATTTATGTGTGTGTGTGGGGGTCAGAACGGATCTGCCCAGCCGGTGTGTCGATTGCTTTCATACGACAATGGCAGGATTCCGGGGCTGGTATGGGATGGGATTGGAGTTTGGATGCTTCCGTAGTCCCAGACCCTCCCAACACAATAAATTCCACGGAACTGGTAGTGCACGATAAGAAGCCCCTGCCCACAGCCCCACTGGTACAGGAGAGAAAAGTTAGGTGTCCTGCCACCACACCAGGCCCAGGGAATGGTTTAGTTCTAGTCCCGACCGGGAAGGTTTTATTCCAGGATGTACATTACGCGGCCGCGTCGGTCATCTTAAATTTAACCCGGGTGCAGCTGCCCGAGTGGTGTCCGAAGGAGACTGAGCAGTTTTATGAAGCCCTTATTAAAGAAATGTTCCGCCAATTTCTCGAGCTCAGCTATGGGGATGTGAGTCGGGAGAAACTGTATGGCATGTGATGTAAGAAAAAGGAGTCTCACACATTAAGTAACTTTAAAGTAAGCTTTAAGCAAATTATAATCACACTATATACAGGAGAGGTCTTCACCATGCCTCTGGTAGAAGCCCCTTACAATACTGAACAGTTCAGTATTTATACCAGTCCAACAGGAAGTGATGTATGACAGGAAGTGATGTATGTACAAAGTTCACAGTTCATAGTTTCACAGTTCACAGTTCACAGGAAGTGACACATAACTTCCCAGAAGTTATCATTATTATCACATTCTTCCCTCCTGCAGGATTAGAAGGCTGTGGTCTTCCTTTTGTTCCGCAGCCGCCGAACGAGGAAGAGTTGCACCCATTTGGGTTCCCGTCGTAGAGGGTCGCTGGTCCGCTTACATGCGGTTGGCCATTGGTCAGAGTCTGTGTGGCCTGGATTACCCTGTGAAGGGTCGGGGAGGTCATGGCTTCGCGTACGAGCCCCAATAGGTTCAAAGTCGGTCTGCCTCTGTTCAGAGGGAGGTGCAGAGCTGGTCTGTGGCGGATCAGTACTTTCGTGCGCGGTACTGGGAGGATCGCAACTTTGAGTACGTGGTTCTACCGGCACCAAGCTAGTTGGTGTCCGATCAGGATCCTGGAGAGGGGTACCCGATAGGTTCCAAGAGTTTCCTGGTGAAATACCATCACCCGATGTCCCACTAGGTCCTGGTGGGCAGGGAGCCAGATCCCGTAATGATACGGTAGATTCTCGGCCGTCGGGATATCGTATGTTTGCATAGGTGGGGTTGGCATCGGTTAGTTCGACCTCATCTACGAGAGGGTCATTTTTAGACGTCCGAACGTATCTTCGGAGTAGAACAGGTCCAGGAGTAGTTAGCCATGACGGGAGTGATGTCCCATGAGATGAGCGACGCTGGAATCCAAAGAACCGCTCATGAGGTGTAGTATTTGTGGCTGTAGAAAGAAGGGACCGTATAGAGTGCAATGTATCCGGAAGCACTGCTTCCCATTGCTGGTCTGGTAGGCCCCGAGATCTTAAAGCAAGACGTACGGAATTCCAGATGATACTGTTATACCTCTCTACCTGCCCATTTCCGATGGGATGGTATGGTGTTGTTTTGCTTGTAGCAACTCCCCGTTCTGAAAGGTAGTCCTTGAGTTCCTTTGACATAAAGGATGGACCCCGATCTGAGTGAATATAAGCCGGCATGCCACAGAGAGAAAATACCTGCTCAAGGCAACAGATCACTGTGGACGCCAGCATATTGGAGCAGGGGAAGGCAAATGGAAAACGTGAATATTCATCAATCATGGTGAGCAAATATGTGTTCCGAGTGGAAGAGGGCACTGGGCCCTTAAAATCGATGCTAAGTCATTGCATCGGTTGGGTTGCGTGTATGAGCATACCATCTGAGGGGCGGAAGAACTGAGGTTTTAATTCCGCACAAAGCCGGCATTCTGAGCATATTTTCTTTACATCTCTAGTAGAAAAAGGGAGATTCCGTGATCGTACGAAATGTAGCATGCGCGTAACGCCAGGATGACAATCCATTTTGGACATCTATGAGAGTAGAGGATGACATAGCAGAGCAGAATGCCTGTGTGAGGGTGTCCGGGGCCACATTCTCCTTGCCAGGTCGATAGTGAATGGTATAACCAAAAGAGGCCAGTTCCATCCTCCAAAGTTGTATTTTATTATTCTTAATTTTGGTTCGTTTCCGATTATCGAGCATGAAGGCGACTGATCGCTGGTCCGTGATTAATGTAAAGTGCTGGCGAGCTAGAAAATGGTTCCACTTCCGTACTGCCTCTATGATGGCTGTGGCTTCCTTCTCAACCGGAGGATAATGTAGCTCGGCACCTTGTAAGGTCCTGGACATAAATGCTACAGGACGACCTTCCTGATTTAGAGTAGCCGAGATCGCCACCTCCGAGGCATCACATTCGACTATGAAAGGGAGATTCTCATCGATGGAGTGAAGAGTTGCTTTCTCCAACTGTTTTTTGAGAAGGTTAAAGGCTGCAACAGCCGCTGTTTCCAATGGAAATGATCTAGCATGCAGCAAGGGTTGGATTTTGTCTGAAAAATGAGGAATCCATTTAGCGTAGTATGCAAACAGACCGAGAGCCCGACGTAAAGAAGTCGGATTCTTAGGTGACGGGAGCTCTTGGAGCGGGCGAAGTCTTTCTGGGTCTGGCTTAATGATACCGTTGCCTACGCAGTAGCCAAAGATGTTGATGGTCGGTTGCGACTCAACAGACTTAGATTCATTCAAGGTTAAGTTACGGCGATGGAGGGCATCCCGAAATTTTTGGAGGTTGGCGTCGTGTTCCTATTGATTGTGACCTGCAATCGTAATGTTATCAAGATAGGGAAAAGTGTCCCTTAGGTTTTCCTGTTTAACCAGGCCATCCATTGCCCATTGGAAGACAGCCACTCCATTAGTAACCCCGAATGGGAGGCGACGAAATTGGTACAGCCGTCCATTAGCCTCAAAGGCCGTGTACTGCTTATCTGAGACCTTCAAGGGTACCTGATGATAGGCACTTTTTAAATCGTAAGTTGAGAACACTTTGTATTCGGCCAGTTTATTAACCATATCATCAATGCGTGGCAATGGGTAGGCGCCCAAGTCAGTATATTGATTGATGGTTTGCGAATAATCAATGCATAGTCGTCGTTTGTGAGGTTTTAGAGGGTTCTTGACAATGACGACTTGAGCCCGCCAGGGCGACGAACATGGTTCAATGATATCCTCTGCTAGAAGTCGAGAGATTTCAGCCTCAATAAAAGACTGGTCTTCCTGATTAAAGCGCCGCGATTTCGTTATTATTGGTTTGCACCGAGGCGGAATACTGGCAAATAATGAGGTTCATCAAGTGAAGCTGCTGACAATGCACAAAACGGTAATTTAGACGGTATATTAGAAATAGTAAGTCCAGGTTTGGATCCGCCGAACTCAATGGTGAGTTTCTTATGCTGTTTTTGGAAATCCAGCCCTAAGAGGAGATCACTACATAAGTCCTTGAGCACCGAAAGTCAGGTGGAGGGATACAGGCGACCATTAAGTGTCATATCAACAACACAAAAGCCGGAGGTTCTGGTATTAAGTGATGACTGAGCCATCGCAATTGCCTGGTCCGATGGGAAGACATGTAGTTTCAATTTCGCAACAATCTGTTCTTTAATGAAACTATCAGTACTTCCTGAGTCAATTAAGGCATCTAAGGTATGCCCTTTAATGGAAACTTTTGTAGCTGCATGAAACAGATTCTGTGGGCAAGCAGCTGTAATTGGTGTCGTTGCACAGAGAGTGGCTGAAACTCTCGGTGTGCTTCTTCGGGAGAGAGCTCGAGGGGACGCTTGATAGGTCCTAGCTGGAGCATCTCGATAGGCCCTAATTGGGGCAGTTCGGTAGGCCTTAGCTGGATAGGCCCTCGTAAAGGCTTTTGATTGGCAAACTTTAGCAAAGTGTCCTTTTTTTTTGCAATAACTGCAGATTGTATTGCGAGCAGGGCAGAATTTCCTAGGGTGAAAAGCATCTCCACAAAAGAAGCATTCCTTCCTGGATTGCCAAGAGGCTGCTAAAGTGGGGTCATCCTCCTCTTCATCAGAATTATCAGAATTAGATTCCTCCATGATAGGGTTCACCTGAGACCACTTGAATTGCCTGGTTGCAGTTACAGCAGCAGATCGAGATCTGGGCAGCTGATAGAGGTCTGCATTTTTCTTTGCCAAATCCAGAGAACAAGCTAGGTCAAAAGCTTTTTGTAGCTCAAGTGTTTTACTTTCTAGTAGACACTGGCGTATAAATGGAGAGGCAATCCCGCAGATGAAAGCATCACGAATCATTTCTTCGCGGTACAGCTCAGCTGAGGCTGCCTGAAAGTTACAATCTATGCTGAGCCTGCGAAGTTCTTGAAGGAATTCGTCAATCGATTCCCCTGGCCCTTGTCGGGCTGTGGCCAGTAGATGTCTAGCATAGACCTCATTTGGAGTCTTGGCATACAGTTTCTTAAGTGCCCGAATCACCTCATCGTAATTATCCCATTCATCAACATATTCAAACACTGTTGGGGTCACATAGTTGATAAGCATCCTCAGTTTAGTAGGAGCAGTCGCTTTACATTCATCAAGGAAATTCTCAAAAGTACGGTACCAATGCTTCCATACCTTGCCAGCTGCTGGTGTGTTTGGGTCCAAGTCCAGACGAGTAGGTTTAAGGAGGTTTTCCATGATGGGTGGTTCCCTGGATCCTTAACTCCGAGTTTGTCCGAAGGTCTAGTATTTGTGAGTGTAAATACTAAGTTGCTTAAATTGATGTAAGAAAAAGGAGTCTCACACATTAAGTAACTTTAAAGTAAGCTTTAAGCAACTTATAATCACACTATATACAGGAGAGGTCTTCACCATGCCTCTGGTAGAAGCCGCTTACAATACTGAACAGTTCAGTATTTATACCAGTCCAACAGGAAGTGATGTATGACAGGAAGTGATGTATGTACAAAGTTCACAGTTCATAGTTTCACAGTTCACAGTTCACAGGAAGTGACACATAACTTCCCGGAAGTTATCATTATTATCACAGCATGGATGCGTACGATAAAGGCAATCCGGGTAGACAAAGGCGAGGGACAGTTAATGACATGGCCACAGCTTTTAGCACGGGGACGTCCCTCGTCGATAGTATGGATGATATCCAGCTGCAGATGGAGATTAATAGTTTAAAAAACCGGCTGCGAAAGATAATGGAGGAAGGGAATGAGGTGGAAGGTTCTGAGCTAAAAGAAGACCAGGCGATGACCATTCATTTAAAAGAGGTCATCGCTGAGCTGGAGACACATGCCAAGACCATCAACGATTAGATACAGGAGGACAGGAATGCCTCGGCACAGGCAGCTAGAAGTGATGCGTGTGTGTTGTACGGTGCATGGTTGCTAAACGAGGGATGCAGTAATCTGGAGGACTTACAACAAGGTCGCATCCCGTCATGGGTTAGCAACCGGCACCTCACAGCGCTCAGCCAGTATCATAATTCGATGAGCCCGTGTCAGCTCCGATTAGCTTCTGAGCCTACCCAGTCCTAGTTGATTGCGGACGGTCCAACCACACGGTTATGGGGATTGTGCTGCGGATGCCAAGGATGCTTGATATTCCAGTGGGGACATTGAAATATCAAAGGGCGGCCTGCTCCTATCTTCTATGTTTCCATGTTTCTATGTTCTGCGTGTATTATATAGTGTATAGTATCATAGAAACATAGAAGATAGGAGCAGGAGTAAGCCATTCGGCCCCTCAAGCCTGTTCCGCCATTTAATGAGATCATGGCTGATCATCCAAATTCAGTACCCAGTCCTTGCTTTCTCCCCATATCCCTTGATCCCTTTAGCCTTAAGAAACTTATCTAACTCCTTCTTGAATATATTTAATGAATTGGCCTCAACTGCCTTCTGTGGTAGAGAATTCCACAGGTTCACCACTCTCTGGGTGAAGAAATTCCTCCTCATCTCTGTCCTAAATGTCTTACCCCCTATCCTTAGACTGTGAGCCCTGGTTCTGGATTTCCCCGCCATCGGGAACATCCTTCCTGCATCTAGTCTGTCTAGTCCTGTTAGAATTTTATAAGTTTCAATGAGATCCCTTCTCATTCTTCTAAACTCCAGCGAACATAAGCCCAATCGGCCCAATCTCTCCTCATACATCATTCCTGCCATCCCAGGTATCAGTCTGGTGAATCTTCACTGGACTCCCTCCATGGCAAGAACATCCTTCCTTAGATAAGGCGACCAAAACTGCACACAATACTCAAGGTGTGGTCTCACCAAGGCCCTGTACAACTGCAGCAAGACATCCTTGCTCCTGAATACAAATCCTCTCGCTATGAAGGCCATCATACCATTTGCCTTCTTAACCGCCTGCTGCACCAGCATGCTTACCTTCAGCGACTGGTGCACAAGGACACCCAGGCCTCGTTGCACTTCCCCTTCTCCCAATATATTGCTGTTCAGATAATAATCTGCCTTCCTGTTTTTGCCACCAAAGTGGATAACCTCGCATTTATCCACATTATACTGCATCTGCCATGCATCTGCCCAATCACCCAACTTGTCTAATTCATACTGGAGTTTCTCTGCATCCTCCTCACAGCACACACTCCCACCCAGCTTTGTGTCGTCTGCAAACTTGGAGATATTACAGTTAGACTATCCTTTATCCGAACTTCCGAAAACCGAAAACCTCTAAAAACTGAAAGTTTTTTCATTCAGCGTAAGTCGTGCACACGACGCCGACCCCCGCCCCCGACCCCCCGCCGACCCTCCCGCCGACGCCGACCCCCGCTGACCCCCACCCCCAACCCCCCGCCGACCCCCCCGCCGACGCCGACCCCCGCTGACCCCCACCCCCGACCCCCCGCCGACGCCGACCCCCGCCGACCCCCACCCCCCGCCGACCCCCGCGCCGACGCCGACCCCCACCGGCCCCCCCGCCGACACCGACCCCTGCAGACCCCCACCCCCGACCCCCCGCCGACCCCCACCCCCGACCCCCCGCCGACCCCGACCCCCACCCCCGACCCCCCGCCGACCCCCCCGCTGACGCCGACCCCCACCGCCGACCCCCCCCGCCGACGCCAACCCCCACCCCCGACCCCCCGCCGACCCCCACCCCCAACAAATTTCCCAGTCTTATAAAATACCTTCTGAAATCCGAAATTTTCCCAAAACCGAAACACGGCTGGTTCCGAGGTTTTCGGATAAAGGATAGTCTACCTGTACATCTAGTTTCCTCATCTAGATCATGAATATATATATGGTGAATAGCTGGGGTCCCAGCACTGATCCCTGCGGTACCCCACTAGTCACTGCCTGCCACTCGGAAAAAGAGCTGTTTATTCAAACTCTTTGCTTCCTGTCTGCCAACCAGTTCTCTATCCAAATCAGTACAGGTAGACTACCCTTTATCCGGACCTCCGAAAACCGAAAACCTCTAAAAACCGAAGGTTTTTTTGGTCAGCGTAAGTCGTGCGCACGACATGACCAGAGTGGCGCACGACTTACAGGCCTAGCCGGATAAGGGATAGTGTAGCATTTTTCCGCGCTTCTGAAAACCGAAATCTTTATCCGCACATCCGAAACCAGAAAACCTCTGAAAGCCGAAAGTGGAGCAAAGCATGACTTCTGAAAACCGAAATGCGCATGACCACGACCCCCGCCGACCCCCACCCCCGACCCCCCGGCCGAACCCGACCCCCACGACCCCCGACCCCCACCGACCCCCGACCCCCCCGCCGTACCCCACCCCCGCTGAACCCCACCCAATTTCGGATAAGAGATAATGGGCTAGATTTTCAGTATAGACAGTTTTGGGGCGCTAACCTTAGCACCCGCCCGAAGTTAGCGCCCGCCCCAAAGTAGCGCCCCGTTGCCGGAAATTCAGTGGCTTCGCCCTAAGAGGTTGGTGGAGCGCTAAAAGAGGCGTTCCACTACTATCTTTAGGCGCTAAGCCGGCGGTGCAGAGCGCAACACCCGAGCTCGGGCGCAGCGCACGGCAGACACTCTGGTGCCAGTGAGCTCTTAAAGGGGAAGGGTGCATGTGTTTTTTTTCAAAGGCAGAGTCTGGGGGGGAAAACAGGAGGAGGAGGAGGAGGAGGAGGTGGAGGAGGTGGTGGTGGTGGTGGACATAAATACACCGTTCACAACAAGACACTGGAGCCTTCCACACAACACATGCAGAGTGCCTTTTATAGTGCAGGAGGAGTGCCCTTTAATTTGCGCTCCCCAGGGTGTGTTGCGTTCCATTTTACAAACGCTCTGGACGCCAGCAGCACAATGGGGCGGTCCGACTGAAGTTTGGATTCGGGGCGGCCAAAGGGCGTTGCACGAGGATGTGACGTCATTTTCTGCGCGCGCATCCGGGCGGCCGCTAAACTTTGCGCCGGCGCTAACGGGCAACTTAATTTGGGGCGGGGCGCAAACTGCGCTGCGCCCGGGCGCTACACGCATAGCGCCCGAAAATCACTTCTCTTAAGGCGCTAACTGTTGGCGCAATCAACTGAAAATCTAGCCCAGTGTACCATCCTTTATCCGCACATCCGAAACCAGAAAACCTCTGAAAGCCGAAAGTGGCGCAAAGCATGACCCGACGCTGCCGATGCTTGACCCACGCAGGTGTTATGCTGCTCTGTGTGATATTTGCTGCTCTCTTAGATATTTGCTGCTATTTGCTGCTCTCTTAGATATTTGCTGCTCTCTTAGATATTTGCTGCTCTCTTAGATATTTGCTGCTCTCTTAGATATTTGCTGGCTTTTAACAATTTGTGAAAATGCTAAAAAGAGCTGCAGATACCCCAATGGGTAACAGTGAGAAGCAGAGAAGGAAGCATCGCTCATTATCGATATCGCAGA
This sequence comes from Somniosus microcephalus, assembly GCF_052327205.1. Taxonomy (NCBI): domain Eukaryota; kingdom Metazoa; phylum Chordata; class Chondrichthyes; order Squaliformes; family Somniosidae; genus Somniosus; species Somniosus microcephalus. The sequence goes on along the minus strand of NC_140999.1, from coordinate 123,172,786 downwards.
AAGTGGAGTTATTGCAGAAGCTTGATCGTGGTGTGTCTGTGCGACATCTTACTGAAGAATATGGTGTGGGAAGTACCACCACCGTATATGACTTAAAGAAACAGAAAGACAAGTTGTTGAAATTTTACACTGACAGTGATGACCATAAACTAATGAAAATTAGGAAAACATTGCATAGGGCAAAAAATGAAGATCTTGACCGTGTGCTGATTGAGTGGATTCGACAACGCAGAGGTGAACGTGTGCCACTGACTGGTTTGATGGTCATGAAGCAAGCTAGAATATACCATGAAGAACTGAACATTGAAGTTGAGTGTGAATATTCAGAAGGTTGGCTGCATAAATTTAAGAAGCGCCATGGTATAAGATATCTGAAAATCTGTGGTGAAAAAGCTTCTGCTGATCATGAAGCAGCTGAAAATTACATAGATAAGTTTGCAAAAATAATATCGGATGAAAACCTCGGTCCTGAACAAATTTACAATGCTGATGAAACAGCTCTGTTCTGGCGCTACGTTCCTAGAAAAACATTAGCAACGGCTAATGAGAGTGCACCAGCAGGTTTTAAGGATGCTAAGGACAGGTTGACTGTTCTTGGGTGTGCCAATGCTGCAGGCACACACAAGTTAAAGTTGGTAGTGATTGGAAAAAGCCAACATCCGAGATGTTTGAAAGGTGTATGCAATTTACCTGTGCATTATTATGCGAGCAGGAAAGCATGGGTAACCAGAGGAATATTTTCTCACTGGTTCAATAACCACTTCGTACCAGCGACACGAGCTCATTGCAGGCAAGTTGGACTGGAAGAAAACTGCAAAATTTTATTGTTCCTGGACAACTGCTCCGCACATCCCCCTCCTGAACTTCTTGTGAAAAGTTATGTTTTCGGCATTAACTTTCCCCCTAATGTGACATCTTTAATATAGCCTTGTGACCAAGGAATTTTACGCTCCATGAAGAGCAAGTATAAAGACGTTTTTTTGAACTCTATGCTTGATGCAATCAACAGAGGCGAAGGAATCCAAAGCTTCCTGAAAGAATTCAATGTTAAGGATGCCATTTATGCAGTTGCTAATGCTTGGAACGATGTTGACAAACCAACATTAAAAAATGCTTGGCACAGACTTTGGCCTTCAACGATGTTTCTTGAAGATGGACCTGCAGATGACGAGTTTGAAGGATTTCCTGTCAGTCAGGAGAAGATGATGATATCAAACCTCCTCACTTACGCCAAAGGTTTATCATCCGAAAGTGTAAATACGTTAGAGGAAGCTGACATCGAAGAAGTGCTGAACATTGACAATGATGCACCTGTTGTGAATTTGTTGAGTGATGGGGAAATTGCTGAAATGGTGTTAAATAAAGACAAGCATGAGGACAGTAGTGATGATGATGATGACATTGTGAACACAGGTGAAAAAATCCCCATAGACGATATGGTGACAATGTGTGATCAGTTAATTGCTGGCCTTGAAAAATGTGCATTTATCAGTGAGCAAGAGATTATGCAAGTTTACTCAATTAAAGAGAGACTGCTTAGACAGAAACCAATGTTAATGAGACAGATGACACTGGAAGAAGTCTTTAAAAAGGCCGTCTGTCGTAGTCATGCTTCATCACTTGAGAATCCTGTTCCTGGCCCATCTTCAGATGTCCAACTCCAACCTGATGACAATGATGACAACACTGATGTACCATCTTCTCCAAGATCCTCAAGCCAGATGTAATGTACCTTTATTGCATGTTTATGTACAGGTATTTAGCTTAGTTTGTACCTGTACATGTTTGAAGTTTTACTGAATGTTTTCCTTACAAATAAACTGTACTACAGTATTTATCCCTGTAACTACAGTATTTATAGTCATTATTTTCGGATAAGGGATAGTGTATCCTTTATCCGCAATCCCGAAAAACGAATTACCTCTGAAAACCGAAGTGTTTTCGCGCACCTTCCGAAAACCGAAATTTTCCTAAAACCGAAACACGGCTGGTCCCGAGGTTTTCGGATAAAGGGTAGCCTACCTGTACCTTACCCCCAATCCCATGTGCTTTAACTTTGCACGCTAATCTCTTATGCGGGATCTTATCGAAAGCCTTCTAAAAATCCAAATACACCACATGCACTGGTTCTCCCTTATCTATTCTACCAGTTACATCCTCAAAAAATTCCAGTAGATTAGTCAAGCACAATTTACCTTTTGTAAATCCATGTTGACTTTGTCCGATCCTGTCACTGTTTTCCAAGTGCTCTGCTATTATATCTTTTATAATGAACTCTAGCATTTTCCCCACTATCGATGTCAGGCTTACCGGTCTATAGTTCCCCATTTTCTCTCTATCACCTTTTTTAAATAGTGGGATTACATTAGCTACCCTCCAATCCATGGGAACTGTGCCAGAGTCTATAGAATTTTGGAAGATGACCAGCAATGCATCTACTATTTCTAGGGCCACTTCCTTAAGTACCCTAGGATGTAGATTATCAGGCCCTAGGGATTTATCGGCCTTCAATCCCATCAATTTCCCTAACACCATATATTAACGATTGGAGGAAGGGACCGAGTGCAACATATCCAAGTTTGCCGACAATACAAAGATGGGAGGGAAAGCAGTGAGTGAGGAGGACATAAAAAACCTGCAAAAGGACATAGACAGGCTAAGTGAGTGGGCAGAGATTTGGCAGAGGCAATATAATGTTGGAAAGTGTGAGGTTATGCACTTTGGCAGAAAAAATCAAAGAGCAAGTTATTATCTAAATGGAGAGAAACTGCAAAGTGCTACAGTACAAAGGGATCTGGGGGTCCTGGTGCATGAAACACAAAAAGTTAGTATGCAGGTGTGGTAAACCACTGTTATTGTTATTCACTGTTGTTGTTGTTGCTGCACACTGTTGTACCTATGCATGCCTCAACATGTCTCGGCTGGTTCCACTCACAGGCCCAGGTATAAAGGTGATTGACCTGCAGCCCCCTGCCTTCTTGGAACCCAGTCAACCACGAGAGGCATGCTCTGTTCTTTGCTAATAAAAGCCTTTAGTTACTCTCCTAACTCTCCGTCTTTTATGAGTAATTGATAGCGCATCAATTTTATTAGCAAAAAAAAAATGTCGACAAACGCTGAACAGCAGGCTGCTGCACCAAACGCTGAACAGCAGGCTGCTGCACCAAACGCTGAGCAGCAGGAGCTGCTGCGAGCCCTCAGACCAACATGCCTGGTCCTAGACCCCCAAGAAGCGGGTTCGGCTGCCAAATTCGCGCATTGGCTGCGTTGCTTCGAGGCCTACCTGCAAGCCTCAACTGTGACCCTGGACGAAAACAAGTTGGAAATCCTGGCCTCAAAGGTGAGCCACCAAGTTTATACAATAATCCAGGACACGACGACCTACGCGGCGGCTATCGATCTGCTAAAAGGGCAATACGCACGCCCGGTAAATACGGTCTATGCCAGGCACCTCTTAAGATCCCGCAGACAGCAGCCCGGGGAATCGGTGGAGGCCTTCCTACGGGCACTACGGATACTCGGCCGAGACTGCGATTGCAAAGAAGTACCAGCTGCAGCACACACGGAGGGACTGATCCGAGATGCGTTCGTTGCGGGTCTAAGGTCCGACTACTCCCGGCAGAGACTGTTGGAAAAGGGAGAAATGGACCTGAGAAGGGCAGTGTCCCTCGCGCTCTCGCTCGACGCGGCCCACAGGAATATGGACGCCTTCTCCCCTAACCGCTCCGCAACGTGGACGCCACAACCTTGGGTCATGGGACCGCCACCTTCAACTGCTGCTGCGATGTCCAAGGCACAGAAATGTTATTTTTGTGGCCAGGCAAAACACCCCAGAGCACGCTGCCCGGCGAGAAACGCTACCTGCTCCGGCTGCGGGAAGAAAGGACACTATGTCAGCGCCTGCAAAGGTAAAACCGCTAACGCCAGCAGCGCCGCGTGCGAACCGTGGGGGCAGCCATCTTGTCCGCCATCTTGGGCTCCCCCAGCCGCGTGGGGATCGGGACCATGGGCGCCGCCATTTTGTCCGCCATCTCGGACGTCTCCAACTTCAACCACGGGGGACCCGGACTCAACCACCGCCTCATCTGACGACCACATCGACTCGCTCGACCATACGCTGGCCTCCGTGACGCTGGACCAATCTCTCCCTCATCAACTGTCCAGGTCCATGATGGACATTACGGTAAACGGCCGCGCCACTACCTGCCTTTTTGACAGTGGGAGCACAGAAAGCTTTATCCACCCCGACACGGTGCGCAGTTACTCTCTCCCGGTCCTGCCGACGCGACATCGGATCTCTTTGGCTTCCAAAGCCCAGTCAGCGGATGTCGGTGGCTACTGTGTAGTGACCCTTTCAGTAAGGGGCACAGAATACAAAAATTTTAAACTCCTGGTCCTGCCCCATCTTTGCGCTGCCGTTCTACTGGGGTTGGATTTTCAGTGCCACCTTAAGAGTGTCACATTAGCGTACGACGGACCCCTCCCCCCACTCACAGTCTGCAGCCAGCAGCTTTTAAATCACCCGCCGCGCACCATTTGCAGCCTCTCCACCCTTAAAGCCCCCCCCCCTCCTTGTTCGCTAACCTCACCCGCGACTGTAAGCCCATCGCTACCAAAAGCAGGCGTTACAGTGCCGGGGATAGGAGCTTCATTAAATCCGAGGTAGCAAGACTCCTGAAGGAAGGGATTATTGAAAGTAGCACCAGCCCATGGCGAGCACAAGTGGTGGTAGTGAAGACTGGCGAAAAACAGCGCCTAGTTATTGACTACAGCCAGACGATCAATCGCTACACCCAGCTAGATGCATACCCACTCCCCCGCATATCTGACATGGTCAATCAGATAGCACAATACCGGGTGTTCTCGACGATTGATCTGAAGTCGGCATACCACCAGCTCCCCATCAGGGCTGAGGACCGCCAGTACACAGCTTTTGAAGCTGACGGTCGTCTCTACCACTTCCTCAGAGTTCCCTTCGGCGTCACCAACGGGGTTTCAGTCTTCCAACGGGAGATGGACCGGATGGTTGACCAGAACGCGCTCCAGGCCACTTTCCCCTATCTAGACAACGTCACCATCTGCGGCCGCGACCAGCAGGACCATGATGTTAATCTAGAGAAATTCCTCCGTACGGCCCAGTGGCTGAACCTAACATACAACAAGGACAAATGTATGTTTCGTACCAAGCGCCTTGCCATTCTTGGCTGTGTAGTGGAGAACGGAGTCATCGGCCCCGACCCCGACAGGATGCGCCCCCTTATGGAGCTCCCCCTCCCCCACTGCCAAAAAGCACTGAAGAGATGCCTAGGGTTTTTCTCGTACTATGCTCAGTGGGTGCCCAACCATGCGGACAAAGCCAGACCCCTCATCAAGTCCACCTCCTTCCCCCTGACAGCAGAGGCCTGTGCAGCCTTCACTCTCATAAAAGGAGATATTGCGAAGGCCACAATGCACGCAGTGGATGAGTCCATCCCTTTCCAAGTGGAGAGCGACACATCCGACTTTGCCCTAGCTGCAACCCTTAACCAGGCGGGGAGACCCGTGGCCTTTTTCTCAAGGACCCTCCAGGGCCCCGAGATTCGACACTCCTCTGTCGAAAAGGAGGCCCAGGCCATTGTGGAAGCTGTGCGACATTGGAGGCATTACCTGGCCGGAAAACGATTTACCCTGCTCACTGACCAGCGTTCAGTAGCTTTTATGTTTAATAATAAGCAGAGGGGCAAAATCAAGAACGACAAGATCTTGAGGTGGAGAATCGAACTCTCCACCTACAATTATGATATCTTGTACCGGCCCGGGAAACTCAATGAGCCCCCAGATGCCCTATCACGTGGTACATGCGCCAACGCGCAGGTCGATAGACTGATAGACTGAAGACCCTCCACAATGACCTCTGCCACCCGGGGGTCACCAGGTTTTTTCACTTCATCAAATCCCGTAACCTGCCCTACTCCATCGAGGAGGTCAGGACCATGACCAGGAACTGCCAAATCTGTGCCGAGTGCAAACCGCATTTTTATAGGCCAGACAGAGCAAGCCTGATCAAAGCCACGCGCCCCTTTGAACGGCTGAGCGTCGATTTTAAAGAGCCCCTCCCCTCCTCCGACCACAATGTGTACTTCCTCAACATAATTGATGAGTACTCCCGTTTCCCGTTTGCCATCCCTTGCTCAGACATGACCAGTACCACGGTCATTAAATGTCTGAATGACCTCTTCGCCTTGTTCGGTTTCCCTAGCTATATTCATAGCGACAGGGGCTCATCCTTTATGACCGACGAACTCTGGCAGTACCTGCTCTCGAGAGGTATCGCTACAAGCAGGACCACCAGCTACAACCCCCGGGGGAATGGCCAGGTGGAAAGGGAGAATGCGACGGTCTGGAAGGCAGTCCTTTTAAACTTGAAATCTAAGGGCCTTCCGACCTCTCGCTGGCAGGAAGTCTTCCCTGCGGCGCTCCATTCCATTCGGTCACTGCTCTGTACAGCCACCAATGCTACCCCTCACGAGAGAATGTTCTCCTTCCCCAGGAAGTCCACATCGGGGATCTCGTTACCGACATGGCTGACTTCTCCAGGACCCGTCCTACTGCGGAAGCACGTGAGGTCCCATAAGACGGACCCCCTGGTCGAGAGGGTGAGCCTCCTCCATGCCAACCCTCAGTATGCTTACGTGGTGTACCCGGACGGGCGGGAGGACACAGTCTCCATACGAGACCTCGCACCTTCGGGTGCTCCCGAAACACCTCCCTCGCCACCCACCACTACCCACGCCTACCCCCAGTACGCTTACGTAGCGTACCCGGACGGGCGGGAGGACACAGCCCCCACACGAGATCTCGCACCTTTGGGTGCCCCTGAAACACTACCATTGCCATCCACCACTTCCCACAACCCAACCCCGCTAGACGGCATGCCGCAGCCCCAGGACCCGTCATTGACCACCCAACCACTCAATGAGACGCCAGATTCAACGTTGGATGCTGCACCATCACCGCCGCCACCACGATGATCAGGACGGCATACAAGGCCACCTGATAAACTTACTTACACGAACCTTTAGTACACTTCACCCCGCCGGACTCAATTTTAAACAAGGGGTGAATGTGGTAAACCACTGTTATTGTTATTCACTGTTGTTGTTGCTGCACACTGTTGTACCTATGCATGCCTCAACATGTCTCGGCTGGCTCCACTCACAGGCCCAGGTATAAAGGTGATTGACCTGCAGCCCCCTGCCTTCTTGGAACCCAGTCAACCACGAGAGGCATGCTCTGTTCTTTGGGAAGTCTTGCTGCAGTTATACAGGGTATTGGTGAGGCCACACCTGGAATACTGCGTGCAGTTTTGGTTTCCATATTTAAGAAAAGATATACTTGCTCTCGAGGCGGTTCAGAGAAGGTTCACTCGGTTGATTCCAGAGATGAGGGGGTTGATGTATGAGGAAAGGTTGAGTAGGTTGGGACTCTACTCATTGGAGTTCAGAAGAATGAGAGGCGATCTTATCGAAACATATAAGATTGCACGGTGGCATAGTGGTTAGCACTGTTGCCTCACAGCGCCAGGGACCCGGATTCGAATCCGGCCTCGGGTGACTGTCTGTGTGGAGTTTGTACATTCTCCCTGTGTTTGCGTGGGTTTCCTCCGGGTGCTCCGGTTTCCTCCTCCAGTCCAAAGATGTGCAGGTTAGGTTGATTGGCTATGATAAATTGACCCTTAGTGTTAGGGGGATTAAAATGTGTGGGGTTACGGAGATAGGGTGGGATATCGGTGCAGGCTCGATGGGCTGAAATGGCCTCTATCTGCACTGTGGGGTTTCTGTGATTTCTATGATTCTGTGATTGTGAGGGGGCTTGATCGGGTGGATGCGGTGAGGATGTTTCCACTGATGGGTGAGATTAGAACTAGGGGGCATAATCTTAGAATAAGGGGCTGCCCTTTCAAAACTGAGATGAGGAGAAACTTCTTCACTCAGAGGGTAGTAAATCTATGGAATTTGCTACCCCAGAGAGCTGTGGAAGCTGCAACATTAAATAAATTTAAAATGGAGATAGACATTTTCCTAGCAGATAAGGGAATTAGGGGTTACGGGGAGAGGGCAGGGAAGTGGACGTGAGTCTAGATTCAGATCAGCCATGATCCTATTGAATGGCGGAGCAGGCCCGAGGGGCCGTATGGCCTACTCCTGCTCCTATTTCTTATGTTCTTATGTTCTTTACCATTTTCTTACAAATACTGATTTCATTCTGTTCCTCCCTCTCATTAGACCCAGTGTTCCCCGACATCTCTGGGAGGTTATTTGTGTCCTCCTTTGTGAAGACAGAACCAAAGTATGTATTTAATTGGTCAGCCATTTCTTTGCTCCCCATTATAAATTCCCCTGATTCTGACTGCAAGGGACTTACACTTGACTTCACCAATCTTTTTCTCTTCACATATCTATAGAAGCTTTTACAATCAGTTTTTATGTTCCCTGCAAGCTTACTCTCATACTCTATTTTCCTCCTCTTAATTAATCCTTTTGTCCTCCTTTGCTAAATCCTAAACTGCTCCCAATCCTCAGGTTTGATGCTTTTTCTGGCCAATTTATGGCCTAGAAATTGGGTTCTGGTCTTGCCAGGGCTGTAGCGCCAGAAAGTTTGCGCCAGCGGTAATGCGGCAGCGCCCGACGAAAATTCGGGTGCGCCGGGCCCAGACGGCGGCGGGCGCTAAAACCCTCCTTTAGCGCCTCAAAACGGGCGTGAACTTGGGTTTCCCGGCGCTAATCCCCCGCTGCGGCACCCGATGCGGTGCGGCAGGCGGGGGAACTGCAGGCCTCCTCCTCCTGTTAAGGAGGAGCTGCCTGCAGCCGACAACTGTCCGGCGGATTGACCCGACATCTGAGCCCGGCACCTCGGGGAAGTGCCGGGCTCGCATGAGACACTGATCAGGGCCGCGGGGGGGGAATGCAGGAGTCCGGGAAGGGAGGTGCGGGCAGGCGGCCGCCGGGAACGCGGCCGGCCGCCGCTCCACCTTTATGCGCCAGCGCACACTGGGGGAAGACTCTGTTGCCAGAGTCTTAGTTGCGCCTGCCACGGGCGAGGCGGGCGCAACTGAATTTCGGCTTGGGGCCGGGTTACCACGGCAACCGGGACGCTGCGCACACCGATGACGTCATCGGTGCCGGCGCAGCGCTACCGGTCTACTGCCGCGGAAGGGCCCCAGGCAATTTAGGAACCGGCGCCAATTGCAGCGCTAGGCCCTCTAGCGCCGCAAAATCGGTGCTGAGGGCACTGAATTTCTAGGCCTATATGTCTTCTCCTTGGATTTTATGGTCCGTGTATGTTTCGGGGTTTGTGGGACAAGTCCATGTTATACTCTGTATAGCAACACAGTGTGATTTTAGGCATCCTAATACGAGACAGGGGCCTGTTCGACGGGCCAAGTTGTATTGGTGTACTGTTTGTTTTACGTCACCAGGCATTTAACGTACTGGAGGCGGGTGTTATTAAACACCATACGGTTGAGTCGGAAAAGCTTGTCTGTGTTCCAATCCTGTTCACCGTAATTCCTGTCATCTAGAACTAAGTAAGAGAGGTAATTCGAACTACCAAGGCAAACCACCTACACTATTAAAAAAAGGGGAGAGGGTTAAACTCGGCAACTACAGGCCAGTCAGCCTAATGTCGGTGGTGGGGAACCTTTTAGAGACACTAATCCAGGTCAAAATTAATTGGCACTTAGAATAGTATGGGTTAATAAATGAAAGTTTGATTAACTCGATTCAGTTTTTTGATGATGCAACTGAGAGGGTGGATGAGGATAGTGCGCTTGATGTTAGATGTTGCATATGGACTTTCAAAAGGCGTTTGATAATGTACCACATAATAGACTTGTTAGCAAAACTGAAGCCTATGGGAGTAAAAGGACGGTGGCTGCATGGATACAAAATTGGCTAAGGGACAAAAAGCTGAGAGTAGTGGTGAATAATTGTTTTTCAGACTGGAGGGAAGTGTGCAGTGGTGTCCCCCAGGGTCAGTGCTAGGACCACTACTCTTTTTAATATATATTAATATATATACAGGGCATCATTTCAAAGTCTGCAGATAACATGAAACTCAGAAATGTAGTAAACAGTGAGGAGGTTAGTGACAGACTTCAGGAGGACACAGACAGACTGGCGAAATGGGCAGACGCATAGCAGATGAAATTTAATGCAGAGAAGTATGAAGTGATTCATTTTGGTAGTAAGATTGAGGAGAGGCAATATAAACTAAATGGTATAATTTTAAAGGAGGTGCAGGAACAGAGAGACCTGGAAGTGTATGTAGACAAGTGTTTGAAGGTGGCAGGATAAGTTGACAAGGCTGCTAAAAAGGTGCACGGGATCCTTGGCTTTATCAATAGAGGTACAGTATACAGTACAAAAGCAAGAAAGTTATGCCAAATCTTTATAAAACACTGGTTAGGCCTCAGCTGGAGTATTGTGGCCAATTCTGGCACCCACACTTTAGGAAGGATGTCAAGGCCTTAGAGTGTAGGAATCATCAGATCCCTAGCTGAAATACTGAGGTCGAGTCAGTCCGATAATTAAACGAAGTTTAATGTAAACTAAAGAATAAACAATGGAATGCAGGAGAAACAATCAACAGGCCTTTTCTCAAGGCTGGCTTCACGAGGTCTAACCTGGGAACCTCCCAGCCTGACGTCATGACGTCATCACGTTTCCCGCCGTTCGGGACGTCACGTGACCAACGTGATGACGTCATCGCGCTGGTTCTGGAACTTACCAAGAATGGGTTATTTACAAACAGTAAACAAACATAGGTGCTGTAGCACTCTGTTAAAGGCAGTTATTTAGTCATACAGGAGTCCCTTGGTGGCTTTGCCACATGCGCCCCCCCAGAAGTGTCTTTAACCACAAAAGTCAATCGCAGAGGAGGTCGGACAAGCCTGTTCGAACGACTCCAATATTCTCGGAATCTCCAACCGCCCATGCGAAACCGACCTTGGGGTCGTTCTTCCGTTCACGCAGTTGGTGCTGTTGCTTTCTCGTTGCATTAGGCACGAAACTACAGGGAGGACGGCAGCATCTGGCTTTTGGGCCGAAACGGGCGTGATAGTAACAAAGACCGGATGGTGGAGGCGCCAAGGCGGGCTTCTTCGGGGTGGGACGTTTCGAGGTGGCGCAGTATTGCTGCATCACCGCATAAATAGTGTCGGCTTCGGCCGCGAGCGCTACACCGTCCGTAGCCTTCGACCTGGTGAGGGCTGCTTGCACCTGCTCAGGGAGCTGGCTCAGGAACAGTTCCCGGAACAGAAAACACTGTGGCTCAGAACCAAGGAGCGTGAGCATCTGGCTCATCAACACAGACGGCTTGGCGTCGCCTAACCCGGGCAGTGTGAGTAAATGTCGCGCGCGCTCCGCTTTCGTGAGGCCGAAAACCTGTGTTAGTCGCGCCTTAAGCGTATCATACTTGTTATCCACGGGCGGGTTTTCCAGCAGGCTGATGATCCTCGAAGCCGTCCAGTGCGGAGACCACGTAAGGATAACGGGTCTGATCCAGCACGATGTTCTGAAGTTGGAACTGAGCCTCCGCTTGGACGAACCAGGAGGCCGCCTGTTGTTCCCAAAATTGAGGGAGCTTCAAGGTCACTGCATTAACATCCATCGTGCTGCGTCGCGCTTCCTCCGCGAAAATCGTCCGCGAAGCTTCGGGGTCACCACTGTAGGAATCGTCAGATCCCTAGCTGAAATACTGAGGTCGAGTCAGTCCGATAATTAAATGAAGTTTAATGTAAACTAAAGAACAAACAATGGAATGCAGGAGAAACAATCAACAGGTCTTTTCTCAAGGCTGGCTTCACGAGCTCTAACCTGGGAACCTCCCAGCCTGACGTCCCATTTCCCACCGTTCGGGACGTCACGTGACCAACGTGATGACGTCATCGCGCTGGTTCTGGAACTTACTGAGAACAGGTTATTTACAAACAGTAAACAAACATAGGTGCTGTAGCACTCTGTTAAAGGCAGTTATATATAGTCATATACAGGAGTCCCTTGGTGGCTTTGCCACTAGAGAAGGTGCAGAGAAGATTTACTAGAATGGTAGCAGGCCTGAAAGACTTCAGTTACATGTAAAGATTAGAGGAACTGGGATTGTTCTCCTTAGAGCAGAGAAATTTAAGGGGACATTTGATAGAGGTGTTCAAAATCATGAATGGTTATTTATTTGAGTAAATAAGGAGAAACTGTTTCCAGTGGCTGTAGGGTCAGGTACCAGAGGAGACAGATTTAAGGTGATTGGCAAAAGATCCAGAGGTGACATGAGGAAAACATTTTTTAGGCAGCGAGTTGTTGTGATCTGGAATGCACTGCCTGAAAGGGCGGCGGAAGCAGATTCAATAGTAACTTTCAAAAGGGAATTCAATATATATTGGAAAAGGAAACATTTGCAGGGCTATGGGGAAAGAGCAGGAGAGTGGGGCTAATTGGATAACTCTTTCAAAAGAGCCGGCACAGGCACGATGCGAATGGCCTCCTTCTGTGCAGTATCATTCTCTGATTCCAAATGTTTACTATTTTAGTTCATACTGGACTTATAAATCAGAAGAATGAGCGAGTACTGTTGGGTTAGCACAGCATCACTAATAGCAAACATTCAGCCTTACTTCGGTTTGTAGGAACATGAAAGAATATTCAAGAATCCGGTGTTTCTGAAAATGTGTCAGTTGTTCCTTCCCGTTATCAGATGGAACGGTTGCTACTAGTTCCTCAAAGAGGATTACATATTTAGCTTTCATCTGTTTTTCCTCACTCCGCAATCCATTTCCTTTCTCCAGCCCCTCCCCCACACTAGCTGTAATGTGAGAATCTGTTTTAAAAAAAAACTAAATTCCATCTAAAAAAAAATTAACCCACCCCTTGATTTTGTTTCTGTTTCCTTAACTTTAACTTCCAATACATACAATGACTACATTAACTAAAATCGTTTTCACCAATTATAACTTTTGTCCGGGGGCATACATGCCCCAAAATGGGAGGTAATTGCTGTGCGCTCCAATTGCAGAAGCTGGCAGTTGTGAATTGGTTTGGTTTAAAGGCCCCCGAGTTTGAATCCTTGTTTTGATGCCATTTGGGCTAGGGCTACCCTCTGGGATGATGTGAGCTTTGCCAGCCTTGCCTGTTGAGGAAGGGACTCTTCTCATGCTACACATCAAAGCTGATGAAGAGCTTCACAGGCTATAATCCTGACAAAGGCTAGTTTAGGAAAAATTGGAAAGAAAGTTTATGAATTTATCACTTGTGGAGACATAGTTAACTCGGCCAATGCTTTTGATTCATTCCATTGCTGTAGGAGTCGTTGAAACAGAACATCACATCTTAAGGTGATTACTCAGTTGGGTGCTCTTCGTTGCTTTAGCTCCTGACCAATGTTCCCTGTAGGCTGTGCTTTGTCCTGCGCTGCCTGTTCCTTTAAATGTGCTGTCCCTTTAAGTTTCCACCCATGCACGGTATTTACTATGTAAAAGCCAGTGAGCGGCCTGCGCGGGACCTTTGAGATTACTGTGCCGCCACGCGGCTTAAGGGGAAGATTGCTGGTGACTCGCCAAATGTGAGCGTAGCCTGGCCAGAGAGATGTGAAGTTATCTTCCTTCATTGATCCTGTACAAGACATGGGGTCATTTTTACCTGTGTGTAAAGTAGATGTAATAAACAGGTGGGCAAGAAAGTGATGAGATTTTTCCTCTGTCCTTACTACTACTTGGTACTTGTTCCTGTGCTGAAATGTGTTTACAAGATTTTGAACAGGGGGACATTAAGAATAGCGAGATTGGAATTTCCTTGAACAGGGTGTCCAGCTCATGGGCTCAATCTGGTGCATTTTCTGACTTCAAATGACCTGAGAAGCAGTCCCTGAGTTTTTTTTTAAAAGCCCACAAAACCCAGAGACAGCTGATCCACCATTGGGGAATGAGGTGATAGCACTGCCAGTTCTCTCAGTGGGAGCTAACACTTCACTCTCACTCCCAGCAGTCTGGTTTAATTTATCATACAGATTCTGTACAAACTTGTCCCGGTTCACTTCCCGAACTTGGGCTTCCGTTAGGACCGGTGCCAAAACGTGGGTGGGGGTGCACATGACACTCCCGGTCATGAGCTCGTGCGGGGAATACCCTGTGCTTCTGGAGAGGCTGGCCCAGACACCCATTAAAACTAACGGCAGGACCTCATCCCACTTTTTCAGGGACGACCCTGTCTCTTTCCTTAGACTTTCTTTAATCGTCCGGTTAAAGCGCTCCACAACCCCCGATGACTGTGGGTTGTGAGCCACATGCCACTTCCCCATAATCCCTAAAAGCTTCAAGGTGGCCTGCATTACTTGCCCCGTGAAATGACTCCTTTGGTCGGACTCCACGACCTGTGGAAGTCCCCACCGGGAGAAGACTTCCTTTACCAGAATCCTTGCCGTCGCCAAAGCCGTGGCTGCTCGGCAAGGGAAGGTTTCCACCCACTTGGAGAACACGTCCACCAGGACTAGGCAGTATTTGTTACCTGCCTGTGTGGTGGGTAGTGGTCCGATGTAATCGACCTGGAGGGACTGCCATGGTGCCTCTACCCTCCTTGTGTGTCCTATGGGGACTTTGCTACACTGAGGATCGGGGTTGTTTGCTGTGCACACCAGGCAGTCCGCGCAAAAGTCGCAGACATCCTCCCTGACTTGCAGCCAGCACCCTGCCTGTTCTACCCTCTGCCAGGTAGTTTCTGGCCCTGGGTGTCCCGCTCCTGGGCCCCCGTGGGCCAACTGGAGGAATTCCCTCTGGTACCGCTTGGGAACTATCCACCAATCCCCTTTAAATAGCATCCCCTCTTTAACGGTAATGTCCGCTGCTCCGAACGGACCCTCTACCTGTTCGCCCTTTTCCTTCTTCCCCAGGATAGCCTTAAGGACGGGATCCTGGGCTTGGACTTGTTTTAAGTCCGGGGCCAAAGTTACCCCCGGTGTTCCTCCTTTGTCCCGTTGTGCTGCTACCAGGCCTACTTCATAGGGATCCCAGAACTCTCCTTCCCTGGCCCCCTGCTTGGCCAACTCGTCGGCCCTTTGGTTACCTTCCCCTCTGGGTTCTGTCTTAGATTGGGCCTTGACCTTATGTATATAGTGATCTCCCCGGGCGCCCGTGCCCTCCAAAGTCCTCCCTAGCAGCGGTGCTGTTGCTAGGGGTTTCCCATCCACGGATTTAAAACCGTGCCGAGCCCAGATACCCATGTACTCGGTTCACGAATTACATGTAAACATGGAATCTGAGCAGATGGTTTGGGGGTGGGGAACTCGTTGGGGTGGGTGACCACATACACCACCGCCGCCAGTTCGGCGTGCTGAGCGCTCAGGATGCTGGAGAGTTTAAGGGCCTTAGCTATCTTAGCCGTGGGGTCATAAATCCCGCACCCGGTGAAGCGCTCCCCCTTTGCTACTGACTGGACCCATCCACGTAAATGTCCCGGCCCGTCGGGTGTAACCCAGCCCGGAACCCGACATCCACGTCCCATACCCCTTCTACCACACATGTGTGGGACGTACCTGGGTAAATCATGTTCGCAGTCAACTTGGGCTCGGTCAACCCCTGCACTCCCAGATTCATCTGCGAGAGCAATTAAGTCCAGCGAGCAATGCGAGCACTGCTCACTGTCCCGTCCTTTATTCTCCCATCCAACAACATCTGAGTGGGGCTATGGTGGTTGAGTAGAATGATCAGGGATTATCCCGTAAAGAGCTGTGAGCACTTTATGGCCCAATGCGTGGCCAGGACATGCCTCTAACAGTTGGAATATCCCCGTTCTACCTCGGTGAGAACACTAGCTGAGTAGACCATGGGCTGTAGCTTGCCGTGTTCCGTGCTCAAGCTATCCCCACTGGCTACTACCTCTAAAAAGATTTCCTCCCCACCGTTGATGGCCCACAGTGCGGGTGCTGTCTGCAAATCCTCCTTGAGGCGTGTCAACGCTTCCTGGCAGTTCTGTTCCCACTCCCACCTGATTCCCTTGCGGAGGAGCCGAAGCAGAGGGGATGCCATGGCTGCGTAACCCTCAATAAAATCCCTGCAGTACCCTGTGAGTCCCAGGAAGGATATCACCCCTGTTATGTCCTTGGTGGCTGGTAACTCCTGTACTGCCTTTCTTTTTGCCTCATCTATGGCCCTTTCCCCTGCCCTTACCGCCAGCCCGAGGAATTTGACTTCCTCGCAGCCGATCTGGGCTTTCTTCGGGTTTACTTTAAACCCGGCCTCCCTCAGCAGCTCGAGCAGCTCGGCCAGCAGTGGCCCATGCTCCTCCCCCTCGGCGGAGAACAAAAGCAAGTCGTCCACTTACTGTACTAGCTGCTGAGGTCGGCTAAAACCCTTTAAGGCATCCTCCATACACTGGTGGAATATGGAAGGGCTGTTATGAAAACCCTGGGGAAGGCATGTCCAGGTGTACTTTAAAAGTAAAGGCATACTTGTATTGGTCTTCCCTTTTTCGAGAAATCGACCAAAACCCATTTGCGATATCCAGCACAGTAAAAGTGGTTGTGGTCGCTGGAATGCTCCCTATCAGATCGGCAACAGCCGCGACTGTGGGCGCGTAGGCTGGGATGTTTTTATTGAACACCCGTTAGTCCACGGTCGCCCTCCACGACTGGTCGGGTTTCCTAACCGGCCAGAGTGGTGAGTTCACGTGGGTGGTTATCGGCCTCAACACCTCCTGTTCTACCCCGGATCCCAGTGCCATTTCCAAGTCGGCTTCTGCCTCTCTGGGGAAATTATACTGCTTTTGTGGCCGTGACATGGGGTCCCTGTGTACTCGGACTTCTACCCCCGTCACCCGGCCACAGTCGTGCTTGTGCGTGGTGAACGATGCAAGATTGTCTCTCACGTTCGCCTGATACTTGGCTGGGGTATTACTGACCAATTGCCCCAGGTCGTAACTCCCCTTAGGCTTCATCGTGCACACACTACCCCTTCCTTCCCCATCCTTAGGGATTACTTATAACTTCTCCCTCCTTATCGGAGCTCACCGCTCCCCAAAGGCAGTGATTCCTCAAATCCACTATTATATGATGGGCTAACATAAAGTTGGCCCCTAGGACTCCTGACCCTGGCTGTTCCCACTTTATTAGGACGCATTTCCACTTGGTGTGGAGCGATCCTAAATCTATGGCCAAAGGTTTGGACATTGCCCCCGCCTGCTCGTTCCCTGTGAACCCCACGAGACTGAATGGGACCCTGCTAGACCAGGGTGAGTTGGTCGGTGTTGTATCTGTGTATAATAAAACACAGACTGCAGGAGAAACAGTACAACAGGTGTTTACTCAACGTGGCTCACAGTGGAACTGCCCGTACAGATTACTACTCAGTGCTATATACAGGTGTGGTCACTGCCGGTACTACAGTATACATGAGCTGTAAAAAGTAGTTCCCCCCTTAAAGGTATATACATTACAGTCGGGTTCCTTGAATGGATCACTGTGCACAAGGCCCCAGTGTCCACCAAGTACTTCCCATGTACCGTCTCCACCCCCATCTTCACACAAGGTCTGTCCCACTCATCGTACGCGAGCAGACACAGGTACTCAGGCTGGGTGCGCTCTAGTCAGGATGTTGGGCATACGGGAGCGGTGGGGATCACACTGCTCGTGGCAGCATCTACCCACCCTTTCTCCTGCACAAAAACCATCCGAAGAGCAGCCACCAGAACGTCAAACGGTTCCCCAGCCACCCCCTTCGCCTCAACAGTCTGTGCCTTTTGCACCGGAGGATTCCCTCGGCCATGCCCCTTTTTCTGGGTCGGGCACTCTCGCTTCCAGTGTCCCGTCTTCCCACATCTGAAACATGCCCTTGCCTTATCTGCACTAACCCCTTCCTGACGCCATTCCTTCTTGCTACCCTCACTGGCCTTTATCTCATGCAGCTTGCCTTTATTGGGTTTGACCTCCTCCTCTGAACCGGTTTTAAAGGCCAGTTTCATCTTACGGAGCACATTGGCCTCCGTATTCGCGAGGTCCTTGGAGTGAAACAGGCTTCTGCTTTAGCCCTTATTCATGGCAAACTGTTTGCCACGAGGGTCCTGAGCCAGTGATTCCTGGGGCCACCTTGCAGCTGTAACCTGTCTAGTATCCCACCCGTGGCCTTTTCGTATACAGGCCATAGCCTGCCTGCGAATGCCTGTGGTGCTTCGCCAGCCAGCTGTAGCGTTCTCTCCACTCGGGAGAACGGACTACCCTGGGTATGTCCCATGGCTCTCAGGATTTCCTCCTTTAAACCTGCCGTGGTTCCCTGCCCCAGCTTGGTGGCTGTGGACAGGGCCTGCTACAATTTTCCATGCAGGGAAAATAGTAACAGCCTGTGAGTTTCACCCTCACTACACCCATTGATCCCCCAATTTGCTCCACTTCCATGAAGTGAATGGAGGGGTCCCCTTCTTTTCTTAATTTGGGCATGCTTGCTATCATAGCTGTTGTGTATGTACCTTTAAGAGAATAACTGGTTTCAGACTGCAGTACCGGCAGTGACCACCCCTGTATAAAAGGCGCTAGTAAGCCTCTGTAGTTTCAGTTTCCCGATTGACTCCTTTCAGTAAAGACTTGTTTTGTTCAACTCCTGCTGTCCGTGTCTCAATCATACACGGACATAATACTGGCGACGAGCAGATACGAACTTACCTACAGTCTGCACCACCTCCTGGGATCCATTCCTGAAGCAAAGTGAGCAGAGGTCGAGGCCAGAAGGAAGAAAGAAGCAATAGAAACGGGCGTCGACCGTGGGCCCCCGCCCCTGAGTTAGTGGAGTTGAAGATTGCTGGAGAAGCTGTCGAAAGCGGGGCCTGGTTCCTGTCGACGGTGCTTTAGCTAATCGGGCTGGTGGCAGGTAGTACACTGATCCTTCCTGGGCTGCGGCGGTCGTGAACTCGAGCGGGTGGCTTGCAACGGGGCTGAGCAGCGTTGTCGGGAAGAGGAGAGAGAGAGGGTGGAGCACACAGGGCGCGGCCGGTGCTACGAAGCCGGGCTGCGTACAGGCCTGAGAAGAGGGAGGCAAGAGTCCCACAGGGTTGTTCCACGACGGGAAAATAATAAAAAAAGAAATATTAAACATGCAGCAAACCACGAGGAGCTGCAGGTTACAACGGAAACCGTGGAAAGCAGCGCTAGCAACAGCGGGGAAGAAGGCAAAGCGCGGGAGGCGCCATTTTGTTAAATCGGGGAAGAAGGCAAAGCGCGGGAGGCACCATTTTAGATTTTCAAGATGCCGAAGACTGGCTGTATCACTGCCTTTGATAATACAATAGAGGACTGGACCACGTATGTGGAAAGAGTCGAGGTATATTGCGAGGCAAACGAAATAGCCGATGAGAAAAAGGCATCGGTATTGCTAAACTTAATTGGCGCTAGAACGTACGGCCTATTGCGGGACCTGATTACTCCAGCCAAACCGAAGGCGAAGAGTTTTAGCGAAATTGTTGCTGTCCTACAGGAACACCTAAACCCTGCACCGCTGCTGATAGCAGAAAGATTTAAATTCCACAGGAGAACTCAGCATAAAGATGAGAGCAATGCTGAGTACCTTACGGAACTACGCAAGCTATCAAAGCACTGCCAGTTCGGAGCAGGACTGGCAGATACCCTACGGGACAAATTTGTCTGTGGACTCCTGAGTGAAGGAACACAGAAGAAGTTACTCTCAGAGAAAGAGCTGACGCTAGATAAGGCTTTCAGCGTGGCAGTATCATACGAAGCAGCAGCCAGGGGAGCTGCGGAAATACAACAAAAGCCACAGGAATACGGCACCCACGAAATGACACGGGGATTTGCAAAATGTTATCGCTGCGGCAGAACTAACCATGACCAGAAGGACTGCTGGTCCAAGGGCAAAATATGCAGGCAATGCGGAAAGATGGGACACATTGCACGAGTTTGCAAGTCTGGGAAGAAGACCAGCGACAACAAAAAGACTACTAAGGTACCGTACAAGAAAGTACAAAAGATGACGGACAGTAGTTCCGAAGACCAGATCAGCGATAGTGAATCCGGGAACAAGAGACTAAGCTGTCTCAAACTTCACAATGTAATCGCAAAAGAGGATCACTGAACCATTTGGGTCACCCTCACGATAGCAGGGTCCCAAGTTAAAATGGAATTGGATACAGGATCAGCGCTAACCGTCATGAATCGACGAGACTACGAGCGGCTATTTTCACACATACCCTTGAGAGAGACATCCATCGTCTTGACGACGTATACGGGGCAAAAAGTATACCCCAGAGGAAAAATAAGGGTGCCTGTCGAATACAACGGCAAGAACATACGGAAATTGTATCTCTACATACTGCAAAATGGTGGACCACCGTTATTGGGACGTGAATGGATCAGGAAGATAAGCTTTGATTGGCACTCCATTCATGCAATGACGGTGGATGGTAAAAAAGATGAAGACGTCACTCCTGGACGATTGTCAACAATCTTAGCTAACACCAAAGAGGTATTTCAACAAGAACTGGGCACTCTTAAAGGCGTAACCGCCTCGATAAAAATAGAAGAGAATGCAATTCCCAAGTTTTTCAAAGCAAGACCGGTACCATATGAAATTCGCCCAGCCGTCGAGGCAGAGCTGGAGAATCTGGAGAAGGCAGGCGTATTGTCTAAGGTCGACTGGAGCGAGTGGGCGACACCCATCGTTCCTGTCATGAAGAAAATGTTAAGCAATAAGTCTGAGGAGCCAAGGAAGGTTCGCATCTGTGGGGTTTCAAGGTGACGGTGAACCCAGTCCTTCACACAGTACAATATCCTCTTCCAAGGATAGAAGACATCTTCGCCTCACTATCTGGAGGGAAGCGTTTTACAAAAATTGACTTAGCACAAGCATATTTGCAGATGGAGGTTGAAGAATCCTCTAGGAAGTATCTCACGATAAACACTCACAAAGGTCTTTACCAGTATCATCGATTGGTATTCGGAGTAGCATCGGCTCCGGCGATATGGCAAAGAGCGATGGAACAAGTCCTGCAAGGGATTCCGGGGACTCAGTGTTACTTGAACGACATCCTTGTGACAGGTGAAGATGACAGTGAACACCTTAACAACCTAGAACAGGTGCTCACTAGACTACGGGAACATGGGCTACGAGCCAACCGCCCCAAGTGCGAGTTTTTTAAGAAACAGATATCGTATTGTGGCCACGTGATTGATGAAGAGGGGTTACATAAGTCCCCTGACAAAATTGAAGCGGTTGTTAAGGCCCCAGCGCCTGAAAATGTGTCGCAACTGAGGTCATTCCTCGGATTGGTGAATTACTACCATAAGTTTTTGCTGAATTTGTCGACAATTCTGCACCCACTGAACGCCCTATTATGAACGGGAGTAGCATGGAAATGGAGCAATGACTGTAAGCGGGCCTTTCAGAAGAGTAAGGACTTAATCACTTCAAGAGAAGTATTGGCTCACTACAACCCAGCACTGCCGATCAGACTGGCGCGTGATGCGTCTCCCTACGGCATTGGGGCGGTACTGTCACATAAATTCCTTGATGGTTTAGAGAGGCCGATAGCTTTTGCGTCACGCTCGTTAACTTCTGCCGAGCGTAACTACGCCCAGATTGACAGAGAGGCCCTCAGCCTAGTGTGGGGGGTGAAGAAGTTCAATCACTACCTGCACGGTCAAAAATTTACTCTACTAACCGATCATCAACCTCTTGTCTCCATTTTCAACCTTCAGAAGGGCGTACCGATAATGACAGCGCAATGGCTGCAGAGGTGGTCCCTTTTCCTAGGGGCACACCAATATGACATCGAGTACAAAGGAACTAAACAGCATGGGAATGCTGATGGATTGTCGCGCCTACCGTTGCCGACGGTGGAAGACGAAGACCTTGCAGTGGATCCAATGGAGTTATTCCACTCGACCATAGTGGAATGTCTCCCTGTGACGAATGCAAACATAGAAAAGGAAACACGGAATAACCTGACACTATCACGGGTCTATGATTTAACGGTGAAGGGATGGCCAGCACATGGCGAACCACTGCTGCCAGCATTCTCGCCGAGAATAGAACAGCTGTCAGTGTGCAGAGGAACCTTGATGTGTGGATCCAGAGTAGTAATTCCACCTAAGTTGACGGATAGAGTACTCAATGAGCTTCATGCGGGTCATCTGGGTGGGGTAAAAATGAAGAACTTAGCCAGAGCGTTTGTGTGGTGGCCGGGAATCGATAGAGAAATCGAAGAGATGACCAAGAGCTGTGCAGGATGCCAGAAGGTCCAAAACGCCCCACCACAAGCTCCTCTACATCCATGGGAGTGGCCGTCATCTCCATGGCAAAGGGTGCACATTGATTTTGCTGGTCCCTTCATGGACTCGATGTTTTTAATTGCGGTGGATGCACATTCAAAGTGGCCAGAGGTAATAAAAATGTCCTCAACCACCACAGAAAAAACTATCACAGTTTTACGAACCATATTCGCCAGGAATGGGCTGCCTGAACAGATTTGCTATGACAATGGACCACAGTTTGTGTCTGAAGAGTTCCGGAGGTTCTTAAAGAACAATGGTGTTAAGCATTACACATCTGCCCCATATCATCCAGCCACTAATGGATTGGCCGAGAGGTTTGTTCAAACATTCAAGAAGGCTATCAAGGCAATGTGTAATGAAGATATACCCCTACAACACAAGGTGGACAACTTCTTGTTTGCCTACCGGAATGCGACACATGCGGTTACCAACCAAACTCCAGCCATGATGTTCTTCAATCGAAGACTACGATGCCGCTTGGATTTGGTTAAGCCAAACGTCCGAAGAGATGTGGAGAACAGGCAGTTTCAGAATATGAATGAAAGGCCGACCAGGAGTTTTAAGTTAGGTCAACCAGTTTTGGCCCGGGACTACCGCACTGAGAAATGGCAGCCAGGAACGATTTGTACACGGCAAGGACCTCTCATGTATACCGTGGATGTTGGAGAGAGCATTGTAAGACGCCATGCTGACCAGATTCTAGAGTCACTGGAAAACGTCAACTCCACACCACGATCTGATACACCTGGCAATGAAATCGACGTACCAATTGCAGCTACCGCAGAATCGGTGATATTGGAAGCAGATGAACCAAACAACGACATTGATCCTGACTCAACCTTGCCAGAAGAACCTGATAACCCAAAGAGGCATTATCCAGACAGAATCAGGAAGCCTCCTCAAAGACTGAACATATAATTGCTTAAACTCAACCAATGTATCTAGCAACCGTAATTGTGATTGTAATTAGTTATCATTTAGTTGTTAAATGAATGCTATGTACTGTTTATCTAAAAGGGGAGGAATTGTTGTGTATGTACCTTTAAGAGAATAACTGGTCTCAGACTGCAGTACCGGCAGTGACCACCCCTGTATAAAAGGCGCTAGTAAGCCTCTGTAGTTTCAGTTTCCCGATTGATTCCTTTCAGTAAAGACTAGTTTTGTTCAACTCCTGCTGTCCGTGCCTCAATCATACACGGACATAATAATAGCCTGCAGTTGTGGGGTGGTAAACGGGACCACAAAATCGCTCTGCAACGGGCCCTGAGCACCGTTTTGTGCGGGCGGACCGTACTTCTGCTGCCGCAGAGGACACATCGGTCCCGGTGGTGCTTCTGGCATCTGTCCAAAATGCACCACCACATGCCCCTCTACACCCATGGGAGTGGCCCTCATCTCCATGGCAACGGGTGCATATTGACTTTGCTGGTCCCTTCATGGACTCAATGTTTTTAATAGCCGTGGATGCGCACTCGAAATGGCCTGAGGTGATCAAAATGTCCTCCACCACCACGGAGAAAACTATTGCAGTCCTACGGACCATTTTTGCCAGGAACGGCTTGCCAGAGCAGATTTGCTCTGATAACGGACCACAGTTTGTGTCTGAAGAGTTTCGAAGATTTATGAAAAGGAATGGGGTAAGGCATTACACATCCGCCCCATATCATCCAGCCACAAATGGATTGGCTGAGAGGTTCGTACAAACCTTTAAAAAAGCAGTAAAGGCCATGTGCGATGACGACATTCCACTGCAGCATAAGGTGGAAAATTTCCTGTTAGCCTACAGAAATGCGACACATGCAGTCACCAACCAGGCCCCGGCCATGATGTTCTTTAACCGAAGGTTGAGATCTCGTCTGGATTTGCTCAGACGAAATGTACGAAGAGATGTTGAGAATAAGCAATTCCAGCACATCAATGAGAAGCCGACAAGGAGCTTCAATGTGGGGCAACCAGTCTTAGCCCGCGACTATCGAACAGAGAAATGGCAACCAGGAATGATATGCACATGGCAGGGGCCACTAATGTACACAGTGGATGTTGGGGAGAACATTGTGAGATGCCATGCTGACCAGACCCTAGAGTCACAGGAACGAGTCAACCCCATGTCTCGGCCATACGTACCTGGTGAGGAACCCAACGTACAGGTCGCATCTACCTCAGAAACAATAGCATTGGAAGCTGATGAATCAACTGACGACAGGGTGTTAGAATCGCCTCCGCACCAAGAGCGAGACACTCGGGAAAGGCGTTATCCAGAAAGAATCAGGAAGCCTCCCCAAAGACTGAATTTATAAATAGACTATTTCCAGTTAATGTTGCATGTTAAGTGTTAATTGTAATTAGTTTGATATTTAATTGTTAAATGAGTGTTATGGTACTGTTAATCTAAAAGGGGAGGAATTATAGTGTATGTACCTTTAAGGGGGAGAACTACTTTTTACAGCTCCTGTATCCTGTAGTACCGGCAGTGACCACACCTATATATAAGCCCTGAGTGGCGCTCTGTACAGTCAGTTGCAGTTTGAACTTCATCCAGTAAACACCTGTTGATCGTTCCCTGCAGTCTTTGTCTGATTATTGAAAGGACACAACATTAAGATACCCGGATCTAACACTTGCTATCATAGCCTGCAGTTGTGGGGTGGTAAATGGGACCACATAATCACTCTGCATCGGGCCCTGAGCACCGTTTTGTGCAGGCGGACTGTACTTCTGCTGCCGCAGAGGACACATTGGTCTCGGTGGCGCTTCCGGTGCCGGTCGGACTATCCTATCCCAGACCCAATCCTCAGACCCCTGTCTTTCCTCTTCCCAGTCCACCCGGGCTTCCCCCGGGGTTGTTAAGCAAACCATCCCTCTGGCTTTGGACAGGGCTTGGGTCAGACCTTTTATCCTTCCCTCGCAGGGCCATGGTTTAAATCCTCGTACCCCCCTGCTCCTGGCTACCCTGTAGGCTGCCTTTATGTCTCTAAGCTGCCCCTCTAGCCCGTCAACTTTACCCGTTAAGCAGGCATTATCCTCCCTTACAGCCTGCTCATTGAGCTTGGCCTCGGTGACCTGGCACTGCAGGTACTCCCCGGTGTTACGGGAGTTTCCTCCTGTGCGCGTTTCTCCTGTCTTTCCTCGTGCAGCTCCTCCATTAATCTACTACCCACTATCCCCCTTGAGTCTGACTTTTCTTCTGATTCCCTGAGCTCGGCCTGCAGCTTTCCAACCTGCTCCCTGAGCAGTTGGACCTGTTTCTGCAGGCACAGGAGCCAAATCGCCTTTTCCTTAGACTTTTTATGCTCCTTGCTCCCTGTCCATTCCACAGCCCTATCCTGAGGACTGTCAGAACACAACATCTCCAGCACCCACTGCTGAGACACATTAACTTTACCAAACACATAAGAGGAAATTCTGTCCCCCATTGCAGCTCTCTTGCCCTCTAAACTTTCCATGATTCTATTCACACAACCTATCGTCCTGCCGACGGTCGCCAATTCTGTAGGTGGTTTGCCTTAGTGGTTCGAATCACTTCTCCTACTTAGTTTTAGATGACAGGAATTACGGTGAACAGGATTGGGACACAGACAAGCTTTTCAGACTCAACTGTACGATGTTTAATAAGGTTAACACACACACCCGCCCCAGTACGTAAAATGCCTGATGGTGTAATACAAACAGTGCAACAATACAACTTAGCCTGTCAAACAGGCCCCTGTCTCGTATTAAGACGCCTAAAATCACACTGTGTTGCAATACAGAGTATAACATGGACTTGTCCCACAAACACCGGAAACATACACTATATAATACACAGAACCTCCCCACTAAGCCCCTCTGGATTGGTTGAGACACACAACACCCCCTCACACAGTACCGGTGGTCTTGAGGATGCGTGGGCTTGGACAATGCTCACCTCGATTGTCCGTTTCCTTGCTCGCTGCTTCCCTGTGTAGAGCGTGTCTCCTGGTTCCGTATCACCGATGCAGTATCCAAGTCCCAGTTTCAAGGTTCATTCCTACAGTCGGAGAGCAAGGCGAGGCTCTTGTCGCTCGTGGTGGTTTCTTCTCTCTGTCTTGGACGGAGTGCTCGGTTCTTGGTTCAGAGAATGAGGGCATGCAAAGGCGAAAGAGAGCGAGAGCGAGGGAGAGAATGCCCAAAGCTGCCTTCTCTGTATACCCTAAAAGTTCATTAAGGTCTGTGTATTGCAGTGATGTCTTTTAAATCACCCTTCTTTCTCTGCTTCCTGCCTTTTCGAGTCTGGGCCTTCCCCCAACTCTTGTATTCCAATACACACCCAGTAATCCAAACCACAGGACATGTACAGGGCTGGGGGATGGAAGACAATTCCTTATCTAGTCTCCCCTTCCCTGTGGTAGGTATTTGATGTGATTTAGTCTTACTGCTGATGTGATTTGCCCAAGGTTAAAGTGTTTTTCATTGAGGCCAGGAAGTCCATTGTTCCAGCGAAACTGGCATTGTTGTCTTATCCAATTGAAGATCCATCGAAACCCATTAAAACACGAAGTCTCATTGTCCAAAGTAAAATCACCTATCAAGACGCTCATTGTCCAAAATAAATGTCTTTTCCATAGTTAAATTGAAACTCACAGATGTGCCTGTGCTTCGAGGTTCAACTGCACCACGCCCCTACCAGTGGGCCAAACAGGCTGCTGGTTGATCAGCAGTAACAATCATACAAAATAGAAAAACAATCCTTGGGGCCTACGCCGATGCTTACGCCCTCCCCAACCTAAAGCATCATCCCTTTCATCAAGCGGATGGACACCGTGGCCACCAGAACCACTGCATCTCCCCACCAGAAATTGCAGCGAGGAAAAGGAGTGGAGGGTAAAAACAGAAGAGTAAAAAAGGGGAAGAAAAATGGGAAATAATAAGAGTAGCAAGAGGGAAACAAACTGAGAGGATTGAGAGACCAGTGGAGGAGGTGAGAAAATGACAGAGACAAACGAGGGAGAAATGGACAGGAAGCAAGTGTGCTGGAGGTGTGAGACTGGTGAAGTAGGCTCATGAGAGGAGAGAGAGGTGCAAGAGTCATGAGAGAAACGAAGGAGATGATAGAAAGGAATGCGGTAGGAGGGGAGAGGTAGAGGTGAGAAAGGGTTACTGAAGGATGGGAGAGATAGACAAGACTAAACTTCCTAAATCACCTCAAATCTAGCTCCCCAGACACCCTTCATTTCAAAGCATTTCAGACCCAAGAGCTAAACCCAGAAAAGAGTCCCCTGAGTCAGCTGCTACTGAAACTAAGTACTCAGCCGGACCTTGACCAACCCCAGACCAACACAGCCGTCCAAACACCAATCCGAGTGAACCAAATCATTAAACAATGCAAAGAAACCTACCTGGAACATTGGAACAAAATAACCGAAAGCCAAAGCAGATTAGAATGTTACCGGGCCCTAAAAAGAGAATATAAACTGGCAGACTACCTCACGACCATCAGAGACACAAAACAGAGACAGACCCTCACCAGGTACAGACTAAGCGACCACCAACTGGAAATTGAAAAAGGCAGATACAAGAAATCCTGGCAGCCTAGAGAGAATAGAATATGCGATCAATGTCTGGCCGGCGAGGTTGAAACAGAAATGCATTTCCTCCTAAAATGCGAAAAATTCAACACATCAAGAAACATATTATTCAACAAGCTAAGCCAAACAACCCCAGATTTCAAGGAATTGGATGACCTGTCAAAATTGAGATTAGTCCTGGGAGAAGGAGACAGACCATACCTTGGGGCCAAATATGTAACAACATGTCACAACCTGAGGACTGTTTAAAATTAAGACTGTTTAAAATTAATATTGAACGTACCAAATGAAGTACAAAGACTGTTTAAAATTAATATTGTTTAAAAGTAATATTGTATGTACCCAACAAATGTCAAATCGATTGACACCTACAAAATGTTTGAAAATGTACCTTTTTGCTATGTAAGCTTTGGCAATATGGTTCTCTGTAAACTTTCATGCCAATAAAGCATTTGAATTTGAATTTGATTTGAATTTGACTGAAAAGGAGGTAGAGGAAAAACAAGAGTGAAGGAAGAGAGACAGGAGGGAGGGAAGTGGAAGTGGCACAGTCTATTAATTTTAAATGGAACATAGATTGGGAGTTGGAGATGTTTACTATGCTTTTCATCAGGGAGAACCACGATCAATCATGCGTGATCACTAGTGTTACCAACTCTCGTTAGATGTATTCCTGAATGGTCGATCATGTGACCTTTTTTTTTGCTGTTTTCCAATCTTATTGCATTTCGGCTTTTATGCAAAGCAGAATATTAACAATTGGCCAAGTGATGAGTGTGTCGTGGCTTAACTTTATATCACTCTTAAAAATCTAGATGTTGAACTTCGCTACTTGTGCCTTTTTATTTATCAGATGCAGAAGTCAATTCCAACCCTGAGCACTTTCATCACTTCATGGTTTATTTTAAAATTGTAGTTTATTTTAAAACTGCTTCTAAACTATTCCAGTGTACAAAGGTCGCTAGTTTGGGGGAACCGCTGTCACTGCAACACTTGCTTTGTGCACCAACCTCCATATTCAACAACAACAGCAACCTGTATTTATATAGCACCTTTAACATAATAAAATGTTCCAAGGCACTTTACAAGAGTGTTTTCAGGCAAAATTTGACACCATGCCACTTAAGGAGATATTGGGATAGGTTGGTCAAAGAGGCAGGTTTTAAGAAACATAGAAACATAGAAGATAGGAGCAGGAGTAGGCCATTCGGCCCCTCGAGCCTGTTCTGCCATTTAATGAGATCATGGCTGATCATCCAAATTTAGTACCCTGTCCCTGCCTTCTCCCCATATCCCTTTATCCCTTTAGTCTTAAGAAATATATCTAACTCCTTCTTGAATATATTTAATGAATTGGCCTCCACCGCCCTCTGTGGTAGAGAATTCCACAGGTTCACCACTCTCTGGATGAAGAAATTCCTCCTCATCTCAGTCCTAAATGGCTTACCCCTTATCCTTAGACTGTGACCCCTAGTTCTGGACTCCCCCGCCATCGGGAACATCCTTCCTGCATCTAGTCTGTCTAGTCCTGTTAGAATTTTATAAGGAGTGTCTTAAAGGAGGAAAGAGAGGTAGAGAGGCAGAGAGGTTTAGGGAGGGAATTCCAGAGCTTAGGGCCTAGGCAGCTGAAGGCATGGCCGCCAATGGTGGAGTGAAGGAAATCGAAAATGTGCAAGAGGCCAGAATTGGAGGAGCAGAAAGATCTTGGAGGTTTGTAGGGCTGGAGGAGGCTAAAAAGATAAGAAGGGGCGAGACCATGGAGGGATTTGAACACAAGGATGAGAATTTTAAATTTGAGGTGTTGCTGGACCGGGAGCCAATGTAGGTCAGCGAGCACAGGGATAATGGGAAAACCGGACTTGGTGTGAGTTAGGATATGGACAGCGGAGTTTTGGAAAGACTTGTCTTATTGTATTCAGACTACAGCCCAGTAGCTGGCCTCAAAGTTGAAGGGAATCGGTTTTAATGCATTCTAGAAAGAAAATGAACAGCAGTACTTGAAGTAATATTTTAATTATAGTGGGGTGCTTTTAATATTGGTTATTGTGGGATCCAGCGAATATAGAAAGATTTTTATATAGTGCCTTTCATACCTTCAGGATGTCCTGAAGTGCTTCCCAGCTAATGAATTACTTTTAGCTGATATTGTTAATGGTTCTCTCTCCTCAGGTACTGTTCCCCTCGGCTTCAAATCTGCCATCATCACCTCCTCCTCAAAAACAACAACACTTGACCCTCCGTCCTTGCAAACTACTTCCAAATCTCCAACCTTCTTCTTGAACATGTTGTCGCCTCCCAAATCCATGCCCATCTTTCCTGGAACTCCATGTTTGAATCCCTTCAATCAGGGCTCCACCCCTGCCATGGTACCGAAACGGCTCTCATCAAAGTCACAAATGACATCCTATGTGACTGTGACAGAGGTAAACTATCCCTCTTCGTCTTTCTCAACCTGTCTGCAACCTTTGACACGGTTCACCACTCCAGCCTCCTCCAAAGCCTCTCCACCGTCATCCAGCTGGGTGGGACTGCACTCAACTGGTTTCATTCTTATCTATCTAATCGTAGCCTGGGAATCACCTGAACTGGCTCCTCTTCCCACTCCCACACCATTACCTCTGGTGCCCCCCAAGGATCTATCCTTGGCCCCCTCCTATTTCTCATCTACATGCTGCCCCTCGGCGACATCATCCGAAAACACAGCGTCAGTTTTCACATGTACGCTGACGACACCCAGCTCTACCTCACTACCACCTCCCTCGATCCCTCCACCATCTCTAAATTGTCAGACTGCTTGTCCAACATCCAGTACTGGATGAACAGAAATTTCCTCCAACTAAATATTAGGAAGACTTAAGCCATTGTCTTTGGTCCCCATCACAAACTCTGTTCCCTGGCCATGGACTCCATCCCTCTCTCTGGCAACTGTCTGAGGCTGAAAGAGACTGTTTGCAATGTTGGTGTCATATTTGACCCTGAGATGAGCTTCCGACCACATATCTGTGCCATCACTAAGACCATTTATTTGCACCTCTGAAACATTGCCCGACTCCACTCCTGCCTCAGCTCATCTGCTGCTGAAATCCTCATCCATGCCTTTGTTACCTCTAGACTTGACTATTCCAATGCACTCCTGGCTGGCCTCCCACATTCTACCCTACGTAAACTTGAGGTCATCCAAATCTCTGCTGCCCATGTCCTAACTCGCACCAAGTCCCGTTTGCCCGTCACCCCTGTGCTCGCTGACCTACTTTGGCTCCCGGTTAAGCAATACCTCGATTTAAAAATTCTCATTCTTGTTTTCAAACCCCTCCATGGCCTTGCCCCTCCCTCTCCCTGTAATCTCCTCCAGCCCCAGCCACAACCCCCCGAGATATCTGCGCTCCTCTATTTCTGACCACTTGAACATCCCCGATTTTAATCGCTCCACCATTGGTGGCCGTTCCTTCAGCCGTCTAGGCCCTAAGCTCTGGAATTCCCTCCATAAACCTCTCCACCTCTCTACCCCTCTTTCCTCTTTTAATACCTACCTCTTTGATCAAGCTTTTGGTTATCCGCCCTAATATCTCCTTATGTGGCTTGGTGTCCAATGTTGTTTTATAACGTTCCTGTGAAGCACCTTGGGACGTTTACTACATTAAAGACGCTTTAGGAACACAAGTTGTTGTTATTATTGTTGTTTTGAAGTGTAGTCACTGTTGTTTTTATAAGCAAACATTGCAGCTAATTTAAACACGCAAAGATCCCATAAGCAGCAATGTGATTAATAATGAGCTGTTTTAGTGTAGGTTAAGAGATGAATGATGTCCAGGACAATGGGAGATCACGTAGCCAACTAAATGGCACTGATCTGTTTTTTGCTGCATTGCTATTTGGGGCCCCATGTGACTTCTTATCTCCCAAGGTAAGTTTGGATTTAGGATCACCTTCATCCATTTTCTCTCAACCTTCCAGAATACCAACCCCACTGTCTTCCCATTACAGCTTTTAATGTCTACCTGTAGACATGGCCTGAGGTTCAAATCTCATCTAAAGGACAGTATCAATGGCAATGCTGCACTCCTTCAGTGCTGCACTGGATAAGCCCGGATTATGTGCTCAACTCCTGGTAATCGGCTCAAACTCATAATTTATAACCCACAGGCAAGAGTGCCACCAACAAAGCCAAACTGTCACTCAGATACAGGAAACTTTCTGGTATCCGGCACTGACGGGACCGAGCTGTTGCCGTCCCATCAAAACTGCCGTAGAAACCAGCACTAATGTTAAAACCTCCGTATCTAGCAACAAACCCTGTTGCTTAGCAACAGCTTCAAAACAGTCGGCGTAGCTTGCAAGCGTCTCTGTAGCTAAGCAACAGCTTCAGCTAGACGCTTGCAGAGCCAGACTGGAGTAAAAAAGCAACGAAAAGTAAAAAAACTTATCTGAACCGACTCCTGAATTTTGCCAGTGGATAGAGCTTTCCGGACATTTAACCTCCGGTTAAACGAAAGTTTCCTGTATTTCATTCTAAACACATTGTATCGCTTAGGACTGAAATAGAAAATGGCAAATGGTGCAACTGCACAGCAGATCTGAAATGTTTACATTGAGTAGAATGGGCCTACACTCTCTGGAGGAATGAGAGGTGATCTCATTGAATCATATAAGATTCTGAGAGGGCTTGACAGGGTAGATGCTGAGAGATTGTTTCCCCTGGCTGGAGTGTCTAGAACTAGGGGGTATAGTCTCAGGATAAGGGGTCGGCCATTTCAGATTGAGATGAGGAGAAATTTATTCACTCAGAGGGTTGTGAATCTTTGGAATTCTCTACCCCAGAGGGTTGTGGATGCTCAGTATTCAAGGCTGAGATCGATAGATTTTTGGACTCTAAGGGAATCAAGGGATATGGGGATCGGGCGGGAAAATTGGGATCGAAGATCAGCCATGATCTTATTGAATGGTGGAGCAGGCTTGAGGGGATGTATGGTCTACTCCTGCTCCTATTTCTTTTGTTGTTATGTTCTTATTAGATTTTCTGCTGCCTTTGTGAGATATTTAGGACAGGAACCAGTTACAATAGCCTCCCAATATGGCCAATATAAAGCCAGCTTCATAAAGTCAAGTTAAAGGTTTGGGATTAATGTATACGTGAAAAATTCTTATTAAAAACCAAAGAATCAATCTTTTTCTCTCTTTTTCACTTGCCGTCGCGCTCACTCTTTTCATTCGCTTCCTCTTTTTTGTTTTCTCTCCAACTAAAATTCCAGGAACACACATGATTGTAACATACAATTCCCATCACTGTGATTTAATTCAGTGATTAGTGACAGAGAATAGTAACCCTTTATCTTCTGTGTGGTTATAAATAAAATCATGTGATGCAAAAGTACAGACAATGAGTATACTACCACTATGCTTACTGAATATTTTTTGTCAATGCAGTTCATTTTTTGCCCGTGACTGGAGATCTTTGGGATTGAAGAATGCATGATGTCTCACCAATCTTCTGGAAATGCTGTGCTCTTTGTCCTTGTGAATTTGAAAATGTGAGGTTAACATCAAGACCGGAAAGATTCATATGATATTATTCCCCTCAATGACTACATGAGGGTTAATTACATTTGGAGCTTGAAAGGAAAATGAAGAGCAGATGGTAGTGTTTACAAAGCTGAAAACCACAGCAGCAGCTGAATGGTTTGAAAAGTAAATAAAATCTAACAAAAACATTGCGGATTCAACTTTCCCTGTGTGATAATGGTAACGGACGCTCTAATACAGGACTGTCCAACCCTGTAATATATGTGGGTAGAACAAATGAAGGACAGAGACAGGATGAGTTGCTAGTCCATGTGCTTGCTTTAATAGGCCACAGCGAACTGAGCATGCTCATACTAAACCATGTGACAAACCATGTGGTAATACATTCACTGCTTTCCCCTTAAAAAAAATATGTATTCCCTTCTCAAATACAACAAAATTATAGTTCCACCTTTCCCAGCATTACATGTACCACATAACAAAAACTCCTGGCATTTTTTTTTTAATGAACTACAAATCCAATTTAATAACAGGTTTGCGGGGCCTTCCTGATCTCCTTACAGAAGATTTTGGTGTTGAACCAATTTTCAGGCTGTTTTGTTTTAGTTCCGAATTCAAAGACGATCCAGTTTCTATCTCAGACTTGTTTGAACCTGTGGCCGAAATTTCCGATAGGAGGCTTCCTGTGTGCGGAGGCCTCCTATCGGGGAAAAAATCTACGCCCTTACCTGAGGGCTCCCGAGGTGCGACCATTTCCGATGCTGGGCCTCTCCACAGTCGAAATGCGCAGGGCCCAGGTATCCCAGGAGCGCATGCGGTTCGCACGCATCCCTGGGATCACGTGGGCCATGGGAACCAATGGGAGAAGGGAATCCCCCTTCATACTTTTGACAGATAGACCTGTCAAAAGTATGAATGGGGATCACTGAAAAAAGACATCAAAACATTAAATACATTTTTAAAAAACCATCACTTTTTAAAATGAGTTAAAATTACATTAAATTAAATATTTTAAACAAAAATTTAATTAAAAAAAATAATTTAAAGTTTTTTATGGGGCTAAAAATAAACTTATCTTTTTAAAAAGTATTTTAAAATTATAAATGAGTGAAAACATATTTTTTTACTTTTTTAAACTCTTATGCTGGTAAAAGCAGGCCTGACGCTTTTACCAGGCTTAAGATTTTTAAGGGATTTCAGCGGGCGGAGGTTCTACAGAAAGCAGAACTCTCCACCCACAGAGGCCCTTCTCCAGGGCAGGTGTCCAATCTGTCAAGAGGATTCTTGACAGATCGGAAATGCCGGTTTTCAGCGCATGTGCTTCACATGCCTGAAACCGGCATTTCTGATGTCCCTACGGGTGTGTACACACCTCGTACACACCCGTAGGCATCGGAAAATACGGGCCATTATGTTTCACTTCAATCCACTTTGCTGACAAGTGGTTCAAGATCACTGTCCAATTCAGGCCAGTAAACAAAGCTTCTTGCAAGTGATTTCATTCTGACGATCCCTGGATGTTCAGTATGAAGCTCGGCCAGAATTCTATCTCGCAAAGAAGTAGGTACCACCACTCTGTTTCCCCACTTGATACAACCTTGCTCACAAGACAATTCAGTACGACGGTTGTGGAATGGTTTCAATTCTGTGTCCATACACTGATCAATCCATCCATTCAAGATGTTTTCATGCACTCTTTTCAGTACTGAGTCCTTTTGAGTGTCATTTGCAATCTCAGTTGCATTTACAAGAAAGTCTTTGTCAACTGCACCTAGCATGAAAATCTCACCTTCGCTCCCGACACATGAGTCTTCATGTGGCAACCTGGACAAGGCATCTGCGATTGCGTTTTACTTTGAAGTGCAATATTCAATTGTGTAGTCATATTGTGGCAACAACACTGCCCAATGTTGCATTCTTGATGCGGCCATTGCAGGGATGGCAGATTTGGGCCCCAATATTGCTAGGAGCGGTTTGTGATCGGTTATCAGGGTAAACTTTCTGCCGATCGGGAACTGTTGAAATTTCTTGATTCCAAACATTATGGTAAGTGCTTCCTTTTCAATTTGCACATAGTGTGGTAAAACCACCAATGAACTCCTGTACAAATGAATAACTGTCTTTAAAGCAATGTTACAGCACCTATGTCCGTTTGCTGAGTGTAAACAAGGTTTCTGTAAAAGCTCTGAAACAACGCGATGACATCATCATGTCGGTCACGTGGTGCCCCAAGTGGCGGGAAATGTGATGACGTCATGACGTCAGAGGTGGGAGGTTCTGAGTTCAGACCTTGTGGAACAAGTTACTGTGTAGACCTGTTTGCTGTTGCTCCTGCATGTTTTTGTTTTGTTCACCAGTTTAATTAAATTCGTTAATTTACTGAACTGCCTCGACCTCAGTGATTTAGATAGGAATCCGTTGATTCCTACATTGGTGACCCCGAAGCTTCGCGGACAATTTTCGCGGAGACAAGCTCGAGAACAAAATGGATGTAAATGCAGCGAGTTTGAAGCTCCCTCAATTTTGGGAGCAACAGGCAGCCTCCTGGTTCTTTCAAGCGGAGGCTCAGTTCCAACTGCGAAACATAGTGCTGGATCAGACCCGTTACCTGTATGTGGTCTCCGCACTGGACAGCTCGATGGCTTCCCGCATTATCAGCCTGCTGGAGACCCCGTGGAGAACAAGTACGAAACGCTCAAGACGCGCCTCATGCAAGTATTCGGTCTCACAAAGGCGGAGCGCGCACGACGTTTGCTCGCACACCTCGGGTTAGGCGATGCTAAGCCTTCCGAGTTGATGAGCCACATGGTCACCCTCCTCGGGTCTGAGCCGCAGTGTTTTATATTTCGTGAACAGTTCCTCAGCCAGCTCCCTGAGCAGGTACAAGCAGCCCTGGCCAGGTCGACGGCTACGGACGGTGTGGCGCTCGCGGCCGAAGCCGACACCATTTACGTGGTGATGCAACAGTATTGCACCACCTCAACGCGCCCCGCCTCCAAGAACCCCGCCTCGGCACCTCCACAGACCGGCCTTTGCTACTACCACGCCCGTTTCGGTCAGAAAGCCAGATGCTGCCGACCCCCGTGTAAATTCGTGCCACCGGCACCGAGAAAGCAGCAACACCGATTGCGCGACCGGAAGGGAAGCCCCGAGGTTGGTTTCACCTCCACAATGACAGTTGGTGATTCCGGGAATATCGTAGCCGCTCCGACAGGATTGTCCGACCTCCTCTGCGATTGACTTTGATGATTAAAGACACTTCTGGGGGGGCGCATGTGGTAAAACCACCAATGAACTCCTGTACAAATGAATAACTGTCTTTAAAGCAATGTTACAGCACCTTTGTCCGTTTGCTGAGTGTAAACAAGCTTCCTGTAAAAACCCTGAAACAACGCGGTGACGTCATCACGTTGGTCACGTGGTGCCCCGAGTGGCGGGAAACGTGATGACGTCATGACGTCAGAGGTGGGAGGTTCTGAGTTCAGACCTCGTGGAACAAGTTACTGTGCAGACCTGTTTGCTGTTGCTCCTGCATGTTTTTGTTTTGTTCACCAGTTTAATTAAATTCGGTTAATTTACTGAACTGCCTTGACCTCAGTGATTTAGATAGGAATCCGTTGATTCCTACAATAGTTTCTTTTGTTCTCTTTGTGAGGGTTTGAGATGTGAACACAATTGGTTTCTCTTGGCTGTCATCCATTACATGGCTTATGACAGCTCCCACACCGTAGCTGGAAGCATCACACGCTAACTTAAGCTCACGCTCTGTGCTGTAGTGCACAAGTAGAGCATCACTAGAGAGACTTCTCTTACAAGCGTTGTAAGCTTCCTGTTGCACTTTTGTCCAATTGCACTGGACATCCTTCTTGAGGAGCTCGTGCAATGGAGCTAACATGGTCGCTAACTCAGGAAAGAAACGTGTGTAGTACTGGACTTTTCCAATGAACGATCTTAACTCAGACACTTTCTGTGGCTTTGGAGCATTGATGACAGCATCAACCTTTTCCTTCACTGGTTGCAAGCCATTTGCATTAACTTGCAGACCAAGGTACGCAACCTCGGGCTGCACAAAAGCACATTTGCTCCTTTTCAATTTGACATTGTGGGCATTCAACCTTTGAAGCATTAAATCTAACACTTCTAGATTTTCTTCCTCACTGCTTGTTGCGATCAGCACATCGTCTTGATTGTATAAGCAATTTGGAACTGATTGCAAAATCTTATCCATCGTTGCCTGGAATATTTTGGGGAAGGACTTTACGCCATACAGCAGCTTGAGTGATGAGTATAGTCCCTTGTGTGTGTTGATGGTGCGATTCTGTTGACTCTCTTTGTCAACATTCAGCTGAGCGTAAGCGTGCGACAGGTCAAGTTGGAGAAAACCCAGAGAGTGCTGCATACAAATATTGCAATGAAGGTAATGGGTACTGCTCATCATCAACTGCTTGGTTGATAGTAACTTTGTTGTCACCGCACAAGCGTACAGTTTTGTCTGCTTTGGGCACTACCACAATCGGGGTAGCCCATTCACTTTTGTCAGTTTTTACTAGCACTCCGTTCTCTCTGAGCTTCGCTAGCTCTTCCTCCACCTGACTTTTCAATGCATAGGGGACTGGCCTTGCCTTACAATAGACAGGCTTCGCATTGGACTTGATACAGATATGTGCGTCATACCCAGTGCTGCCCTCATAACTGTCTGTGAACATGCTTTCATACTTGTTCAGCATTGTGTCGAGTCGCTTCTTTGAAGCATTGACACTGAAGACATTTTCCCAGTCTAGTTTGAACTTTCTCAACCAGTCTTTGTCCATGAGACTTGCCCTGGTCCTCGAGTTTCTCGACAATGTCTTCAAACGATGCATCATTTGCTTTCCCTGGCGCGAGTAGGTTTGTCAATGTTCCGTAGACATCTGGCCCGATTTCTTTTTTCCGTTCATGAATTACTTTATGTTGAGCTTGAACATTCTTATCTGCACCTTAATAATGTTATTGGCCTTAAAAAAATCTCCATCCACTCAATGTAAGAAATGACTGGTTCGCGAGCTCGGTCATACATGCCGAGGCTTCCGATAATCCCGTAGGCGCAGCCATGTTTATGCCAATCCCGTTGAACAGTGACTCAGCACGCTACCTGTATGAATCAACGCCGCTGTTGCTGTGTACACATACACACGAAGGCGAAGCACAGTTGATTCTGCATGAGCGTTAATAGTAAAACATCGCAAAAATTCAGTTTAGGTGTCACAAATTCACCGTAAACTTGTCCACTCGAAGGTTGAACACTGTGTCCTTCCATGATCCCTAAAAATGGCTTTGGGATCCCATCCTCATTGCCAAAATGTAATATACTTGGATAGAACAAATGAAGGACAGAGACAGGATGAGTTGCTAGTCCATGTGCTTGCTTTATAGGGCAGGGTGAACTGAGCATGCTCACACCAATCCATGTGACAAACCATGTGCTAAGACATTACAAACCTGAAGCCCTAGGGCCACATGTAGAGCCCCACACCCCCACCCTCTCGAGTGATGTGGAGCAAAATTTAATTCTTGGACGTCTCACTCTGCTTCACTTAGCCAGGGTTAGGGCAGGTGCAAGCATTGAAATGGCAAATAAGGAAGGAGTGACTTCATCCTGCCTCCTGCTTCATTTTCTTGGGTCAGCACTTGACAGAAGCCCAAATGTTGTGGTGCCCACAGTTCGTGTGCCTTACAGCTTACACCCAGGCCCCTCAGAGAATCTGAATGATGTTATGTATTGTGTGTTCTCCTCCCACCTGCGGTGGCGCTGTCACAGCAGATAAATGGTTGGGTTTGTTCTCTTGGTTAAGTTTTAGTTCTCTTTGTTCGGTACTCTCCAGAACCTTCTTTTTGAATAAAGAACTTCCTGTTTGAATCTCTGAGTTCTGAGTTCTTATTGTGTCTAGGTAGAAAGGTACAGACACAACAAAGTGGCGACGAGGATCGGATGAATCTGCATTGTGGGAACTTTCTTGTTTTCGACTACAAAACACTCGGAACAGAGATTGCAGCATCACATTAACGTTACGGGTGCAGTGAGTAAACAGAAATTAAAATTTGAAACATGAGATGGCTACTATATTAGGAAACATCGTTGATTTTGATGAAAATGTGGAGCAATGGAGCGCTTATACGGAACGTTTTGACTATTTTGTTTTGGCGAATGCGGTGGCAAATGAAAAGGTCGTGCCTACCTTTTTGAGTATAATGGGGGCAAAGACATTCAATTTACTTCGCAGCCTTGTACAGCCAGATAAGCCAGGAACTAAAACATATAAACAACTAGTGGAAATTCTTGGAGCACATTTTTCACCAAAACCTCTGGTTATTGCTGAGAGATTTAGATTTCACAAACGGAATCAAGAGGAGGTG
Source organism: Somniosus microcephalus (assembly GCF_052327205.1). NCBI lineage: Eukaryota > Metazoa > Chordata > Chondrichthyes > Squaliformes > Somniosidae > Somniosus > Somniosus microcephalus. The sequence continues at coordinate 123,133,034 of NC_140999.1, read as the reverse complement.
GAATCAGTGACGATGTTTATTGCTGCTTTAAAAAGGTTGTCAGAACACTGCAAGTTCAAGGAGGTGCTGAATGACACCATTAGAGACAGACTTGTGTGTGGTCTGCTAAGTGCAGCCACACAGAAGTGCCTTCTTAATGAGGACAACCTTACTCTTGAAAAGGCCATTGAAGTTAGTGTCTCCATGGAGATGGCGGAAAAGGAGGCTCACCAGTTGAGTTCAACAGGGAGAGTTCACAAGGTGTCATCTGAGCCTAAAAGGGCGTGGAATGGCACATGTTACCGTTGTGGGAAAATGGGCCATCACGCTAATGACTGCTGGTGTACGGAGCTGGAATGCCGAAATTGTGGCAAAAAAGGTCACATTGAACGTGCCTGTAGAGGTAAAAAAAGAACAGACAGAGCTGGGAAGCATGAAAGAAAAATGTCTGCATTTGGAGAAGAGAAGAAAAAGAGTGTTCATTCAGTGCAGTATGATGGAACAAGCAAAACAGAGGGGAGCGACACCTCTGAGGAGGAAGAGGTGCACATACTGACGGTTGCAGGTGGTCCAAATGGCTACTGGGTGTCACCACTGGTGGAGGGACAATCAGTGCGGATGGAGGTGGACACAGGCACGGCTGTGTCCCTTGTTTCAGACACTGTCTACAACAAAATGCTAAAGCATCTTACCCTTCAGCCAACAAACATTGTGCTAAAGACGTATACCGGCGAACCTGTGGCCATGAGAGGCGCCATTGAGGTGACAGTTAAATTGAACGGACAGACTGTGAAACTGCCACTATATGTGGTAAAGGGAAATTACCCATCTCTACTGGGACGTGCGTGGCTAGAGAAAATCACGCTGGACTGGCCTGTAGTCTGCATGATGTCAAAAGGGGAGTCAGGTCTGACTGCAGTTTTAAACAAACATGCAGAACTCTTCAATGGTGAACTTGGGAGCATGAAAAAGATCAGCGTGAGACTGGACATTAAACCTGACAGCAAGCCGAAGTTTCACAAAGCCCGACCTGTACCCTATGCAATTAGGCCAAAAGTTGAGCCTAACTTGGAGGCCTTAGTCGAGAATGGAGTCCTGGAGCCTGTGAGCGTGAGCAAATGGGCCACACCCATTGTTCCTGTCCTGAAAAAGGATGGATCTGTTCGAATCTGCGGGGATTTTAAAGTGACTATTAACCCGGTGCTGTCTGCAGAACAGTACCCTCTTCCCCTCATTGGTGATCTGTTTACGGGCCTGGCCGGAGGGCAAAAGTTCAACAAAATAGACTTATGCCAGGCTTATCTACAAATGCATGTCGATGACAAATCAAAGGAGCTGCTGACAATTGTGACACACAAGGGGCTATACCGGTACTGCCGCCTTCCGTTTGGAATTACGTCGGCCCCTGCTCTATTCCAAAGGGCAATGGATCAGATTTTGAGTGGACTGCTAGGAGTCCAGTGCTACCTGGATGACATCCTTGTCACTGGACAAATGAGGAGGATCATCTTCTGAGCTTGGATGCGACGCTACAGCGACTGAAAGAGTACGGGCTCAGAGTTCGTAAGGACAAATGTGAATTCTTTCAGTCTTCAGTTGAGTACCTGGGGCATGTGATTGACACTACTGGCCTGCATAAGGCGCCATCAAAGGTCAAGGCGATCGTGGAGGCCCCAGCACCCCAGAATGTGAGCCAGTTACGTTAATATCTGGGGCTGCTTAACTACTATGGGAAGTTTATTCCAGAATTAGCAACATTGCTGAAGCCGTTACATCAGTTGCTATGTCAAGGCAAGACATGGAAATGGACTGAACTGTGCAACGAAGCTTTCGCCCAAGCAAAGAAAGCATTGCTGAAGTCGGAGGTCCAGACACACTTCGACCCAAAGCTACCCGTGCAGCTAGCATGTGATGCATCACCATATGGTGTGGGAGCAGTCATATCCCACATCATGCCTTCTGGGGAAGAGAAACCTATCGCCTTCGCATCACGCACCTTGAACAAGGCCGAGAGTAACTATGCGCAGATTGAGCGCGAGGCCTTGGGAATCGTTTTTGGAATTCGAAAATTTCATCAGTACCTGTTTGGGAGAAGGTTCACACTCCTGATGGACCACCGTCCATTGACTTCAATCTTCGGGCCCCACACCGGAATTCCGTCTCTTGCTGCAAGCAGGATGCAAAGGTGGGCTTTACTGTTGTCAGGACACACATACGACATCAAATATCGCAAATCAGACTTGCACGGCAACGCAGACGGTCTCTCGAGGCTGCCCTTGCCTGTTACTCCCCCAGAGCCTCGTCAGATAGACATCTTCTACTTTAGACAAGTGGAGGGAGCACCTGTCACTGCAGTTCAGGTGCGAAGGTTCACCCGCAACGATCCAGTCCTGTCTGAGGTAATGGACGATGTCATTCGAGGGAGAGCGTTAGGAGATTCTCCTAGTTTGAAACCTTACATTTCAAAGAGAAATGAGCTCTCCGTCCAGGCAGGTTGTCTTCTTTGGGGACGCCGTGTCATCATTCCGCCACCTCTGAGGGAACCTATACTGCAACAACTTCATACAGGCCACAGTGGAATGGTTCGGATGAATAAATGGCAAGAAGCTACTTCTGGTGGCCAGGTCTCGATGGAAATATTGAGGAGAAAGCCAAAACATGTTCCCCATGTCAAAGGGTCCGAATGTTCCACAGCTGGCAACCCTACACCCCTGGGATTGGCCTGAAGAAGTGTGGCAGCGAGTACATGTGGACTTCGCCGGTCCTTTCGAAGAGAAGATGTTTATTGTAGTGTATGTGCCCGTCTACCTTTAAGAGAACTATTGTATGTAACCGTCCACCTTTAAGAGAACTACTTTAGGTGTTGCACTACTTTGTTGGCTTCTGTATACTGTAATACCGACGGTGACCACACCGGTATATAAGTGCTGTGTCAGGATTTATTGGGCAGATTCGCCCTGACCTTCGAATAGTAAAGTCCTGTTTTAAGTTACTCTTGGAGTCTGTGTATTAATTAACTAAACAACCCACAGACTTTACAGTGGCGACGAGTCCGATCGTACCCTGCGGCAACAATACTTCCGAAGCAGTTAACGAGCGTCGAGAAGAGGCAACCGCCCTCGTCATTCTGCTGGGAGAAAACTTGAGTCTGCAGAGCTGGAAAGGAGGAAGAATTCAGAGACAAAGACTTCCATCAGCAACAGGCACTGACTATCCCTTCTGCCACGGTGAGGAGTGAGCCGATCAGCACGAGAAGCAAGCCGGCCACGGTGACTGTGAGTAAGGGAAAAGTAAAAAGAATAGCCGGAGGATAAGGGCGGTGCACTCGACCACGGTCGAGGGGGAAAGAAGCCGGACAGAAGTCGGGCCCAGAGGCACTGAGACTGGGGCAGCGTGGAGCAAGGAAGCCGCGGTACAGACAGGCTGGGGACGCAACGGTGTCGTGAGACAGCTAGACCGCGACCGGCGAAAAAGGCCGGGCAGTGACCGAAGCCACGAAGCGCTGCGACCGGGAACGTAGGCACGGGAAGAGATAAACTCAGCCGCAGCCGGGGAGGGAAGCACCGGACTGCGAGAGGGCTGGGAGGTGCGATTGGGAGCCGAGCGAGCGGGAGAGGCAGAGCCGACCAAGGGAGACTGAGCGAGAGCCAGTCCAGCGGCTGAAACTGTTCTCCGTCAACGGGGTGTACCCAGCGCCGGTAGAGCCGAGCGAGCGGGAGAGAGACAGAGCCCGAGCAAGGGGAACTGAGCGAGAGCCAGCCCAGCGGCTGAAACTGTTCGCCGTCAACGGGGTGTACCCAGCGCCGGTTGCCCTGCCGAGAAAAGGGAAAGCACTGAAGCTGACGCGCAGGCTGTGAACCTGAAAGCCAGCGGCCGTCGCCCGTGGGGAAAGTGTACCCCTCCCGCCAGGGAAGAAACGCGGGAAGCCGCCATTAGGCGGGGAAGAAGACAGAAGCGGGAAACCGCCATTTTCGCGGGAACCGCCATCTTGAAAAAAAAATTTTTTTTAAAGAAATAATTCGTGGTGTTTATCAGGAAGAGAGGAAGATGCCTAAGCATGGTAACGTCAATGATTTTAATTCCGAGGTAGAAGACTGGGCCACGTATGTGGAACGCATTGAGATCTATTGTGAGGCCAATAAAATAGAAGAAGATGACAAAGCTATAACCTTGCTAAACTCGATGGGCGCGAAGACATACGGGCTCTTGAAGCATCTACTAGCACCAGCTAAACCGGCGGATCAGACTTTCGATGATATTGTTGCTGTCCTGAAGGATCATTTTAACCCCGCACCACTGATGTTAGTGGAACGATCCAAATTTTACGCGAGAACGCAACGGAAAGAGGAAAGCAACGCGGAGTACCTGATTGAACTGCGTAGGCTAGCGAAACACTGCCAGTTTGGAGGGAATCTGACAGAGGCATTGCGAGACAAGTTCGTGTGCGGATTGACAAAGGAAGGAACGCAAAAGCGACTACTCGAAGAGAACGACCTTACACTTGACAGGGCTGTCCTTATTGCAGCATCGCACGAAGCCGCAGCGAAGGGAGCTGCGGAAATGCAGCTAAAGACAGCGGCACTCAGTGTGGATCAAATTACCTCGACAACAACAAAATGCTATCGTTGTGGGAAGACAACACACGACCAGAACCAATGCTGGTTTAAGAACCAGGAATGTAGGAAATGTGGCAAGCTCGGTCACATAGCTAAGGTATGCCGGTCAGGAAAGAAGACCAACAATAATGAGTCACCACAAAAGAGGTACAGAAAGGTACATGAGGTGACTAGGAAGAGTCCGGAAGAACAGAATTCGGACTCACACTCCAACTGCAAGGAACTGGATAGTCTGAGAATTCACAATGTGAGTAATGAAGCTGACCGACAAGCTATCTGGATCACACTACAGATTGCAAAAGTCCAAGTGAAAATGGAAGTGGACACCGGATCGGCGTTGACGGTCATGAATAAGCATGATTATAAAAAGTTATTCAAGCATATTCCCCTACGGGATACGGAACTAGTATTGCAGACATACACGGGGCACAAAGTATACCCCATCGGAAAGATAGAAGTCAAGGTGAGATACAAGGACAAAGATCACCAAAGGATGGACCTGTATGTGTTGCCTGAGGGAGGTCCACCACTTCTGGGACGGGAGTGGATCAGGAAAATAAAGATAGACTGGCATTCACTAAACACCATGACGGTAGATTCCGGAAAGGAAGATGTCAAACCTGAACGGTTGTCCAGAATATTGGACGAAGCTAAAGAGGTATTCCAGCAAGGACTGGGAACACTGCGAGGAATTAAGGCAAAGGTTAAGATTGCAGAACATGCAAGCCCAAAATTTTTCAAAGCCAGATCGGTACCTTGCGTGATACGACCTGCTGTGGAGGCAGAACTAGAAGAACTTGAACGATCAGGGGTACTGTCAAAAGTGGACTGGAGTGAGTGGGCCACGCCCATTGTTCCCGTCATGAAGTCTTCACCAAGTAACAAGCCAGGGGGACCGGGGAAGGTCCGCATCTGCGGAGACTTCAAGATCACAGTGAATCCGGTGCTTCACACGGTACAATACCCGCTTCCGCGGATTGAAGATATCTTTGCTTCGTTGGCTGGAGGGAAACACTTCACCAAGATAGACCTGGCACAGGCATACTTACAAATGGAAGTCGAGGAAGAGTCACGTCAGTACCTCACCATCAACACACACAGAGGCTTGTATCGTTATAATAGACTGGTTTTTGGGGTAGCTTCGGCTCCAGCAATTTGGCAGAGGGCCATGGAGCAGGTATTGCAAGGAATTCCAAGCACGCAGTGTTACTTAGACGATATCCTGATTACGGGAGAAGACGAGGAAGAACACCTCACAAATTTGAAACTGGTGCTCACTAGGTTGAAGGAATATGGCCTTCGAGTTAATCGCAAGAAATGTGAGTTCTTCCAAAAACGGATCTCGTACTGCGGTCATGTCATTGACCGAGAGGGGCTGCACAAGTCACCTGACAAGATAGAAGCTGTCGTGAAGGCCCCCGCTCCGGAAAACGTATCACAGTTAAGATCATTCTCGGGGTTGATTAATTATTATCACAAGTTTCTGCCGAATCTATCCACGGTGCTGCATCCGCTGAATGCTCTGTTGCGGAAAGAAGTACCATGGAAGTGGAGTGAGGAATGTAAAAAGGCCTTTCGTAGAAGCAAGGCGTTGATTACCTCTGAAGAAGTGTTGGCTCATTTCAACCCAACGTTACCTCTTCATCTAGCTTGTGATGCTTCCCCCTATGGAATTGGAGCAGTACTTTCACACAAGTTACCAAATGGCTCGGAAAGGCCAGTGGCATTCGCGTCCCGATCATTGACCTCCGCGGAGCGAAATTATGCTCAAATAGATAGGGAGGCCCTCAGCCTTGTGTGGGGCGTAAAGAAATTCAATCATTACCTGCAGGGCAAGAAGTTCACATTACTGACAGACCACCAGCCGTTGGTGTCCATATTCAACCCTAACAAGGCCGTTTCCACCATGACAGCGCAAAGGTTACAGAGGTGGTCCGTGTTACTTGGGGCACACCAATATGACATCGAATACAAAAGGTCCAAACAGCATGGAAATGCTAATGGGTTATCGCGTTTGCCATTGCCGATAGTAGAAGAAGCGACTACAGTGGACCCGGTAGAGATGTTCCACTCATCCATAGTGGAATGTCTACCAGTAACAAATTCGATGATCGAAAACGAAACAAGAAATGACCCGACTCTCTCACGAGTCTATGATTTAACGGTGGAGGGATGGCCAGCACAGGGCGAACCAACGCTGCCAGCATTTTCGCAGAGAAAAGAACAGCTGTCAGTGTGTCGAGGAACCCTGATGTGTGGATCTAGAGTGGTGATTCCACCCAAACTTCAACAGAAGGTGTTAAAGGAGCTGCACGAGGGACACCTGGGTGGAGTGAAAATGAAGAACCTAGCAAGAGCGTTCGTGTGGTGGCCAGGCATTGATGGGGACATCGAAGAAATCACTAAGAGCTGTCTAGGATGCCAGAAGGTCCAAAACGCGCCACCACAGGCTCCTCTGCATCCATGGGAGTGGCCCTCATCTCCTTGGCAAAGGGTACACATCGACTTTGCTGGTCCATTTATGGACTCAATGTTTCTAATAGCGGTGGATGCACACTCCAAGTGGCCGGAGGTAATAAAGATGTCCACCACCACCACGGAAAAAACCATCACAGTGTTAAGGACCATGTTTGCTAGGAATGGGCTGCCGGAACAGATCTGTTCTGATAATGGACCGCAATTTGTGTCTGAAGAATTCAAGAAATTCTTAAAGAGCAATGGGGTTAAGCACTACACGTCAGCCCCATACCATCCCGCCTCCAATGGATTGGCTGAAAGGTTTGTCCAGACCTTCAAGAAGGCCATAAAGGCCATGGGTAATGAAGCCATTAACTTACAACATAAGGTGGATAGCTTCTTGTTGGCGTACAGGAATGCAACACATGCGGTCACAAATCAAACTCCCGCCATGATGTTTTTTAATAGACGACTAAGATGCCGGCTGGATTTGCTTAAGCCAAACGTCAGAAGGGACGTAGAGAACCGGCAATTCCAGGGCATGAATGAAAGGCCAACTAGATCTTTTCAGATAGGTCAACAAGTTTTGGCCCGGGACTACCGTACCGAGAAATGGCAGCCTGGAACTATTGGAAAAAGGCTAGGGCCGTTGATGTATACGGTGGACATTGGGGACAGTATAATAAGGCGCCATGTTGACCAGATCATAGGGTCAGCCACAAATGGCCAATCTACTCCACCACCTTACACGGTTAATGTTGAGACAGAGATACCCAGAACACCTACCTCCGATCTGGTAATACTGGAATCAGATGAACCTGAGACTGTCCTTCAAGCCGAATCAACCTTGCCAGAAGCACCTGCTACCCCGCCGGAAGTTACGACACCACCGAGGCGTTATCCGGACAGAGTCCGGAAACCTCCAGAGAGACTGAATCTGTGAACTGTCTTGCATAAAGTTGTATATATGTTATAATGTATGTTTAATGGGGAATCAGTATGTTGTAAGCTAAAAAGGGAGGATTGTAATGTATGTACCCGTCTACCTTTAAGAGAACTATTGTATGTAACCGTCCACCTTTAAGAGAACTACTTTAGGTGTTGCACTACTTTGTTGGCTTCTGTATACTGTAATACTGACGGTGACCACACCGGTATATAAGTGCTGTGTCAGGATTTATTGGGCAGATTCGCCCTGACCTTCGAATAGTAAAGTCCTGTTTTAAGTTACTCTTGGAGTCTGTGTATTAATTAACTAAACAACCCACAGACTTTACATTTATGGTGGTTGTGGACGCTTGTAGCAAGTGGCCGGAGGTCACTGTGATGAGGTCTACCACGGCAGAGAAAACAATTGAGAAACTTGGTGAGATGTTCAGCCGTTACGGCTCACCGGGACAACTCGTAAGTGACAACGGTCCACAATTTGTATCACAGGAGTTTGCAACCTTCCTGCATGTGAATGGTGTCCAACACATCAGGTCTGCGCCCTATCATCCCTCTACTAACGGCCTGGCAGAAAGGTTCGTGAAAACTTTGAAGCACGCCTTGAAGGCATCGCAAGGTCAGGGCTCAATCCACCAACGTCTGAACAGCTTCCTGTTGTCCTACAGGAATGAGCCGCATGCCACAACCAAAACTTCCCCCGCTTCACTCATGATGAAGAGGCAGTTGCGGACAAGTTTTGACTTACTCAAACCTCCAAGGGCAGAGCAGGTTGTCCATCGTCAACAACAAGCTCAAGTTGAAAAAAGAGAGAAAAGAGCCAAGGAGAGACGGTTTCATCCTGGAGAGCACGTCCTAGCTCGAAACTACAACACTGGACCAAAATGGATTCCTGCTGTGGTGATTGCGCAGACGGGCCCTGTGCCTTACACGGTTGAGACTGCTGAGGACGTCGTCTAGAGAAGACACACAGATCAACTGTTGCTAGGAGCAGAGACAGCCACAGAGGCTCCAACGGCTGATTGGCCTGAACTGTTTCCGGATGATACCGCAAACCAGCATCCTTTGCCACAGTGCTCTTCTCCAACACAGGAAGTCAAAGAGACTGTTCCACCTGTGCAAACTCCTGACTTGTGACTGACACAGGCACCTTCTCTATCTAGGCCTGTGTCAATGCCTACTGCTGTGGAAGCCAGCGATGACTGCCGGTATCCTGTCAGAGAGCGGCGGCCTCCAAGACGCTTGGATCTGTAGGCTTAGTGACTTACCCACAAGACTGGGGCAGAATTAACCCCAGGGTAAAGTCAGGGTTTGAGGCAGTCTACCTCTACCCTTGGTTAGTTGAGTGCATTGAAAGTAACTTACCTGTTGAGGAATAATGTGGACCTTTCATTTAAGAGGGGAGGAATATGTTATGTATTGTGTGTTCTCCTCCCACCTGCGGTGGCGCTGTCACGGCAGATAAATGGTTGGGGCTGTTCTCTTGGTTAAATTTTAGTTCCCTTTGTTCGGTACTCTCCAGAACCTTCTTTTTGAATAAAGCACTTCATGTTTGAATCTCTGAGTTCTGAGTTCTTATTGTGCCTAGGTAGAAAGGTACAGACACAACAAACGAGGCAAACAGTGAGCCCATGGAAGGCCCAAAAGCAAACTTTTTCTCCCTGTTCTCCTGGGGCTAGGGGCCCTCTGTCTTTGAACAGCAGCCAGAAGGTCCTGAAGCTGGCAGCCATTAGTATTATTGCAGGCCTCCCTGTTCTGCAGCAGCAGTCACTTTTTTCTGCTTCTGAGCGGAGGCCCTGTCAAGAGTTAGACCTGTACCATTTCCTACATCCAACTCAGGACTGAGATCGACAGATCTTTGTTAGATAAGGGTATCAAAGGATATGTAGTTAAGGTGGGTAAATGGAGTTCAGCCATTGATCTAATTGAATGGTAGAACAGGCTCGAGGCGCTGAATGGCCTAGTCCTGTTCCTATCTTCCGAACAGTGACTACACTTCAAAAGTACTCCATTGGCTGTAAAGTGCATTGGGATGCCCTGGGGTCATGAAAGGCGCTATATAAATGCACGTCTTTCTTTCTTTATAGGATCATTGGGCCTATGCAGGTAGTCTGAACTCCCAAATACAGATGGGGTCTGTTCCGGCAGAGTGTGGTTTGATCTTGTGCTTAGGCAGAGGAGTGAGGAAAATCAGCCCCATATAGTTAGCCCCCAGTTGTTGCTATACGCTAGGCATATTCCATATTTTACCTGAACTGGGTACCAAAAGTAGAAAACATTTTAAACCTAAGGACTGACATTTGTTGCTTAAAAATGACCTCCCACCCATAAAAATAAATAGAGGGGAATCTCTAACTTAAAGCACAGTCTCTGTTGCTTTACAATTTCTGCTTCCGAAACCTGGTGCAAAAGCAGTTTGAACTTGTTTTATTCTTACACAATGAGAGGAAAAATACATGTGCTTCCTTCTCCGTCTTGCTGTGTTGACTGCTTCCCATCTGTTTATTGCTTCCTATGTAGTTGCATTGTAGGGGGTGGCCTGTGGTGGTGTTTGGCACGTGCGCCCAGTCAGTTATGCCTCTGACTGTTTATGAGCGATTCGAATCGCTCCCACGCCCCTGGGTTCTAGACACCGGACTTAGATACAAGGCGGCGGTACAGAGAAGACTCGCGAAGACAGGTGGTTGGATGTAAACAAAAACCAAGATTTTATTGAAGAGGAAAAATTGATACAATCTTATGGAAAATTACTAGTGTACACTTCTACAGGCAAAAATACAAAAGAATAACTATACTTATACAGGGAATGGAGAACACATGGCACATCAAGGGAAAACAACTATCTTAACAATCCCCTTATCCTTATCCCACCCCCTATACCTAACTAGGTTAAGCTATGAGGGGTCAGAACTTCATGCTCACCAATCAAAAGGGTTTGTTGGACTCAAAACAGCGGCAGGGTTCGGGGTTCGCTCTTGGTGCTCTCTGGAGCCTGCCGTCATCATGTGGTCTCCGGGCGCTGCAAGGGCATTGACCAGGCTCGAGTACCCCAAAGTTGAAGTCTCTGTTTGGGTACTTTACCTTGCAGGGATGATTCTTCATCGCCAGCCGACAGTTTGAGTTGGTGTGCAGATATTCGCAGGTCGGCTGAGGCTGAAGGCCCGATAATTCGAAGCCTACCCTCAGTCCGCCTCCTCAGTTCGTCTCCTCAGGTGGTCTTCCTCAGTTGGTCTTCCCTCCTCCCCTCGTCGCGTCCCGCCTTGCCTGACTGAATTGTCCGTGTCCGCCCAATGCAGTGCCGGGGCGATGGAGTGGCAAAAGGCATGGGCAAAGGCCATGGGGTAAGCGCAGGACAGGGAAAGAGCGGCAGCCACGAGGGCGGGCAGAGGGAGAAGAGAAGAGGAGAGAGCGATTGCTACCCGGGGGCCTTCAATTATACTCCTTTCGAAAACCCTTATCTGTGCGCCAAATCAGGTTAGTTCTTTGTCTTAATCTTGGCGGGCTATTTTAAATAATGGTAGCAATCCATACTAGCTGGTTTCAGATGGCCGGTAATCGCATCTACCGGCCCGATAATTGACTTGTTTTGTCATGAATGTTCCTTGATGGGCCTGTCCAGCCTCGATGGCTCTCTTAATCTGTTTCCGATTATATATGTAGACTGCTTGATGGCCTTAACTATAGGCCTAACTGAATTTAGATTTGTCTCCAATTCGGTCTAATACATAATTCAAAGTCCTGTCTGGTTTCAAAATACAAAGTCTCTCTTCACAGACACTGCAGCTTTGGTTTCGATCCACAAGCTGTCTGCGTTGCAGAGTCCATTTTAAAATCCCACAGGCTTTCTGCCATGAGGTACGGACGCCATCTTGGGTACCCTTATTGATTTAAAATGTCCACGCAGGGTCCCGTTTATTAATAACAACCTTCGGGGAAATGTAGAAATTTTGCAAATCTTACAGCATCAGCGATTGCAGCAGTGCGACAGCGCCTGCTGGATCTTGTATTGGGCCTCCCTGCTTTTCTTAGTTTTTAATCAATAACTGGAACACAATGTACAAAATCCAAGCTTGCAACATGCTGGACGTTACTGGATCTATTTCTAAAAAAATATTTTTCAAATTCATCCCAAAAAATCAGATTGATTAATCAAATCTAATTAAAGCTAATGACAGCCCCAGGGACCCAGGTTCGAATCCGGCCTCGGGTGACTGTCTGTGTGGAGTTTGCACATTCTCCCCGTGTTTGCGTGGGTTTCCTCCGGGTGCTCCGGTTTCCTCCCACAGTCCAAAGATGTGCGGGTTAGGTTGATTGGCTATGATAAATTGACCCTTAGTGTTAGGGGGATTAAATACGTGGGGTTACGGGGATAGGGTGGGATATGTGGGGGTTACAGGGATCGGGTGGGATATGTGTCGGTGCAGGCTCGATGGGCCGAAATGGCCTCTATCTGCACTGTGGGGTTTCTGTGATTCTGTGATTCTGTGACAGTCCTGACTACAAAAGCAAAATACTACGGATGCTGGAAATCTGAAATAAAAACAGAAAATGCTGGAAATACTCAACAGATCAGGCAGCATCTGTGGAGAGAGAAACAGAGTTTCAGGTCGATGACCCTTCGTCAGAACAGTCCTGACTAGCGCTCTTTACTTTCCAAAGTATATCAAGTAGATCACACCTTCAGCAGGTCCCATTCTACAGGCATACATTCAAAATGGCTACCACTTAACAATGCTATGTGTTCACTTCCATTTGTTGGGGATGTTACAGTTTTGAACACCGTTGCAGTATTTTTGGTTATAATTAGTCCTCTATTTCTCCTTTGCTTATGAACTCTCACTTAAACATTGCTAATCAAGCCCTTTGTTCGGCTAACACCAACTTCCTGTCATCGGCCTGACCAAAATTCTGGCAATCAAATAAGCCTCTACAACTTGAGTGTGTTTCAGGTCCTTACATTTCACCAAATTCAAGAATCTGAAGTCTGCATTATCTTCCCCCTTTAAAAATGGAATTAAACATCTCCATCCATCTTGGTGTATGTGTTATGCCATTTTCCATTTGGTGTAATGGGGAGTGATAAAGCAGTCAGGCGTGGGCTCTGTTCCTGTTCTCATTCACCTTTGTCTCCAGTCCCCAAAATATGGGCCAGAAATACATTCTGAATCTGTGATCGTCTCATGTTAAGCAAGGTATTGGTGTGTGCAAAAGCTTAATGCTAATCCATGCGTGCAATCCACAATGACCACAGTTATGCCAATCTAATTCACAACTAGACACCACCAAGCTGTAACATGCTCTTGATGTAGTTTTACAACAACAAAAATAAACCAGAAACCACCATGTACTCCAACTGCGCGAAGACAGGCAATCCATTTGAGAGCTGTGTATGTTTTGGAGTGAGTAATAAGTCTGCAATTTGACCAAGGAGTCCAGACAACACAATAAAACATGAAACCAAAGTATTTTGAGGACAACATCTGAACATTTTGAGATAAAAATTACAGCTGTGTGCTTACTCTCCTCTGCCAAATTGTACAATGTAAGACCTACTAAAATGAAGACAATGCAATGATATTCAGTGACCATCTAAATTACTGTCGAGCTCCCTTTGCTCAGTGTAGAACCAAGCCATACAGACCAGGCAGGTCCCAGATTCAATCTCCAACTGTGCTCGATCACTTGGATCTCGGACAGTGACTGGGTGCGACAGTCCTCCTCGGCAAGTTCACTTTGGTCACGCATGAACAATGGCCCCCTGCACACTACAATGAAAGGTGGCAGGTATTGTCTTGCAGCAACAGTAAGAAGCTGTTCTGAATGTTCTGAAGGTTTACACCAGCTAGCTTCAGTGGCTCAGTTAGAAGAGGCGTGCCAGAGTTCTAAAAGTTAGCAAGTGGCAAGAATTATTTTTTTTATAACTGAGGAGTGTAGGGAACTTGATTATTCTCACTGTATATTGTTCATTCACATCGTGTCTTATACACTGAACCAGCTGTTGGTATGAAGCTCTGCCTATTTAGGGTAAGAGTGCTTCTCAGTCAACCTTCTGAAATTTTTACTAAAAACTGAAAGATTGATGTGATATGAACAGAACCTCTGTGAAGAGATGAGAACGTACACATAATATTTCAATAGCTTTTATCAGAATAAGGGTTCTCTGTTAGAATCCCTGTGTTCTGCTATCATTTACCTAAATATGGGGCAGATTAAGGCACACTCCGGGTCATAGGGATGCAAGGTCCACTTAAAGGAGTGATCAGTGATGCTAAACCCAAGAAAACATTTAGGGGGAGAAATTAGGAGGGGCTCCTTTTGGGGCGCTAACATCGCCGGGGTGCTAATTTTAACATCCCGAAAAAATTAGCGCCCCTCCGCCAGAAATTCAGTAGTAGTGCCCCAAGCAGGTGGTGGGGCGTTACTGGAAGTGATCCACCTCCTTCTTGGGGTGCTACTACTGAAGTTTGTGGTGTTACGTGCAACAGCGCCACGCGCGGCGGCATGTAGGCCACGTCATTGCAAGCCTCCTTCCCTGATTAAAGGGGAGGGGCCTAGCACTGTACGTACGGGGACCTGCTGGACCACCGGGGAGCGGGGTGTCATGAAAACAGACCGGCACTCAAGAGGAGTGCCAGGCTGAGCGATTGCGGCCGGCACCCTGCATGAAAAAGGGAAAATGTGCAGGTGCTGGCAGTCGGCCAAAATAAAAACGGCCACCCGACACCTGCCCTTTAAGTAGCGCCGCCGCCGCTGCAAAAACGCCCCCTGATCCTGTCGGACATATTGTCCGGCGATAGGTCAGGGGGGCGCAAGGGAAGTTTATGACCAGGGCGCTGCGCATGGTGATGACGTCATCGCTGGCGGCGCAGCACCCTGGGGCGTTATCAGCTACTGCTGCTGCTGCCAACCTCCCGCTGAATTTCGCAGGAGGCATTAGCATCGCCGCGCCCGGACGCTAGGGGATTTGTGCCCCGTTAGTGCCCCCCGGGGATGCTAATGAGAGGCGCAAATCAACCCAATTTTCCCCCTTAGAGTGAAAACCCAAAAATGGCAACAGTAACCCTATCACACAAAAACACAAGGGCCCAGAAATTCGGGTCGGAGGCTTCCCGCGGGTGCAAGCCTCCGACCTGCACTTACCTTGTGCGCCGGCCGTTGTGCTGTGAGCCCGCGTGGGATTCCGATCCTGGGCCTCCTCCAACTGCCGGCGTGCAGTGCTTGCGTATCCCAGGGGCGCAGTTAGTTCGATGCATCCCTGGGATCACGTGGGCCATGGAGAGCCAATGGTAGCAGGGAAATACCCATTCATAAAATTGACAGGAAGAGCTGTCAAAACTATAACTACTATAAGCCCCAAAACATCACTAAAACTTCAAATAATTTTTTTTTTAAATCACATTTTTAAAATAACTATAAATTACATAAAATAACTATTTTAAACAATAATTTAAAATTTTGAAAAAATTAATTACATTTTCTAACAGGGCTAAAAATAAACTTACCTTTCTTTAAAGTAGTTAAAAATAATAAACCTGTGGAAAAAAAGGTTTTAATTTTAATTATTTCACCACTTACCTTGTTAAAAGCAGGCCTTGTGCCTGCTTTTTACAGGTGTAACTCCTGGAGACTTACCCTCCCGGAGAACCCTGCAAAAAAAACATACGTTCCATGCGCATGCGCTGCCTCTCCGGCGCACGTGTGCGACCTCTGAACTCCTTCCTTTAAGGGAACGGAAGTTCCGGTTTCCCGCGCATGCGCAGTGCATGCACAAAACCGGCACTTCCGTTGGGCCTACGGGTGAGTACCCTGTGCGTACTCACCCGTGGAGACCCGAATTTCTGGGCCATTGTTTCTAATTTAAGCAGTAGGCATACACAATATTCATTCACTTAATGTTTTTCTCCCTGCAAAACAAGCAGATGAAAGGCTGAAGCGGAAATCCAAAATGCTAAGACATGATTCTTCTGGAACATTGTAAAATTTTACTTTTACTTTTAAATGTGCTACATTCTGGTTAATTCTTAAGTTTGTTTATACTTCACAATTGATAGATATCCTTTTTTTCAGATTTCGAAAAGAAGGTGTTGTATTTGAATTTTCAACAGACCATCCAGATTATAACTTTCTCAGTTATCCTAAGTTGCTCTTTCACATTCAAACTCCTCTTCATCCTGGTTCACAGAAGCACTCTGCCCTTTCAAGAGCCAGTAGGAAGAGGTGCTGCCCCCAATCCACCTCCCCACACTTTCATACAGACACTCTGTCCTGCCCCCAATTTATGCACTTCCTGCCCCCCCTTCCCCATGTAAACTGGCACCATTCTCCCACTTCAAAATAGAACTATTCCTTCCTCCCTCCCTCATTCTAGCAGGCACTCTTTCCCCTACCCCTTCACCCATTTCCTTATCCCCTTCATTTGGCCCATTCCCCCCTTCACGACCATCCATTTCTCCCACTCTCCTCGGCACTGTCCTACGTCTACCCACTGTTAGTGGGATTGATTTTGACTGTAGGTGGTAATTCCTGTTCTCATGGGAATTCCCACGTACAGTGTGATGTAGCTGCAATCGCTTCCATTACCAATGGGACTGAGAGAACGGCGGCGGGGGGGGGACGCGGTCGGGGCGGGGTGCGGCTGACCCCAGTCTGCACTAATTTTTGTCAGCAATGGACTGGATCATCAGAATGCTGTGTGTCAGCAGGAAACACTGCTGGTTGGTGCCTACGCTGGTGGCGACACCAAAGAAAAACTTAGCAGATTCACTAATGTTGATGGATGGTAAGACGCTGTGTGGAAGCAGCACAATATAAAAGTGACTTTAAAATACAAATAGACCCTACACTATCTAAATGGCTTTCTTTGACCTAGAGCTTAATTAAGATCAAGATTTAAAATGTGAATTTACATACTCGGTAACAATCAGTTGTTTGTTGAAACAATATCATGAGGTAGCTCCCCGGATAGGCATGTGGTTTATGAATGTTGTGATGTAGAAATCTGTCTGCTCAAAATATCACCCATTGTTTTAATTCTTGGCATCGTCATTGTTATATTTTGTTTCATTGCTTCATCATGTTAATAACCCCCTCTTCAAGATTGCTGCTTAAAAACACTTCAAAGAACATTGAAAGAAAATTATACTGTAATTGTCTGCTACACAAATAGAGCTGGGAAAAATTGGGTTGCGACCCCTTTGGGGCACTAACTTCGCCCAAAAAAGTTAGCGCCCCCGTGCCCGAAGTTCACTGGTAGCACTCCAAGAGGGAGGCGGGGCGCTACTGAATATCGCGGTGCTACGTGCAGCAGCGCCAAGCTCTGCGACACGTCACGTCGCAGTACTGCAGGCCTTCCTGCCCTTATTAAAGGGGAGGGGCTGAGCGCAGTGCGACCCGGGGACCAGCTGGGCACCAGGGATCGGAGTACCGGCAAAAGAGCCTGGCACTCTTGAGAAGTGCTGGGCTCACGGAGCGCAGCTGGCACTCCGCGGGGGGGCTGCACAGAAGGCTGGGGACGGCAGCGGTGGCAGGTGCTGGCAGGCGGCCAGCAACAAAAATGGCTGCCCGGCACCTCCCCTTTAATTTGTGCCGCCCCGGCCGCAGGTAGGCCCCCCTGACCCTGTCGGACATAGCATCCGGCGGTAAGTCGGGGGCGCTACCGAAGATCGCAGCTGGGGTGCGAGCGGGGCGCTGCACACGGTGATGACGTCATCACTGACGGCACAGCACCACGGGGCGCTAACGGTTACTGCCGCCGCTAACCTCACGCTGAATTTTGCGGAAGGCGTTAGCGGCCAGCACCCAGGCACTAGTTACTTTGCGCCCTCTTCGGGCGCTAACGGGAGGCACAAATCAACCGAATTTTTCAGTCATCTCTGGAACTCAGCTGTCCAGCTCTAGAATAAAAAGGGAAATAGTATCAAGTAACGAGCAAGATATTTTCTTCAACTGGCATTCTAAGGATTCAGCCGCGATAAGAACTCTTTACCCGAGCAGGAGTTCCCTGGGTGAGCGGTGCTCATGGGGAGCTCGAGTCGGGACATCGTGGGCTGCATGCTCTTGTTTTTCCAGCTGTTTAAAATAATGTCAGCTGTGGCTCAGTGGGTCGCACTCTTGCCTCTGAGTCAGAAGGTTGTTGGTTCAAGTCCCACTTCAGAGACGTGAGCACAAAAATACTTCACACTGAGGGAGTGCTGCACTGTCGGAGGTGCTGCCATTCAGATGAGATGTTAAACTGAGGCCTTGTCTGCTCTCTCAGGTGGATATAAAAGATCCCATGGCACTATTTCAAAGAAGAGCAGGGGAGTTATCCCCGGTGTCATGGACAATATTTATCCCTCAATTAACATCACTGAAAGGAAAACAGTTTATCTGGTCATTATCTCATTGCTGTTTGTGGGAGCTTGCTGTGCACAAATTGGCTTCTAAATTTCCTACAATACAACAGTGACTACACTTCAAAAGTACTTCATTGGCTGTAAAGCGCTTTGGGACGTCCTGAGGCTGTGAAAGGCACTACATAAATACAAGTTATTTTAAGTCTTTTTTAATGGATGGAAAATTGGAAATGTGGGTCCACTGTTTTCCAACCAGCGCGCCCTGTGAGGTCCACCTTGCTGCTACGTGGTCTGTCAATATGATTTTTCCCACTGGTTCAGAGAGAAACGGAGTATATGATATGCATCTGGTACTATTGCTAGTGCATACCCAGGGTTCATTGTTTGCCAAGGTAGCACTGGTATCCCAGATATTTTGCGCATCAAGTCAAGGAAGCACGGGCTTGTGAGGCCGTTAAGTTGCAGTCAAGTCATGTTAAAACTTTTAACTGGTATTCCACATGACATTTATACTGAAACAAAATATAGAGAGGATCAATTGCAGAAGCAGCAGCTGATGCGTTCTTGACTTAGCCACTGAGCTCTGGCTCAAGCAGCCTCAGATCTTGTGGTAGTGCTATTCTTATCGTGCTCCCGCAGTGGACTAACATCATAGTCACAGATGTGACATTGAAGTGGATGGATTAGGCTAACTTCATTGAGCCCACTGATTTGCACAATGATGTAGGCGGCTGAGTCCATGGATAAAAGATACAATTTCTCTTCAAGAAGAAAGAAAGAAAGAAAGAAAGAAAGAATTAGAATTTCTACAGCGCCTTTCATGACCTCAGGACATCCCAAAGCCCTTTACAGCCAATGAAGTAATTTTGAAGTGTAGCCACTGTTGTAACGTAGGAAATGCAGCAAACAATTTGCACACAGCCAGGTCCTACGAACAGCAATCAGATAATGACCAGAAATTCTGTTTTAATGATGTAGGTTGAGGGATAAATATTGGCCAGGACACAATGGGAGACAAAGCATAGATTGAGTGCCTGCTTGACCATCATCTCCATTCTACCCACCAGTGTTTTCTTTAGCTCTTTGTGGCTCACCAATTCTGTTTGCCTTTCCAATGCCAATCCGACCTTTCTGTCTTTGGCTCCCGACACTCTTCCAACCGAGCTCAACACAAGCGTGGGCAACAGTACTTTATCATCCACCTGGGCACTTTGCAGCTCTCTGGCCTGAATATTGATTTCAGACATTTCAGAACTTAGCTGTCTCCTTCATATTCCTCCTGGTTTCCCCCATCCACAAAACCACATTATACTTTGTTCCCTTCTATTCTGAATCGCTTTTACTCAGATTTTGTCTTTCTAGCATCTTTTCAGCTTTCTTAAAAAAAATTAAATCTATAGATGGCAAAACCCATTAGTTCCTTCTCTATACTAATATTTAGCATAGTTACTATGTGATCTTTACTTGTTCTCCCTCCTCTCTCTGCTCGGTCCTGGTCAATCCTCTAAATGTGCTCACATGGCATTTTAGGTTTTGACAAAGGGTTTCTACCCCGAAACTTTTTTGCTGAATTTCCAGCATTTCATCTTTTAATACAATATTCATCACTGAATAGATCGCCTTTATAGAACACAGAAACCACTGTTCGTGATAATTAGGGCCAAGCTGTCTTGAGAATTCCCACTTTCCAGCTTTCCAGAATCTCAGTCACCTGTTTATTCTCCAGTGCAGCTCAGATAAACTGAGCATCGCGCAGCGCCCGTTATTGGGTAAGGACAAACAAGAGGCATCCTTTACCCATGCCTGAAGCAGGTGTTGGGCCCTTTGCATATGTACTCAGGGGAACCAGCCCTAGGGATCATCTTCAAATGAGAAGGTAGGATTCAAAAGTGCCCAAGTGGCGTCAAACCCAGGTGGTCTCGCACTGCCTCTGTCTGGAGTCAGGCTGGGCCCTGGCTCTGGATTTATCCTGCGACATTTGCATCATGCAAAATGGAACTGCTCGGCAAAAATACTGAGTTGCAGTATGAGCTACTCCTAAAAAATCAGAATTGCTGACATGACAAATCCATCTCTAAAGGTTAATGCCAACATCAGGTAAACAATCTGATTCTGAGGTCCATGTTTCCATTAACTGCAGGAGCATGTGAATGACACCAGGCCAGCTTTGCTTTGCTGTAACGATGGGGGAATCATTAAAAAGAAGGGAGCAGTTGAACATGGAAAATGATACAAATTTCCAACTGATTGCCTAAACACGTAACGTTATGTTTTTTGCAGGCAGTCACTGTTGTTATGTAGGAAAATGCAATAGCCTTTTTGCGCACAGTCGAGTGCCAAAACTAGTAATGAGATGAATGACCAGTTAATCTGTTTTTTTTTTGTTGGCGTCAGCCAGGACAGCCAAAGAACGTCCTGCTCTTCATCAAATTGTACCAGGGGATCTTTTTACATCCACATGAACGGGCGGAGGGAGGGAGGGAGTGGGGGGGGGGTGGGGCGGCGGTGCTCATTTTAATGCCTCCTTAATATACCGTTTCAGAGCTGCTGCAGCCGGGTAGCCTGCCCATTGACCCTGTGCATTCCCAATGCCTGCTGCAACATGCACAACGTGCGATAATATGTCGATGAGCTGGCCGTGCACTGTGGCCCCGAGGTCAGAAGTACCCAGACAGCAGCGGCCCTTACCCCACTGCACCTGGACTCCATTATCGGCCTTGCCGTTAAATGCTGAGTAAGTCTGCCAGCTATCTGTGGGCTTATTTCATTGTCTTGTGACAGAAGTTTGCAATTGTTATTAATCGGAACACATTCTTCCACTGAGTGATTCAGGCTGTGCTGTTTAACAATGCACGGTGTCTCCTGCACACACAACTATTTGGTTCAATGTTTTTCAAATTAAAAACTAATATTTATCCAGGCTCTCTCTGTCCTTTATGGCTGGGTTTGATTTTATAATCATTCTCTTATTGTGGGTAATGAGGCATTTGATGGGAAGGATGAATCGGTGAAGCAACACATTGATTCCAAATATTAAATAATTTTCTTTCAATCATTAAACTTTAATATGTGGCAGCACTTGGCATTGCATTTTTTTTAATTTGAAGTTACCCGGTGGCACAGTGCATTGTGGGTAGAATGCTGATTCTTTTTTTTCGCCCACAGTTCATTTTAAAGCGAGCCACTAATGACTAGGTGGTAGGATTGGGAATTTGGAATGGTGCAATCAGTTGGGCTAAGGGCCTTCTTCATCCACACTATTTTATGATGATCTGAAAAAGCCTGTTCACTGGTTGATCCCAGGACGCCAGCAAGGCTGTAAAGAGCAGGAAAGGAAAGGAGATAGATGAAGAAATAATGGTTAAGTGATCAGCTTGAGTTTAAAATCTGTAGATTGTAGGAGAAGCTTCCCACTGAGGGAGGCAAGGACTTCCACAGCTCTGAGTTAGAGCAGGAGTCAGTGCACTGAGCCTTGGCGGTAGAGTTTATGATTTAGCATTCCTGGTGCAGAGGTTCTTACCACAGGAGTGCACATCAGGACTGAGAGTGTGCAGGTCAAGTCCTATCCCCACTGTTTGCCATCCATCTGCAGTGGGTAAGGAGCAGGCATAGTGAACTTGGAACTTTCTTGGTCTCTTTGGCTCAGGTCGCCGACTAAAATAGATCATACTATCAGAGGAGCTTGTCAAAAGTATTTCCCCACAAAGACGGAGTCCCTTTGAACACTGCACGAGCCAAGGTTTGAACTTGGGACCTTCCAGGTCTTTATGGTCTCATTTCTACACTGAAAAGCGCACATAGATGTACATTGGTGATGACAGGCTCTGGCTTGGCTGCTGAACACCCTGACGACAAGCTTATGTATGAAGAGTGACCACTTGAGTGAGGCACTGAGGGAGTGACGTTTGACCAGTAACAATGTGCACCTTCAGGAAAGGATGGAGAGGGGTAGAAGACATTGTTCTCCATTGTGAAACTTGGCAGCACACTGTGCAATTGGCAATATTCTCAAAATCTTTTTGGTTACTCTTTTTTTGAGAGTTGCTAACTTGAATGGCTGCAGGTCATCCTAATGTACCAGTAAGTACATAAACCTCTCCACCTCTCCTCCTTTAAGACCCTCCTTATGAAGGGATAATTACTAGTCCTAGCCCCTTTAGGGCTACCCTGGATCAGGTGTATTCCTCAGACGTTCACTTTCAACTAAAGTTTGAGGTAGCCAAATCCTAAAGACGCTTAATTGGGTCTAAAGGTCCAGAAAGGAACAACCTGAAAATGTTACCGTCCTCCAGATAGCACTTTTAATAAGTTTAACTAGACTGTAACGTTCCGGATATTATGAGGGTCCGGAAAACTCCCCCAGAATTCTGCAACTCCTCATCAAAGAGTGTACAGAGATTGAGTTTGCGAGTTTGATACCGAAGTCTTATGTGAGACAATTCTAAAAATATATAGATTTATTAAAGAACCGACATGTAATTTACAGTTGGTGAGTCAATTGCAATATTAACAATTCCAAAAAGAGAAAGCTTACAATCTTATTATCAGAGAACCTTACTCTCAAATCTTAACTTCACTACAGTTTTACAGCTCTTAGTGATCTACAGGATATCCACCAAAATCAAATACCTTTGATCCCCGAGGTACAAAGAGTTGGAGACTTACAGAGCTGCCTCTGAAGCCGAGAATCGCTTTGCCCGATTAAAGCGAGTCTGTTATCCCATTTGAGAGTTCAATATTTATACCCTTTTCCAGTGGTATTTCCGTTAAGGTTTTCAGCTGATGTAAGCTAATTATCTCGAGTCATTTTTCTGCACACCCCTGCAATTCTTACTGCAACCTCAGCCAGACTCATGTCTCATCTCTAGGTGTTCTTTACTTGATGTCATCTTTATGAAGGCAGATGTTCCTTACTTTTAAGTGCTTCTTTACGAGTTGTAAATTAGGACACCTTATCCAGGGTGAACCATTGTTTCATTCCCAAAGGTCAGCCTGTCGGGAGCCTTTAACCTTCTGTTTCAATAAGGTTATGGATTCAGTGTCAACAACTATCTTATCTCAATAGCCAGAATGCTTTCACAGCTTTTTCATCGTTAAGTTTCTGGATTTCCAAACCCAGTTTGTCCTGTTTTAATAAGGCCAGAATTCTTTCATGATATAGTGTATTTTTCTGAATAGGTTATATGGCTTGTTCCTTCACACTTAAACCTTACCTCTTTGACCAAACTTTTGTTCTCCTGTTCTAATGTCTCCTGCTTTGGCTCGGGGTCAAATTCCATCTGATAATGCTCCTGTGCAGCGTCTTTGGACATTTTACTGCATTAAAGGCACTATATAAAGGAAAGTTGTTGTCGTAATGTTATGCCTAGTGCCATACCTTTACATCTCTTTGAGGCTCAAGCAGTGGGTAACATTATTGGGTTTGTTATAAAACACTTAGCAGTACACAACAAGAACTGCAGTGTTGTGTCAAAGCCTGAAAGAGTTGTTAAGATGCAACACTCAATAGGTTTTTCTAGCAGGTGAACCTGTCTGGAAAGTGTTTGTCATAGTTCTGGCATTTTGGAAACTGCGTTTCTAGCTGAGCCCTTGTATGGATCCGCACTTGCTGGATTAGCCAAACCACACGCATTAGGGTTCTGGCCTGCAACATCCACTGCTTTAATAATTAAAACCACAGCAGATTAATGAATTAAATACACAGCCAAGTGGTCAGTGTGTGAAAGAGAAATACAGGTTGACATTTTCACTAGATTCTGATGAAGAATCCCTCCTGAAATATTGGCCTGGTGTTTGCTGCAACACCGTTAGTGGTGACTGTAGTGTATGTGCCTTTAAGTCAGAACTACCTTTACAGCTCCTGTATACTGTAGCACCGGCAGTGACCACACCTGTATATAAGCTTTGCGCATGCCTCTGTACCCCCAGTCTTGAGACTACCCTCTGGAAGATTCGAAATTTTCCGGAATTCAATCACGCAACAAAACAGGGTTGATAAGACAGTTTATTGACCAAGAGAAAGCTTGTACAGAAAAACCTTTGATAAAAAGGGGCATACAAAATGGCCGCCGGACCTCGTCATCAGTTTCTGGGACCATTTGATTTCTGTTACTGCAAGCCAGACAGGCTTGTGGATTGAGGACAGTAAGCCCGCGAAAGCCAGTATCGGGAAACCGAAACTCAGGGAACTGAGCATACATATTAATTGGATTCTAAGTACAAGACAGTTTCATGGTAACAGGATGGGGCCCATCAAGAAATGGGCGGACAATTGAATGAACACTTAAACCCCTTTACTGTACAAAGGAAAGACCGTTTAACAGCCATCAAGGGCAATCTCCAGACCGATCAATATGCGAACCGAGTTACGGTGACAAAGTAAAAGACATTATCGGCCAGGAAGGCCAGTTAAGCTATCACCGGCTCCCGTTACAAGACAAAGCGCCCCTGCAGAGATTTCTGCCCGCCAAAAATATTACAAAGACTGGACTATGATTTGGCGGGAGATAAGACTGTCCCAAAAAGGTATAACTATGGATTGAAAAGTCCATCAGTACGCTTAACGCTTCAGAACTTCGTCAGGAGCTTCGGAACTCAAACGGTTCTTCTACGGTATGCTTCTTCTGGAATTCAAGCTTCACCTCGGGTTTTTTTCATTTCTTCAACGCACCAGGACAGATTTTCCGGTTAAGACAGCACTTCGGTTTCGGGACGTGGTCGATGTTCGGCCAGGCAAGGCTCGACTACGACGGGAAGACGCAGGAGGGTGGCCCGGGTGCTCTTGTCGGGAGATCATCGACGACCCAGGCCGAAGGAGAAGACACCCTCCAGCGCTGCCTCGAAGGATAATTATGACGGCATAAAGAAAGCAATTCGGTACCAGCGCCCCGTCCCGGGGAAGACCATCAGGAAAACCGACGATCCAGGCCGGAGAAAAAGGACACTCCGGGCCTAGCACTCCCGTGCCTCAAAATCCCATTCTCAGCTTTCCAGGAATGGACTTTCCCATGTGCATCCAGTTCTTCAACAACTTTGAACGGATTCAGTCATGACGAGCGCTCATCGAGGCTGTGTCCGCTGCCTCATCGCCTGAGAGAGAGAAAAACAAGCTGCGCCAGAAGTTTCCAAACCCACGTGACGACGGAAAGCTGTGCCAAAAGGGCTGCGAACCCCCTCTTTTGCGAATCTGAAAGTGGTGAGCATGATTCCGAGTTCCTTAAGTCGAAACTTAGTCTAGGTCTAAGGGAGGGGGTAAGGGTAATCGTAATGTGTTTCCCCTTTTACGATGTGCCGTGTGTTCCCCATTTCGATAGAGTTAGTTTATGGATATGTGTACGCTTGTAGTTACATTAATCTGTGCTTATGACATGTATTTCTTAATGCTGCAAACTGTTTAATAATAAAAGCATCCATTTTGTGCTATTCAACCTGGTCTATTGAGTTTTTCTCTGCACTACAGTTCCCTGCACCTAAGTCCAAGGTCTAGAACCGTAGGGGAGAGTGGGTCGAACCACTCAAGGGTAATTATTGCACGAAGCCTGGTAGGAGACCAGAACGAGCAAGAGAAACCCCCTACAGAGATGGCGACCACGGCAGGACCTTGGCAGCAGGAATGTAGCGTGTTAGATCAAGGTTTAAATAAGCGAAATGTGATGGATGAGAGAATAGCGGATTATGTTTTTGGGAAGGTAAACCTTACAAAACAGTGGATATCTGACCTATTGAGAGATAGGCGCCCGCTAGACGCAGCCATCAAGTGGACAGAAAGTAAAGAGCATAAGAAATCGGTAAAAAAGGCGGTCTGGCTGATGTGTTACAAGAAGCAAGTCCAGCTTTTGGACCAGGTCGTTGTGGCACAGACAGCCCAGATCAAAGGGCTGCTTACAGAAGTAGAGGCCAGCTTTTTCCAGCACGGATGTCGTTGTAGAGTTTCTCCCGCAATGGAGAGTTTGACCCGTGCCCTTTGGGAATGTTATGTTTGGTGTCTCCTCCGGGAACGTCAGCAGCGGTAGAGGGCCAGCTCCAAGAGGTGAAGCGAGACAAGTTCGTCCAAACCCTTTTGGAGCGCCTGAAACAGATTTATGGGCAGGCGGCTGGGAACATGGGGAGACAGCATCAGGGAAATCGACTGTTGCTGGAACCTCGTAAGCAACAAGAGTGGGAAGTCGGAAACCAGGTCATGGTTAGGAACTATGCCCGGGTGGGGAGTTTTGAACCACTGTACATGGGGCCTTACAGCATTGTAGACAAGGCCAGCCCCATGGTTTATGCAGTGAAGGTGCCCCGACGCACTAAATGGTTTCACATTAACCAGTGCAAACTGTTTAAGTCAGGTGCACAAGGGCCAACAACAATGGCCAGGTCTGAGGACAAAAATCCTCAGCCTGCGACAGAGTCACAGACCACACAGGCTGAAACAGTGGCCTGCGTGAAGGGAGGAGTCATCCCATTGGAGTGGGAGGTCTCCCCTCTGATTTGGGATTCGGACGGGGAGGAGCCTGAACGGCTCGGCCCCGCCCTTGACCCGATCATGGAGGAGGATGAGTCAGAGGACGAAGATCCCGCCCTCGACTCAAGCTCAGGGGACGTAGGGATTGGGGGCGGAGACTCACTACCTGCAGGGACAGGTGAGGTGGAGTCGGACGCCACAGATTCCGGCCCCGGGGGGGCGGAGCCTGAGGGAAGGGAGCCGGAGCCGGCAGCTGTGGTGGAACCACAGGCTGTGACGGTGAAAGTCCCAACCCCCGGTCCGTCAGCCCTGGGAGCCTCACCCAAGGCAGCCCCTCGTAGGTCGACTCGAACGCCCCAGCCCAGAAAGCAATGGCCAAATTCTCCCTATCTTCCCCAACCTCGGTCCAGAGCAGCCCAAGAAAGGCACGATTCCCGTTCAGCAGCGACAGGCTGCGGGGGATCAAAGCCGAAGGTCAGTGCAGCCCCGCCACAGGGAGCGGCACGCTGCAGCCCTCACAGGAATTAAGTAGGCCGCCCGGAGGAGGGCGGCGCTGTACATAGGTTTAGGTAATGATGAGTTAAGTTAGGTAATTGTAATGATAGTTTAAGGTGTGTAAAGTTTAAGATGATGGGGATGTTTAAAAGGTAGTTTTCGGAGTCTGCCCAGAATGTGTGGTTGTTTGGAAGTGGGGTCAGGGGACCCCAGCATCCGTTTAATTAAGCCAGCACCTATTGGGAGCCTGGCTACATCATCTTATCGATTACAGAAACCAGAGATACGATGGAGAGGATTCTCGTGATACTCGCGGCGATCGGGTGCGGGCTGGCCTACCGGGGCCGCACCAAGGACGTCATCGTGTTCGGCTGTTCCGGGGACACAGCCCCCATCGTGACGGATGGGACGGGGAAGCGAGAGGTTGAGGAAACTGCCACATACTTCCACCAAGGGAGATGGCCAGGTTGGCTGGGAACGAATTCTACGGAATACTCCAGCAATTTCGGTTTCGCCTACCAAGAGACTTCGTTAATGTGCCCTCGGGTGAGGATCCTTGCACCCAGAGTCAGCGTTACCGTGGGAAAGAGGATCTGTTTGGTGTGTAATGGGAACGTCCCGTTAAGTAGATGGTGGTGGTTACGAAAGCTGGGGAAGGACATGAAGAACTCTACCATCGAGTGGGAACGACTGGGTAACACTACCCATCGGACAATTATGGGGACCCACGGACAATTACGTGTGTGTTGGGACAAATGGTGGGAACCAGATGAAGGGATATATGTCTGTATGTGGGGTTCGAAACGCGTTTGCCCCAAGAGCGTATCCATCTTTTTCCAGAGGCAGTGGCAAGATGAAGGAAAGGGGATGAGATGGGATGTCAGCACTCGGGCGTGCAGAGCCCCATACTCCCCGATTCCAGTAAACGCCACTGAACTCATCACCCGCCCACGAAAGCCCCTGCCCACGATTCCGGTAACACTAGCCCAGAAGGAAGGGTGCCCCACCACCACAAAGGGACCCGGGAACGGTCTAGTATTGGTACCCACCGGTCAGGTGCTGTACCAAGGGGTACACTACGCGGTGGCCTCAGTGATTTTAAACCTCACTGAGGTACGATTGCCGGAGTGGTGTCCCAGGGAAACGGAACAGTTGTACCAGGTACTGTTAACCCGAATGTTCAGACAATTTTACGAGTTTGACTTTGCCGACATCGACAAGGCCAAATTATACACCACACCACAGGAAGTTTTAGATCAGGTAGGAAGGCAAAGAAGGGGTACTGTAAATGACATTTTCACTGCGTTTAACACCGGAACGTCTGTTGTCAACGCTCTAGACAACGTGGAGCTGCAGACACAGGTCAATGGTTTAAAGGCCCAGTTAAGGAACATACTGACAAGTGAGAATAAGGTAGTGGGTTCTGAGCTACATGAGGACCAAGCCATGACACTACACTTAAAAGAAATAATTGCTGAGCTGGAAAAACACGCTAGAACGGTAAATGCGCTCATTAAGGAGGATCGGAATGCGTCCGATCAGGTTGCGCAGAACGAGGCCTGTGAGCTATACGGGGCGTGGTTACTGGGCGAGGGCCGCAGTAATTTGGAGGATTTAAAACAAGGTTTGGTCCCGTCCTGGATCAGCAACAAGCACTTGCAAGCGCTCCACCCTTTTGAGAACGCATTAAGCCCGTGCCAGCTCAGACTAGCTGCAGAGGCATACCCAGTCCCAGTGGACTGTGGACGCTCAAATCACACTATTATGGGAACAGTGGTAAGGATGCCGGTGTTGGGTCCCACAGCAAAGCCCGCCCCGGTATACAGGGTGGAGAACATTGGAGTCATTCAGGGGGGTGCGCACATTCGTTACGCAGCGGTCCCGCCTTATGTCATCAGATGGGAGCGTACGATGACAGGCACCGACCTCTCGGGGTGTCGTAGCCGGGGAGCACACATCATCCTGTGTCCCCAGCACATGAACGCCTTTTTGAAACCACAGTGCGGGTTCAGAGCCGCTAGCGCGAAGCCGATAAATTGCACCATGGAGGCAATGGCAAAGGACCATGTGCCCCCACAGGTGGCATATATCGGAGGTGGGACATACTGTGTCACCACTGCAGCGCCTCACTACCGCCATGGACAGCACGAGTGGTGTCCGGTCAGTGACAGCAGTTTCTGTTTCAAACCCAGGGCTGAAGTTCAAGTGGCACAACAACGGATTGTCCCCATTCCTGCACCCTCCACCATTCACCTCACTGTAAAAGAGAATTTCACGGACTTGCAGCGATTCATCGCGCATTTTGGTTATGTCATTCCCCCTCTCCCCGAACACCTCACCAAGATTTTAAAAGCCGTTATAGTTTCACAGAAGCATTTCTACACACTGGAGCAGAAGACATTAGAGATAGGGAAGGACATATTGGACATAGTCACCCCACCATGGTGGGACCTGTTCACCAATATAGAGATCCCGGCCTGGATTAGAATAGCATCCCACATCCTAGTAGTGTGTCAGGTTTTAATTGTAATATTTTTATTGTTCGTGCATTGCAAGAGAGGCAAACGCCTCCAGAGGCACGAGAACGCAGGAGAATGGAGAGAACGCTATGTACGAGTGGGGGAAGAGGACACCCCAGTGTAAGCTGCTAAGTATTAAAGGTTAATGCGTTCCTCCACTCTTGGTTTTAGTTACTGTATGTTTTAAGTGTATGAATACTGTTGTGTTGTAGCCGTTGGAAAGATTTTCTGTTTTTTTGATTAATAAAAGGTGTATGCAGGTGGTGTAAGGGGTATCGGCCCCTTCACATCTGAAAGATGAATGTGTTATAGTTTAAGATGATAGTGCCTATGATTGTCCAACTGTACACAAGGTAATTTTTTCTGAAATGGGAACTGCATGTGTCGTGGGAGTCATAGATAGTTAATTACCAGGAATGTTTGGACGTGAGGAATCAGGAAAATTTGCTCACCGAGGATTATTGATACTCTAAGCAAGCTATCAGTATCACAGGGCGGACTGTAAGATTCGAAATTTTCCGGAATTCAATCACGCAACAAAACAGGGTTGATAAGACAGTTTATTGACCAAGAGAAAGCTTGTACATAAAAACCTTTGATAAAAAGGGGCATACAAAATGGCCACCGGACCTCGTGATCAGTTTCTGGGACAATTTGATTTCTGTTATTGCAAGCCAGACAGGCTTGTGGATTGAGGACAGTAAGCCCGCGAAAGCCAGTATCGGGAAACCGAAACTCAGGGAACTGAGCATACATATTAATTGGAGTCTAAGTACAAGACAGTTTCAGGTAACAGGATGGGGCCCATCAAGAAATGGGCGGACAATTGAATGAACACTTAAACCCATTTACTGTACAAAGCAGACACGGTGGCATAGTGGTTAGCACTGTTGCCTCACAGCACCAGGGACCCGGGTTCGAATCCGGCCTCGGGCGACTGTCTGTGTCGAGTTTGCACATTCTCCCCGTGTTTGCATGGGTTTCCTCCGGGTGATCCGGTTTCCTCCCACAGTCCAAAGATTTGCGGGTTAGGTTGATTGGCTATGATAAATTGACCCTTAGTGTTAGGGGGATTAAATATGTGGGGTTACGGGAATAGGGTGGGATATGTGTTGGTGTAGGGGCTACGGGGATCGGGTGGGATATGTGTCGGTGCAGGCTCGATGGGCCGAAATGGCCTCTATCTGCACTGTGGGGTTTCTGTGATTCTGTGAAAGGAAAGACCGTTTAACAGCCATCAAGGGCAATCTCCAGACCGATCAATATGCGAACCGAGTTACGGTGACAAAGTAAAAGACATTATCGGCCAGGAAGGCCAGTTAAGCTATCACCGGCTCCCGTTACAAGACAAAGCGCCCCTGCAGAGATTTCTGCCCGCCAAAAATATTACAAAGACTGGACTATGATTTGGCAGGAGATAAGACTGTCCCAAAAAGGTATAACTATGGATTGAAAAGCCCATCAGTACGCTTAACGCTTCAGAACTTCGTCAGGAGCTTCGGAACTCAAACGGTTCTTCTACGGTACGCTTCTTCTGGAATTCAAGCTTCACCTCGGGTTTTTTTCATTTCTTCAACGCACCAGGACAGACTTTCCGGTTAAGACAGCACTTCGGTTTCGGGACGTGGTCGATGTTCGGCCAGGCAAGGCTCGACTACGACGGGAAGACGCAGGAGGGTGGCCCGGGTGCTCTTGTCGGGAGATCATCGACGACCCAGGCCGAAGGAGAAGACACCCTCCAGCGCTGCCTCGAAGGATAATTATGATGGCATAAAGAAAGCAATTCGGTACCAGCGCCCCGTCCCGGGGAAGACCATCAGGAAAACCGACGATCCAGGCCGGAGAAAAAGGACACTCCGGGCCTAGCACTCCCGTGCCTCAACATCCCATTCTCAGCTTTCCAGGAATGGACTTTCCCATGTGCATCCAGTTCTTCAACAACTTTGAACGGATTCAGTCATGACGAGCGCTCATCGAGGCTGTGTCCGCTGCCTCATCGCCTGAGAGAGAGAAAAACAAGCTGCGCCAGAAGTTTCCAAATCCACGTGACGACGGAAAGCTGTGCCAAAAGGGCTGCGAACCCCCTCTTTTGCAAATCTGAAAGTGGTGAGCATGATTCCGAGTTCCTCAAGTCGAAACTTAGTCTAGGTCTAAGGGAGGGGGTAAGGGTAATCGTAATGTGTTTCCCCTTTTACGATGTGCTGTGTGTTCCCCATTTCCATAGAGTTAAGTTTATAGATATGTGTATGCTTGTAGTTACATTAATCTGTGCTTATGACATGTATTTCTTAATGCTGCAAACTGTTTAATAATAAAAGCATCCATTTCGTGCTATTCAACCTGGTCTATTGAGTTTTTCTCTGCACTACAGTTCCCTGCACCTAAGTCCAAGGTCTAGAACCATAGGGGAGAGTGGGTCGAACCACTCAAGGGTAATTATTGCACGAAACCTGGTAGGAGACCAGAACGAGCAAGAGAAACCCCCTACACCTCCTCCAGTAAAGACCTGTTTATTGTTAATGTACAGCATCCGTGTGATTATTTAATAACAGCATATCCACTGAACCACGGATCCAACAGTGGCGACGAGTGTCAATTCGAATCTACCTGCAACATAAAAAAAAAAAATAGTTGAGGCCTGGAACACGGGCGTCGACCACGAGCAACCGCCCAGCAGTCAGGCAGAGATTGAACTTCTCTGTGGAGGCTGTGGAGAGCTGGGCTTGGTTCCCCAGCCACGACAAACAGCAAGAGACCGACGACAGGTCCAGCGCAGACCCTTCCCGAGGGGTGGAGCCGACCGACGGTTGAGAGAAAGCCGAGCAGCGTCGACGGGGTAAGACAGAGGGTGAAGAGTGCAGGGTGCAGCCGGGGGTTGAACACCGAGCGGCGTCGAGAAAAAGAAAACAAACCGGAGAGAGAGAGGGTAGAGAAACAGCCGGGTTCTAGACTGAGCGGCGTCGAAAAATATAAAAAGAAGAATGCGCAGAGCACAGCCAGGGCTCACGGGCTGAACAGGGTCCGCGGGGCGAAGAAAGGGGAGCGCGGGAGACGCCATTGAGCCGCGGAGAAGAAGAAAGAGTGCGGGAGACGCCATTTTTAGAAGCCGCAGCGGAGAAGAAGGGCAAGCGCGGGAAGGAAGGAAAGCGTGGGAGACGCCATTTTGTGCCAGCGGAGAAGAAGGGGAAGCGCGGGAGGAGCCATTTTTGACAGTTAACTCACACCCAAGGATGCCGAAGAGTGGCAGTATCTCTACGCTCGACAATGAAGTCGAAGATTGGGCGACATATGTGGAATGTATTGAGGTGTACTGCAGGGTGAATGAAGTGCCAGATGCTAATAAAGCACTGGTTCTGCTAAATTCCATGGGTGCAAAAACTTATGGGTTACTGTGAAATCTAATAACCCCAGAGAAGCCGGTAAACAAGAATTTTGAAAGTATAGTAGAAATCCTACAGGACCACTTAAACCCCACACCGCTGCTGATAGCAGAACGATTTAAGTTCCATAAAAGGAACCAACACAAAGACGAAAGCAATGCTGAGTACCTAATGGAACTGCACAAGCTATCGAAACACTGCCAGTTTGGAGCGGGACTAGCAGATACATTAAGGGACAAGTTTGTGTGTGGGCTACAAAGTGAAGTAACCCAGAAACGGCTTCTATCAGAAAAGGAGCTTACGCTGGACAAAGCTTTCAGTATGGCAATATCACACGAAGCAGCAGCAAGGGGCGCTGCAGAGATACAACGGAGACCGCAAGAATATGGCACCAATGAAATGTCCTATGGAACAGGGAAGTGCTATCGCTGCGGCAGAACAACACATGACCAGAAAGATTGTTGGTTCAAGGACCAAGTGTGCAGACAGTGTGGGAAAGCAGAACACATAGCAAGAGTCTGCAGGCCTGGGAAGAAAACCAACAGTAAGAAATCTCCACAGGAGAAGTACAAAAAGGTACACCAGGTGATGGACAGTGGTTCAGACGAACAGAAAAGTGACACAGACTCCGGAATCAAGGAGCTGGGTTGTCTGAAACTACATAAGGTAACAGAAATGGAGGATCACCAGACTATCTGGGTTACACTCAAGACAGATGGAGTCCAAGTGAAAATGGAATTGGACACAGGGTCTGCGCTAACAGTCATAAATCAAAGAGACTACAAGCGGCTATTTTCACACATACCCTTGAAAGCTACAGAGATTGTCTTGAAGATGTATACGGGGCAAAAAGTCTACCCCAAAGGAAAAATAAGGGTGAAAGTGACATATAAAGGCCAGGAAATACCTAAAATGGATATATATGTATTGCCAGATGGAGGACCACCACTGCTGGGATGTGAATGGATCCGGAAGATACAATTAGATTGGCATTCCATACAGGCACTGAAGGTTGAGGCCAAAAAGAATGACGACGTCACACCTGGACGACTGTCAAAAATGCTAACTGACGCAAAAGAAGTGTTCCAGGAGGGACTAGGAACACTAAAAGGAATAACAGCATTGATTAAAATAAAGGAAAATGCAAGCCCAAATTTTCTGAAGGCCAAACCAGTGCCTTATGCGATCAGACCAGCTGTTGAAGCAGAGCTGGAAGGGTTGGAACGTTCAGGAGTACTGTCCAAAGTGGACTGGAGCGAGTGGGCTACACCCATCATTCCTGTAATGAAGAGGTCGTTGAGTAATACGCCTGGGGAACCAAAGAAGGTCCGCATCTGTGGGGATTTTAAGGTGACAGTGAACACAGTCCATCGCACGGTACAATATCCGCTTCCATGAATTGAGGATATTTTCGCCTCGCTATCTGGAGGTAAACGCTTCACCAAAATTGATCTAGCCCAGACGTACTTGCAAATGAAGGTAGAAGAAGCTTCGAAACAATACCTTACGATCAACACTCATAAAGCTCTCTATCAATACAACCGGCTGGTGTTTGGAGTAGCCTCGGCTCCGGCTATCTGGCAAAAGGCGATGGATCAGGTCCTGCAAGGGATTCCAGGGACCCAGTGTTATTTGGACGACATCTTGGTCATGGGCGAAAATGACGGTGATCACCTCGCCAACTTGGAGAAGGTGCTCACCAGATTAAAGGAGTATGGGCTATGAGCTAATCGCCACATGTGCAAGTTTTTCCAGAAACAGATCTCGTATTGTGGCCACGTCATCGATGAAGAGGGGTTACATAAGCCCCCTGACAAGATTGAGGCAATAGTCAAGGCTCCAGCACCGGAAAATGTGTCACAACTGAGGTCGTTCCTCGGGCTGGTAAACTATTACCACAAGTTCTTACCAAATTTGTCTACGGTATTACACCCACTGAACACCCTACTGCTAACAGGGGTACCATGGAAGTGGGATGACGAACGTAGACAAGCTTTCAAGAAGTGTAAAGAATTGATCACATCAAAAGAGGTGTTGGCCCATTTCAACCCAGCACTACCAATTCGTTTGGCATGTGCTGCATCACCCTATGGTGTTGGAGTGGTGCTGTCGCACAAATTCCCTGACGGGTTGGAGAGGCCAGTAGCCTTTGCGTCTCGGTCACTAACCTCAGCTGAGCGCAACTACGCCCAGATTGACAGGGAGGCCCTCAGCCTAGTATGGGGAGTAAAAAAATTCAACCACTATCTGCATGGGCAGAAGTTCACCTTGCTGACTGACCACCAACCACTTGTCTCCATCTTTAATCCTAAGAAGGGCGTTCCAGTGATGACTGCACAGCGGTTACAAAGATGGTCCCTGTTTCTAGGGGCGAATCAATATGAAATAGAATATAAAGGCACGAAACAGCATGGGAACGCTGATGGGCTATCGCACCTGCCACTGCCTACTGTGGAGGAAGCACCAGCAGTGGACCCTATCGAGATATTTTATTCGTCAACAATTGAACAATTGCCAGTAACGAACGCGGATATAGAGAAGGAGACCCGTAATGATCCGACGCTGTCTCGGGTATATGAATTGACGGTGAGGGGATGGCCAACTCATGGCGACTCACTGTTGCCAGCATTCTCATCCAGAAGAGAACAGCTGTCAGTATGCCAGGGGAGAGTGATGTGTGGATCCAGAGTGGTGATTCCACCCAAGTTAAGGGAGAGAGTGCTAAATAAGCTACATGAAGGTCATCTGGGGGGAGTGAAAATGAAAAGCCTTGCTAGGGCTTATGTGTGGTGGCCAGGAATCGATCAACAAATTGAAGACCTAACTAAGAGCTGCTTAGGATGCCAGAAGGTCCAAAATGCACCACCACATGCCCCTCTACACCCATGGGAGTGGCCCTCCTCTCCATGGCAACGGGTGCATATTGATTTCGCTGGTCCATTCATGGACTCAATGTTCTTAATAGCAGTGGATGCTCATTCAAAGTGGCCTGAGGTGATAAAAATGTCTTCAACCACTACAGAGAAAACGATTGCAGTCCTACGGACCATATTTGCCAGAAACGGTTTGCCAGAGCAGATCTGCTCTGATAATGGACCACAGTTTGTGTCCGACAATTTCCAAAAATTTATGAGAAGGAATGGGGTAAGGCATTACACATCCGCCCCGTATCATCCAGCCACAAATGGATTGGCTGAGAGGTTCGTACAAACCTTTAAGAAGGTGATAAAGGCCATGTGCGACGATGAAATTCCACTACAGCATAAGATGGACAATTTCTTATTAGCCTACCGAAACGCGACACATGCAGTTACCAACCAGACCCCGGCCATGATGTTCTTTAACCGAAGGTTGAGATCTCATCTGGACTTGCTCAGACCAAATGTGCGAAAAAATGTTGAGGACAAACAATTCCAGCACATCAATGAGAAGCTGACAAGGAGCTTCAATGTTGGGCAACCAGTCTTGGCCTGTGACTATCGAACAGAGAAATGGCAACCCGGAACGATATGTACAAGGCAGGGGCCATTAATGTACACAGTGGATGTCGGGGAGAACATTGTGAGACGCCACGTCGATCAGATCTTAGCGTCACAGGAACGCGTCAACCCCATGTCTCGATTACCTGGGGATGAACCCGACATACCGGTAGCATCTACCTCAGACCCAGTAGCAGTGGAACCCGATGAACTACCCGATGAAAAGGGGTCAGAATCGCCTTGGCACCAAGAACAAGAACCTCCGGAAAGGCGCTATCCCGAAAGGGTCAGGAAGCCGCCCCAAAGACTGAGGCCTAGAAATTCAGTGCCCTTCGCGCCGATTTTGCGGCGCTAGAGGGCCTAGCGCTGCAATTGGCGCCGGCGCCTAAATTGCCTGGGGCCCTTCCGCCGTGGTAGACCAGTAGCGCTGCGCCGGCACCGATGACGTCATCGGTGTGCGCAGCGTCCCGGTTGCCGTGGTGACGGGCCCCAGCGCCGAAATTGACTTGCGGCCGCCTCGCCCGTGGCAGCCGCAAGCAACGTTCTGGCAGAGGTGCCTTGCACAAGTTTGCGCCGGCGCATTAAAGGCCCCGCGGCGGCCGGCCGCTTTCCCGCCGCCCGCCTGGCCGCAGCTCCCTCCCCGGACTTCCCCCCCCCCCGGAACAGAAGCAAGCCCGGCACTTGTCCGAGGTGCCGGGCTCATTTTTAATAAGATTATCGCGGGCCGCGGCCGGGTGCAGGCAGCTCCTCCTTAAGGGAAGGAGGAGGCCTGCACTTCCTGAACCTGCCGCACCGCAGCGGGCGCCGCAGCACCGGAATAGCGCCGAAATTCAGCGCATAGCGCCAGTTTTCAGGCGCTAACAGCTTTCAGCAGCGCCGGCAGCCGTTTGGGCGCAGAACCAGTGAATTTTGGGCCCGACCAGCGCGACTTAGCTCCGGCACTAACTTCCGGCGCTAAAGCCCTGGCAGCGCCAAAACTCAATTTCTAGGCCTCGAATCTATAAATGGACTTTTGTTGTTTAATGTACATGTTGAAATGTTAATTGTTATTTGAATATTAGGGGTACTACTAATCTAAAAGGGGAGGAATTGTAGTGTATGTGCCTTTAAGTCAGAACTACTTTTACAGCTCCTGTATACTGTAGTACCGGCAGTGACCACACCTGTATATAAGCTTTGCACATGCCTCTCTACCCCAAGTCTTGAGACTACCCTCCTCCAGTAAAGACCTGTTTATTGTTAATGTACAGCATCCGTGTGACTATTTAATAACAGCATATCCGCTGAACCACGGATCCAACAGTGACGATTGCCATAAGTAAAATCGTTGTTCGCCCCGATCCTCCAGCACTGACCTAAAGCCAAAATCTGCTGGGAAACTCATCAAACGTAACAGTGATGGCGGCGATCCAAGAAGCATTGAAGAGCAGCTACCGCTCAGAATTAGGCCTTCCGTATACACGGGTCGATTTTGAATTGGAGACAGTGGCATACTGTTCAATGTGGATCCTGTTGCTGTTTATAAAATGGAAGGAAAAGGCAGGCGTTTAAAATGAACACACACAATTTACCAATTTTAAAGTGGGTGCAGGAACTGAGAGGGACTGTATGTACACAAATCTTTCAAGGTGGCAGGGCAAGTTGAGAAGAGTGTTAAAAAAGCATGTGGGATCCTTGGCTTTATTAATAGAGGAATAGAGTACAAAAGCAAGTAAGTTATGGTAAACATTTATTAAACACTGGTTGGGCGTCAGCTGGAGTATTGTGTCCAATTCTGGACAGGACACTTTAGGAAGGATGTCAAGGTCTTGGAGAGGGCGCAGAAGAGAATTACTAGAATGGTACCAGGGATGAGGGACTTCAGTTATGTGGAGAGACTGAAGAAGCTGGGGTTGTTCTCCTTAGAGCAGAGAAGGTTCAGAGGTCATTTGATAGAGGTTGTAAGAGTCATGAAAGTTTAAGAAAGAAAATACTTTAAAATATTGGTTAAATAGTATAATACAGTTAATTTACCTGACTGACTTATTGTATTGAGAAGCCCCCTCTTTTCTTGTTACAATAGTATAGGCTGAGTGACCCCCTTTATTCTTGCTACAATGGTACAGTCCTTAAGCTTGTCACATGGTATCCAGCCATTTTACAGCTCAAGCACCACGAGGCTGGAGAAGGCAGAAGCTTTGAGGGCTGGAGCAATACAGTTTTTGACCGCGTGCGTTTAAACGTGTTTTGCTTTGTAATTCTGTTTGTAAGGTGTTACAGTAAACAGTTTAAAGACAAAGGTATGTTTTGGAACGTTTTATTTCGACACGCGTCTACTCGTTGTTAAAGCCTCAAAGCTCAGTGGCTGCATGTTTGGAAATTACGAAGCGCCACTACATTAGTCAAAAACTAGCTCCCTAAGAAGGAAAGGACGGAATTGTTGGCGAACGTATATACATGAATGGTCACGGAGCCAGACGACAACATAAG
This sequence comes from Somniosus microcephalus, assembly GCF_052327205.1. Classification (NCBI taxonomy): domain Eukaryota; kingdom Metazoa; phylum Chordata; class Chondrichthyes; order Squaliformes; family Somniosidae; genus Somniosus; species Somniosus microcephalus. The sequence continues at coordinate 123,093,912 of NC_140999.1, read as the reverse complement.
AAAGCGAAGGTACAGTGACTGTTACTTGCCTTGTTCATTCTATTGAGAAGCTAAATAAGAGCTGCGGGTAAAATGGCCGAGGCCTTATGGAGCCGTGAGGAGCTTCCCCCAGCCAGAAGGATTGTTGGCCAAAAGAGGGAAGTAAAGCTCACCCCAAATGCAATGGAAGAGAAGTTACATAGAAGCATAGGTGCAAGGAGGGCTAAATTAGCTCAGATAACTGGAAAAATGAAGATAATTGATTGTCTCATGGAAGATAATGCTAATATTAAGAAAGTTGAAGACATAATGCATTATGATTTCTCCAAGTTGCATGAAGAATTTAATGTACTCAATGAAGATGTATTAGCACTTCTGTCTGAAGAAGAGGGAAATGCTGATCAGCACAACTGGTTTGATCTTAAATCATCCAGCATTAAGGACTATGTCAAGGCCACAGAACAGTGGATGTTAAAGATTCGTCAAGATGCTGATACAGCAGAGAAAGATAAAGATGACGATGAAGTCGGACCAGATGATAGCATTTCAGAGACTTCAGCCAGACTGAGCAAAAATTGAAAAGAAGGTAGCTCTGTTTCTGGACACAGGTCAGTCGCTTCTACCACATGCTCGTCGCGACGCATGAGAGAGGAGGTTGAACGGGCAGCGTTGATGGCGCGCGCAGCATCTATAGTGGAGAAGCAAGCTCTTGAACGGGAAGAGGCCCAACTGCAGGCCCAACTACAGGCCCAACTGCAGGCAAAGAAAGAACAGCTGGAGCTAAAAACAGCTATTGCGGTCTCAGATGCCAAGTTGAGTGTGTATGAAGATTATGAAGGCTCACAGGATGGCATGAACGAATACTGCCAGTCAATGTTGTCACACAGAGTTGGATCCAGGGCACCTTCAAGAGTTAAAAGGGAGTCTGAAGGCCATCTCCTGACATTACAGCGTGGAAGAGAGGCCTCTCCACTAACAGGAGCATGTGATGCTACCCCAGACATCAGACGGTCTAGACTAGACCCTGCTGATGACCACCAGAGGCCTGAAGACACAGAGAGAAGCCTATATCGAGTGATGCAACGTCAGAACGAAATTACAGAGATGCTTGTAAAGCTTGTTTCGACTCCCTCAAAGAGACATACCAGTGTTCCAAGGCGACCCACTCAAGTATAAGCCCTTCATCAGATCCTTCGAACAAGCCATTGACTCCAAAACAGAGAGCAGCAGTGATAAGTTGTACTACCTGGGACAGTACACCAGTGGTAAACCACAAGACCTGGTCAGAAGCTGTGAACACATGAGACCGGACCGGGGATACATAGAAGCCAGGAAGTTGCTGCAGGAGCACTATGGTAATGAGCTGAAGATAGCCACTGCATATATTGAAAAGGCTATCAAGTGGCCACAGATCAGATCGGAGGACGGGGAGGCATTGAACACATATGTTCTTTTTCTCATAGGATGTCGCAACACCATGGAGGATGTTGAATTCATGGAAGAGATGGACAATCCTACGACTATGAGAATCATCATCTCTAAGCTTCCTTACAGGATGAGAGAACAATGGAGAAGAACAGCCTTTGAGATAATGGAGAGACGGAAAAGTAGAGCCAGGTTTGCAGACTTAGTGGATTTCATAGACAAACAGGCTAAAATTGCTAGGGGCCCATTGTTTGGAAACATCCAGGATGTCAGCCCAACTACTGATGGAAGAGTGAAAGCCAAGCCTGCTGAATCAAAGACTCTCAGGAAAGGTGGTTCCAGGGGAAGCAGCTTTGCAACTATCGTCACTCAGGCTGGGGAAGAAAAGTCTCAGAACTCATCTCCCAAAAAGAGCAGCACAGTGACGCCTGCTAATGCCTTTCAGAAGCCATGTTTATTCTGCCAGAAGAATCATACATTGGATTTCTGCAGTGACATCAAAGCACAGCCACATAAAGACAGAATCAAATTTCTGAAGTACAATGGCCTATGTTTTGGATGTCTCTCTCAGGGGCACCTGAGTAGAAACTGTAAGCAAAGAACAACATGCAGAGAGTGCACTCGGAAACATCCCAGTCTGCTGCATATCCACAAAGAAGAACAAGTCTCTAAGAAGAGTGAAGAAAACAATACCGACGAGAAGGTTGTTTCAAGTGTTCTGGTGTCGCTAGAACCAGAGACTTGTGGATTAACTGGGGCCGGTGACAGTGATTGTATTCTTGCCATCGTACCTGTAAAGATCAAGTCTAAGAGGAGTGAGAAGTTTGTGGAGACTTACGCCTTCATGGATCCAGGTAGTTCAGCAATGTTCTGCACAGAATCACTCATGCGACAGCTGAACGTTAGAGGCAGAAGAACAGAAATCCTATTACGCACCATGGGTCATGAGAAGTCAATGCAAAGTTATATCCTGTCAGACTTAGAAGTGTGTGGACTTGAAGAGAAGGACTTCATAGACCTGCCTAATGTTTTCACACAGAGGGAGATTCCTGTTAAAATAGGGAACTTAGCCCTGCAGAAGGATGTGGAGAGATGGCCTTACCTGGAAAAGGTGCATCTCCCATATATTGAAGCAGAAATTGGCCTATTAATTGGAACCAATGCCTACAAAACTATGGAGCCATGGCAGGTGATAAACAGCAAGGATGACGGACCCTACGCAGTCAGGACAGCCCTTGGATGGGTAGTCAATGGACCGGTAAGGAGAGATGATGGCAACAAGTCGAACAAGGAGCAACGACAAAATGTAACAGTTAATTGTATCTCTATCGCAAGCATTGAAGAGCTGTTGATACAGCAGTTCAACGCAGACTTCTCAGAACGCAGCTGTGAGGAAAAGACAGAGATGTCACAAGAAGACCATCAGTTCATGGATTTGATGACAAGGTCTACACAGTTCACTGATGGCCACTATCACATTGGTTTGCCACTGAGAAGACAGACCGCGAAGATGCCGAACAATCGCTGCATAGCAGAGCAGCGCGCCATCAGTCTAAAGAGAAAGCTGAACAAGAACCCCGACTTTCACGAAGACTACAAAGGCTTCATGAGAAACATCATAGCGAAAGGCTATGCTGTAAAAGTGCCTGAGGAACAGTTGAACAGAGACGATGGAAGGGTCTGGTACATTCCTTATCACGGTGTGTATCACCCAAAGAAGAAAAAGATCCGTGTAGTGTTTGACTGCACCACCTCATTCAGAGGAACTTCACTGAATGACCAGCTGCTTCAAGGTCCTGATCTTACTAATACCCTCATTGGCGTCTTGACGAGGTTTAGACAAGAGCTCGTTGCCATGATGGCAGATATAGAATCAATGTTCTACCAAGTCAGAATCCCTGATGAAGATGCTGATCTTCTGCGTTTCCTTTGGTGGCCAGATGGCGACGTTAGTCAAGCTATGGTGGAATGTAGAATGGCTGTACACTTGTTCGGAGCCACATCATCTCCCAGCTGTGCAAGCTACGCTCTCAGAAAAACTGCAGAAGATGGCAAAGGCAAAGCACCATCAGAGGCTGTGGAGACAATCTTCAGAAACTTTTACGTCGATGACTGTCTGAAGTCCGTGTCAACAGAAGACGATGCCATTGCACTGTCAAGAAACCTTAGAACTCTGTGTTCGAATGGAGGATTCCATCTGACTAAGTGGATAAGCAACAGCAGAGCAGTTCTAGCTTCTATCCCAGAAAAGGAAAGGGCCACTGAAGTCAAAGATCTGGACCTGAGCCACGCTGTCCTTCCTATCGAGAGAGCTCTTGGTGTACAATGGTGCATTGAGTCAGACACGTTCAACTTCAGAATAATGGTGAACGAAAGACCATCCACAAGACGAGGGATTCTCTCTGTGGTCAGTTCCATCTATGACCCTCTTGGATTCCTGGCACCACTCATTCTGCCGGTGAAGCTGATCCTACGAGAGCTGTGTAGAGACAAGAGAGGTTGGGATGAAGATATCCCAGAAGGTCAAGCTCAGAGATGGCTCAGATGGTTGACAGATTTGCAACAACTTTCTAGCTTCAATGTCAGCAGATGCATCAGGCCTGTGAGTTTTGGAGTTACAAAGACGGCTCAACTACATCATTTCTCGGACGCCAGTGAGGGCAGCTATGGCACGGCTACTTACCTCTTGCTGACAAATCAAAAGGGCCGGAAACATTGTTCCTTCCTCATGGGGAAATCCAGGGTGGCTCCACTGAAGCAGGTCACCATCCCGAGACTGGAGTTGACGGCAGCGGTTGTTGCAGTTAAAGTTGACAAGGTGATGCGGAAAGAGTTACAGCTCCCACTAGAAGAATCTGTCTTCTGGACGGATAGCACGACGGTGCTGAAGTATATAGAGAATGAGAAGATACGCTTCAAGGCCTTCGTAGCAAACAGAATCTCATCCATTAGAGAAGCTACACAACCATCTCAATGGAGGTATGTAAACACCTCATTAAACCCAGCAGATCAAGCCTCACGGGGATTGAAGGCTGAAAACTTCATGAGGAGTGAAACTTGGATACAAGGCCCAAGTTATCTGCTGGAAACAGAGAGATCATGGCCAGAAAGACCAGATATGCCAAGTCAGATTGCTGAAGATGACGTCGAAGTCAAGAGATCAGTCACAGCAAATCTCATAACTACGAAAGAGAACTTTGACACAGTGAACAAGCTTGTTAACCATTTCTCAGGATGGCACCAGTTGAGGAAAGCAGTTGCATGGTTTCTAAGGTTGAAAGAGTTGCTGCTACACCTGAGCGGTAAGAGAAAAGAGTATCGAGCCACTATCCATCAGTCTGAAAGTAACCCTGATAAGCAGAGAATGCTTCTACAGCAATATATGCACCAGCACAAGACCACATTGGGTAAGAATTCATTGACCGTGGAGGATTTGGTCAAGGCTGAGAGGGGGAAAGTTTGCTTCAGTCAAAGACAAAGATGTCCAGAAGAAATCGAAGCTTTACAGCGAAATACTCCAATCAAGAAAGGTAGTCATATCTACAAGCTGGACCCTACACTGCAAGATGGAGTACTGAGGGTGGGAGGGCAACTAAACAAATCTGCTATGCCAGAGGAGGCCAAGCATCCTGCTATCCTTTCTAAGGACCTCCGGGTTGCTACTCTCATTCTTCAGCATATACACCAGAGTATTGGACACAGTGGGAGGAACCACGTGCTTGCGAAGCTAAGACAAAGATACTGGATTCCAGGAGCTAATTCTGTAATAAGAAAAATACTCTCTGAATGCATTGTTTGCAGACGGTTACACGCTAGAGCTGGGGAGCAGAAAATGGCAGACCTGCCTGAAGACCGTTTGTTACCAGACAAGCCCCCATTTACAAACGTAGGGGTGGACTATTTCGGGCCTTTCGAGGTAAAGCGAGGACGGAGCCTTGTCAAGAGATATGGTGTGCTTTTCACTTGTTTGACCATCAGAGCAGTTCATATTGAGGTGGCACACACGCTTGACACTTCCTGTATTAACGCCCTGCGGCGCTTTGTCTGTAGAAGAGGACAGGTGTCCATTATGCGTTCTGATAATGGCACTAATTTTGTCGGAGCAGAGAGAGAACTACGGGAAGCTATTGAAGGTTGGAATCAACTTAAAATACAGGAAGCCATGATGCAAACAGGAATTAAGTGGATCTTCAATCCACCGGCTGCATCCCACCATGGAGGTGTCTGGGAAAGACAGATACGCACCGTAAGAAAACTACTCAGTTCTGTACTGAAGCTGCAAGTGCTTGACGACGAGGGACTTCAAACCATTCTGTGTGAGGTTGAAGCCATCATTAATGACCGACCGATAACTAAGACATCAGATGATCCCAATGACCTCGAAGCCCTGACCCCGAACCACCAGTCATGCCCCCGGGAGTCTTCAAAAAAGAAGATCTGTATGCACGTCGGAAGTGGAGGCAAGTTCAGTATATGTCAGACCTTTTTTGGACCAGATGGACAAGAGAATACTTACCTCTGCTACAGGAGCGTCAAAAATGGTCCAAAGTAAAGAGGAACTTCATTGCCGGAGACATCGTCTTAATCGTGGATGATTCAGCCCCTAGAAATTCTTGGTTGATGGGAAAAATAATTAAGACCATGCCAGACTCCAGAGGCGTTGTTCGTCGCGTTTGTTTGCAAACCAAGACCAGTACCCTGGAAAGACCGATCACAAGAAGCAGCGTGAAAGGTTCCTGAACAAAAAAAAGTGGACATTTATATTGTAAATATGTTGAACTCATTAGTTTATGACTCTTAAAAATGTTTGAGTAATTGATATGCTTCATGTGCCGAGTCAATTAGGGGCCGGACTGTAAGAGTCATGAAAGTTTAAGAAAGAAAATACTTTAAAATATTGGTAAAATAGTATAATACAGTTAATTTACCTGACTGTCTTATTGTATTGAGAAACCCCCTCTTCTTGTTACAATAGTATAGGCTGAGTGACCCCCTTTATTCTTGCTACAATGGTACAGTCCTTAAGCTTGTCACATGGTATCCAGCCATTTTACAGCTCAAGCACCACGAGGCTGGAGAAGGCAGAAGCTTTGAGCGCTGGAGCAATACAGTTTTTGACCGTGTGCGTTTAAACGTGTTTTGCTTTGTAATTCTGTTTGTAAGGTGTTACAGTAAACAGTTTAAAGACAAAGGTATGGTTTGGAACGTTTTATTTCGACACGCGTCTACTCGTTGCTAAAGCCTCAAAGCTCAGTGGCTGCATGTTTGGAAATTACGAAGCGCCACTACAGAGGTGTTCAAAATCATGAACGGTTTGGATAGAGTAAATAAGGAGAAACTGTTTCCAGTGGCAGAAGGGTCGGTAACCAGAGGACACAGATTTAAGGTGATAGGCAAAAGAAGGAGAGGCAACATGAGAAATTCTTTTTCACACATCGAGTTGTGATGAAATGCACTGCCTGAAAGGGTGGTGGAAGCAGATTGAATAGTGATTTTCAAAAGGAAATTGGATAAATACTTGAAGGGAAAAAAATGACAGTGTTTTAGGGAAAGAGCAGGGAGGTGGGACTAATTGGATAGCTCTACCAAAGAGCCGGCACAGGAAAGATGGGCCGAATGGTCTCCTTCTGTGATGTATCATTCTATGATCAAACTGCCTTATATATTCTTGGGAAGTGCCTTTCCATTTATCTCCAGGATGTTTTTGATTATTTACAAATCCTGAATGATCATGGCCAAATAAAAACATATGAACATACAAAAATGATGGTCGGGAAAAGTCCCGCTGGCCCCTCAAGCTCGCCCCACACTCATGATGCACAATGACTGGACACTTTCTACCCCTACCTCCTCCCCTCGCACCCCCTGCAGCAATGTGAGGGAAAAAAATCTGTAAAATTCCTCCCTCAGGTGATCGAAACCAGTCTAGGAGATCACATTGACCACGCGTAGGTAAATCACGAACGTAGTGAAAATTCATCTGCACCTCTCTGTTACTGGTACAACATCTTTAATACTAAATCTGTGATTACTTCCGTAACCTGAGTAGTGATTACTAGCAAAGCTCACAGCTTGTAAAGACTTGTTTGGCCATCGCCTGAATAAAGTAATTAATCACTTTTAACAACAGCCACGGAGAGTGTTGTAATTTTTGTACTTTTAGACTATGTGTACATTATATTGTCATCGACAATCGCACAGCGTTGCTATGGCATCATTTGATGCACTGTGTGTTAAGTTTCATCAGATGCCTAACTCATAATTGTCTCAATAGATTTAATCAGCCCGACCCTCCAGCACCTTTCTGAAATGGCGTTCCCGCAAATGCTGATAAAACTGGCCTAAATGCAGCAAATTGGCCTCACTGCTGTTTTCACTGAAAAAGAAAGAAAAGAAAGACTTGCATTTATATAGTGCCTTTCACGACCACCGGACACCTCAAAGCGCTTTACAGCCAATGAAGTATTTTTTTGAAGTGGAGCCACTGTTGTAATGTGGGTCCCACAAACAGCAATGTGCTAATGACCAGATAACCTGTTTTTGTTATGTTGGTTGAGGGATAAATATTGGCCAGGGCACTGGGGATAACTCCCCTGCTTTTCTTCAAAATAGTGCCATGGGATCTTTTACGTCCACCTGAGAGAGCAGACAGGACCTCGGTTTAACGTCTGATCCAAAAGACAGCACCTCCGACAGTGCAGCGCTCCCTCAGCTTCTCTTCTTTTCTTCTTAGGCAGTCCCTCGGAACCAAAGATGACTTGCTTCCACAGTAAAAATGAGTTCTCAGGTGACTGATGAGTCCAATGCGGGACCTACAGTCTCGGTCACAGGTGGGGCAGATGGTGGTTGAAGGGGCGGGTGGATGGGGTGCTTGGGTTGACGTGCGCTCCTTCCGCTGTTTGCGCTTGGCTTCCGCTTGCTCCCGGCGAAGAGACTCGAGGTGTTCGGCGCCATCCCAGATGCTTCTCCTCCACTTTGTACAGTCTTGGGCCAGGGATTCCCAGGTGTCGGTGGGGATGTTGCACTTTTTCAAGGAGGCTTTAAGGGTGTCCTTGAAGCATTTCCTCTGCCCACCTGGGGCTCTCTTGCCACGTCGGAGCTCCAAGTAGAGCACTTGTTTTGGGAGTCTCGTATCGGGCATGCGGATGATGTGACCCGTCCATTGGAGCTGATCGAGCGTGGTCAAAGCTTCGATGCTGGGGAGGTTGGCCTGAGCGAGAACACTGATGTTGTTGCGCCTATCCTGCCAATGGATTTGCAGGATCTTGCGGAGGCAGCGTTGGTGGTACCTCTCTAGTGCTTTGAGGTGCCTGCTGTACATGATCCATGTCTCTGAGGCATACAGCGGGGCGGGTTTTACTACTGCTTTGTAGACCATGAGCTTGGTGCCGGGTTTGAGGTCCTGGTCTTCAAACACTCTCTTCCTCAGGCGACCGAAGGCTGCACTGGCACACTGAAGGCGGTGCTGGACTTTGTCATCGACGTCTGTCTTTGTTGACAATAGGCTCCCGAGGTATGGAAAGTGGTCCACATTGTGCAAGGCCTTGTCATGGATTTTGATAATCGGGGGGCAGTACTGTGTGGCGGGGGCAGTTTGGTAGAGGACCTTTGTCTTACGGATGTTTAGTGTAAGACCTATGCTTTCATACGCTTCGGTGAAGGTGTTAACGATGGCTTGGAGTTCGACCTCCGAGTGTGCGCAGACGCAAGCGTCATCTGCATACTGTAATTCGCTGACAGAGGAAGGGATGACCTTGGATCTGGACTGGAGGCGACGGAGGTTGAACAGTTTCCCGTTTGTTCTGTAAATTAGCTCCACTCCAGCGGGGTGCTTACTGAGGGTGAGATGGAGCATTGCAGCAAGGAAGATTGTTGGTGCGATGACACAGCCTTATTTGACCCCAGTCCGTACATGAATTGGGTCTGTGGTAGAACCGTTGGTCAGGATCACGGCTTGCATGGCGGAGGATGGTGACAAACCTTTGATGGCAGCTGAATTTGAGGAGGACACTCCATGATCCCTCATGGTTGACAGTGTCAAAGGCCTTTGTGAGGTCAAAGAAGGCCATGTACAGCGGTTGGCGCTGTTCCCTGCATTTCTCTTGTAATTGGCACACGATGAAGATCATGTCCATTGTGCCCTTAGTGGGCGGAATCCGCATTGTGACTCTGGGAGGAGCTCTTCAGCCACTGGGAGAAGGTGATTGAGGAGGATTCTTGCGATGACTTTCCCTGTGGCAGACAGCAGGGAAACTGCTCTGTAATTACCGCAATCGGACTTGTCACCTTTCTTGAAGATGGTCACAATTATGGCATCTCTGAGATCCCCTGGCATGCTCTCTTCCTTCCAGATAAGAGAAATGAGTTCATGAATTCGCGCCAGTAGTGCTTCTCCACCATGCTTTAGCACCTCGGCAGGGATTCCATCTGCTCCTGAGGCCTTGTTGTTCTTCAGTTGTCGGATGGCCTTTTCAACCTCATGCCGGGCTGGGATTGTGCTGAGATGGTGGCGGGTAGCATGCTGCACTCCCTCAGCGCTCACTTCATGTCTGCCTCACTTTATGTGCTCAAGTCCCTGGAGTGGGATTTGAACCCACAACCTTCTGACTCAGAGGCAAGTGTGCTACCAACTGAGCCACAGCTGATACTGAGGGATGGAGCTTGCAATACAATCCATTCCAGAATTCAATGATGCTTCCAGTGGAGTGGAGCTAAAGTCCCAGCAAATTATGGCATTGTTATAACAGAGGCGTTATTCACTACTGCCATAATTTCCAGGGACTTTCGCTGTGATAGTAATGGTCCCAATAACTCGGCCCAGCAAATTCTAGTTAACTTTTATTTTCTCTTTCAGGTCCTGACTGACTTCAATGGAAAGGGAAACTGTGCAGGCTGTACAACGGGTGACTGATCTGCTACTCCCAGTTGGTGCCCTTCCCGAAGTTGAATTTTACCTTCAATGTGTATTTGAGCATTTGTAGTGTTTCTTTTGAGCACTGGCTTAGAAATGTATGTTGCCTTGACAGCAATATGCCATTTTATCATCTAACCTCTACGAATCCAACATAGCTTTGGAGAGGACATTTTACAAAGAATCCCCTCTGCAGTTACATCATGAATTGGGGTGCTGCCCATCATCCTCGATCCTACTTCAAAATAACACTTGACAGGAACTTTTGCCCCAAGTGTCTGCTTCTAGATTGGCTTCATTCGGGAATCTGGAAGCATCGGAAACCTTTTTTCACACAAAGGGTAGTAAAAATCTTGAAATCTCTCACCCCAAAATGCTGTTTTTGCTGGGACAATGAGAGCAATGACATCGATAGATTTTTTGCTAGCTGTATCAAGGAATATGGAGCTAAGCCAGGAAAATGGAGTTGTGGTGCAGATCAGCCCTGACCTAATTAAATGGTGGAGCAGGCCCAAGAGGCTGAATGGCCTATTCCTGTTCCTATGTTCTTAAAACACAACACAAAGGGCGATTAAGAGTGTACAGATATCAACCTTTTATAACATCTAAGATTGTTTGTTAATTCAATGGAGAACCAGGACATGAAAAAAAATTGTAGATGCTGGAAATCTGAAATAAAAACTGAAAATGCTGGAAACACATTGCAGTTTTGTCTGCATCAGGAAAAAAAAGAGGCTGGCATTTCTGTAAAACCCCTTCACCAGTACTGGGGGAAAAAAAGGTTGGCACATTTCATTTATAAGGCTGATCAAAACAAAGAGAGAAATTCTTAATGAGCCATTTTCCCACCCCACCACCCGCATCCCCCTCCCACACACACACCACTGACCTTTATGACAATCTTAGTTTGGTTATGAAGAAGGGCCATCGACCTGAAACGTTAACTCTGTTTCTCTCTCCACAGATGCTGCCTGACCTGCTGAGTATTTCCAGCATTTTCTGTTTTTATTTGAGATTTCCAGCATCCGCAATACTTTGCTTTTGTATTAGTTTGGACTGGGTTTAGGAAGCATGGGTGTGTCTTAAATAATAATAGAAGTCTATTTGAGACTTGCCTTCAGAGCCTAAGGCAGCATTGGCACGGTCTCGCAAGACCAAATGCACCTTTCAGTGAGTCTCTGTATGAGTCAGTGGCCACGCTTGTCTGATTATATTTTTAATGCTGTGATTTAATGCTGACTGGACGAGTGTCAGCTGATAGTGAGGCCCGCAGGTTTGTTTAGCTAATGAGGTTACAATTCATTGGTGGGTGCTCAAGTGGATGTCTTGTTGAGCCAATCATTTGTTGCTGAACAAACAATGCTGGCCACTTCCTGCTGGAATGCTGATGATTTTTTTGTCAACCACTTTGACATTGGGTCTGATTGTCATACCAATGATATCATTATAACAGAGTGAAAGTGACTGATGGAAACGGTTTTGCTTTTTGAAAACAATGTCTGAAAATCACACTGGCTTCTTTAACAGCCCATCTATGCGGGTAAGGTGTTTTTAAAACACAGGTCTACTTTGGCACTTAGATGCAAACATATTTGCACCTTTACTTTGTGGTTGCTGAGGGATGCGTTCAACTGTAACAAAATGACTCAAGTTGAGGTATTGTGGTTCAAGTCAGTAAGACCTGAAATTGACAAGTTAACATGACCTATTTGGAGAAGTGATCTCATATTTATTTTTTTAAATCATTTCCTGTCACTGTGAGGAATAACCAGTGAGCATTTTCTCATTTTGCTGAAACATTTTAGTACTCTTTGTAAGACTTCAAGAATGAGTTTTATGTTGGAACCACCAAAATGGGTATTCCATCATGAGCAATAGTATAGGGAAGCAAATACAAGGTTTCTTTAGAAGTACCAGGCCAGTCTTTGTTTACCATAGTTTAGTCAGGCATTATTGCTCTTGTGATGGAGCATGTATCCATTTTGCAGGAAAGCATTGTAAAATATGGCCTGTTTTAGTTGTGTATTATGTAGGGAAAATGTATCCATTTCCCATTTATTGTAATGGGCTCATTAATATGGAGATAAGTATTTGTGTGTACATCCCACCTATTAGTATAGATGGAAATGCATTTAAGACAAAGCTAGATAAACACATGAAGGTGAAAGAACTGGAAGGTTATGCTGATAGAGATATATGAAGAGGGGTGGGAGGAGGCTCATTTGGAGCATTGTTCAGTTGGGCTATAGGTCTGTTTCAGTGCTGTACATTTTATGTAAAAATGTGCTTCCCTATTCCTTTGCAGTATAACTGGGGGAAGGTAGCATGGCTTAGATCATCTGACTTCATGAGTAAGTGAATATTGCAAGCTTTACATTTGTAACCTGGAAAAACCCCAAATACTCATCTCTCACTTCAGACTCCTTCCAGTCTGACATGACTGTTTAACATGAGTCGGGTCCCTCCCTTCATGCTGCTGTTGTGGTCTCGAATCTCACTCCTAGCCTAAATGAAGCATTACATTGACTGGAAACGTTGTGAAAAGTCATCAACCAAACCAAGTCCTTTTCCGTTTCATCTTTGCCGATAGGTATATGTTGTTCATTGTATCCAGAAACCTTACTCCAAGTTTCTGTCCATTTTGGTGTGGTTTCAGGGTGATCGGGGACTGTATGCAGAAGCCACTTCCAAGAGTTTTCGTCCGAAGTGATGGCGATGTTATAGATGCCAACCCATATTTGTATACAAATTGGAAGGGAATGATGCCAATATGTCATCTGAAGGACTTCTCCTCATTAATGCCTTAGCAATGCTGGACATCTGGAATGCATTACATTTGTTATCCAATATTGCTACCTGGTTGGGGGGGCTTAAACATTTTAAATTGCTGTCTAAATCAATTGATCGCAAGAGATTGAAAAAAATTACTTTTTGTTTCAGTCGGCATCGCTGGCCACACTACGCTGTCACAAATGATCATCCTTTTGACCCCAAAATAGTCTAGATGTGATTACCAAGCAGGGTGTTTCTAACTGAAGACTGCTTGAAAACTCTTCTGACTGGATTATTGACTTATCGTGGGAATTTTAGCCCCCAAGAACGAGTGGGTTGGGAGCGGATGGGAGTGTAAATTTGTGATTTTTTTTTTTAAGAGCGCGAGCTCAACCCGGCTCTAATGCACCCACTTCCAGGTTTAACGGAGGCGCGTTTGGATACCTGCGAGAAACCGGCACGCCGAAGTCATGGATTTAATAATTGATTGTAGGCGGCTCCTTATTGGCTCAATTAACGTCCTGAGGGTTTGCTTTAAACTTTTTAACCTGGCTATAAATTTGACTTGTGCAGCAAGGGTTTCCCGGGGCTCGGGAACCTGACCAGCAAAACAGAGGCGAGTTTGAGCAGCAGTTCAGGTGGGTATTTAAACTTGTAATTGTCCCATCTGAACAAAAGGTAACGTATTGCAGCGGTTGGCTCAGTTCCCACTGGCAAATGTTTGGCAGAGAGTTCTTGTGTGGATTCAGCTTTTTTTTTTCAACCTTTTGAGGGTATTAAATTGACAAAATCAGGATGGGAAGCGCCTTAGATGTGTTTGACAGCACATCAGAAGAGGAAGACCATCACCGTCCATGGCAGCGACTATGTGCTGTGGAGGCCGAGGTCGAAGGAGGTGCTACCCACATCACAGCGTTAACAGATGGGAGAGGTCAAGCAACCTGAGCCTAAGAACAGTGCTTTTGCAGGCTGAGGTTGTCACGTCTGGTGGTGGCAGACATCTGCAGCCTCCTACAGGAAGACCTGCTCCCTGCGGAATCGGGTGGTCACGCATTACCAGTGGCTGTAAAAGTGATCAACTTTTTCGCCTCTGTCATCATGCATCACACACGTTGCGCAGTTTGGAGATGCGAAGAAGTCAAAATTAATTGGTACAATTCAGTTGTGATCACAGATCCCAACCATTTGAGTTGACTTCCTGATTTCCCCCATGCAATTCCAACCCCACACCTGCCATGACTCGGAAAATGCCTTCATATTAATATCGGTGCCGTCATCTTGCTGCTGCATATAACCGATCATTTGCCTGTATCTACCCAGTGGGATTTGATGTTTCTCTTTTCTTAAGAATTAACCAGTCTGCACAGGGCAAAAACATTAGTTCTGATGATTCCTGCAAGATCACCTGAGGAGGACAATGAACATTATGCGCTGCCTATCTGGCGCAGGCATTTGACCTGTGAAGACCTTTCTCCTTTGAACGGAAGTTCCGGTTTCCAGCGCATGCGCAGTGCATGCATAAAACCGGCACTTCCGTTGGCCCTATGGGTGAGTACACAGTGCGTACACACCTGTAGTGAATGGAATTTCAGGACCATTGAGACTTGTGCATCCTCGATTTTCATCACTCCACCATTGATGCTGTGCCTTCAGCTGCTTAGGCCCTAAGCTCTGGAATTACCCCCCTAAACCTCTGCCTCTCTACCTCTCACTCCTCCTTTAAGAGACTCCTTAAAACCTACCTCATTAACTAAGCTTTTGGTCACCTGTTCTAATCAATGTTCTCCCATATTTTGTTTTTGGGTGTATGGCCCCTTTAAGGGGTTGTGCAACCCAATCACCGTTTCGTGCATGCGCGAAATTTAACATTGGAAAAAAGCGGTCCCGGGCTGTGCGGGACTGATGGAGAGCTGTGCGGTCGTGCAGCTGCGCAGATTAGATTGAATGTTGATCTTAATATCTCCTTGTGTGGCTTTTCAATCAGAAGATAACTGGTCTAGGCTGCATGCCCTGCAGTGGTGGCACACACATTTAATTCCCCGATTTTGCTATGTTTCCAATCTCAACCGGTTTTCAAGGGATTTTTTAAAAATGTGTTCCTGGGATGTGGGCGTCGCTGGCAAGGCCAGCATTAATTGCTCATCCCTAATTGCCCTTGAGAAGGTGGCGATGAGCTGCCTTCTTGAACTGCTGCAGTCTGTATGGTGAAGGTACTCCCATAGTGCTGTTAGGGAGGGAGTTCCAGGAATTTGACCCAGTGACGATGAAGGAGCGGCAATATATTTCCAAGTCAGGATGGTGTGTGACTTGGAGGGGAACTTGCAGGTGATGGTGTTCCCATGCGCCTGCTGTCCTTGTTCTTCTAGGTGGAAGAGGTCGCGGGTTTGGGAGGTGCTGCTGAAGAAGCCTTGGCGAGTTGCTGCAGTGCATCTTGTAGATGGTGCACACTGCAGCCATGGTGCGCCGGTGGTGGAGGGAGTGAATGTTTAAGGTTGTGGATGGGGTGCCAATCAAGCGGGCTGCTTTGTCCTGGATGGTGTTGAGCTTCTTGAGTGTTGTTGGAGCTGCACTCATCCAGGCAAGTGGAGAGTATTCCATCACAACTCCTGACTTGTGCCTTGTAGATGGTGGAAAGGCTTTGGGGAGTCAGGAGGTGAGACACTCGCTGCAGAATACCCAGCCTCTGGCCTGCTCTTGTAGCCACAGTATTTATGTGGCTGGTCCAGTTAAGTTTCTGGTCAATGGTGACCCCCAGGATGTTGATGGTGGGGGATTCGGTGATGGTAATGGTGTTGAATGTCAAGGGGAGGTGATTAGACTCTCGCTTGTTGGAGATGGTCATTGCCTGGCACATGTATGGCATGAATATTACTTGCCACTTATCAACCCAAGCCTGAATGTCGTCCAGGTTTTGCTGCAAGCGAGCACAGACTGCTTCAATATGTGAGCAGTTGCTAATGGAACTGAACACTGTGCAATCATCAGCGAACATCCCCACTTCTGACCTTAGGTCAGTGATGAAGCAGCTGAAGATGGTTGGGCCTAGGCCACTGCCCTGAGGAGCTCCTGCTGCGATACCCTGGGGCTGAGCTGATTGACCTCCAACAATCACAACCATCTTCCTTTGTACTAGGCATTACATAGGATGTACAGCACAGAAACAGGCCATTCAGCCCAACCAGTCTATGCCGCTGTTTATGCTTGACTTGAGCCACCTCCCATCTTTCCTCATCTAACCCTATCGGGATAACCCTCTATTCCCTTCTCCCTCATATGCTTATCTAATCGCCCCTTAAATGCACCTATACTATTCACTTCAACCACTCCCTGTGGTAGCGAGTGCCACACTCTGGGTAAAGAAGTTTCTTCTGAATTCCCTATTTGATTTTTTGGTGACTATCTTATATTGCTGGCCTCTAGTTTTGCTCTTCCCCACAGTGGAAGCACTCTCTCTCTATCTACTCTATCAAAACCTTTCATGATTTTAAAGACCTCTATTAGCTCGCCCCTCAGCCTTCTCTCTTCAAGAGAAAAGAGACCCAGCCTGTTCATCCTTTCCTAATAGGTATACCCTTGCATTTCTGGTATCATCCTTGTAAATCTTCTCTGCACCCTATCCAGTGCCTCTATATTCTTTTTATAATATGGTGACCAAGTGTGGTCTAACCAGGGTTCAATACAAGTTTAGCATAACTTCTCTACTTCTCAATTCTATCCCTCTACAAATAAACCCTAGTGCTTAGTTTGCTTTTTTTAATGGCCTTGTTAACCTGTGTTGATACTTTGTGATTTGTGTATTTGTACTCCTTGATCCCTTTTTTCCTCTACCCCATTTAGATTCTTATTTTCCAAGTAATATATGACCTTCCTATTTTTCTTACCAAAATGTAATACCTCACATTTATCTGTGTTGAAATTAATTTGCCAATTATATGCCCATTCTGCAAGTTGATTAATGTCATCTTGTAATTTGTTGCAGTCCTCCTCAGTATTGACTCCCTCCCCACCACCCCCCCCCCCCCCCCAAATGAGTTTGGTGTCATCCTCAAATTTAGAAATTGTGTTTCTGATTCCAAGGTCTAAATCATTAATATAAATTGTGAACAACAGTGGTCCCAGTACTGATCCTTGTGGAACACCAGTTCCCATCTTCTGCCACGCTGAATATCTACCCTTTACCCCTATTCTCTGCTTTCTGTCTTGAAGCCAGCTAGTTATCCATTCTGCTACTTGTCCCTGACTCTGTATTCCCTGACGTTATTCATTAGTCTATTATGTGGTACATTATTGAAGGCCTTTTGAAAATCTAGATTAATTACATCTACTGCATTACCCTTGTCTACTCTCTCTGTTACCTCTTCAAAAAAATTCAATTAGGTTGGTCAAGCAAGACTTTCCCTTTTGAAATCCATGCTGACTATTTTTTGTTTCTGGATGTTCTTCTATTTTCTCCTTTAGTAGGGATTCCATTCTTTTTTCCTACCACCGATGGTATGACTCCAGCCAGTGGAGAGTTTTCCACCTGATCCCTATTGACTTCAATTTTACTCGGGCTCCTTGATGCCAAACTCGGTCAAATGCTGCCTTGATGTCAAGGGCAGTCACTCTCAACTCGCCTCTGGAATTCAGTTCTTTTGTCCATGTTTGGACCAAGGCTGCAATCAGGTTTGGAGCTGAGTGGTCCTGGCGGAACCCAAACTGAGCATTGGTGAGCAGATTATTGGTAAGTGAGTAGTTGATAGCACGGTCGATGACACCTTCCATTACTTTGCTGATGATTGAGAGTAGACTGATGGGGCGCCAATTGACTAGATTGGATTTGTCCTACCTTTTGTGGACAGGACATACCTGGGTAGTTTTCCACATTGTTGGATAGATGCCAGTGTTGTAACTGTACTGGAACAGCTTGGCTAGAGGCACAGCTAGTTCTGGTGCACATGTCTTCAGCACTACAGCCAGGATGTTGTCGGGGCCCATAGCCTTTACTGTATCCAGTGCGCTCAACCATTTCTTGATATCCCGTGGAGTGAATCGAATTGGAGTGAATCGAATTGGCTGAAAACTGGCTTCAGTGATGGTGGGGGCCTCGGGAGGAGGCTGATATGGATCATCCACTCGGCACTTCTGGCTGAAGATGGTTTCAAACGCTTCAGCCTTGTCTTTTGCACTCACGTGCTGGGTTCCACCATCATTGAGGATGGGAATGTTCATGGAGCCTCCTCCTGCTGTTAGTTGTTTAATTGTCCACCACCATTCATGACTGGATGTGGCAGGACTGCAGAGCTTTGATCTGATCCGTTGATTATGGGATCGCTTAGCCCTGTTTATAGCATGCTGCTTCCGCTGTTTAGCATGTGTGTAGTCCTATGTTGCAGCTTCCCCAGGTTGGCACCTCATTTTTAGGTATGCCTCGTGCTGCTCCTGGCATGCTCTTCTGCACTCCTCATTGAACCAGGGTTGGTCCCCTGGCTTGATGGTAATCGTAGAGTGAGGGATATGCTGGGCTAGGAGGTTACAGATTATGGTGGAATACAAATCTGCTGCTGCTAATGTCCTAAAGCGGCTCAAGGATGCCCAGTTTTGAGCTGCTAGATCTGTTCTGAATCTAAATCTGCTGCTGCTAATGTCCCAAAGCGGCTCAAGGATGCCCAGTTTTGAGCTGCTAGATCTGTTCTGAATCTATCACATTTAGCACGGTGGTAGTGCCACACAACATGATGGAGGGTGTCCTCAGTATGAAGACAGGACTTCGTCTCCACAAGGACTGTATAGTGGTCACTGCTACCATTGCTGTCATGGACAGATGTATCTGTGACAGGTAGTTTGGTGAGGGCGAGGTCAAGTAGGTTTTTCCCTCGTGTTGGTTCTCTCACCACCTGTCGCTGGCCCAGACTGGCAGCTATGTCCTTCAGGACTCTGCCAGCTCGATCAGTAGTGGTGCTACCGAGCCACTCTTGGTGATGGATATTGAAGTCTCCCACTCAGCCTATGCTACTTTCAGTGCTTCTTCTAAGTGGTGTTCAACATGGAGGAGTACTGATTCATCAGCTGAGGGAGGGCGGTAGGTGATAATCAGCAAGAGGTTTCCTTGCCCATGCTTGACCTGAAGCCATGAGACTTCATTGGGTCTGAAGTCAATGTTGAGGATTCCCAGGGCCACTCCCTCCTGACTGTATACCACTGTGCCACCACCCCTGGTGGGTCTGTCCTGCCAGTGGGACAGGACATAGGCTGAAAGGTGTGATTCTGTGAGTATGACTGTCAGGCTGTTGCTTGACTAGTCTGTGAGACGGCTCTCCCAATTGTGGCACAATCCCCAGATGTTGGTGAGGAGAACTGTGCAGGGTCGAGTGGGCTGGTGCAGAAGTCAATGCCGAGTAGTCAGTCTGGCTTTATTCTTATTGTTTTTTGTAGAAGTTTGTTACAACTGAATGGCTTGCTCGGCCATTTCAGAGGGCAGTTAAGAGTCAACCACATTGCTGTGGGTCTGGAGTCATGTATAGGCCAGACCAGGTAAGGACGGCAGTTAGTGAACCAGATGGGCTTTTACAATAATCAGATAGTTTCATGGTCACCATTATTGATACTAGATTTTTATTCCAGATTTATTTAATTAACTGACTTTAAATTCCCCTGCTGCCCTGGTGGGATTTAATCTCACGCCTCTGGATCATTAGTGCAGGCCTCTGGATTAATAATCCATTAACATAACCACTATGCTACCTGGTGTTGAGGTGCCACCCTCGTGGAAGAGAAAATTAAAGGAAGAATCATTACTGGGCTCCTCTCTTGTAACTCTTGTTGATGGGCTGAAGAGTGGCATATACTACAGTAATTCCTTTGAGCAGGTTACCCACCATTCTATTGGTAATAGAAGCTACGTAGCTTGGGGGGACAAAAAGAGAGGGAAAAAGTGGAAGAATCAAAACACGGCGCCCTAGAAAAAGGTAGAATCACAGGAGCCATATAAGGAGATATTATCACTGGCACAGGCATGATGGGCCAAATGGCCTCCATCTGTGCCGTATCATTCTATGATTGTACAACTTGAGCATTTGAATACTCCAATGAAGGCCAGCCTGATAACTTTAGTTGAGTGTCTGGGACCAGAGACTTCCTGACACAATGGGTGTGATGTGTTTGCTAATTAATTAGACAGGCTATCAAATTGCTTATTGTTTACAGTCTTTGGGGAAAACTGCTTCAATGTCTAGCCGATTCAAAGTTTAACCATCTTTTCTTTCTTTCCCCTAAACTTGTGGGAATACACTGTGCTTTAAAAACCCAACTATTAAAGCTAACTCTTTTTCCAAATCTTTCCTGTGGAAAATGGTCAAAAAATCCCGTTTCATGACCGTTGTCCCAAACCCTAGCCACTCAGGACAACTCGCTCACTGTTACGAATCTACTATGTATATTATACCTTATGCTCTGTTTTGTATGGATGTGATGTATGTCAACATGTTCTAACCAGTAAACAATTGTAATTGAAGAACAACCACTCCTATAGTTCTAATAGATCCTGGTGCTTTTGATTTCCAATTGGTACTTGCGTGTTGAGTCATGGGTTCAACCTGTATCTCATCACTGTGATTGTGCTCATCCACAAAAAAATAGTGATAACACTGTGCGCTACCTCCTTTAATTATATTTTAAGCTCTTTAAAGTTCAAGGATGTGAACAGAAGACATAAAGCGTACATCGTAAAAATGATTTGGATTTTATTTTAAGTTGAGAGATTTCGCAATTTCCTAAGTACTGCTGATAAGGACCTGTGGTTTCAAAGTCTGTGCTTTTAATGAGATTGCAAATTTGGTTGACTATTGCACAAGGACACATTTTAAACTTGTTGCAGAACTCTACAATGTGTTGCTATAATTGAGTACATGAGAGGCAGTATGTTGTCATTATGTTGAAGTGATCTGTGGTGGCAAAAAAAACCTCAAGTCACGAAAGCGTTGGAGATGTTTCTGTTCAAGGCTGGGTGCAGGGCTTGTTGTTTCCGTGGGGTTAATTTTAACACTTTCTACCCAGGGGAAACTGGGTGGCTGGGCAGTTTAAAATGAGGAGGTTCATTTGCCCGCTCGGAACCCGACCCTTTCCTGCTGTTTCCGATTTTAACCGGCAGGGTACTGCAAGTGGATGAGGTGCCCACCTAAAGCAAGCGGGGTCCTCATGAAATTCTGCGAACTGGGGTCCTTATTACGCCGATGGGAACCCGACTGCATTTTAATCGGGGCCCGAGTGGGGAAAGCTGCTGCGGCTTTTCCCCCAGACTGAAACAGGTCGGCAGACAGAAGAGGCTCTCTAAGGCAAGTGTGAAATCTTCTTTTATAGGGCCAGGAGGAACAGGAGTGCTCCGCTGCACCCCACTAGGAATGTCACAGCCTCCTCTGCCCCGGATTCATCCCCACTCCTCACCCCAGCCCCCCTGCAAAAACCCTCTTGAAATCCCCTCCCCACACTCTGCTTGCTTGCCGGCGAATCTTCCCTCGCTGCCGGCCAGCCAGCACTGGCCAGCTACCGCTTTTCATTGTTTCAGGTGGGCAGCTGACATGCAGTTGAGGCCCAGCAGTTACAATACCCTGGACCTCAAACTTTTGCACTCGCCTCCCCCTCCCTCCCGAAATCCACTCAAGTTAATATCGAACCCCAGTGTGTCGATCCACATCTCCTCCTGTTCTCTCCACACTGGATCTTCCCCCCCCCCTCTCCCGTAATGCAGTGTGTAGAATGTCAAGACATTGCGTGCTGAGTATGTTGATGTACTGCTTGCGTCTCTTCTCCACGTGTTGCTGCTTGTGCTCCTGAGATGTGCTCATCGGTTGGCACCACTCTGGTTTCAGTTAACTTACTGGAACGAATAATCAGAATCTGGTATTTTCATTGCCTCCAGGACTTAATGTAAACTTAAAAAAATTTGTTCCTGGGTGTTAAATCTGTGAGTTGTTCAAGTAATTAATACTCAGACTTAATCAGTAACAATAAAACAGGTCTTTACTGGTTGGAGGTAGGGACTATACGTAGGTCTTTACTTCATGCCCACAGGCGGGAACTGAGGGGAGATCAGTACCCACAGTACTATTTATACCCCTATGGCCAGGAGTGGTACTGCGTATCACTACGCCCAACAAGTAGTGCAGTCCTGTCCATAGGTTCAAAGTAGCACACATATTACATACACAACACTGGGATGTGTGTGTCACTGGCAAAGCCAGCATTAATTGCTCATCCCTAATTGCCCTTGAAAAGGTGGTGGTGAGCCGCCGCCTTGAACCGCTGCACTCTGTGTGGTGAAGGTACATCCACAGTGCTAATAGGGAGGGAGATCCAGGATCTTGTTCCAGCAACGATGAAGGTACGGCGATATATTTCCAAGTCAGGATGGTGTGAGACTTGGAGGGGAACTTCTGGGTGGTAGAGGTCTCGGGTTTGGGCGGTGCTGCCGAAGAAGCCTTGACGAGTTGCTGCAGTGCATCTTAGAGGGTACACACAGCAGCCACGGTGTACCGATGGTGGAGGGAGTGAATGTTGAAGGTGGTGGATGGGGTGCCAATCAAGCGGGCTGCTTTGTCCTGGATGGTGTCGAGTTTCTTGAGTGTTGTTGGAGCTGCACTCATCCAGGCAAGTGGCGAGTATTCCATCACACTCCTGACTTGTGCCTTGTAGATGGTGGAAAGGCTTTGGAGAGTCAGGCGGTGAGACACTTGCCACAGAATACCTAGCCTCTGACCCGCTCTTGTTGTCACAGTATTTATGTGACTGGTCCAGTTAAGTTTCTGGTCAATAGTGACCCTCCAGGATGTTGATGGTGGGGGATTTGGTGATGGTAATGGTGTTGAATGTCAAGGGGTGGTGGTTAGACTCTCGCTTGTTGGAGATAGTCATTGCCTGGCAGTTGTGTGATGCAAATGTTACTTGCCACTTATCAGCCCAAGCCTGAATGTCGTCCAGGTCTTGTTGCATGCGGGCATGGACTGCTTCATTATCTGAGGAGTTGTGAATGGTGCTGAACACTGTGCAGTCATCAGCAAACATCCCCATGTCTGACCATATGTTGGAGGGAAGGTCATTGATAAAGCAGCTGAAGATGGTTGAGCCTAGGACACTTCCCTGAGGAACTCCTGCAACAATGCCCTGGGGCTGAGATAATTGACCAACAACCACCACAACCATCTTCCTTTGTGCTAGGTATGACTCCAGCCAGTGGAGTGTTTTCCCCCTGATTCCCATTGACTTCAGTTTTACTAGGGCTCCTTGATGCCACACTCAGTCAAATGCTGCTTTGATGTCAACTCTCATTATTTGTGCAGCAACTTGTGTTACGGGTGGTAAATGTAGAAATCCACAGTATGTCGTGCCACAGTAGAGTACTTGCCCAGGTTGTATGTAATTCCTGAATTTGAGTAGGGCTTCACTCCTGATTTCATAAGGCTGGTGACTCAACCAATGTTCCTGTTAAGCTGCACAATTGCGCAGTGGTCTGGAAGTCCCGCGCAGGCCGCTCACCAGCTTTTAAATGGAAAAACCGTGCACGCGCAGAAATTTGAATTGGCTGTGCAACCCGTTAAAGGGGCTGCACACTCAACATTAGCGGGAGCATTGAGCTCCACGTATAGAAGCATTTCAGGGAAATTGATCTGAAGTGACTGTTAGAACCAGTGTGTACACGAAGCATGCTCAACAGCGTTGGCTCAACTGAAGAATCTGATTGGCTGCTCAGTTGTCATTAACCCTAAGTAATTGCACTTTTTAAAAGTTTAAGTCAGGACTAAACAAAGCCACAAAACGGTTAACTTCAGCGGAAGTAAAGCAGCCAAAAAAATGCTCATTTCCAATAAACCGATAATGGCTCATCATCCTTCAGCATTTATAATTTGTAAGACTCATCTGGAAGGCAAGAGCGCTAATTTATACATAAAGGAGGAGTTGGAGGGCTTGGGTTTGTCTGAGGTCTCTGGGTCAATTCTCCTGTGAATGGTGAGGTTTGTGCCTGATACTACAAACAATTTATTGTTTTTTTGGCAGCTGAAGCCAACTGGTTCGAACACTTGTGGTAATGACTCGCACAATGCATGGACAGGAATATGGTCACCCTAGCTGAGATGAGCTAACTCGTCAAACCAGCAACCTCTACCAGTTAGAATGACAAGGGCAGCAGGCACATGGGAACCACTCTCACCTGCAAGTTCCCCTCCAGGTCACACATCATCCTGACTTGGACATATAATGCTGTTCCTGCATCGTTGCTGGGCCATTATCCTGAAACTCCCTCCCTAACCGCATTATAGGAACACCTTCACCACACGGACGGCAGCAGTTCAAGAGTTCACCACCACCTTCTCAAGGGCATCTAGGGATGGACAATAAACACTAGCCTTACCAGCAAAGCCCATATCCATAGAATGAAAAAAAAACTCTGCACAGCCTGTGAATTGAATCTGTGATCTTCTTTGTCTATCTCGGCAAGTTCTGCACATGGTAGTGCATTTAGCAACTCGGCCATTAGGATGGTTACCAGAAGGAATGTTTAAGAAGATCTTGAAAGCACAGTGACTGTAATTATCGAAGTGTAGAATAATATTCTACATTGACAGTATGGCAAATGCACAAGAGCTTGTATCCATGTTGCTTGTTTGATCTCCATTTGAACCAAACCAAATCTATTAACCTTAAACCTTTGTCTCTGGATAAAGTAGGCCTCATGGTCATACATCTCCGCACTGGAACCTGCTTATAACATTTCAAGTGGCCGAATCCTTTCTTCCTGCTATCTCCTTCTAGCCCTTTCTATATCTTAATCTGCTTCAGGAATCAGCAATCTTGCTTCTCAACTAAACTGATCTTATCTGACACAAAGAGATACGGGTGTCTGCAGGAGTCACACCTGCTGCTTCTGGTATTTCAGTTAGATCGAGGAGAAAGAATGAAAAGGCAAAAGTTTATGGGAATAATGAAAGGATTCTTTGAAGGTAAATATTAAAAATCTGGGCACTGTTCCGTGGAGAAAAAAGCCTTTTCCCGAACTTTTTTTTAGCTTGACGTTTTGCCATTTCCATCACAGTCAATCGGTACAAGTGATGCAATAATGTGTTTTGATATTTCTATTGTTGAATATGTTTGTACCCAAACACAAAGTGGTTTATCAAACTTTTTTAATGGCTTGTCCGGAAAGTCCCTGTGAGCAGGTCGATAAATGATTGAAGCGATTGTTTTGCATTGTGTTAAATGCTGCTTTTTAAGGGTGTTTTTTGTTTTTGTTTTTATTCAGTCTTGGGCTGTGGGCGTCACTGGCAAAGAAAACATTTATTGCCCATCCCTAGTTGCCCTGAGATGGTGGTGGTGGGCCGCCTTGCAACGGAGTGGCTTACTGGGCCACTTCAGTGAGCAGTTAAGAGTCAACCAAGTTAGTGTGGGACTGGAGTCCCATATAGGCCAGACCGGGTAAGGACAGCAGATTTTCTTTCCTAAAGTGGCATTCCAGTTGGGCTTTTACAACAATCCGACAGCTTCAATTACTTTTACTGATACCAGCTTTTTATTTGGTTAGTGAGTTGAAGCTGTTCAATGATGCAGCTCAGTTTCTCCCTCTGCACAAGGCAGGAAATCAAATCTGAGTCATCGCCCTCCCCTCATTCCATTGTCCTGGTTCAGTGAGGGGTGGGCATGTGTTTTTGGGGCCAGTTGGGCGCGGCAGACTGTACAGCTGGAGTTAAAGGGTGGGTTTGCCCCGTTATCTGGGATTTCAGTGTGCTTTTCCTGCAGTCCCTGCCTACCTGGAAACTCCCTTTAATTACTTGAGCAAACATGAGCGGTTTCAGCATGAACTTGTGGCAGAACCACTGAATGACTCTGGCTAACTGTACATAATTCTCTTTAACGATGTTCTAACACCAGCCTAAGCCTGTACCATTGTGTTAGGCATTACTGGGCCAGAAATTCGTGAACGGGGCTTGCCGCGCGTGCAAGCCCCGTATATGCACTTACCCGACGCTCCTGCCGATCACCTCCAAGGACGCCTGGAATTGGTGTTTCAAAAAGAAGAATCCCGGGCAGCGTATGACGTCACGCCGCCCAGGAGTGCAGCCAGCGCGAAGCCTGGAGCGTGCAGTGCAAGTGAGACACGCCCCTTAAGGTCTCATTGTAGTAGGACACGCCCCCAATCTCTCCAAGCAGCTTCAGAGGACTTTGTAGTTACACAGCTGCAGGGAAAGTAAGTTATCTGCTATTTTATGAATGTTTTGTGAACTTTTATAAAATTTTAAAAACGTTTACATTATTTTGAAGAATCTGAAGTAGTTTTAAACAGAATTAAAGCAATTTAAAGACTTTTAAAAGCACTAAAAGAATTTTTTTAATTCCATGTATTTATTTAGCAATGTCGTCGTCATACGTGTCTTCACACTGTTCCCTTTGGGGAACTGTATGAAGTGGTGGAAGGATTTATGGCCATGATTAACGCTCATTCCGTGACCGTAACCATCTTTGAACCAGCCATTAGGGCGGTTAGTCCTATGGCGGGAGGGTTTTACGGGCTCCCACAAGCTATACAAGGAGGGGGGGCCACCCACACCCACGGACGCAAATATCCCACTGGATGTCAACCCAGAATTTAGAGCCGGAGCTCCAACTCCACTTGCCGGGACTGTCTGGAGCGGGGTTCGAAACCCTACCCTGATCTGGCCCAGCGGCGGGGATCCTACCGCTATGCCAAAGGCCCAATCCGATTAGCAACGTGAAATGGCTGGAATGAGCACAATTCACGGCATTAAAAGAACTCACAATTGAACTGATGATGACCTCAGCAATCTCCTCAAGGAGGTGGAGGCGCAGCGCCTGCTCATCATTGGTAATGAGAAGTCCAAGGCGCCGCAAAAAGGGCAGATGATAGCTTGGTCTTTCAAGTGGCAGCATAGGGCTCCAGTCACTGGGAGGGAAAAGGCGCAGGAAACGTATGGGTGTCACCTTTTGTGCGGAGTGGGCCTTTTGCGTAGCAGTAAGCATCCCCGCCGCTGGGCCAGAAGGAGTAGGGTTTCGAACCCCACTCCAGACAGTCCTGGCAAGTGGAGTCGGAGCTCCAACTATAAATTCTGGGTGGACATGCAGCGGGATACTTGCGTCCGTGGGTGTGGGTGGCCCCCCCCCCCCTCAGATGGGTTGTGGGAGCCCGTAAAACCCTCACGCCATAGGACTAACCACCCTAATGGCTGGTTCAAAGATGGTTACGGTCACGGAATGAGCGTTAATCACGGCCATAAATCCTTCCACCACTTCATACAGTTCCCGAAAGGGAACAGTGTGAGGATATGTACGACGATGACCTCTTGCGCAATGCACCTCCTTGGACCCTCAGTCGCAGATGCGAGGGGGCAAATCGTGCAATTGTTAAATTTTTCATTTTTTTTACATGTAAAATGTTGGCCCAGTAATTCCCTTCCAAATGCGCGAGTACGGTCGGGGTACTTACGCGTCTGGCCGGAGGAAATGCCGGTTTTCAGCATGCACAGCGCATGCGGGGAAAACCGGCATTTCCTGTCCTCTGAACGAAGGGGTTCAGAGGCAAAACGCGTGCGCAGTAAAATTCGCCGCTTTCATTCAGGATTTCAGTGAGGTCAAGCCCTTACAACTTACACATGAAAAAAGCATGGGTACAGTTGCTCCAGAGGCTGCGGAGGAAGATATTTCTTATCGTGGAGCTTCTGAAAGTATGTATGTCTGCATATATTCCTTTGCGTGTTATGTATATATTCCTTTACTTATGTGTATGAATGTATTATTTAATTATGACTTTCAGAGAAAGTAACTTATTGGAAAATCATAATTAAAAACATACATTCATACACATTAGTAAAGGAATATAAAACATACATACATATACGTAAAGGAATATATGTGGACATACATACATAATTACTTATTACTGATGAAAAGTTTCTTTCTTAAAAGTGCTGGAAATGTTACATTACTCATTTTAGAACACTCATTTTCACATTCCATTCACACAGCCACAATTGCTCCTTCTACCTACCGTTCTGAAAACCCGTTTATAAAAAAAAAATGTAAACTTTAAAACTTACTTAAAATTTCTTAAAATAACTTCCCTCCCTTTCACAAACAAAAATATTGCCTTTCAGAAGCTCCACGATAAAATATATCTTCCTCCGCAGCCTTGGAACAACTTTACACCTGCTTTTTTCAAGTGTAACTTGTAAGGACTTACCCTCACTGAATCCATGAATGAAATCTACGAAGTTCACTGCGCAAGCGCTGCCTGTGCAGTCGCACGCGCTGTGCCTATGAACCCCTTCGTTCCGAGGTCTGGAAATGCCGGCGTTCCCCGCATGCGCTGTTCATGCTGAACGCCGGCATTTCCAACGGCCAGATGCGTGAGTACCCTGACCGTACTCACGCCTTTGGTCACGAATTTCTGGCCCACTGTGTTTTGTATATAGAGTTTGCATGTACGGGGCGTGGCCCCTTTAAGAGCACAGGAAAACGCGGGCAAACGCGATGACGTCACGTCGCAAACCACATGACTGCCCAGGCAGTCCTCGTGGCATCTCCGTTGAGTAAAGACCTGTTTCATTGTTCTCCTGCGTCGAGCTCAATTATTTGTAGGAATTCGGTAATTCCTACAAACTAATGATAAATATTTCAGTGCAACGAAGTGGGCTGGCACTGAATTGATATTTTCGATTCTGTAGGTGTCACTGGGGAGCGTGGGCAGAAACATGGACTACACTCCTGCCTCTGCCTCAGCTTGCAGTACCTTTCCCCATTTTTAACTCTAAAATGTGTTATTTATTCAACTTTGTATTTATATTTACTCCCGTGTGGCCTTTTTAAATATCCAACAGAAGAGATGGACACAACCTTGGTTTGACACCTCGAGGTAGAAATTGGATCTCATCGTGCCCATTTTACAGGCATAAAACCGGCGAGTGAGATCCAACTTCGGGGACCAACTTCCTGTGCCCCAAGGACGCCTGAAAGTTCTCCGACCCGATATTGGGTACTGCGGCTTAAACGGTGACCGCCATCAAAAAGGTAAGCTTTTCTTTTGTAAATTTGTTCCTGTGAGCGCTCCTCCTGACTCCACAGAACTCACGATCGTCCCCCACCCCCTGCCCCGCTCCATTGCCACTCCACCCCTCCCGTGACATACCTTGGGGCCGGTGTCGGCAAGGCAAGCAGCCCCAAATTAATTTAAGTTAAAATGGGCGAGCTGCTTGCAACAGGTGCCGGCAGCTCAGCCAAATTATTCCGATGATGCTTGAAGCCAATTTCAGGCCTCGGGCCTCCTGGTTTGGGCGCGCGATTCAGGCACATCGCCACCCTCGCGTCCGAAATCGGGTGCCTAATTTCTAGCCCCTCATCTCTGATGAGATGCACTCCTTTGGAAGTGCACTGGACTATCAGCCTTGATTGTGCGCTCAAGCCCTAGTGTCTGTATTCAAGCGGATTAAAAGGGAGGTATAAATTGCCCCATAATTTTATTCTGGGATATTTCTGCTCTGTTGCTGCTGTTTCTCGGCTTTCCTTTTCTTAATGTTTTACATATTTTAGAGCTGCTTTTGGGGGCAGCCTGGAGCAGATGCAAAAGAAGGGGATTCAGTTTGACTGTTTTTATACTCTGAGGATTTCGGTTTTCAACATTGAAATATTTTCACGTCCTGTACAGAAATCTTTCAAAATGTTTATTTTTAACAGTCCTTTTCGGATTTTTTTTCAAGGTGGCTTTCATGACGTAAGCGGTCCATCTGGCCTGCCGAAGGCAGATGGGCAGATGTCCCTTGTATAGTTGATGAAGAAAGTGAAACCTGGGATAACAGCACATGGTGGCCAGGTATGAGAACATATGCTCTTGTGTCCAGGGTTTGGATGTTCTGGATCTTCAGCTGGTGGAATTGTTATTTATACGTTACATACGAAAATGATGGGCAGGAAAAGACCAACTGGTCCATCAAACCTGCCCCACACTCATGATGCCTGGAGCTCATGGTGACCCTTCCTATCTCCGCGCACACCCCCACCCTGCCACAACAACCCACGCAACTGTGTAATCTCCTGGGAGAGGCAAAAAGACTGAGAATAGCCCAGGGCCAATAAGGAAAATAACACTTGGGAAATTCCTCTCCAGCCCCCTTAGATGGTCAAAGCCAGTCGAGGTGGTCACATGGACCAAGTTTTAACTATTATTCCACTTATCTTCTGTATGATGCAATCTCTGCCCCAGTCCCAAACCGGTCCAGTCCCTTTTTGAAGGCACAGAGAGTCAGCACACACCGCACGAGGCTGCAACGCATTCCAGAGGCGCTCAATTCTCTGGGAGAAGAAGAGCCACCTAACATCTAGCCTATTCCTACTTTTGCATAGTTTAAACACTTATCCCTTGGTCCTGTCAAACTGGAATAATCTATCAACAGGCACGCAATCCAGTCTTTTCACTATATACCTCCATTAAGTCGCCACTTAAGCCTATGCTGCTCCAGAGTAAATAGACCCAGTTCTTTAAGCCTATCTGAGTAACTATGGTTCTTTAAGCTAGGAATCATTCTCGTAGCTCTCATCTGAACATTTTCCAAGGCCTCGATATCCCCACCATGTGTGGGGGGGGGTCCAATTGGGCAAGGTTTGTGCCCATGCTGTGATCGGGAGGTTGGTGGACATACACTCGTACAATTTATCGGGAGTTGTGCTCCTCACCATCTTGCTCTTGAAGAGCTTCTACCAGGAGCTGTCCATTTAGTGAGGGCTTAAGCCCATGTTTGTCAGCTGTCTAACAATTAACTTGGGGTAAGGTAAGTGGTCCTCTCTATGGGGTTGAGGACGGGGGGTAGCTTTATTATGGCAAGCATTATGATGGAATTTAAACATCTGTGGCAGACGTGGTAATCAAAACCTGAGCCAGGCAGGCCCACAGTAAACTAGGAACTGTAGACAATTGATCAGCCAGCCCGACTTAGTAACAGAACCCAGAGGCTGGAATATTTCCCCACTTGCTTCCAGATATCACTGGAGGCCAAAACCTTAATGGATAGAGTATCCCCAGTCAGACGAGCAGCAGGGAGCTTGGGAGTAATGGGCTGTTTGGGTTTAGGTGGTTAAACTCCAGCAGTACTCCGTGTCTACACTAGTGGTCTCTATCCCTGGGCTGTACCACTCTGCACCTAGGGTTTCTGGCCTTGGGTAAATGGACTGGGGGGCAGGGAGGAAGAGTGTGCCCGCCATATCAGCCAAACGGAAACCCTACAGCTGGGTATAGATTACTCGGCAGTTCGCAGTAGAGATTGTTTAGACAGGGTGATGAGTTTCTGCTCGTGTCAGACATCTGGCTGATCAAAACAAAAATAAAATCATAGAAACATTTTTGTGGTGTGTTTTCTTATCATTTCATTCTGTAAATATTCCTCCTTCATTTAGTCACGTGCATTGTAACATGACAAAACAGCTGAGTGTGGTTACATAATATATGCTGTTCACTATGATACGAATCAAGCGTGTGTATGGAATTGTAAATGAAGTCCTGATTTGCTGAAATTTATCTAAATGCTCAGGGTCCCAAATATTTTGGTTGTTTGTGGATCCAAACTTGCCCTCAATTGTTCTTTGTTGTTTCTTCGACTTAACCCTTGCCCCACTGACCCTGCTCACAGGCGGGTGCTTGAGCCACCTGTTGTGGCACTGGGAGTAGGACTGTAGGGCTGGAGCACCAAACTAAATAAGGAACAGAAATCATGAACTACCCTAGGAAAAGAACCAAAATAAGCTTGCAAATGACGGCTGGTGCTGGATGAATGGATATGACATTTGTCGGACATTTATTCATGTACTCTTTCAATATCGGCATCAGCCCACTCATTTTAAATAGGTTAGCAGCTCCATTATAAAGGGAACAGAGGTTGTCATCCAAATATAGAATCATACAGCACAGGAAGAGGCCATTTGGCCCATCGTGCCTGTGCCAGCTCTTTGAAAGAGCTATCCAATTTAGTCCCACTCCCCTGCTCTTTCCTCATAGCCCTGCAAATGTTTCCTTTATAAGTAGAGATCCAATTCCCTTTTGAAAGTTACTATTGAATCTGCTTCCACCGCCCTTTCAGTCAGTGCATTCCAGATCACAACAACTCACTGTGTGCAAAAAAAAAAAAAAAAAAATCATCATAACTTCTCCCTGGCTTTTTTATCAATCATTTTAAATCTGTGTCCTCTGGCTACCGACCCTCCTGCTTGTGGAAACAGCTTCTCCCTATCCACTCTTATCAATAACCCTCATCATTTTGAACACCTCTATTAAATCTCCCCTTAACCTCCTCTGTTCTAAGGAGAACAATCCCAGCTTCTCTAGCCTCTCCAGATAACGGAAACCCCTCATCCCTGGTACCATTCTAGTAAATCTCCTCCGTACCCTCTCCAAGGCCTTGTTAATCTGTCGGCCACGAATATCAGCACCAGTAATGTCCAGGCTATGAGCCCCTCCACAATCAAAAGGAAATTTCCTCTGAACCTTCTCTGCTCTAAGGAGAACAACCCCAGCTTCTCCAGTCTCTCCACATAATTGAAGTCCCTCAACCCAGGTACCATTCTCGTAAATTTTTTCTGCACCCTCTCTAAGGCCTTGATATCATTCCTAAAGTGTGGTGCCCATAATTGAACATAATTCTCCAGCTGAGGCCTAATCAGTGTTTTATAAAAGTTTAGCATAACTTCCTTGCTTTTGCACTCTATGCCTCTATTAATAAAGCCAAGGATCCCATATGCTTTTTTTTAATAACTTTCTCAACTTATCCTGCCACCTTCAAAGATTTGTGTACATATACCCCCAGGTCTCTCTCTTCCTGCACTGCCTTTAAAACTACCATTTAGATTATATAGTTTCTCCTCATTCTTTGTACCAAATTTATCACTTCACACTTCTCTGCATTAAATTTCATTTGGCATGTGTTTGCCCATTTCACCAGTCTGTCTATGTCCTCCTGAAGTCTGTTACTATCCTCCTCATTGTTTACTACATTTCCGAGTTTTGTGTCATATGCAAGCTTTGAAATTATGCCCTGTATACCCAAGTCCAGGTCATTTAAGATATATTAAAAAGTGCAGTTTGTAAGCGGTTTTTGATCCTAGCCCAATTGCTAGATGGATGGTTTGAATCGCCCCCGCCTTATGAAAGTTCTATACCCGGGAATTATTATTCAGAGTGTAAATGAAATAAGTCACGGACAAGAATGCTTCGGTGAAAAATCAAACTTGTATTTATTTGGTCTAACATACACTGGCTAAAACATGCACTACTAAATGAAATCACTGTCTCTGTGGAGAATAAAATCCAGAGTACAATCAACATACATACAGTACAAAACTAGGGACTATAACAAGCAGTAATTCCCTTATTGCTATGGTGGACTCTAACTCCACCCCTACCAACGAATTACCCAGTCGCATAAACCCCTTCGCCTGGCTGAACCAAACGAAGCTCCCACCCTTGGAATAGCCCAAAAGCTTCACTTCTGAGAGACTATGCTTACACCCACACGCGGTCAGTTTCGATCGCTCTGCTCGTCGGCTTCTCTGGTACTTCTTGTTAGTTCGATCTTGTAGGAGCCGGGAGCGAGAGAGAGAGTGTTGGAAAAGAGTCTGGCCTAGAAATTCAGTTGGGCGCGCCAGCCGTTAGCGCCTTAGGAGGAGTAGATCTCGAGCGCTAGGCGCTTAGTGCCCGGGTGCAGCACGATCTGTGCCTCGCCCCAACTTCAGTACACATTTAGCGCCGGCGCAAAGTCTTAGCGCGCGCCCTGCTGCGCGCGCAGATCATGACGTCATTTACTAGTGCAATGCCCTTTGTGCGCCCCGAACCGGAACTTCACTCGCGCCGGGCCATTGTGCGCCGGGCGGCCCTAACGACTGTGAAGTGGAACGGTACACAGCTGAGGTGGGCCGCGGGGAGCGCTAATTAAAGGGCACTTACCCTGCACTATAAAGGCCAGCCATTTTGCAGCATTCACTCTTGTGCAACGGTTTTTTGGAGAGAGACCAAGGAGGAGAGCTTACTGGTTTGGACCAACACTAGGACAGGTATTTTTGGCTCAGGCCAGAGCTTAGCAATTATCTTTGCCTTCATTGAGAGCTCATTGTTTGCCAGCATATAATGGGGGCTGCATTGGGTGCCAACGCTGACTTTCAGCCTTATGCCAGAAGGGCTTACAGACGCCGTGAGAGAGTGACAGCCCTGGCTAGACGCAGAGGGGGCAACAGGCGTCGCCAACTGAGGCCTTACCCACCCAGGCTATACCGCCAGCAGTCCTCCTATCTGACCATGTCTGCCGCGATGTGTGTAAGGAGGCTGCGATTCAGAAGGGAGGTGGTTGCAGACATCTGCCAGCTGCTTCAGAGAGATCTGCAGCCGCAGCTGATGCGCAGGACGTCTCTGTCGGTGGCAGTGAAGGTGACGGTGGCTCTCAACTTCTATGCCACTGGCTCCTTCCAATCCGCTGCTGGGGACATCGCTAACATCTCCCAGTTCGCCGTGCATTGCTGCATCCGCCAGGTGACCGAAGCCCTTTTCAGAAGGAGACATCAATTCATCTCCTTCCCCATGACCCTGGACAAGCAGCAGCAGCGTGCAGTGGGATTTGCAAGAATAGCGGGCTTCCCCATGGTGCAGGGCGCCATTGACTGCACGCATGTGGCTTTGTGGGCACCTCTGGATCATGCCGAGGATTACCGCAACCGGAAGGGCTACCATTCCCTCAACGTACAGCTGGTGTGTGACCACAGGCAGCGCATCCTAGCTGTCAATGCCCGCTTTCCAGGCAGCAGCCACGATGCCTTTATCCTGCGACAGACAACTGTGGCTGACGTGTTCCAGGCACAGCCTCCCCCAAGAGGATGGCTTATCGGGGACAAAGGCTATCCTTTGTGTACCTGGCTCATGACCCCGCTCCGCGCGCCCACGACCCCTGCTGAAGAGGCATACAACGAGAGCCATCAAGCGACTAGGAACATCATAGAACAAACAATCGGCGTCCTCAAGCAACGGTTCCGCTGTCTCGATCGCTCCGGGGGAGCCCTCCAGTATTCGCAGGAGCGAGTCTCCCAATTCATCGTCGTTTGCTGCATGCTGCACAACCTGGCTATCCGCAGGACTCAGGCACTGCCACCTCACGTTGGACCCCCACCTCAGGAGGAGGAGCATGAGGAGGAGGAGGAGGACGAGGAGTACCAGCCCAGGAGGGAGGCACAAGGTCCAAGGGCCGCCTGTCGGCGGCTTATTGAACGTCACTTCTAGGCCCCCTGTCAGGGAATGGCTTGTGCCAATGAAAGAACATGATTGCAGCCGCTCCGCAAGCCCTCAGCCGGTTAAGGCAACAAACACTTCAAAGATCAAACATGGACAATGTTAATAAATAAAATGCTTTATTGTACAAACTCAGGGCCCTTCCCACATGAAAACCAAAAACAGATGAAACCCCCAAAAAACACTCAAACACATTACTCGCTCCCACAACCTGGAGAGGATTAACAAAACAGTGCAACTAAAATGGCCGTCATCCTCGGACTTTGTAAAATACAAACATCACATCCTCGGCCTTCAAAAAACAAACATCCAATTCTCGGCCTCAAAAAACAAACATCCAATTCTCGGCCTCAAAAAACGAACACAACTGGCCACACATTCGACTTTTTGGCCCGCTAGGGCGATGCCTTGGCCATCTTTGTGTGGCCCCTGCCCGCCCTGCTGCTCCTCCTCAAAGTAAGGCCATTGGCTGCTGCAAGGCTGGGGGCAGGCTCCAGAGGGGCACATGTCGTGATGGCAGATGCCCTTGGGGGTCGGCCTAGTCGAGGTCTGGCCGTCGAGCGGGCGGCTGGTGAATGCTGCAGCTGTGGCTGGCCAGCATCAGTCGCTGCAGCAGCTCCTGGCAGCTCCACTGGGGGAGTGGCAGTGGCAGCTGGAGGAATGGGGGCAAGCTGGCGGATGGCAGGCGCTCACTGGTCGCCTGAGACACTGGCACTCGCCCGGGCCAGCACTGCAGCATGCGCACCAATCTGCCGAGGGACAGACCGCTGTGCTGCTGCAGCGCGCCGGGTGCCCTGGCGATGCCTGGATGACACAGCGAGTGTGGCAGCAGAGAGTGCCCGTGTTGACCTGTTCAGTGACCTCATCAGAGCACCCAGTGACTGCACGGCACCACTGATCAGCTGCCCACTCGCTGCCTGAGCTGCCCCGAATGCCGCCTGACTCACTGCCTGATCTGCCCCGAATGTCGCCCGACTCGCTGCCTGCTCTGCCCCGAATTCCGCCAAACTGATGGCCTGTGAGGCCCCGACGTCGGTGACACTCCGAGAGAGGGACTCGATGGCCTCCGGCAACCGTGCCACTACCCCCATGAGCTCCGTGTGCCGGCGCTCCGAGTCCGCGGACAAGTCCTCGAGGCGTTCCATCTCCTCGGCGAAGACCATCTCCGGACTGGAGGCCGGACTCTCCCTCTGGGGGGAAGGCCGCCGAGCTGGCCGACCCTTCCTGCGTTGCTGGACGCCGCTGGGCCCAGCAATTGGACTCCCCTCCGACCCTTCCCCCCTCTGGGGAGAAGGCCGCCGAGCTGGCACCCCCCTCCCACATTTCTGCAGGCCGCAGGTCCCATGAGCTCCCCTCCCCTCTGACACTTCCGCGACGCTCCCCTCCAGGGAAGACGTGTCCCCTACATTGGCATGGGTTGCCATGGCTGAGGGTTCCCCTGATGGGCCGCCTTCCTCTTGCTCCTCCTCCTCCTCCTCCTCTGAGGGGCTGTCACTGGCAAGTTCAGGGACCTCCACCTCACCATCTGAAAACAGGAAGGCACAAGAGTAGCTTTAGAGTGAGGAGAGGGCGTCAGCGAGGGATGCATGAGTGGTGGCATTCAGCGCATTGGTCGGACAGTGGCAAAGGATGTAGATCTGATGCGCAAGTGGGACGAGAGAGGTCCAAACGTTGATGTCCTTACCATTGGTGCCCAGAACAGGGTCGGCATCTCCACATGCAATGGGGCCAATCACCCGGCCACCCATGATGCGCTCCACGCGATGTTGCTGCTCGGTGAGCGGCTGGATCTGGGGTCGGCCTCCCCCGGTCGCAGTCCGGCTCTTCTTGTTATTGGCCAGCTTGGCCTGCAAGAGAGAGGACGGCCTCTAAGTACAGTGTGTCGCCCTGATCTTATGTGCACTGCCTCCCATGGTGGAATAGCCTGGCCAGTGTGTCGCCCTGATCTTGTGTGCACTGCCTCCCATGGCGGAATAGCCTGGCCAGTGTGTCGCCCTGATCTTGTGTGCACTGCCTCCCATGGTGGAATAGCCTAGCCAGTGTGTCGCCCTGATCTTGTGTGTACTGCCTCCCATGGTGGAATAGCCTGGCCAGTGTGTCGCCCTGATCTTGTGTGCACTGCCTCCCATGGTGGAATAGCCTGGCCAGTGTGTCGCCCTGATCTTGTGTGCACTGCCTCCCATGGTGGAATAGCTTGGCCAGTGTGTTAAGTGCAGAATGTGCAATTGATGTTCATGCCTGTTCCATAGCTGCTGGATGAGGGATGGCCATTAGGGCTTTCAGGTCCCTTTGCCCATAATGTGAGGTGCACATGCAAGGACGAGGAGGTCACTGGAAAGGGTACTCACCCTGACAATCCGCGTGAGGTCATTAAACTTTTTGCGGCATTGGACACCGGTCCTGGGGACCTCGCTGTTGGCTGACACCTTGCTGGCGACATGCCTCCAGGCTCTCCGGTAGGCGCGGACCGGCGCCTTCCTGCCATTGTCCGGGTACAAAATATGGCACCTCTTCTCCACACCGCCAACCAGCACACTCAGATCACGCTCTGAGAAGCGCTGCGCTCGTTCACGGGCCCTCTGCATGGCTTCAGGCGCTATTTGGGTCCAGCAGCAGTGTTCAGGCCTAGCTGGAGGGCTCCACTATCCAGGGCGTGGCAGCAGACAAAGTCGACCCTTCCCCCTTAAGAGCTGGCCGGCGCCAGGGTGTCTGCTGTCAATCACGAGATGGCCGCACCTGCGCTGCGCCCGGCCTGGGCACTCTCGCTCAGCACCTCCGGCTTAGCGCCTAAAGAGAGGCATCCAGTGCCAGTTTTAGCGCTCGAGCAAACTCTTAGGGCGAAGCTAATGAATATCGGAGAAGTGGCCTCGATTTGGCGGCGGGCGCAAACTTTAGCGGCCGCCCGACTTTAATGCCCCAAAAGTGGCTACAATGAATTTCTAGGCCTTTATCTTTATAGTAGTCCCTATCTTTTCCCACCAATCTTTAAAACCCATTTGCTTCTGAGCACTCCGGTGCTTAATCTGCGATGAGTCATCCTCGGACCCGTGCGTATTGGACTAATGGCCCTAAGTCTGGGACATATCTTTCGGTCTTTGTGTTGGGGAAAAAAACTGGCTTCCTTTTGGCTGGCTGAGGCCACTGGGTTCATTGTTCTGCTTCTCTTCTGAGATGGAGGTGAGAAGTGCTTTGCATATTAGAATGGTTTTTCTAATCAAGTTCAATGGCCCCCTTCCTTTTTCCAGGACTGTCGGGCGAACCCATACATTCTGGATGGTGGACAGTTCTTTTGTCACAGCCAACTGCCATGCGTTCTCTGGAGTTTTAACAAACCAGTCTTTCACGTATCTGCACAGGGCAATCCCATAACAGGGAAAATACCCTCAGAAAAATCCCATAAAGTCCACAAAAATATTCTTGACTGAGTCCATTCTTCAGAGACTTTGTGATCTCTTCAGTTGTCCTAATACCAACCCCTGGGGAACACCACTGCACGCTTCCCTCCATTGTGACAACAATTGTTCACCACTACTCTCTACCTTCTGCCCCTTAGCCAATTTTGTATCCATGCTGCTCTTTTAATCTCATGGGCTTTAATTTTGCTAACAAGCCTATTGGATATCTTTTGAAAGCCTATATTCACATCAACCGCACCACCCTCATCCACCCTATCCGTTACTTAAGCAAAGACCTCAATCAAGTTAGTCAAACATGATGTGCCTTTAAAAAGAATTGTGCTGACTTTCATTTATTAGCTCATAATTTTCCAAATGCCAATTCATTTTGTCCTGGATTACTGTCTTCCCACCACCGACATTGTGCTGACTGGCCTATAGTTGCCGAGTTTATCCCTCTCCCCTTTTTTGAATAGGGGAGTAATATTTGCAATCCTCTGGCACCACCCCTACCCCAGGAGGATTGAAAGATTGAGGCCAGAGCCTCTGTTATTTCCACTCTTACTTCCCTCAGTTACCTAGGATGTTTCCCATCCAGACCGGGTGACCTTTCTACTTTGAGCACTGCCAACCTTTTAATACCACCTCCTTTATCTATTTTTATCCTATCCAATATCACTACTACCTTCGTCTTTACTGCTACATTGTCAGTATCCTCTTCTCTAGTGAAGACAGATGTAAAGTACTCATTTAGTACCTCAGCCATGCCTTCTGACTCCACAAGAGGTCCCAAATTGGCTGCACCCTTCCTGGAAAGAAAGCATAAAAGCATTTTTAATTAAAAGGAATTTTCAATAGTTTAAATTTCAGTAATTGCTGCATTGCTCAATGGTTCTGGTGATACAATTTTTGTATTGAGTTGATCAACTCAATGTACTCGATCAAAGACACGCAACACTTAGGGCTGGACTTTGTGGGGGGGTCAGCGGGCGCAATCAGTGGTGGGTTGAGTGGGAAAGGGTTTTATTCTCCTAGCAGGTCGGGACCCCAGTGTAAACCCACCACCATGCGCCTTTACCAAATGTTGGGTCTGTCAGCGCTGAGCAGACCCGACGTGCAGCGGCAAGGGAGCCAATTCAGGTCATTATGACCTTGTTAACAGATGATTAAGAACAAATTTGAGCTCACCTTTAGACTTTACCTGCTTCCCCATGGGGTCCTCGCTGCTCAGGGATCATGTCTGTTAAGCTGAGGCAGGAGGTCAGTGGCCATTGAATCAGCTGTTGAGTTCACAACTTTAAATGTACAGTAAAAGCTCTCACCTTACAGAGAGAGTTCCCTACAGCCACAAACTCTTCCTCACTGCATTTCCACAACAGATTCAGCATGCTGCAAGTCTTTACACAAGTCTCCATCCAGTCTGACCTCATTACTTTTCTCACCATTGACAGATTGCTTCTGTCATCTCTACTTCCCTTGCCATCTATTCCATCAGCATGGTTGCCCTTTATACTGTCTCACCTTGGTCCTCAGAATCCCACCACGATCAGCCTCAACACCAGCAGCACCAGGCACATCAGCAGCACCAATAACAACACCAACCTTCTCCGCAATCAACTGATGCTGCACAGGACAGAGGGCCTCAGCACCCGAGCACATTTCTGCCAGCGATGGCCTCACCATGGCTAGATTTACTTCACTTGACTCTGTACACCCTGGCAGCCACATGATGTGTCAGGTTGGCACCACCCCACACCAACACCATAAAGCATCCCTACAATGCCCAAGCCATTCCTTTCACACTCATCACCATTGCAGGGGGTACCGTTATGTCTCACCATTCACTGCAACTTACTAAGCCACTTCCAAAGTTGCACACAAATCTGTCCAAGAACACAAAGTGTTGAAAATAAAAGTTTCAATGTTTGACACCACATTAACAGAAAATTTACATGAACATGGCATAAAACACCCTTGTGTGTTGTTAGTTGGTATGATTGCACTAGGATGAGGGTGAGTGTGAGGAGTGGCTAGTGAGATAGGGATGTGATAATGTAGATAGAGAGGGATAGGTGGAGGTGCAAGGTAA
The DNA here is from genome assembly GCF_052327205.1 of Somniosus microcephalus. Taxonomy (NCBI): domain Eukaryota; kingdom Metazoa; phylum Chordata; class Chondrichthyes; order Squaliformes; family Somniosidae; genus Somniosus; species Somniosus microcephalus. The sequence goes on along the minus strand of NC_140999.1, from coordinate 123,053,050 downwards.
GTTGGTGTGAGTAAGGGTGTGCAGGAGTAGTGTAGGGAAGGCAGAGTGATGGGGATGTGATGAGTGGCACAGCAGGATGAGGTTGAGTGTGGCTTTGTACTAAAGTTTTGTGATCTACTGAGATCATTGAAGTGCTTGCGGCACTACACCCAGGTTCTCCTGATGACATCCCTGCTTTTAACCTCCTGTGCAATGTGCAACCAGGCTGTGTTGATCTCCTGGGGAGGTCTCTTCTGCCCATTGGAAGGGAATGTGAAGGGAGTCATGGTAGAGCCTGGGTGCAGGCGTGCACCTCTGTGCAGTGCTTGGGTTTTCAGCACCTCAATGCTGTAGAACACTGACAGCACAACTTTCAAAATGAATTTGTGCATGGTCCCTTTAAGGAAACCGGCTGATGACGCATCATCAAATGACTTCACCAGACCAGCTTCCTCTAATTGGCCGGGTAACGCACTGGATGGGCTTAACAAGCCCCATCAGAGGAATATCATTTCAGAGGCCAGGATGGAGACAGCAGCGGGATCGCGGCCCGCCACCAACGTCACCCGCCACGGCCCCACTGAGGTTAGTTAAATCACAGCCTTAATATGTTCTCTTGTGATTTACCGTCCAATTCTTATACCGTTAACATCAGTGCACCCGCTATAAGCGATGGGCACTGTATGTACATTAAAGCTCAGTCATGTGTGACAGCAATCATTTAAAGGACACTCTACTAACCTGCTTGAATATGGTGAACTGCCTTATTTGAGACTCTCGATTTGCACTTCTAGTTTATCATCAGAGCAAAGCAGAAATAGCTTCACACCGACACTGAGCTTACAGTGTAAATGCACCTGAATGAATGCACACACTGGTCACTGTGGAAAGGAAACTTGCTGTTCGATTTGAACCTTATCATTGACCCGCAGACTACAGTGGAAAAATGCACAGGATTTTTGTTTTAAATTACCTCAAAAAATACATTTTAATGTTACATTTTACTCAGCAATCTACCGATGGAAAAAGAAGAGATGTGTTTCGTAAGAATATTTACTTATAAGAATTGCTCAGAGAAATACCAGAGGAAATGAAAATCAGATTTGCATTGGTACAATATTGCAGTCACAAATTTGAATTGCATTTAATAGTTATTTAGACTTAACACCGTGTCCATACATTACAATGGAAAGCTATGTTGCAATTAACTTTATGACGTTGAAGTTTATTTTGAAAAGCACAAGTAGACATGAAAAGCTAACTCGTACAGATTTCTGCTTAACACTGTTTGGAAGTTATTGAATGAGAACATTGTTCTCCAACAACAACTTATATTTATATAGCGCATTTAATGTAACAAAACGTCCCAAGGCATTTCACAGGAGCGTTTTCAAACAAAATTTGACACTGAGCCACAAAAGGAGATATTAGTACAGGTGACCAAAAGCTTGGACAAAGAGGTAGGTTTTAAGGAGCATCTTAAAGGAGGAAACAGAGGCCGAGAGGTTTAGGAAGGCAATTCCAGAGCTTAGTGCCTTGGCAGCTGAAGGCACGGCCACCAATGGTGGAGCGATGAAAATTGGGGATGCACAAGAGGCCAGAATTGGAAGAGCTTGTAGTGTTGGGGGAGGCCACAGAGATGGGGAGGGGCGAGGGATTTGAAAACGGGGATGAAAATTTTACAATTGAGGATTTGCCGGACCAGGAGCCAATGTAGGTCAGCAAGCACAGGGTGATGGCTGAACGGGACTTGGTGCGAGTTAGGACACGGGCAGCAGAGTTTTGGACAAGCTCAAGTTTATGTAGGCTGTAAGGTGGGAGGCCAGCCAGGAGTGCGTTGGAATAGTCCAGTCTAGAGGTAACAAAGGCATCGATGAGGGTTTCAGCAGCGGATGAGCTGAGGCAAGGGCGGAGACGGGTGATGTTACGGAGGTGGAAATAAGCATTCTTAGTTATGCTTAGTTATGACATATGAAAAGAATTAATTACAATGAGAATGCAGTGGGACATGAGCTTGTCAGTAATTAAAACATAAACCCAATATTACCTGAGTGTATTATTATGGGGGAACAAACCGCAGTACGGAAAAAACAATTTTCGCAGTGGTGGATTTAGAAATTCTTGAAGGGGAAAGTGAGCTACAATGGTGTAAACTACATTTGAGAAGACGAGGAGGGATAGTTTACCATGGTCACAGTCACATAGGATGTCATTTGTGACTTTGATAAGTGCTGTTTCATACTGTGACAGGGGTGGAAACCTGATTGGAGGGATTTAAACATGGAGTTCTGGGAAAGATGGGCATGGATTTGGGAGGTGACAACACATTCAAGGACTTTGGAGAGGAAAGGGAGGATGGAGATGGGGCGGTAGTTTGTCAGGGCAGAGGGGTCAAGGGTTTTTTGAGGAGAGGGGTAATGACAGCAGATTTGAAGGGGAGGGGGACAGTAAACCTGAGGGAAGAGGGAACCATTAATAATGTCAGCTAACATGGTGGCCAGGAAGGAAAGTTGGGTGGTCAGCAGTTTGGTGGGAATAGGGTCAAGGGAGTAGGAGGTGGGTCTCATGGATAAAATGAGGGGAACCTTAGTGGAAGTTTTGCCTGGTGGGCTAGGGGAAGGGAGGGATGTGGCAGAGGCTGCTGAATGAATTGTCACAATCTTTGTGACAAAGAAGTCCATGAGCTTCTTGCTCTTGTTGTTGATGAGGGTGGAGGGGCAGGGGAGAGAGGTTTAAGAAGATGGTTTGTAGTGGAGAAGAGAAGCCAGGGGTTATCTTTGCTTTCCAGGATGATCCTGGGATAGTGAGCCGTTTTGGCAGACGAGAGCAGGACCTGATAGTGCTTTATGTGGTCCAGCCAGATCAGGCGATGAATGGTTAAACCAGTTGTCCGCCATAGACTTTCAAGTCTGCGTCCCTTGGGCTTAAGGGAGAGAAGATGTGAGCCATACCACGGGAACAACCAGGGTGAGAGAGAAATGGTTTTATGGAGACTAGGGCATCAAAGGTGAAGATCAAGGTCTGATTGAGCAGATCGGTAGCGGCAGAAATGTCATGGTAAATGGAAAGCCAAAGGCTAGACAGTGGGAATTTGAAAGTGCAGTTTTAAGTGACTTGGGGGAGAGTTTTTTTTCCAGGGGAGGACACAGAAGGAATTGGGGTTGGGAGGGGAAACAGGTGATGTGGGTGGAGAGGGATACAGGAAGTGATCAGAGATGACCTTATCTGTGATTGACACGGTGGGAGTAGCTAGATGGTGAGGTCGAAGGGGTGGTCATGAATATGGGTAGGGGAGTTAATATGGAGGGAGAGATTTAGGGAGTATAGGAGGGCAGTGAACTCTGAGGAGAGAGAGCGTGACGAGTTGAGCTGGAGGTTGAAATCACTGAGGATGAGAAGTCGCTCGGTGCAGAGGCTGAGGGAGGAAAGCAAAACAGCAACATTTTTGAGATTTGGAGATATTAATATGAAACACGTACATCATTCTGAATCCTACTGAAGTGGCAAACTGTGGAAGGTTAGTCAATTAAAATTAGTCATGCTTAAGTTTAATTCTTGTAAGCTTTCTTTTAATGTAGTTTTATCAAGAATTTCAATAGCATAAAATAATCAGTAATTTTCAAAGGAGGCATTTAAACTCAAAGTATGAAAATGCAGGATACTGCAGAATTGCAGCTGGTTTGGTTATATTTCCCTGAATTACTTTATTTTATATGCTTAGTAATGATACCAGCATTCTTATTATGCTGAACAGGACTTGACGCAATTGTGGGTTATGACTCACCTTTCCATGCTGTTCCAGGTTGTGAATCACATCATACTGGTGAAACTGGTCCATAATGTTTACGCAATGTGGGACGGTAAAAAAAAATTCCTAAAGAATCTTGGATATTTCTGTGGGAATATTTGCCTTGAAAGATTTTTGGCCCCAGTAACTCTAAGTGAACACCTGAGTGAGTGAATGAAAGGTGGAACCCCCAACATTCCAGTTCCAGCCACAATGTTCTAGTGTCATAGAAATTACAGGACAGGAGGAAGCCACTCAGTCCATCAAGCCTGTGCCTCTTCTTCAGCTAGAGCTGCCTGCTCTAATCTTATTTTTCCGTATTTTTTTTATATTATCAAATATTTATTCACGTTCCCTTTTAAACTAATGTTTTGCACAAATTCAGTGTCACTTCCTTGCCTTTCTATTCAATTCCCCAGTGTACAAAGCCCAGAATCACATTTTTCTTTTTTATAGCCATTTCTAGCTGCACTCCCACATTTAAAGCTCAGTGGGGGAAGAATTGGGTCGCACCCCTTTTGGGGCGCTGACTTCGCTGGGGCGCTACTTTTAGCACCCCGAAAACATTAGCGCCCCCGCGGACAAAATTGAATGGTAGTGTCCCAAGAGGGAAGCGGGGCTCTACTGGAAGCACCCCGCCCTCTCTTGGGGCGCTGCGAAGGAATATCGCGGCGCTATGTGCCGCAGCGCCACGCGGTACTGCAGGCCTTCCTCCCCTTCTTAAAGGGCAGGGGCCTGGTGCAGCGCGTCCCGGCACCCAGCTGGTCCACCAGGGATTGGGAGTGCTGGCAAACGAGCTCGGCACTCAAGAGGAGTACCGGGCTCATGGAGAGCAGCCGCCGCCCTGCTGGGGGGGTCTTCACGAGGGCTGGGGACAGCAACGGGGGCAGGTACTGGCAGATGGCCAGCAACAAAAATGGCCGCCCGTCACTTCCCCTTTAACTAGCGCTGCCCCGGCCGCAGGTAGCGTCCGGCGGTAAGTCGGGGGGTGGCACTGAAGATCGTGGCTGGGGCGCGAGCAGGGCACGGCAATGACGTCATTGCCAGCGGCGCAGCACTGCTAATGGTTACTGCTGCCGCAGGAGGCGTTGGCAGTGCCACGCCCGGGCGCTAGTTGCTTTGCGCCCCGTGAACACCCTCTTAGTGCCCTAACGGGAGGCGCAAAGCAACCAAATTGTTCCCCCAGTGTTTCTACACTCGGAGATCTCTGGTCCTCCATGCTGTTATTTTACTGCTCAATGGTTGGTAGCTGTGTTTTGCAATGGTTAGAAAGTCTCATTCCTATCCTTGTAGACTTGCAGTGGTTGAAACCTAGGTTAAACAAGTGACTTGAGGTAGCCTTTGTGGAAACTGGGTCCAGTCGAAAATTCAAACATCACTTTTTCTTTTGTTAAGTAAAAAAGCTGGTCAATTGAGAAGTGTAAGAATGCACCATTCTTAATGCAGAATTCAGAAGGTGGCTGCCTCAGGACCCGTTCGAACAACAGGGCTCAAATCTCCTAATTGCTACTTGGCAATATTTAACAAAAAAACTCTTTCCTCCCAATAGATTATATGGGTGAAAGAAATTTTAAAATAGAAATAAATATTTTAAATTCCCAACTGGCAAATAGAGAGTAGTTCTCAATGATATTGTACTAATGTTGGTCCTCTTCAGATGAAAAAATACAATGTCCCTGATTGTTGTAGATTATAAAATACTGGAAAACACAGCAAATAAAGTGTCAAAAACACCTTTTTCTGTGGGGTAGAGAATCTTCTTTGTAAATAAATAAATCTTTGCCCTCAACAATTGTATCCCTTCATGCTTTTGTATACTTTGCAATTTTCCCCTCTAATAGGTAAACCTACACCTTAAATTACAAATGTAAGAAGTCACACAACACCAGGTTATAGTCCAACAGTTTTATTTGAAATCACAAGCTTTCGGAGTGCTGCTCCTTCGTCAGGTGAAGTGGAGAGATGCATAAAGACACAGCATATATAGTCAGAGAATAATGCCAGATGATTACAGGTAATCTTTATAACTGCCATTTATCACACCTTGGCAGAGAGATAATCACAGCAATCAAAGGTGTGAATGGTGTCCAAACAGGTCAGTCAGGAAAACATTACATCAACATGTCATCGATGACGACGAATACCTCGCTAAGGCCATCCCCACGCCTCCACTACTCGCCTTCAAACAGCCGCCTAACCTCAAACAGACCATCGTTTGCAGCAAATTACCCAGCTTTCAGGAGAACAGCGACCACGACACCACACAACCCTGCCACGGCAACCTCTGCAAGACATGCCAGATCATCAACACAGATACCATCATCACACGTGAGGACACCTCCCACCAGGTACATGGTACATACTCATGTGACTTGGCTAACGTTGTCTACCTCATACGTTGCAGGAAAGAATGCCCCGGAGCATGGTACATCGGCGAGACCATGCAGACACTGCGACAACGGATGAACGGACACCGCACAACAATTGCCAGGCAGGAGTGTTCCCTCCCAGTTGGGGAACACTTCAGCAGTCAAGGATATTCAGCCTCCGATCTTTGGGTAAGCATTCTCCAAGGCGGCCTTCAAGACACACGACAATGCAAAATCGTAGAGCAGAAACTGATAGCCAAGTTCCGCACTCATGAGGACGGCCTCAACCGGGATCTTGGGTTCATGTCACACTACATGTAACCCCACCTGACATAGGGTCATCCAGACTCGAGTCGTCGTTGGCTTGTTCTCTCTACACAGATGCGGCCGGACCTGCAGTGATTTCCAGCAAAAAAAAAAATTTTTTGTCTGTTTTTTGTTTTTCATACAGACCCCAGCATCTGCAACATTTGACACCTTGTGACCCCACCTCATTGTTCTTTGATGTAATGTTTTCCTGACTGACCTGTTTGGACACCATTCACACCTTTGATTGCTGTGATTATCTCTCTGCCGAGGTGTGATAAATGGCAGTTAGAAAGATTACCTGTAATCATCTGGCATTATTCTCTGACTATATAAGCTGTGTCTTTATGCATCTCTCCACTTCACCTGACGAAGGAGCAGCGCTCCGAAAGCTTGTGCTTTCAAATGAAACTGTTGGACTATAACCTAGTGTTGTGTGACTTCTTACATTTGTCCACCCCAGTCCAACACCGGCATCTCCACACCATGGCTTAAATTACAAGCCCATGTCCCACTGCTTACCAACCTAGTGACACTCCACCACAGGCTACCTGCATGTTAAACCCTAAAAGCAGCAGGGCCAAGCGTTGCCCCAACCAACAGATCAGAGCAAAGGTTTTGAGCCCTACCACATCTAGTCAGCATCAGTAGGGCAACTAATGTCAGCAGTGGCACATTGGCAGCACTCACGCCTCTGAATCGGAAGGTTGTAGGTCTTAAGTTTCACTCCAGAGACTTGAGCGCATAATCCAGGCTGGCAGTACTAAGTGAGTGCTACACTGCTGGAGGTGCTGTCTTTCAGATGACATGTTAAACCGCGGCCCCATCTGCCTTTTAAGGTGGACGTAAAAGATCCCATGGCACTATTTTGAAGAAGAGCAGGGGAGTTCTTCCCGGTGTCCTGGCTAATAGTTATCCATCAACCAATGCCTAAAACAAATTATTTGGATATTATCACATTGCTGTTTGTTTAAAGGGCTTTGGGACATAGAAACATAGAAGATAGGAGCAGGAGTAGGCCATTCGGCCCTTCGAGCCTGCTCCGCCATTCAATGAGATCATGGCTGATCATCCAAATTCAGTACCCTGTCCCTGCCTTCTCCCCATATCCCTTGATCCCTTTAGCCTCAAGAAATATATCCAACTCTTTCTTGAATATATTTAATGAACTGGCCTTCATTGCCCTCTGTGGCAGAGAATTCCACAGGTTCACCACTCTCTGGGTGAAGAAGTTCCTCCTCATTTCAGTCCTAAATGGCTTACCCCTTATCCTTAGACTATGACCCCTCTCGAACATATTTTTTTTCTCATTCCTACTTAATTGGTTCGAAGACTTTGTACCATATTTTCTGGCATTTCTGATTTTTTTTTATGGCCCCAAAATTGATAAAAATGGATTTCCCCTTTATTGATCCTTTTTTTTGTAAGAGCAAGAGGAGGAGCAACGCTAGATGTCACACAGGTCAGGCTGCACCGGATTGTGGGGGGTTTCTCTTGCTTGCTCTGGTCTCCTGCCAGGCTTCTTGCAATAATTACCCGTGAGTGGTTCGACCCACTCGCCCCTACGGTTCTAGACCTTGGACTTAGGTGCAGGGAGCTGTAGTGCAGAAAAACTCAATAGTCCAGGTCGAATAGCACGAAATGGATGCCTTTATTGAAAAGTTTGCAGCATTATAAAATACATGTCATATGCACAGATTAAAGCAACTACAAGCATGCACACATCTATAAACTTAACTCTATAGAAATGGGGAACACACGGCACATCGTGAAAGGGGTAACACATTACAATTACCCTTAACCCCCTCCCCTAAACCTAACTAAGTTTCAATTTTAGGGACTCGCGATCATGCTCACCACTTTAAGAATTGCGGGAAAAAAAAAACTTTGCAGCCTTTCGACACAGCTTTCCGTCGTCACGTGGGTTTGGAAGCTTCTGGCGCAGCTTGTTTTCCTCTTGGTTCTCCTGCGATGTAGGCAGCCGGTACAGCCTTGGTGAGCGCTCGCCACGGATGGATCCGTTTCCGATGTGATTTTGAAGAACTGGATGCACACGGATGAATCCGTTACCGATGTGATGTTGAAGAAGCTGGGTGTATCCTCCAGGACCTGAGTGCCTTCTTCTCTGGCCTGGGTCGTCGATGATCTCCCGACAAAAGTACCCGGGCCTCCCTCGTCGTCTTCTCGTTGTGGCCGGGCCTTGCCTGGCCGAGCTGGCTTCCAAGCCGAATTCTTCTCGTCGTCTTCTCGTCGTGGCCGGGCCTTGCCTGGCCGAACACCGAACACGTTCCGAACCAAAATTGTTCCGAAGGTCCGAACCGAAGTGCTGTCGTGAAGTTAACTCCTGATGGACTTTACTCAATCCACAGTTATACCTTTTGGAACATTCTTATCTCCCGCCAAATCATAGTCCTGTCTTTGTAATAATTTTGGTGGGCAGAACTCTCTGCAGGGGTGTTTTGTCTTGATAACGGGAGTCGGTGATAGCTTAACTGGCCTTCCTGGGCCGATAATGTCTTTGCTTTGTTACCGTAACTTGGTTTGTATATTGATCGGTCTGGAGATTGCCCTGGATGGCTGTTAAACGGCTTCTCTTTGTACAGTGTAATGGGTTAAAGCGTTCGTTCAATTGTCCGCCCATTTCTTGATGGGTCTCATCCTGCCACCCAAATCTGTCCTGTACTTATAATCTAATCAATATGTATGCTCAGTTCCATGAGTTTCGGCTTCCCAAAACTGGTTTTCGCGGGCTTTTAATGCCCTCAATCCACAAGCCTGTCTGGCTTGCAGTAACAGAAATTCAAATGGTCCCAGAAGCTGGTCACGAGGTCTGGCGGCCATTTTGTGTGCCCTTTTATCAAAGGTTTCTCTGTAAAAGCTTCTCTTTTGGTCAATAAAGCTGTTTTATTAACCCTATTTTCCTACGTGATTATTTACTGAAAATTTCGCGAATCTTACAGGATGGCAGACTGACCACCTGCCGATACCCTACTACCCACCTTTGCAGGCGGGGTACACTTACCTAGCAATGATGTTGAGGAACTGGACACGTGGGCAGCAGCCAACCAGGTGTACAGCTGTGCAGAACACCTGTACCTCGTGTCTTCTTCCTTGGCCTCCATTCAGCCATGCTGCAATCCTGTCTTGTGGGGAGGGTGCCCTGGAGTCACAAAGCAGGATCACTATCCTCACTGTTGCCTCATTCTGCACCAGCTCCACTTCCTCAGCCATCAAACAGGGAGTTGGAGTGTTGAGTCACTCCATTACTTGGCCACTGACTCAGCTTCCTGCCTCCACATTCATTGTGCTAGCCACTGGGTTTTCCCAGATATTTTTGTTATCCAAACATCCTTTGCAAAGGCTGAAATATACATTAAAAATATTAGCAGCCTTTATAAAAGCCACCAACATTTCTATCTCCATATGTGGCCATATACCTTAACGCTTTCATAAGGCACTCCTCTTTCCACTTGTAACTGAGGTGATAACGTATTGATATTAATTGGTCTACTCCTCCATTACAGTAGTAGGCAATGGAATGCCATCTGAATGTGGTAAGCGTTTGTATTCTAATACCACAGTCACTTTAAACCGTAGGTTTTGAGCAGATACATTGCTATATGTTGAGAGCCAGGAGATTGGTCCCAGGCTCCGGACAGCCAACAAGCGCCTGACACATGACTCAATGAAGAGTGAGTTTTATAAATGATGATCAATTAATACCGTTATTGTAAATGTGATTTAACCCCAAAAGACGCATGATGAGGAATCCTACACACAAGAACTTCTAGTTCATGAATCAACAGCACAAACTGTTTACTAATTGGCATTAACTTGGCCTGTAGTATGGCTTGTGTGTGTAGAAGAAAAGATGACTGAAGCAGGTACTGTCGGGAGTTTGAGGTACTTTGTCGAACTGTATTCTGAATATGCCGTGCACTGTATCTGATCTGGGAGTGCTTGATGCACTGGGGGACAAAAAGAAACTAGAATTTTTTTTCCAGTGGCAGAATGGTCAGTAACCAGAGGACACAGATTTAAGGTAATTGGATAAAGAACCAAAGGCGAGATGAGGAGAATTTTTTTTACGCTGCGAGTCGTTCTGATCTGGAATGCACTGCCTGAAAGAGTGGTGGAAGCATATTCAATAGTAACTTTCAAAAGGGAATTGGATAAATACTTGATGGGGAGAAATTTGCAGGGCTATGGGGAAAGAGCAGGGGAGTGGGACTAATTGGATAGCTCTTTCAGAGAGTTGGTACAGGCACGATGGGCCAAAAGGCCACCTTCTGTGCTGTATCATTCCATGATTCTATGAAATGTTCTATTCCCACTACTGGCATCCATCATTTTCATACATACTTCGGAAAACTATAAGCACATAAAGCTAAAATTTGCTTTTAGTACTCTTTGTACCCTGGCTGGGGTAACCTGCTTTAGCTAAGCATCTGGCAAAATACAGTGGTGCTGAATATTTGCCAGGATATCGTTTTGCAATACAAATGTGATTAAGGATGACTAGTCAAAATCGAGCATTCTACTCAAATTGCAGCCTTTGAGATTTGTTTTGGCAGATCCTGTGAAGCTTCTAGAGGTGCATATATATTGATCCAAAAGCAGTTAGTTACAAAATATTGAATTATTAATTTCAATCCTTCGACCTGGTAAATCTCTGAACCTATTTGGTTTCCTGTATCATGGTTTCACAGTAGCCTAGAACTACGGAAAATAAATATAAAGATCATCATGACAACATGAAAAGATTAAATCCCACAAAGAAAGTACATCACAAAAGAAAAGCACCCAAGACAAAATGCAATGAAGCAGATAGCAGAACCGAAATTATTTCAAAGTAGAAATTACATCATGACCCTCAAATAGCCTCTTTTGATCAGGCGACAAGACACAACAGAGACGGTATAAGGAGCAGGCCAGGGTCAAATTGTGGCGATGTAAGGATGGATGAATTTTCTGACATTTTGATGATTATCCTTTGGCGATTAGGACTATATATGTAGGACTCACCTTCAGGAGATTAAGAGTGAAGTAGTGTCTATGGTTGTGTAGATTGTACATGGTTTGATGGAAAGAGTGGGCCTAATGAGGTGAAAAGCTTTTTCTTGCTCTATGTTTTATGTTCTTAAGCTGCCTTCCCAAAATATCATAGAGAGCTTTATTGTGAGTAAAGTGAGTTAATATCTAGCTCAACAACTGAATCCTGTGTCACAGCAAATTGTGGAATCCCTCTGAAGAGGGTGGCCATTTAGTCCTATTGTTGTGTGAGATGTGGGAGGGTAGATTTTCAGATTGAGCCTCTGATTTGGGCACTAGTTGGGTGGAGTGTTAACACCCGCCCACTGTCAGTGTGCTGAGATTGCTAGATTTTGTGGGGGGCCATTCTCATTTACATAGTATGGGCAAGCTCCTGGTTCATACTGGGCCTGTGCCAGTGCATATGGATGTTGTGTGCCACAAGGATCAGTGGCAGTGCCAGGCACTGATCTTTATGCTTGTGATACCTCATACATGTTTACTCAATGATGTGTGTCTAAACAAGCTGAGAATTTGTGCAGATATAGGGAAAAAATTTAACGGTTTAGACAGTCAGAACTGGAAACTGGGAGATAAGCAAGCCCCATTATATGCATACCCGGAGTTCCATTCCTAGACAGTGAATCTGAAATGTTTAAGGATGGCAGGTGGGAGTGTCCATACTCTCAAAACATTTAAACACTGTGTACGTTCATAAAATGCCCAGGAGGTCCTAGATATACTCCTCGTGATGTCAAACCTAGGCAGGGCGAGACTGATTCCCTGAGGGATCTCGCACAGTATCTCCCCAGAGTCCGATCGGGACTTGATTCTGGAGTTATACTGTCACTGTTGTGTCACTGTAAAGCAGCTTATGCTGCACTTAGACAAGTGTTAAGGATAGCTGATGTAGGAAGAGTTCAAATTTACCCTGCTTTAGTTAGGAGTACTCTTTTGAGGTTAGGGCTAAGCTGTGAAGGGAACTTTACTTTTGACCAGACTGCAGTTTACGCTTGTCAATTCAAAGTAGCTTAATTAGAAATACTTGAATATAAAACAACAATAATTTGCATTTATATAATGCCTTTAATGCAGAGAAACATCCGAAGGTGCTTCACAGAGGCATAATCAGACAAAAATGGATGCTGAGACAAAGAAGGAGATATTAGAAAGGGTAACCAAAAGCTTGATCATAGAGGTGAATGTTAAAAAGAGTGTTAAAGGAGAAGTAGGAGGTAGAGAGGGACTTTGGGAGGAATTCCAAAATGTGGGGTTTACACGGCTAAAGGCACAGCCACAAATGGTGGGAGGAAGGGAGCAATGCACAAGAGGCAGAGCCGGAGGAACGGAGAGCTCTGGGGTGGGGCGGGTGTAGGGCAGGAGGAAGTTGCAGAGATAGGGAGGGGCGAGACCAAGAAGGGTTTTCAACACAAGGATGAATAATTTACATTTGAAGCGTTGGTGGACCGGGGGGCCGATGTAGGCCAGCAAGGACAAGGGTGTGAGAGATCATGATTTGGTGTGGGGTAAGGATACTGGCTGTGGCGTTTTGGATGAGCTGAAGTTTACGAGGGTGCAGATGTGTGGCTGGCCAGGAGAGCATTGGAATAGTTGAGGCTGGAGGTGACAAAAGACATGGATGAGGGTTTCAGCGGCAGATGGCCTGAGGCAGAGGTGGAGACGGGTAATGTTATGGAGGTGGATGCTCGTGGTCTTTTTGATAGAAGTAGACTATATCCTGAACTGGAAGTGCACAGTGGCTTCCCAAAATAGATGGGTCATTCCCAGCACTGATGTGCTAATGTTTAAGAAGCCTGCTGAAAAATATAAATTGAAATAAAAAAAGTGACATCACTCAAAGTGACTAGTCACACGTAAAAGCTTCTGAACCTGGATGGTTACCAGACCTGTGTTTAACAGATTGGGGAGGACCAAGGGACATGAGTTTAAACTATGTAAGCGTAGGAATAGACTGAATGTTGGGCAGTTTATCTTTTTCCCGAGAGTAGTGAGCCTTTGGAATGTGTTGCCGGCTGGTGCGGAGGGTGCTGACCCTCTGCCTTCAAGAGGGAGCGGGACCGGTTCCTGACTGGGGCAGAGATCGCATCATAGAGAAGATACGTGTCGTTATAGGTAACACTACGTCCATGTGATCTCCTGGAATGCTTTCTATCGGCTGAGGGTGTCGGAGAGGAATTTTTCCCCCTTGGGAGTGTCAGCTGTGGCTCAGTGGGTAGCACCATCGCCTCTGAGTCTGAAGGTTGTGGGTTCAAGTCCCACTCCAGGGACTTGAGCACAAAAATCTAGGCTGACACTCCAGTGCAGTGCTGAGGGAGTGCTGTACTGTTGGAGGTGCTGTCTTTCGGATGAAATGTTAAACCGAGGCCTCTTCAGGTGGATGTAAAAGATCCCATGGCACTATTTTGAAGAAGAGTAGGGGAGTTATCCCCAGTGTCCTGGCCAATATTTCTCCCTCAATCAACATAACAAAAACAGATTACCTGGTCATTATCACATTGCTGTTTGTGGGAGCTTGCTGTGCGCAAATTGGATGTCGTGTTTCTGACATTACAACAGTGACTACACTTCAAGAAGTACTTCATTGGCTGTAAAGTGCTTTGAGAGTCTGGTGGTCATGAAAGGTGCTATATAAATGCAAGTCTTTCTTTCTTATTGACGCTGGCTTTTTGTCTGTTTATTTGCCTGTGTGGTGGGTGTGATGTGGAGGGTGCAGGGCGAAGGCGAGGAGTGTTTAGCCATGATGGTCGAGCCATTGGTGTGGGTTAGGCTTGGTGGACCAGCTGGTCTATTCCTGCCCGTCATTTTCATATGTTGGTATTGTAGATTACCCCAAATTCATTCATTTTATTCTCTACTTTTACCTCTCTCTCGACCTCCTTGTTATTTTGTCCTCCTAGCCTTGCACTTGTTATAAGGTTATTTCTCCTCACACAGTTAAAATTGAGGTTGATGAGCATCTGTGACTGGAGAATTGGAATTGTTTCCTCCTGTCCCTGGGCCCACACTGTGTACAGAAGGGCCTGTAGACTGAACGCAGGTGATTCATCAATCTCTTTGATGTTCTTTCCTGCTCTCCTTTGATAAACCTTACAAAATCCCACTCATAATACTGTGTTCCAGGAAAAGCCTGTAAACCAGATTATATAACCGTTTAGTGATTCTTAGCAGGGAGTTTTAACCCCCCAGGACGGGTGGGAGAGGGGTGGGGGCGATGGGGGCTTAAATTTTTCAACCTATGAAACCTGACACCAACCCGCCCTGAAATCGCCTACTTCTGATTTAACCGGGGTGGGTTGGGGGGTCGGGCCAGCTCTCGAGAGGTGGGTCAGTAATTTAAATATGTTAATGAGAATGCGTGCCTCAGATTCTAGCAGCCATTTATATTTAACGGCTGCGGGCCGGGTTTTGCAGGGCTCGGGAAACCCGGCAGCTGAAGGGATGTGAGAATTGCTGGCTGCTGCAGGTAAGTGGTTCCCCCCCCCCCGGCCAAGCTAATCTGCCGCGATCGGCATCCCTCCCCACGATACGTTGACCCCGCAGCCCGATCTCCAGGTTGGCCCGCGATCTGATCCCCCGCCCCCCCGTTATCTCTTCCCCGCTCCACCGCAATCTCTCCCTCCTCTATGGTCCCCGGCTGCGGCCTTCCACCGCAGGCCTTCCCACCCGACAGCCAGCCTTCCATCTGTCTGGCTGGTGGCTGGGAAATGGAGAAAAAAGATTCAAATGAGGCTCTGCCGTTAAATTTGGCAGGACCTCCACGTTCCCTGTACTTTCGGGTTTCCCGGCCATTAAAAGTCGGCCGCACTCCCTCCCTGTAAATTTCGGGGCCTTCATATCCAATTCATGACTTAGGGTGCAGAATTCTCTACTTTTTTAAATTATTAAGTAGCAAGCAATCTATTGTAATACAAATTCTTGCACCAGTTCACCAGTTAATGCAGTCAGCCACTTTTAACATCTCTTCACTTTATCCATCTGAATCTTCCAACCTTAGACTCCTAATACTACATTTTTATTTGTAATACTAGTAAGTCTCCCATGGCATTGCTCAGTGTAAGCCCTGGGATATATCACTTTTATTATAAGGACAGCAGCATTGCACCATGTTATGAGTACATTCTGAGGTAAAATAGAGAGTATTTTCTGTTGCTAGGAAAGTTTTTATGAAACCAGAAGGAAATTACTTATTTTTTAAAGCATAACACAAATGTACATGTGTGAAAGATACCTTTCAAAATCGATCTCCAATGGTGTCAGAGCATAAACTATTTTACAATGACGGAAGTGTCAGAACAATTAACACACAATGTAAATGATCCTATTGAATGGCGGAGCAGGCCCGAGGGGCCGTATGGCCTACTCCTGCTCCTACTTCTTATGTTCTTATGTAACATAAAACAAAGATATTTCATAGCATAGAGAGAGGAACAAATGCATCCCTTCCAGTAAATGCCTCTGTCCACAGTCTAGCCTTTTGTCACTCTATTTGTCTTTTGTTCTGTTCTTTCTCTCTCTATCTCGTAATGTGTGTCACACGTTGCTTTTAATTGTGATCTCCGACTTATTGGTTGTGTCTATCATTCTCTCCTCTCTGTCCACTTTCTCTTCTGTATGTTTCCAAATGGTTCTTATATCTCTTGTCGATTTTACAGCCCAGGATATGCAGGAAAATGGAAGGCCACATGCAGTGGATTGGAGGTGTGGGTGGGAGAAGCTGTTTGAGAGGTGGTGCAACGCAGAGGGTTGAAAGTAAAGGTGGGGCTGAGGGCCAAACCTGGAGCGATGGGCATGGGTGGAGGGTGGGGGCGTGTTGGTGGCCAAGCAGAAGCAAGAGGTTGGAGCATGGGGGGAGCAAGCCGAGGGAGCCATGATCTGGGGGGGTGAGTTGGTATACATGCATGAATGCATTCGGGGTGAGTGTGTCGGCTGGGAGGCATTCAGTGTGGACAGGCCAGAAAGCACTTGGGCTGGGCAAGTGGGAGTAATTGTGGGGGCTGAATGTGGAACTGTTGGGGTTTTGGAAACATTCAGGGTTGTGGTATGATGCTTTGGAGGACTTTGGGGGGTGGATAGACATCTTCCCTTTCTGTTCCCAGACTTGATTCCCCTCGCGGTGTGGGATGTGAAGTTTGAAAGTGGAAAGGGCAGGTCGCTAATACTTCGGAATACTTTGGAGGGGAAATACGGAAGGGGGAGACTAGACACTGTCTCTTTATGTAGATTGATATGAATTTTTTTTCTGATGTGTTACTACATTAAAGGTGTGTGTGTAAATATATATTTTTGTTGTATATAGATATAGATGTCAACTGAAAACTTATTCATTGTGCTTGTCACTCCTAGCTCCAGATCATTTAGAAAGATCATACACAAAAGAGGTCCCAAAACAGACCCCTGTGAGATCACACTGGTAACATTCTCCTAGGCTGATGAAATTCACTGTAGTACTAACCTTTGGGTTCTATCGGTCAACCAATTACTTATCCATTGAAAAATATTCCCACTGATTTCCGCTTTCTTTATTGTCAGTACCAGCCTTTTCAGAAGAACTGTATCAAATGTCTTACTAAAATCCAAGTACACCACATCCACTGCCTTAACCATATCAAGCTCCTTTGGTGTACCCTTAAGGAAAACTAGTAAATTAGATTGGCTAGTGCAGTTGGGAAGGATTTAAACTAGTTTGTCAGGGGGCTGGGAACTTAAGTGTAGGCCCAGAACGGAGAGAAACAAAGCTGGAAGTGCAAGTTAGAAAAGTAGTCAGCAAAACTAGTAGGGAGCAGAATCAAAGGTCAACAGTAAAGAGGGTCAAAGTGCAGAAAAATATGAAACAGGCAATGTTGAAGGTACTTTATCGAAATGCACGTAGCATTCGCAACAAGGTGGATGAATTAATGGCACTAATCGAAGTAAATGGATATGATGTCATTGCCATTACAGAGACATGGTTTCAGGATAACCAAAGCTGGGAACTGAATGTTCCAGGGTACTCAACATTTAGGAAGGACAGACAAAAAGGAAAAGGAGGTGGCATAGCGCTGTTAATAAGGGATAAGATCGGTATGGTAGAGATAAAAGATCTTGGCTCGGCAGATCGTGATGTAGAACTGGAATCGGTTTGAGTGGAATTAAGAAACAGCAAAGGGCAGAAAACATTGGTGGGAGTTGTGTATAGGCCACCAAACAGTAGTGGTAATGTAGGGCACAGTATCAGTCAAGAAATTAGAAGTGCATATAACAAGGGCAATACGGTAATCATGGGAGACTTTAATCTACATAATGGCCCAGTAATTCCTGTCAGGGGCTTGTCGCGCGTGCAAGCCCCCGATGTGCACTTACCCGGCGCGCCGACATCTGAAACCTGGCCCGCAGTGGATTTCCTGTAAGTGGCCCGGTTCTGATCTCGGCACGCTGTGCTAACCTGACCCAGCGGCGTAGTTAGTGCGATGTGCCGGCTGGGATCAGGTGAGCACTGTTCAGCCAATCAGGGGAGGGGAAACTTCATTCATCAGTTTGATAGTAAAGACTGTCAAACTCATGAAAAGTACGGCACCCCAAAACACTACTTAAACTTTAAATAAAATTTTAAAAAGCATCCCAATAATTAAATTAACTATGAATAACTTTAAAAAACTATTTTAAACAATTAATTAATTTTTTTCAAAAATTTGATTTTTAAAAAATAGGGTCTAAAACTAAACTTACCTTACTGTAGATTCTTTAAAAATAATAAACCTGTGGAAAAAAAAATTCTAAATTGTACTAAAAGACCACTTACCTGTAAAACTAAGTACTTACGTGTGGTTTTTCAATGCGTAAAAACCGGAGCCCTTTACACATGCGCAAATCTGTAAAAATACAGGAAATCCAAGTCGCACGCGCTGCCCAATACCGCGCATGCGTTCAGCCTCTTAACCCCTTGGGTCAGAGGACAGGAAATGCCGGTTTTCAGCGCATGCGCTGTGCATGCTGAAAACCGGCAATTCCTCCTGGCACACGCGTGAGTACCCTGTCCGTACTCACGCGTTGTGACAAGAATTACTGGGCCATTGACTGGACAAATCAAATGACCACAAATGGTGTGGAGGACGAATTCTTTGAATGCATGTGAGATGGTTTCCTGAATCAGTATGTGGAGGAACCAACCAGGAAATAGGCTATTCTGGATCTGGTACTGTGTAATGAGAAAGGGCTAATCAATAATCTTGTGGTAAATGGACCTTTAGGGACAAGTGACCATAATATGATTGAATTTTACATTAAGTTTGAGAGTGATGTAGTCCAATCTGAAACTAAGGTCTTCAATCTAAACAGAGGAATCTACAAAGTTATGAGGGACAAGTTGGCCATGGTCGATTGGGGGACTACACTAAAAGGTATGAAGGTGGACATACAATGGCTAACATTCAAGGAAATAATGCATACTTTGCAACAAACATATATTCCTCGAGGGCATAAAAACCCAAAGGAAAAGTGATCCAACCATGGCTAACAAAAGAAATTAAAGCTAGTATTAAGTCAAAGGAGAAAGCTTATAAAGTTGCCAGAAAAAGCGGTCAGCCTGAGGATTGGGATCTTTTTAGAAATCAGCAAAGGGGGACCAAGAAATTGATAAAGAAAGGGAAAATGGAATATGAGCACAAACTAGCAAAAAATATAAAAACAGATTGTAAAAGCTTCTATAGGTATGTGAAAAGGAAAAGACTAGCAAAGGTAAATGTAGGTCTTTTACAGTCAGAGACAGGAGAATTTATAATGGGGAATGAGGAAATGGCAGAGAAATTAAATAAATACTTTGTTTCTGTCTTCACAGAGGAAGACATAAAAAAAACTCCCAGAAATACGAGAAAACCAAGGGTGTGGCGAGAATGACAAACTTAAAGAAATTACTATTAGTAAAAAAACTGCACTAGCAAAATTAATGGGATTAAAAGTCAACAAATCCCAAGGACCGGATGACCTACATCCTAGGGTTTTGAAAGAGGTGGCCATTGGGATAGTGGATGCATTGGTTGTCATCTTCCAAAATTCTATAGATTCTGGAACAGTTCCTGCAGATTGGAGGATAGCAAATATAACCCTGCTATTTAAGAAAGGAGGGAGAGAGAAAACAGGGACCTGTTAGCCTCAAATCAGTAGTTGGGAAAATGCTGGAATCTATTATAAAGAATGCAATAACAGGGCACTTAGAAACTAATAGTAAGATTGGGCAGAGCCAACATGGACTTATGAAAGGGAAATCCTGTTTAAAAACCCTATTTGAGTTATTTGAGGATGTAACTAGTGGAGTAGACAAAGGGGAACCGGTAGATGTGGTGTATTTGGATTTTCAGAAGGCCTTTGATAAGGTCCCGCACAAGAGGTTGGTGAACAAAATTAGGGCACATGGAATTGGGGGTAATATACTAGCATGGATTGAGAATTGGTTAACAGACAGAAAACAAAGAGTAGGGATAAACGGGTCTTTTTCAGAATGGCAGGCTGTGACTAGTGGGGTATCGCAAGGATCGGTGCTTGGGCCCCAGCTATTCACAATCTATATCAATGATTTGGAAGAGGGGACTAAATGTAACATTTCCAAATTTGCTGATGATACAAAGCTAGGTGGCAGTGTCAGTTATGAAGAGGATGTGAAGAGGCTTCAAGGGGATCTCGACAGGCTCAGTGAATGGGCGAGAACATGGCTGATGGAATATAATGTGGATAAATGTGAAGTTATCCACTTTGGTAGAAAAAATAGAAAGGCAGAGTATTTCCTAAATGGTGAAATATTGGGGAATGCAGATGCTCAAAGGGACTTGGGTGTCCTTGTACATGAGTCACTGAAAGTGAATGTTTGGTGCAGCAAGCCATTAGGAAGGCAAATGGTATGCTTGCCTTCATTACAAGAGGATTTGAGTACAGGAATAAAGAAGTCTTACTCCAATTATATAGGGCCTTGGTGAGACCACACCTGGAGTACTGTGTACAATTTTGGTCTCCTTACCTAAGGAAGGATACTTCCCATAGAGGGAGTGCAACGAAGGTTCATGAGATTAATTCCTGGGATGGCAGGACTGTCGTATGAGAAGAGATTGAGTAAACTAGGCCTGTATTCTGTTGAATTCAGAAGAATGAGAAGGGATCTCATTGAAGCGTACAAAATTATTACAGAGCTTGATAGGGTGGATGCTGGGAGAATGTTTCCCTTGGCTGGGGAGTCTAGAACCAGGGGCCACAGCCTCAGGAAAGGGTGGGCCATTCAGGACTGAGATGAGAAGAAATTTCTTCACAGAGGGTGGTGAATCTTTGGAATTCTCTACCCCAGAGGGCTGTAGAGGCTCAGTCATTGTGTATATTCAAAACAGAAGTCGATAGATTTCTGACTAGTAAGGGCATCAAGGGATATGGAGATAGGGCCGGTCAATGGAGTTGAGGCAGAAGATCAGCCAAGATCTCATTGAATGACGGAGCAGGCTTGAAGGGCCGAAGGCCTACTCCTGCTCCTATTTCTTATGTTCTTATGTTCTCCCCTTCATGAGCACATATTGGCTATCTTTTCTTATTTTATTCTATCCATATGCTCCATGATCATATCTTTAATAAGCGTTTCCATAACTTAACCCACGATGGATGTCAAACTCACATTGGCTACCTTTTTTAAAAAATAGGAGTAACATCTGCCTTTTTCCAGTCCCCAGGCACCTCTCCAGTATTCAGTGATTTCTGAAAGATTTGTGCCAGAGATCCTACTATTTCCTCCCTTATTTTCTTATGCATCCTCAGATGTTTTTATTTTAAGGCAATCCACCATTCCCCCACTTGTTTGAGCTGGAAACTCAAAGTACATGGTTACCCTCGCCACCATGGCTCATAATACCTCTGGGCCAACACTGTACAGTTGCCGAGTTCAGCGAGGTGCATGCATCCACCAGATCCATCTCTGAGCATACCAGTGCAAAAATGCCTTGACAGATCCAGGACAGCCCAGCCAAAGTGTCATCATCCATCATGATTTGCTGCATGCTCCATAATTTTGTTCTTCAATAAGGAGTTAACATGGACTAGCTGGAGCAGGAGTACCGTGAACATAAACAAGGAGATGTCATTCGGGAAGCTGAGGATTGAACTACACTGCTGTGAGGGCCATTCAGCAATCACTGAATGCATAGAGGCCTTTCATTATTATCCCATCCACCTTTGACATGAACAGCCCTCCCTCCGTTATTCCCATACCCTGGGAAAAAAATCAACATCACCTGTATTTGCACAGCAACCTACCTACTTGCTATACTACACCTCTGGAACTGCACATATAATTCACTGAATCATACAAATGAAACTCTGTGCACACACTGCAATTGATGTGTCAATCTACTTTAATAACCAATGACGTAACTTGAAATGTTACTGTTCTTTATGGCTCGGTACCATATTTGCAAGTGCACTTACCCACTTAACCATCTGGAATTACATTTTGTCATGATGTGAAATTGAGCATGCCTGCAGCATGGCTGCACGAATAAACAGAAGAAAGAATGAATACAGGTAAATGGGAGGAGAGAAGATAGCTCCATTGGGGAACTAGCATGATGAGCAAAGGGCAGCCTCCTGCAGCGTAATCCTCATGATGCCGTAGGCGCTTAGACCTGACTTCCTTTTATGTTGTAATTCTAAAGCTTATATTGCAAGAAAACCACCGTATCCTTCCAGTTCTGTAACACTGGAGAAATGTTGCTGTTTCATTCATCAGAGCCACATCCTTTCACAACCACCATGAGTTGAGTTTAGATTCTGGTACATCATGTGATTCATGCCTTCTTCCTTGAACTATGTATCAGATGATTATCTCTTTTTCCCACGTAAGCTGGTTGATTTTCAAGACCATTTTGATTTTCATTGTAACTTTTAATAGGCAGTTTGGTTTATTGGGAATCTTGAAACAATATGCAACCTTCTTTTCCTGCCACAGGCAGCCGATTGTTTATAGAATGGGGAGCACAACACATGAGGAAATATATTTGAGGAGATCTGTTTCAATCTAAAGCATCTTGTGTCAGATTTGTTGCAATGATTACTTTAGTTGAGATGATTGTTAACTGATACAGCTTGAGATATGTGCACATGAGTCAGGAGCTTTTTCATTTCAGCATCGTGCTGAGCAACTTTTGAAACATTAATGGAAGGATGTAGAAAATTAGCAGATCAGCAAAAAAAATTGTAAATACAGGTAAATGATTAAAAAGGAAACTGTGGGCGTGTTCTGATGCAATAGAGAAATTGAGTGAATTCTGTTCACATGGAAAAATGGGCATCTGACAATTTTTCTCTTCGCAACGGGAGAACAACATTCTTGGAACACGCGGCTATCCCCAGTCTAGTTCCAAGAATGCCATTTTGTTTGTGAGTCATTTAATTATGGAGAAATGAAGGCTCTGCCATTTTTAATTCAAAAGGCAATTTTACCCACAATTAGCCCTTCACGTTGTATGAAAACATTTCAAGACATGCTCATTCCCGCTACCTTTCATTCAAAGCTGCAAGGGGGGCAATCAAGAGAAATGTAACGTTCAGGTGGGATTTTGGCAGAATCCTGGCAAGAAGTCGACATGATGGGTTTCGTGCCCACCCAACTTAGCTGCCAGTGACTCCACCACATTCTTCTGCGTTAATCTCACTATAATATTTTTGTTGGGTCCCCAGCAAGATTCCTGTAGTGTATGTGCCTTTAAGTCAGAACTACTTTTTACAGCTCCTGTATACTGTAGTACCGGCAGTAACCACACCGGTATATAAGCTGTGCGCATGCCTCTGTACCCCAGTCTAGAGATTACCCTCCTCCAGTAAAGACCTGTTATTTGTTAATGTACAGCATCCGTGTGATTATTTATCCACTGAACCACGGATCCAACAGTGGTGACGAGTGTCGATTCGAATCTACCTGCAACATAAAAAAAAATTTTTTTTTTTTAAATAGTCGAGGCCAGGAACACGGGCGTCGACCACAAGCAACCGCCCAGCAGTCAGGCAGAGATCCAACTTCGCTGGGGAGGCTGTGGAGAGCCGGGCTTGGTTCCCCAGCCACAACGAGCAGTAAGAGACCGACGACAGGTCCAGAGCAGACCCTTCCCGAGCAGCGGCGGCTGGAGCCGACCGACGGCAGAGAGAGAGCTGAGCAGCGTCGACAGGGTAAGAAAGAGGGTGAAGAGAGCAGGGCGCAGCCGGGGGTTGAACACCGAGCGGCGTCGAGGAAAAATACTGCAAACCGGAGAGAGAGAGGGTAAGAAACAGCCGGGTTCTAGACTGAGCGGCGTCGACAAATATCAAGAGAAGAACGCGCAGAGCACAGCCAGGGATCACGGGCTGATCAGGGTCCGCGGGGCAAAGCAAGGGGAGACGCCATTGAGCCGCGGAGAAGAAGGAAGAGCGCGGGAGACGCCATTTTGAGAAGCCGCAGCGGAGAAGAAGGGCGAGCGCGGGAAGGAAGGAAAGCGCGGGAGACGCCATTTTGTGCCAGCGGAGAAGAAGGGGAAGCGCGGGAGGTGCCATTGGTGATAGTTAACACACAACCAAGGATGCCAAAGAGTGGCAGTATCTCTACGTTCGACAATGAAGTCAAAGATTGGGCGACATATGTGGAACGTATTGAGTTGTACTGCAGGGCGAATGAAGTGCCAGATGCTAATAAAGCACTGGTTCTGTTAAACTCCATGGGTGCAAAAACTTATGGGTTACTGCGAAATCTAATAACCCCAGAGAAGCCGGTAAACAAAAATTTTGAAAGCATAGTAGAAATCCTACAGGACCACTTAAACCCCACACCACTGCTGATAGCAGAACGATTTAAGTTCCATAAAAGGAACCAACACAAAGACGAAAGCAATGCTGAGTACCTAACGGAACTGCGCAAGCTATCGAAATACTGCCAGTTTGGAGCGGGACTAGCAGATACATTAAGGG
Organism: Somniosus microcephalus; assembly: GCF_052327205.1. NCBI lineage: Eukaryota > Metazoa > Chordata > Chondrichthyes > Squaliformes > Somniosidae > Somniosus > Somniosus microcephalus. The sequence continues at coordinate 123,028,618 of NC_140999.1, read as the reverse complement.
ACAAGTTTGTGTGTGGGCTACAAAGTGAAGGAACCCAAAAACGGCTTCTATCAGAAAAGGACCTTACGCTGGACAAAGCTTTCAGTATGGCAGTATCACACGAAGCAGCCGCAAGGGGCGCTGCAGAGATACAACGGAGACCGCAAGAATATGGCACCAACGAAATGACCTATGGAACAGGGAAGTGCTATCGCTGCGGCAGAACAACACATGACCAGAAAGATTGTTGGTTCAAGGACCAAGTGTGCAGACAGTGTGGGAAAGCAGGACACATAGCAAGAGTCTGCAGGTCTGGGAAGAAAACCAACAGTAAGAAATCTCCACAGGAGAAGTACAAAAAGGTACACCAGGTGATGGACAGTGGTTCAGACGAACAGAAAAGTGACACAGACTCCGGAAGCAAGGAGCTGGGTTGTCTGAAACGACATAATGTAACCAAAATGAAGGATCACCAGACTAGAGTCCAAGTGGAAATGGATTTGGACACAGGGTCAGCTCTAACAGTCATAAATCAAAGAGACTACAAGCGGCTATTTTCACACATACCCTTGAAAGCTACAGAGATTGTCTTGAAGGCGTATACGGGGCAAAAAGTCTACCCCAAAGGAAAAATAAGGGTGAAAGTGACATATAAAGGCTAGGAAATACCTAAAATGGATATATATGTATTGCCAAATGGAGGACCACCACTGCTAGGACGTGAATGGATCCGGAAGATACAATTAGATTAGCTTTCCATACAGGCACTGAAGGTTGAGGCCAAAAATAATGACGACGTCACACCTGGACGACTGTCAAAAATGCTAACTGATGCAAAAGAAGTGTTCCAGGAGGGACTAGGAACACTAAAAGGAATAACAGCAACAATTAAAATAGAGGAAAATGCAAGCCCAAAGTTTCTGAAGGCCAGACCAGTGCCTTATGCGATCAGACCAGCTGCTGAAGCAGAGCTGGAAGGGTTGGAACGTTCAGGAGTACTGTCCAAAGTGGACTGGAGCGAGTGGGCTACACCCATTGTTCCTGTAATGAAGAGGTCGTTGAGTAATACACCTGGGGAACCAAAGAAGGTCCGCATATGTGGGGATTTTAAGGTGACAGTGAACCCAGTCCTTCACACGGTGCAATATCCGCTTCCACGAATTGAGGATATTTTTGCCTCGCTATCTGGTGGTAAACGCTTCACCAAAATTGATCTAGCCCAGGCGTACTTGCAAATGGAGGTAGAAGAAGCTTCGAAACATTACCTTACGATCAACACCCATAAAGGTCTCTATCAATACAACCGGCTGGTGTTTGGAGTAGCCTCGGCTCCGGCTATCTGGCAAAGGGCGATGGATCAGGTCCTTCAAGGGATTCCAGGGACCCAGTGTTATTTGGACGACATCTTGGTCACGGGCGAAAATGACGGTGATCACCTTGCTAACTTGGAGAAGGTGCTCACCAGATTAAAGGAGTATGGGCTACGAGCTAATCAAAATCAATCAAATCAAATCAAATCAACTTTTATTGTCATTGTTAGTGCACAAGTGCAGTACAACGAAATGTAGGCTTGCGGCTCCCGAGAGTGTACAATTTGGATTAGGACACTTAAACATTTCAACATACATTTGTACATATATATTAGCATAAATATGACCATAATAAAGTGCATCGGCAGATGTGCAGGCTTTAGTGTTTATTTGTGGAGTTCAGTGGGATGACAGCCCTGGGAAAGAAGCTGTTCCTAAATCTGGTCGTACGGGTGCGAATGCATCTGTAGCGTTTTCCAGATGGTAGGAGGGCGAACAGACTGTGGCTGGGGTGGGTTGGGTCTTTGATGATGGACCGTGCCCTCCGTAGGCGGCTGGGGAGAAGGTCACGGAAGGAGCCCCGGGAGGGGCGGCTGGTGAGCAGGCCCGGGCGTTGGGCTGAAGATTGTCGGATAGGAGGAATGGTGGAAATGGAATGCCGGCGCGCACAGACGCAGCGACTTTGCTTCTCCCAGGACGGTGCTATTTACGTTTAATGTTAATGTTATTTGTACTGGACTCATGGGAGCTTGCAAGATCACATTTCGTTGTGCATTGTACAATGACAAAGTTGAATTATTATTATATGTTCTATGGTCGGTAGCCGGGTGCCGGTAATGCGTTGGGCAGTTTTGACTACCCGCTGCAGGGCTTTCCGGTCATGGGAGCTACAGCTGCCGTACCATACCGTGATCCAGTTTGTCAGGATGCTCTCTATAGTGCAGCAGTAGAAGTTAGAGAGGATCGGGGGTGACAGATTACATCCCTTCAGCCTCCTCAAGAAATATAGGCGCTGCTGGGCCTTCTTCACCAGAGAGGAGGTGTTGAGGGACCAGGAGAGGTCTTCCGTGATGTGGACTCCGAGGAACTTAAAGCTGGCCACCCTTTCCACCTCCGCCCCATTGATGTGGATGGGGGTGTGACTTCCGCCTTTGGACTTCCTGAAGTCCACGATTATTTCCTTTGTTTTCTTGGTGTTAAGGGCCAGGTTGTTGTCGCCACAAGTGCGAGTTTTTCCAGCAACAGATCTCGTATTGCGGCCACGTCATCGATGAAGAGGGGTTACATAAGTCCCCTGACAAGATTGAGGCGGTAGTCAAGGCTCCAGCACCGGAAAATGTGTCACAACTGAGGTCGTTCCTCGGGCTGGTAAACTATTACCACAAGTTCTTACCAAATTTGTCTACGGTATTACATCCGCTGAACACCCTACTGCAAACAGGGGTACCATGGAAATGGGATGACGAATGTAGACGAGCTTTCCAGAAGTGTAAAGAATTGATCACATCAAAAGAGGTGTTGGCCCATTTCAACCCAGCACTACCAATTCGTTTGGCATGTGATGCATCACCCTACGGCATTGGAGCGGTGCTGTCGCACAAATTCCCAGACGGGTTGGAGAGGCCAGTAGCCTTTGCGTCTCGGTCACTAACCTCAGCTGAGCGCAACTACGCCCAGATTGACAGGGAGGCCCTCCGCCTAGTATGGGGAGTAAAAAAATTCAACCACTATCTGCATGGGCAGAAGTTCACCTTGCTGACTGACCACCAACCACTTGTCTCCATCTTTAATCCTAAGAAGGGCGTGCCAGTAATGACTGCACAGCGGTTACAAAGATGGTCCCTGTTTCTAGGGGCGAATCAATATGAAATAGAATATAAAGGCATGAAACAGCATGGGAACGCTGATGGGCTATCGCGCCTGCCACTGCCTACTCACAGAAATCACAGAAACCCCACAGTGCAGATAGAGGCCATTTCGGCCCATCGAGCCTGCACCGACACATATCCCACCCGATCCCCGTAACCCCTACACCAACACATATCCCACCTTATCCCCGTAACCCCACGTATTTAATCCCCCTAACACTAAGGGTCAATTTATCATAGCCAATCAACCTAACCCGCACATCTTTGGACTGTGGGAGGAAACCGGAGCACCCGGAGGAAACCCACGCAAACACGGGGAGAATGTGCAAACTCCACACAGACAGTCGCCCGAGGCCGGATTCGAACCTGGGTCCCTGGCGCTGTGAGATATTTTATTTGTCGATAATTGAACGATTGCCAGTAACAAACGCGGATATAGAGAAGGAGACCCGCAATGATCCGACACTGTCACGGGTATATGAATTAACGGTGAGGGGATGGCCAACACATGGCGACTCACTGTTGCCAGCATTCTCATCCAGAAGAGAACAGCTGTCAGTATGCCAGGGGACAGTGATGTGTGGATCCAGTGTGGTGATTCCACCCAAGTTAAGGGAGAGTGTGCTAAATGAGCTACATGAAGGTCATCTGGGGGGAGTGAAAATTAAAAGGCTTGCTAGGGATTGTGTGGTGGCCGGGAATCGATCAACAAATCGAAGACCTAACTAAGAGCTGCTTAGGATGCCAGTAGGTCCAAAATGCACCACCACATGCCCCTCTACACCCATGGGAGTGGCCCTCCTCTCCATGGCAACGGGTGCACATTGATTTCGCTGGTCCATTCATGGACTCAATGTTCTTAATAGCAGTGGATGCTCATTCAAAGTGGCCTGAGGTGATAAAGATGTCTTCAACCTCTACAGAGAAAACGATTGCAGTCCTACGGACCATATTTGCCAGAAACGCTTTGCCAGAGCAGACCTGCTCTGATAATGGACCACAGTTTGTGTCCGACGAGTTCCAAAAATTCATGAAAAGGAATGGGGTAAGGCATTACACATCCGCCCCGTATCATCCAGCCACCAACGGATTGGCTGAGAGGTTCGTACAAACCTTTAAGAAGGCGATAAAGGCCATGTGCGACGATGAAATTCCACTACAGCATAAGCTGGACAATTTCTTAGCCTACCGAAACGCGACATGTGCAGTTACCAACCAGGCCCCGGCCATGATGTTCTTTAACCGAAGGTTGAGATCTCGTCTGGACTTGCTCAGACCAAATGTGCGAAGAAATGTTGAGGACAAACAATTCCAGCACATCAATGAGAAGCTGACAAGGAGCTTCAATGTAGGGCAACCAGTCTTGGCCCGTGACTATCGAACAGAGAAGTGGCAACCCGGAACGATATGTACAAGGCAGGGGCCATTAATGTACACAGTGGATGTCAGGGAGAACATTGTGAGACGCCACGTCGATCAGCTCTTAGCGTCACAGGAACGCGTCAACCCCATGTCTCGGGTACCTGGGGATGAACCCGACATAACGGTAGCATCTACGTCAGACCCAGTAGCAGTGGAACCCGATGAACTACCCGATGAAAAGGGGTCAGAATCGCCTCTGCACCAAGAACAAGAACCTCTGGAAAGGCGCTATCCCGAAAGGGTCAGGAAGCCGCCCCAAAGACTGAATCTATAAATGGACTTTTGTTATTTAATGTACATGTAAAAATGTAATTGTTATTTGAATATTAAGGGGGCAATGTGCCTTTAAGTCAGAACTACTTTTTACAGCTCCTGTATACTGTAGTACCGCATGCCTCTGTACCCCAGTCTAGAGATTACCCTCCTCCAGTAAAGACCTGTTATTTGTTAATGTACAGCATCCATGTGATTATTTATCCACTGAACCACGGATCCAACAATTCCTACCTGTGTTAGTTGAGTGGGGGGGGGTTGCGGGGGAACAGTGGTGTGGCTGGTGGTGGGTAGGAAGAGGAGAGGTTGGTATATGGCGATTGCAGGTCTCAGATGGGGCTGGTTACTTCCAGGAGAGCTGAAAAAGATGGACATTTATATTTCAAATGTTAAAATTTATGGGGTACAGGAAATGATTTATTAAACTACCTCAGGGAGGGAATTTAACATGTAAATCTCCACCTACTCGCCATAGCAATTCTGGAAGTCAGCAACATGCTGGGGTCACCTCTGTGCAGAGTTATTTTGCCGATAGTGACAGGAAATAAGACATTTGATGTCATCTCTTCATCACCACCCATTTAGAATATGCCCGCATTCAATGGTTGGCATCACTTTGGCAGATAATTCCGGAAGTGGGGATAGTTGACAGGGAGCTGATGAAACAGCTCCCTGCCCCAATTAGAGCATTGTAATGATCAATTTACTCCTCATTGAGTTGAATAGTTGGTAATTTCATGCATGGATTTTAAATTAATTTGAGTAAAGGAAGTGTGCCTTTCTTCAGATCAAGAGCTCATTCTTGGTGGCTAACTTTCCCCTGGCTGGTTGGAGATGCTGGATGGATTTTTATGGTCAGATGCTGGTTGGATTTTCATGATCAACCCTCTACTGTTGATTAAATTTGTACTCCCATTATTGGCTAATGCCACATACATAGAAATGGAAATAATCAATAAAAAATAAAATATTTCAGCAAGTTTTTGACAATTTGAATATTATAGTGTAATTAAATATTAATATCCTTTCTAAAAAAGAGATTTTGCAGTGAGTTATCACCTGAATAGAGGTATATTCAGTTCTAAATCAGAAATCTGAAGATAGTCTCTATGGAATGACTCAGTTAAAATAGATTTTTAAGTATTTAGCACTGGCCCTTTTAACTAATCACATTTGCGTGCCTCGCTCTTTCACATATTAAATAATACATTGAAAGCAGCTGTTAAAAGCCACATGTTGATTATGATGGTAAACCACAGCCACCACTGAAGTGGGGCTGACTGAAAACTCTTGATCGGGTGAACTGTTTCCTCTGAAATGCAAAATGAATCACAGTTAGCAAAACACATTTTAATTTTGGCTACACCCCAACACAAATGCAAGTTCTGAACTTTCCAATTAGGATTGGAAACATGGAGAGTATCAAAGAGCAAATTGCTATTCCTTAGCATTCTGACACTTTGGAGAGGTATAAAATGAGGACTGCAGGGCAGATGGGACCAAGTCCTAATCATCGAGTAGGTTGAAAGCTAACTTTATTGAACCCTGTAGAATCACAAAATTACCTAACGGTCATAGTTAGAACATCAAACAGTATACTTGATCTATTGAAGGAAACTGAGACTCAAGGGGATACTCAACAAAAAGTAACTGCTGGAGAAGAGGTAGAGATTTGGTGGGTCTCACCAGACAGTCCTGAGCTACTTGCCGAAGGTTCTGTCTTTCATATGCGATGTTAAACCAAGGGCCCATCTGCCAATTCAGATGGATACAAAGATTCCATGGCACTTTTTTCAAAAGTAGTGCAGCAGAGTTCTCCTGGTGTCCTGGTCGACATTTATTCCCTCAAACCAACAGCAGTAAAAAGGTTAGACAGTCATTGATCTCATTTACACAATAGCAAAGTACTGCAGATGCTGGAAATCTGAAACAACAACAGAAAATGCTGGAAAGTTCTGCTGAAGGGTCATCGACCTGAAACGTTAACACTGTTTTTCTCTCCAAGATGCTGCCTGACCTGCTGAGTAGCTCCAGCATTTTCTGTTGTTGTTTCACTTATCTCATTTGTTGTCCGGGGGATCTTGCTTGTTGTGTATGTACCTTTAAGAGAATAACTGGTCTCAGACTGCAGTACCGGCAGTGACCACCCCTGTATAAAAGGCGCTAGAGAGCCTCTGTTTAGTTTCGTTTATGCCTTTCACCAGTAAAGATCTCTTTGTTTCTCTCCTGCTAGTCCGTGTCTCAATCATTCACGGACTTAACACTGGCGACGAGTGAGAAACGAACTTACCTGCAACTCAGCAGCAGCTCCGATGACATGTTGAAGGTCGGAGCCAGAAGAAAGAAGAAAAAAAAAAAAATAGGCCATTGAAACTCGAGAAACGGGCGTCGACCGTCAATCATCGATTTCAAAACTTGCAGGAGAGACTGTCCAGAGCCAGGCTGGGTTCCTCGGTCCGTGGTTTCCCAGCTAATCGGGCTGGTGGCAGGTAGTGCTCTGATCCTTCCTGGGCTGCAACGGGGCCGGGCAGAGAGTCGGGAAGCAAGGAGAGAGAGAGAGAGAGAGGGTGGAGCATACAGGGCGCGGCCGGTGTTTCGAAGCTGGGCAGCGTTCGGACCTCAGAAGAGGGAGGGAAGTGTCCCAGAGGGTCCGCTCCACGACGGGAAAATAATAAAAGAAAAAGAATACGCGCAAGAAACCGTGGAAAGCAGCGCTAACAACAGCGGGGAAGAAGGAAAAGCGTGGGAGGCGCCATTTTGTTAAATCGGAGAAGAAGGCAAAGCGTGGGAGGCACCATTTTAGATTTGCAAGATGCCGAAGACTGGCTGTATCACTGCTTTTGATAATACATTAGAGGACTGGACCACGTATGTGGAAAGAGTTGAGGTATATTTCGAGGCAAACGATATAGCGGAGGGGAAAAAGGCATCAATATTGTTAAACTTAATGGGCGCTAGAACGTACGGCCTATTGCGGGACCTGATTACTCCAGCCAAACCGAAGGCGAAGAGTTTTAACGAAATTGTTGCTGTTCTACAGGAGCACTTAAACCCTGCACCGCTGTTGATAGCATGTGGTAAACCACTTTTATCGTTCACTATCGTTACACTATGGTCATCACTGTTATATCGTTACACTATGGTTATCACTGTTTACACTGTTGTATCACTACACGAGGTCGCCTCTTGTCACGCTGTTATACCTGGGCTGACCACTGCTGACTCCGCCCATGGCTCCGCCTACTTGCCCAGGTATAAAGGTGGTCGACTGGCTGGTATTCCTCCTTGTTGGATCCGATCACCCACGAGGGTGGGCTCTGTTATTTAGCCAATAAAAACCTATAGTTACTGTCTTAACTCGTCACTTTTCATTGGATGAATTGATAGGTATATCATAGCAGAAAGATTTAAATTCCACAGGAGAACTCAGCACAAAGGTGAGAGCAATGCTGAGTATCTTACAGAACTACGCAAGCTATCAAAGCACTGCCAGTTCAGAGCAGGACTGGCAGATACCCTACAGGACAAATTTGTCTGTGGACTCCTGAGTGAAGGAACACAGAAGAAGTTACTCGCAGAAAAAGAGCTGACGCTAGATAAGGCTTTCAGCGTGGCAGTATCGTATGAAGCAGCAGCCAGGGGAGCTGCAGAAATTCAACAAAAACCACAGCAATACGGCACCCACGAAATGACACGGGGATTTGCAAAATGTTATCGCTGCGGCAGAACTAACCATGACCAGAAGGACTGCTGGTCCAAAGACAAAATATGCAGACAATGCGGGAAGATTGGACACATTGCACGAGTTTGTAGGTCTGGGAAGAAGACCAGCGACAACAAAAAGGCTACTAAGGAACCGTACAAGAAAGTACAAAAGATGACGGACAGTAGTTCCGAAGACCAGATGAGCGATAGTGAATCCCGAAACAGAAGACTAAGCTGTCTCAAACTTCTCAATGTAATCGCAAAAGAGGATCACCGAACCATTTGGGTCACTCTCACGATAGCAGGGTCCCAAGTTAAAATGGAATTGGATACAGGATCAGCGCTAACCGTCATGAATCGACGAGACTACGAGCGGCTATTTTCACACATACCCTTGAGAGAGACATCCATCGTCTTGACGACGTATACGGGGCAAAAAGTATACCCCAGAGGAAAAGTAAGGGTGCCTGTTGAATACAATGGCAAGAAAATACGGAAATTATATCTCTACATACTGCCAAATGGTGGACCACCGTTATTGGGACGGGAATGGATCAGGGAGATAAACTTAGATTGGCATTCCATTCATGCAATGACGGTGGACGGTAAAAAAGACGAAGAAGTCACTCCTGGACGATTGTCAACAATCTTAGCTAACGCCAAAGAGATATTTCAACAAGAACTGGGCACGCTTAAAGGCGTAACCGCCTCGATAAAAATAGAAGAGAATGCAGTTCCCAAGTTTTTCAAAGCGAGACCGGTACCATATGCAATTCGCCCAGCCGTCGAGGCAGAGCTGGAGAATCTGGAGAAGGCGGGCGTGTTGTCTAAGGTCAACTGGAGCAAGTGGGCGACACCCATCGTTCCTGTCATGAAGAAAACGTTAACTAATCAGTCCGGAGAGCCAAGGAAGATTCGCATCTGTGGGGATTTCAAGGTGACTGTGAACCCTGTCCTTCGCACAGTACAATATCCTCTTCCAAGGATAGAAGACATCTTCGCCTCGCTGTCTGGAGGGAAGCGTTTTACAAAAATTGACTTAGCACAAGCATATTTGCAGATGGAGGTTGAAGAGTCCTCTAGGAAGTATCTCATGATAAACACTCACAAAAGTCTTTACCAGTATCATCGATTGGTATTCGGAGTAGCATCGGCTCCGGCGATATGGCAAAGAGCGATGGAACAAGTCCTGCAAGGGATTCCGGGGACTCAGTGTTACTTGGACGACATCCTTGTAACAGGTGAAGATGACAGTGAACACCTTAACAACCTAGAACAGGTGCTCACTAGACTACGGGAACATGGGCTGCGAGCCAACCGCCCCAAGTGCGAATTTTTTAAGAAACAGATATCGTATTGTGGCCACGTGATTGATGAAGAGGGGTTACATAAGCCCCTGACAAAATTGAAGCGGTTGTTAAGGCCCCAGCGCCTGAAAATGTGTCGCAGCTGAGGTCATTCCTCGGGTTGGTGAATTACTATCATAAGTTTTTGCCGAATTTGTCGACAATTCTGCACCCACTGAACGCCCTGCTACGAACGGGGGTAGCATGGAAATGGAGCGATGATTGTAAGCGTGCTATTCAGAAGAGTAAGGACTTAATCACTTCAAAGGAAGTATTGGCTCACTACAACCCAGCACTGCCAATCAGGCTGGCGTGTGATGCGTCTCCCTACGGGATTGGGGCGGTACTGTCACATAAATTCCTTGATGGTTCGGAGAGGCTGATAGCTTTTGCGTCACTCTCGTTAACTTCTGCCGAGCGTAACTACGCCCAGATTGACAGAGAGACCCTCAGCCTAGTGTGGGGGGTGAAGAAGTTCAATCACTATCTGCACGGTCAAAAATTTACTCTACTAACCGATCATCAACCTCTTGTCTCCATTTTCAACCCTCAGAAGGGCGTACCGATAATGACAGCACAACGGCTGCAGAGATGGTCCCTTTTCCTAGGGGCACACCAATATGACATTGAGTACAAAGGAACTAAACAGCATGGAAATGCTGATGGATTGTCACGTCTACCATTGCCGACGGTGGAAGAAGAAGACCTTGCAGTGGATCCAATGGAGTTATTCCACTCGACCATAGTCGAATGTCTCCCTGTGACGAATGCAAACATAGAAAAGGAAACACGGAATAACCTGACACTATCACGGGTCTATGATTTAACGGTGAAGGGATGGCCAGCACATGGCGAACCACTGCTGCCAGCATTCTCGCCGAGAAGAGAACAGCTGTCAGTGTGCAGAGGAACCTTGATGTGTGGATCCAGAGTAGTAATTCCACCTAAGTTGACGGATAGAGTACTCAATGAGCTTCATGAGGGTCATCTGGGTGGGGTAAAAATGAAGAGCTTAGCCAGAGCGTTTGTGTGGTGGCCGGGAATCGATAGAGAAATCGAAGAGATGACCAAGAGCTGTGCAGGATGCCAGAAGGTCCAAAACGCCCCACCAGAAGCTCCTCTGCATCCATGGGAGTGGCCCTCATCTCCATGGCAAAGGGTGCACATTGATTTTGCTGGTCCCTTCATGGACTCGATGTTTTTAATTGCGGTGGATGCACATTCAAAGTGGCCAGAGGTAATAAAAATGTCCTCAACCACCACAGAAAAAACTATCGCAGTTTTACGAACCATATTCGCCAGGAATGGGCTGCCTGAACAGATTTGCTCTGACAATGGACCAGTTTGTGTCTGAAGAGTTCCGGAGGTTCTTAAAGAACAATGGTGTTAAGCATTACACATCTGCCCCATATCATCCAGCCACTAATGGATTGGCCGAGAGGTTTGTCCAAACATTCAAGAAGGCTATCAAGGCAATGTGTAATGAAGATATACCCCTACAACACAAGGTGGACAACTTATTGTTTGCCTACCGGAATGCGACACATGCGGTTACCAACCAAACTCCAGCCATGATGTTCTTCAATCGAAGACTACGATGCCGCTTGGATTTGGTTAAGCCAAACGTCCGAAGAGATGTGGAGAACAGGCAGTTTCAGAATATGAATGAAAGGCCGACCAGGAGTTTTAAGATAGGTCAACCAGTTTTGGCCCGGGACTACCACACTGAGAAATGGCAGCCAGGAACAATTTGTACACGACAAGGACCTCTCATGTATACCGTGGACGTTGGGGAGAGCATTGTAAGACGACGTGCTGACCAGATTCTAGAGTCACTGGAAAACGTCAACTCCACACCACGATCTGAAACACCTGGTAATGAAATCGACGTTCCAATTGCAGCTACCGCAGACCTGGTAATATTGGAAGCAGATGAACCAAACAACGACATTGATTCCGACTCAACATTGCCAGAAGAACCTGATACCCCAAAGAGGCGTTATCCAGACAGAATCAGGAAGCCTCCTCAAAGACTGAACTTATAATTGCTTAAACTTAACCAATGTATCTAGCAACCGTAATTGTGATTGTAATTAATTATCATTTAGTTGTTAAATGAATGTTATGTACTGTTTATCTAAAAGGGGAGGAATTGTTGTGTATGTACCTTTTAAGAGAATAACTGGTCTCAGACTGCAGTACCGGCAGTGACCACCCCTGTATAAAAGGCGCTAGAGAGCCTCTGTTGTTTAGTTTCGTTTATGCCTTTCACCAGTAAAGATCTCTTTGTTTCTCTCCTGCTAGTCTGTGTCTCAATCATTCACGGACTTAACATTGCTGAGCACAAATTGGAGTTGCTGATGTACCAACAGTGGCTACACTTCAAAAGTAATTCATTGGGTGTGAAGCATGTTGGGATACCTTGAAGACATGAAAGGCACAATATAAATGCATTTTTGTTCTTTCTTTAGCAATACTATAGGACAAATGGGACAATGTCCAAACTAAGCTAAATGGTACAATTTTAAAGAGAGTACAGGAACTGAGAGACCTATGGGTTCACATACACAAATCTTTGAAGGTGGCAGGACAAGTTGATGAGGCTTTTTCTAAAAAAAAGATAGGGGCTCCTTGGCTTTATTATAAATAGAAAACACAGGGGCTGGATTTTGCCAGCCCTGGGGAGACGGGTTTGGAGGCGGAACTGCTGGGAAAATGGCAGAATTTGGGGGCGGGTGCTCAACCTGCCTCCATGTCATCTTGCCAGGAGGCGGGTAGCCGTCCCAAGCCGAATCCCGTCTCCTTGGAGGTGATAAGGGATTAAAGCCAATTAACAGCCTGTTAACAGGCAGAAAATAGGATTATCCCCTTTTTGCCCTCACGTGCAGGCTTCCCAAAGGCTCTGAAACCCGCCAGGTCAGCGAGGCGAGTAATGGGTCTGCGGGGTTGAGGGGTCCAAAAGTGTGCTGTGGAGGTGAGCGATCGGTGCAAGTGTGGAGAGGTGAGTATCTGAGGTAAGTGCAAAGTGATAGAAAAAGTGTACTTGCCTTTGTTTCTTCCTGCAGGCTTCAATTGGTGGGTATGCGGAGAGCCTCGCACCTCTGCGGTAGAGATGACAGATGGCCGTTGCATTCTCCAATGCAACAACCATCTCATTTCTGCAAAAGAAAGAGGTTTGATGAGGTCTTGAAATCAAGACCTCACCAAACTACAGAGAATGTCACAAGCTATCAAACGATGACAATTCAAATTTTTGACAGATGAAACATCTTACGCTGACGTTCTCTGTAACTGGCTTTCCCTGAATTGGCCAGCTAAACCCGCTGGGCGGACTTAACAAGGTCAATCAAGGGAAAATAGCATGGGTTGACCAGAAGTTGATGGAGGCAGGACTGAAACCCGACAAGTGGGAGTCCCGCCTCCGAAATGTTCCTCATTGGCAAAATCACCCCCATAGAGTACAAAAGCAAGGAAGTTATGCTAAACTTTTATAAATCAGTGGTTAGGCCCTAGATGGAGTATTGTGTCCAATTCTGGGCACCACACTTTAGGAAGAATGACAAGGCCTTGGAGAGGGTGCAGAGGAGATTTACTAGAGTGGTACCAGGGATGAGGGTCTTCAGTTATGTGGAGACTGGAGAAGCTGGGATTGTTCTCCTTAGAGCATAGAAGGTTAATAGAGATGTTCAAAATTATAAGGGTTTTGATAGAGAAAATAAGGAGAAAATATTTCCACTGGTGTGAGGGTCAATAACCAAAGGATAAATATTTAAGATAATTGGCAAAGAACCAAGGGGGAGATGAGGAAAAGTGCTTTTATGCAGTGAGTTGTTATTATCTGGAATGCACTGCCTGAAAAGATGATTGAAGCAGATTCAATAAAAACTTTCAAAAGGGAATTGGATAAATACTTGAAAAGGAAAATCTTTCAGGGCCATGGGAAAAGAGCAGGGGAGTGGGGCTAATTGAATAGATCTTTCAGAGAGCTGGCAGAGGCATGATGGGCCGAATGGCCTCCTTCAGTGCATTAAGATTTTATGATTCTATGAAAATAAAGGGGAGACAGGAACCATAGAAGTTTGCAGCACAGAGAAAGCCATTTGGCCCACATGTTTGTGCTGGTTGAAGATCTTCAAAATAATAAACAGTATAGCAGCAGTGAAAATAAACAAGTTCTTCAACTTGAGCAATAAGACTAGGGCACAGAAACACATAATTCACAAGCCTTATGCAAGGTTGGCGATTAGAAATTCCCCCCTTCCCACATGATAGTGGACATGTAGAACACATTTCCAGCGAAGAAAGTTGTTTTGAGGTCGCTTGGCGCCTTCTAGAGAGGAGCTGGTTTGATATCTGTTGAGTAGGGGGATAGACTGCTTCTCTAAGTGCTTCTCACAATAACCACAGTAAGGTAAGCAGGTTATGTTGTTTCTCTGTAAAGTGATTTGAAATGAGGTCCAATGTTAAAGCAGCTCAAATCACTACCAGAATAGGACCTTGCGATTCAGTCACAGGAGCCTGCCATGTCTCACTGTCTAACAGGGTGTGTAGCAAGAAGAACAACGATCCTCCTGACCTCCAATTGTGTGTTTTATGTCGAATAATGCAGGCTGGAGTGTGTTTCACATCTTCGGGGTCCTGCACCAAATTGCTTGAACTAAATTACTCTTGTATTTTGGGATATCATTTGGGATCTCATTGATAACTTACTGCCTTGTAGCACACTCCAGCCTATATTATAGGAAAAAAAAAGAAAGACTTGCTTTTATATGGCACCTTTCACGACCACCGGACATCTCAAAGCGCTTTACAGCCAATTAAGTACTTTTGGAGTGTAGTCACTTGTAATGTGGGAAACGTGGCAGCCAATTTGCACACAGCAAGCTCCCACAAACAGCAATGTGATAATGACCAGATAATCTGTTTTAGTGATGTTGATTGAAGGATAAATATTGGCAAGGCACTGGGATAACTCCCCTGCTCTTCTTCGAAATAGTGCCATGGGATCTTTTACGTCCACCTGAGAGAGCAGATGGGGCCTCGGTTTAACATCTCATCCGAAAGATGGCACCTCTGACAGTGCAGCACTCCCTCAGCACTGCACTGGAGTGTCAGTCTAGATTTATGTGCTCAAGTCCCTGGAGTGGAACTTGAACCCACAACCTTCTGACTCAGAGGCAAGTGTGCTACCCACTTTTTTAAATTTTTATTATTTATTCAATATTAAAAACATTTACATCATGATCATTCCATTGTATCATACAAATCCATTCCACCACTCTGCACAGCCATTCCTCCACCACATATTAACATCGAAACCTGAAGTTTAATATTTCTCCCATAACATATACTAATCTATTGTACTTTAAAAATTGATCAGTAATCATGGCTCTGAACAAGGGAAGTGTGCCTAATAATCCATCATTTACTCTCTGGCCCTTCCCTTCTCTAATGCTCCTTCCCAACTTTTCGGGCAGCTGTTGCTTTCTCCTGCAGCCTCCGGCTCTTTTTCACCTCCTGTTTGATCCTTCCCTGCAGTTTCAGCCTCTTCCTTACATTAGGTTTGGGAGCTACCCCTTCTCCCTCCTTCTGCCCCTCACTAGCCTTTCCCTTTCCACACGATGCCACCCCACCCCCATGTCTCTGTCCCCCTCTGACCCCTCACTCTCGAGTTCTTCTGTAACCTCCTGTCCCTGCTCCCCATCAGATACATAGGGCTGGATTTTATCAATGGGAAGCTTTTGGAGGCGGGATTGCTGCTTGCCAGCTTCAATCCTGCCTCCATCAGCTTCTGGCCACCCAGCGGGATTTTCCCCAGATTGACCTTGTTAAGCCCGCCCAGCAGGCTCAGCAGGCCAATTAGGGGGAAATCAGTGACAGAGCACGTCAACGTATGATGTGCCATCTGTCAAGATTTTTTGAAAGAAGAAATGTCAGCGTTTGTCAGATCTGTGAAGCTGTCAAACAATGACATTCTGTGTACAGGGAACTCTCTTTTAACCGGCACCTAAATATCCGGAAATCTCTCTTAACCGGCAAAATTCAGGAGTAGGTTCAGGTAAGTTTTACTATATATTAGTGGCCGTGTAACCAGGGTTCCTGGATCTGTGGCCGTGTAACCGGTGTTCCTGCACCTGTGGCCGTGCAACAGGGACTCCTGGATCTGTGGCCATGTAACCGGGACTCCTGCACAAGTGTGGTGTAACTGGGGCTCCTGCACCTGTGGCCGTGTACGGGGCTCTCGTACCTTGGTAAGTATACCTCTCTGTAATCTGAACTTTTTGATCAACCGGCACCACGCCGGTCCCGTCGGTGCCGGATAAAAAAGAGTTTCCTGTAGTTTGATGATTCCAATGTGTCCAGGACTCATCAAACCTTTCAACTTTGCGGAAATCACCTGGCTGTTGGTTTGGAGGATCCAACAGCCAGTCCGTGAAATCTACAATGGAGATGTCGGGATTCCGGCTCCACAGTGGCTGAAGGCAGTAGGCAGAAACAAGGATAAGTGAACATTTTCTAACACTTTACATTCACCTTACATACTTACCACTCCACACTTGCACCCATCACTCACCTCTACATTGCACTTTCAGACCCCTCTGACTCCTGTAGAACTCGTACTCGTCTCTTGCACCCTGGTGGGGTTCCTCGAGGTCGGGAAACTTGCACTTCGGATGGAAAAATGGGGTTAATCCTATTTTCTGCCTGTTAACTACCTGTTAACAGGCAGTTAATAGGATTTAATCCCTTTCCCGTCTCGAGGAGATGGGACAAGGGGCAGGACGGCTTCACGCCTCTTGGCAAGAGGGCACGGAGGCAGGTTGGGGGCGGGTTTGCCACCTGCCCCCAAATTCTGCAACTTTACTGGCAGTCCTGCCTCGTCGGGGCTGACAAAATCCAGCCCATAATCTCCCTTAGGGAGTCTTCCTGCTATCACAGTTTCTCCAACAGTGCCACTCCCTTCGGCCTCATCTCCACCGCTGACCCTTGCTCCCCGTTTCTTCTCTCTCTGGGACAATGGCACATCTGCACCAATCTTGCTCCCTTCTGGTGTCTTTGTCTCCCCACTCCCATCCTGCTGCCCCTTTAAGGCTCCTGCCTCTTGCACCCTCTGCTTGTCTTGCCCCCTCCTGCTCCCCGGGATGTCCGACTCCCCGTCTTTCTTTGGAGTACTTACACTTCCCTTGCACCCCGCTCCCGCCTCCTCTCCCCCTGCAGACACCAGATTCTTTAGGGAGAGCCGAGCCATATTATGGCTTGACTCTGCCCTCAACCCGTGCTGCCCGCTGCTGTCTTTGTCCTTTTCCACCGTACTTGGTGTGTTTTCCACCATTCCCTTTCTGCCTCTTCCTGCGCTCTTTTCTCCTTCCATTCACCAGCTGTGTCCTCCACCTGCTCCGCTCCTACAGCCGCTCCACTCACACCTCCTGCTCCTGCTCCTTCTCCCATCTCCTCGTCACTTAAAGTGCTTCATTCTGCCACACACTAACAGCGGGTGGGGCCTTGGTGACACACCCCACAGCTCTCCGCCTTGCAGCTCTAAGCGATGTGTCCAGGCTCACCGCAGTTATAACAGTACAAGTCTGGACAGCTTCTTACAAGATGGTCGTGTCCAAGACAATAACAAACCTTCACCTGGTTATCATGCAGTACCCGGAAGTACTGCACCCCTTCCATTGTCTCGAATTTCATGCTATATGGCAATAACTTCACCCCCTCTGGGAACCGCACCTTTACATAATGGGTTCCATCTGCTACCCGCATTCCTGGATAGCATCTCCTCTTTATTGCCGAGCAAATTTTAATGGCCTACGACTCCATCTTTTTTATTAGCACATTGTCCTCAATATAAAGCGGCAGGTTTGCGAATGAGACCACCGCCTCTTCAGAATATAGCAGAGTTACCTCCAAGAACTTATCTCCAACCTTCAAACTCAGCAAAAGTCTTTCCACCTCCACTGACCATCACCTCGAACTCAACATTCGGCTTTGGTTGGCAAGCAAAGCAGCTTCCCTCACCACAGTCCTCATGTACCACCTGGATAATATCCCAAGCTTGTATCTCCTTATCCTCTCACTGAACCGCCACCGTGTTTTCTTTTCCAAACCTCTTGGGGTCCCGGCCCAAATCTTTGGACCTTTTTTTCTCCCTTCCCCCAACATTTGCTCCCCTGATTAAATTAATCTTGGGAACATTGTCCTCTGAGGGGCCTGGCACTGCAGGCCCCTCAGCAGCCATTTGGCTGCTGTTTAAGGACCAAAAAGGCCCTCAAACCTGAAAAAAAAAACACCACCAACTTTTACAAACTCACTCCAACTCCCTGCAGTAATCAAGCACCCAGCAGCACCTGATCACTCCTAGCCCCTCCCACTTAGAGAGTGCTACCCACTGAACCACAGCTGACACAATATGTAATTATCATTGTCCCATATGTAATGTAGCCAATACACTCACATAGTGCACTTCAGTCCCACGCTCCTGATCTTTGGTCACCTGGTACGGGGGGGGGGGAAGCAGGCAGGTCGGCGGACCTCCTCGTAGGACTGCTCCTGGGCCTGGCCAAAGTGGCCATCAACTGGTCCAGGCAGCGGGCGGTCGAGGGGGTTGTTCGGCCCGACTGCCTGCCTTTCTTCCACGGCCACGTTCGCGCCCGAGTGGCCCTGGAGATGGAGCACGAGGTGTTCACTGGCACGCTTGGGGCCTTCCACGACCGGTGGGCACCGCAGGGACTGGAGTGCATCATCACCCCCAGCAACCAAATTTTTATTTAAGTTGTTAAGTTTCATTTAATGTATTTTTGTTAAGTTACAGTTTATTTGTTTATTGTTGCCACCAAAAGAGTGCACTCCCATAGTCATCCTCTATAGGAAATTTGTGCTTTCTCATAAAGTATGTGCATAAAACTCAGAAACTGATTAGTTCTGTTAAATTATGTTTTTGCTAACCTAACTCGTTCATTGTTGTAGCTAATGGGTGTGAAGCTTTGTGCAGCAAAGCACACTTTACAGACACATGCTCGGAGAGCGTTGTTACTATTTTGAATCTGCTACCATTTCCTAAAAATGGTCACTCTGAACGATTGTGCCTTTGCCAGCTCTTAGTTTGAGCAATCTGGAACTGATCCCATTGACCTATTGTCTCCCGATACCACTGTATCGTTCTCTGCTTCAAGTGTTTACCTGCTGGGTCACTTCTTACAGACTATAACACAATAATCAGAGCCCCTATAATACCGAAATAGCTCCCATAGCTTATAATGTACAGCACGGAGACTAAAGGGTATAGTTCTACCTAGTGTCCATAATGTGAACATGTCTTCTTCTCTTCTTCTTAGGCAGTCCCTCGGAACCGAGGATGACTTACTTACACATTAAAAATGAGTTTGCAGGTGACTGATGAGTCCAATGCGGGACCTACAGTCTCTGTCACAGGTGGGGCAGACGGTGGTTGAAGGGGCGGGTGGGTAGGGTGCTTGGGTTGACGTGCGCTCCTTGCACTGCCTGCGCTTGACTTCCGCTTGCTCCCGGCGAAGAAACTCGAGGTGTTCGGCGCCTTCCTGGATGCTTCTCCTCCACTTTGTGCGGTCTTTGGCCAGGGATTTCCAGGTGTCGGTGGGGATGTTACACTTTTTCAAGGAGGCTTTAAGGGTGTCCTTGAAGCGTTTCCTCTGCCCACCTGGGGCTCTCTTTCCTTGCCGGAGCTCCGAGTAGAGCACTTGTTTTGGGAGTCTCGTATCAGGCATGCGGACAATGTGATCCGTCCATCGGAGCTGATTGAGTGTGGTCAGTGCTTCGATGCTGGGGATGTTGGCCTGAGCAAGAACACTGACATTGGTGCGCCTATCCTGCCAATGGATTTGTAGGATCTTGCGGAGGCAGCATTGGTGGTACCTCTCCAGTGCTTTGAGGTGCCTGCTGTATATGGTCCATGCCTCTGAGGCATACAGCAGGGCAGGTATCACTGCTGCCCTGTAGACCATGAGCTTATTGCCGGGTTTGAGGTTCTGATCTTCAAACACTCTTCCTCAGGTGACCAAAGGCTGCACTGGCACACTGAAGGCGGTGTTGGACTTCGTCGTCGACGTCTTCCCTTGTTGACAGTAGGCTCCCGAGGTTATGGAAAGTGGTCCATGTTGTCCAAGGCCTTGTCGTGGATTTTGATAATCGGGGGGCAGCATTGTGTGGCGGGGGCAGGTTGGTAGAGGACCTTTGTCTTACGGATGTTTAGTGTAAAGCCCATGCTCTTGTATGCTTCGGTGAAGGTGTTTACGATGGTTTGGAGTTCGACCTCCGAGTGAGCGCAGACGCAAGCATCGTCTGCATACTGTAATTCGATGACAGAGGATGGGACGTACTTGGATCTGGACTGGAGGCGACGGAGGTTGAACAGTTTCCCGTTTGTTCTGTAAATTAGCTCCACTCCAGTGGGGAGCTTACTGAGGGTGAGATGTAGCATTGCAGCAAGGAAGATTGAGAAGAGCGTTGGTGCGATGACACAGCCTTGCTTGACCCCGGTTCGTACGTGAATTGGGTCTGTGGTGGAACCGTTGGTCAAGATCACGGCTTGCATGTCGTCGTGAACATGTGAACATGTAGTGAAGTGAAGGGGCACTGAAGGGTATCGTACTGTGGTGTGATCGTACTGTGGTGTGATATGTGAACTGCACCAGTAGAGGTCCTTGTTGCTTCTTGGCACTGGGAATCATAGGGGGTGATTTTCTCAGCCCTGAGGAGGCGAGTTTGGAGGCAGGTAAGGCGGGAAAATCAGAAACAATGAGAGCGGCTTCGGAACTCACCTCCAACTCATGGGTTGACAAGTGGGTGGCCTCCTCACAGCTGCAGCTCCACCATTGAAACGGAGCTTTCATCGGGGATTAGTTGCAGGTGTCAGAACTTTGCTTTAAAAGGTCTTTCAGCACTCTTAGCAGGCCTTCCGAAGTCGGAGGTGCTGCAGCTTGAATCTAATCAACTGTGGGACCTCCTTGGAAGACCCTCTCCCCGTTTTGGAATGAGTGCTTCCCCAACGGACCCACCTGCAAGCAGCATGGGAAACATTCATTTCCTTTCACCATGGATCTCAGATTCGGATGAGAAGCACCCACGGCTGCAGCAGAACCAGGCAGCTCAGCAGTAGGAGCCCCAACCTCCTGCTCAGCCACCCGATGCTGCACAGGGCAGAAGACGCCAGCGCGTTGAGGCACCTCGCCACAGGAGATACCCCCGACAGAGGGTTTACAGACAGAGGATGAGCTACCTCAACATGAATGAGCAGCAGTGCCAAAGGAGGCTGAGACTTTCGCGAGAGCTTGTCCGAGAAATCTGCGGACTGCTGCAGCAAGACCTGATGCCCAGAGGAACGGGTGGACACCCCTTACCAGTGGCTGTCAAAGTCGCCACTGCACTCAACTTCTTTGCCTCAGGCTCCTTCCACCAATGGCCCAGAAATTTGGGTCTCCACGGGTGAGTACGCACGGGGTACTCACGTGTGGGCCTGATGGAATTGCCGGTTTTCTGCATGCACTGCGCATGCGCGGGAAACCAGCACATCCGTTCCCCTGAAACCAGGGGTTCAGAGGTGGAATGCATGCGACGTATGAGGCAGCGCGTACGCATTGAACTTCGGCGTTTTTCTCAATTGGTGCAGTGCGGGTAAGTCCCCAGCATTTGCACATTTAAAAAGCATGAGTAAAGCCCTGGCAGAAGCTCCGTAACGATCAGGAGGAAGAACTCTTTCAGCAGTGGGGCTACTAAATGGAACATTTTTAATTGTGAAAGGGAGCAAAGTTATTTTAAGAGAGTCTGAGGTAAGTTTCCAACTTTAAATTTTTTTTAAAAACGTGTTTTGAGTACTGTAGTTATAAGGAGCAACTCTTGCTGTGTGCAAGGCCTAATTGAATTTGATTTTTTTATTAAATGTGAAAATTGTTTAAAAATGAATAATTTAACATTTACAAAATTAAAAAAAAAACTTTTCATCAGTAATATATATTCTTTTAAGTAAGTATGTATGTCTGTATATATTCCTTTTAAGTATGTATGTATATATTCCTTTCAGTATGTGTATGAATGTATGTATGTATGACTTTCAGAAAATGTTAGTTATTGGAAAATCATCTCGGGCTGTGATATTCATCAGGCGGGTATGACTGTTCCCAAGCCGATAACGCATGTTTCCTGCCATAGCCCGAGGTGATTTTCCAGCCACTCACTTTATTAAAATTACTTTAACAACTCTTTCCATTTTTTCCTTACAAGGACATCTGTGTAAAGAGGAAGCCTGTGAGCGAGAAACATGCCCTCTATAAATGGTGCCCTGATGCTCTCTGCGATTTTGCTTCAGAGAATTCGAAACGCCAGGGAACAACATAGAAGAGTGAGGAACCATAACCGTCTCCTGATCAGAAGGAACTACTACCCACCCCAGAGAGTGCACAGGGAGAGGCGATCATTTGAGATGCTGTGGGAGGAGTTGTGTGTGAGGAGGCTGCGCTTCAGTAAAGAGGCAATCGGCTGACTATGTGACATGTTAAAGGAGGACCTTCAAACACGCTTGAAGAGCCGCACTGCCTTGTCAGTGAACATGAAGGTAACCACAGCATTGAACTTCTTTGCAAGTGGGTCATTTCAAGCAGGCACCGGTGACATAAGCAACATCTCCAAGAATGCTGCGAGGGTCTGCATTCACCAGGTCACATGCCATTTTCCGTAGGCTTTCAGAGTTCATTAAGTTTGACTTGTCCACTCGACATCAAAAGGAGATGGCCCTTGCATTTCATCGCATTGCTGGATTCCCCAAACACATCAATTGACTGAAACCTTCAATCTGTTGCACCTCAGATTGTAAGTGCTGTTCTAGTAAATGTCTTTCTGCTCCTCCCACCTGTGCTGCAGTATTAAGCTGGTGTCTGTCTGTGGGACAGCAGTCATCTGTGCCTCGCACAGAGCCAGAGGGGCCAGGAGATGGGGAGATACTGTGCAGCAACGCAGGGTCCATACACCCCTCTTGCACTAGCTGACATAGCACAAGTTGCTCCTGCTCCTCCACCACCTCACTTACTGCTCCTACTGCATCAGCAACCCCTTCCCCAATGCCCTCTGCGGCCGTAGACTCAACGCACTGCTCATCCCATGTGCGAGAGGCATGCTGTCCAACTGTGGAAAGGAAACAGAAAACATTTGCAAAGGTAAAGCATGATCTGCCACGTCACAGATATTCAACACACACCTAACATTTTTAAAGATATAGCTGGCCAGCGCAACTCACGTTCAGGTGTACCAATCTCATTGAAAATCAGCCGAGGGGCGATCGCTCCGTGGCTAAGTAAAGAAATTAAGGATAGTATTCGACTAAAAACAAGGGCATATAAGGTAGCCAAATCTAGTGGGAGGATAGAGGATTGGGAAAACTTTAAAAGACAGCAAAAAATAACAAAAAGATTGATTAAGAAAGGGAAGATAGATTATGAAAGTAAATTAGCAAAAAATATAAAAACAGATAGTAAGAGTTTTTATAATTATGTAAAAAGAAAAAGGGTGGCTAAAGTAAATGTTGGTCCCTTAGAGGATGAGACCGGGAAATTAATGGTGGGAAATATGGAGATGGCAAAAACACTGAATGAATATTTTACATCAGTCTTTACAGTAGAAGACACTAAGAATATCCCAACACTGGACAAACAGGGGGCTAAAGGGGGGGGAGGAGCTAAACACCATCAAAATCACTAAGGAAGTGGTACTCGGTAAAATAATGGGACTCAAGGCGGATAAATCACCAGGACCTGATGGCTTACATCCTAGGGTCTTGAGGGAAGTGGCAGTAGGGATTGTGGATGCATTGGTAATAATTTTCCAAAACTCCCTGGACTCGGCAATGGTCCCGGCAGACTGGAAAACTGCTAATGTAACGCCCTTATTTAAAAAGGGCAGTAGACAGAAGGCTGGAAACTATAGACCGGTTAGCCTAACATCTGTGGTAGGTAAAATTTTGGAGTCCATTATTAAGGAGACAGTAACCGGACATTTGGATAATCATAATTTAATAGGACAAAGTCAGCATGGTTTTATGAAGGGGAAGTCATGTTTGACAAACTTGCTGGAGTTCTTTGAGGAAGTAACATATAGGGTGGGTAAAGGGGAACCAGTGGACGTAGTGTATTTAGACTTCCAAAAGGCATTTGACAAGGTGCCACACAAAAGATTATTGCTTAAGATAAAAAATCACGGGCTTGGGGGTAATATTCTGGCATGGATAGAGGATTGGCTATCTAACAGAAGGCAGAGAGTTGGGATAAATGGTTCATTCTCAGACTGGCAATCAGTAACTAGTGGTGTTCCGCAGGGGTCAGTGCTGGGTCCCCAACTCTTTACAATCTATATTAACGATTTGGAGGAGGGGACCGAGTGTAACATATCAAAGTTTGCAGATGATACTAAGATGGGGGGGAAAGTAGTGAGTGAGGAGGACATAAAAAACCTTCAAGGGGACATAGACAGGCTAAGTAAGTGGGCAGAGATTTGGCAGATGGAATACAATACTGGAAAGTGTGAGGTTATGCACTTTGGCAGGAAAAATCGTAGAGCAAGTTATTATCTTAATGGCAAGAAACTGGAAAGTACTGAAGTACAAAGGGATCTGGGGGTCCTGGTGCACGAAACTCAAAAGGTTAGTATGCAGGTGCAGCAAGTGATTAAGAAGGTCAATGGAATGTTGGCTTTCATTGCTAGGGGGATAGAATATAAAAATAGGGAGGTATTGCTTCAGTTGTACAAGGTATTGGTGAGACCGCACCTGGAATACTGCATACAGTTTTGGTGTCCATACTTAAGAAAAGACATACTTGCTCTCGAGTCAGTACAAAGAAGGTTCACTCGGTTAATCCCGGGGATGAGGGGATGGACATATGAGGAGAGGTTGAGTAGATTGGGACTCTACTCATTGGAGTTCAGAAGAATGAGAGGCGATCTTATTGAAACATATAAGATTGTGAAGGGGTTGGATCGGGTGGATGCGGGGAGGATGGTCCCGATGATGGGTGAAACTAGAACTAGGGGGCATAGTCTTAGAATAAGGGGCTGCTCTTTCAAAACTGAGATGAGGAGGAACTACTTCACTCAGAGGGTGGTAGGTCCATGGAATATGCTGCCCCAAAAAGCTGTAGAAGCTACATCATTACATAAATTTAAAACAGAAATAGACAGTTTCCTAGAAGTAAAGGGAATTAAGGGTTACGGGGAGCGGGCAGGAATTTGGACATGAGTCTAGGTTCGGATCGGACATGGCCCTGTGGGTAGTGGAGCGGGCCCAGAGGCCGTGTAGCCTGATCCAGCTGCTATTTTGTGTGTCTAATTCTGTTAGATTCAGGAGATGTTTCTGTGATAGTAGATTGGCGGTTAGGATCAGATCAGCCATGATCTTATTGAATGGCGGAGCAGGCTCGAGGGGCCGATTGGCCTACTCCTGCTCCTATTTCTTATGTTCTTATGTTCTAAATCCAAACAGCTGCTGGACCCTTTCCTCATGTTCGGTTAAATCCCTTAGTGTGACAACACCACCGCCTGTCAGTGCACGTTCTCTGGCGTTGTGAGCACTTTTACTCTAAAATGAAAGCAGACAATATGAAACACCCACCTGCATTTGAGACAGGGACACCAAATGCTTTGAAGACTGGGTGTTTTTTTCACTCACTAACTGAATTTTTACAACTCAAACCAGTGGAATCAAGATAAGAGCACAATAGATGACCCTGAGCTGGCCCCAAAGCCATAACATTTTATTGCAACCTCCGGTGACTGGACCAAGAAGTCACTTGACTATACTACATGCATTGAATAGCTTTTTAAAACTAGTTCAGTTAAATTTAAAGCAATGTTACAGTTGACTTTTCTAATAACTGTGCACACCTTGACATCGCAATAAGTCACTAAATTTCTTGCGGCATTGTTCCGCTGTTCGTGGAATGGTGGAGTTCGCGCTGACGGCCTGGGCAACTTCTGACCAAGCTATCATCTGTCCTTTTCGCGGTGCCCTGGACTTCTCATTCCCAATGATCCGCAGGCGCTTCGCCTCCACCTCGTTGAGATTGCTGAGGTCATCGTCAGTGAAATTCTGAGTTCTTTAAATGACGTGAATTGTGCTCATTCCAGCCATTTCACTTTGCTAATTAAATAAAATGAATGAAAAAAATGCTTTCAGGGCTTTTAAAACTCTTTAAATTGCTTCAAATCTCTTTAAAACTATTTAAGATTCTTCCAATTCATGTAAAAGTATTTAAAAGTTTATATAAGTTACCAAAAGATTCATAAAAATACAAAGAACCTACTTACCATGCTGCTTCTGCATGTACCAAGGCCTTGGAGCTTGTGAGAAAGATTGGGGACGTGTCCTATGCTAATGCAACCTCACAGGGCGGGTCTCACTTACACTCCACACTGGATGCTTCGCGCAGGCTGCACTCCTGGGTGGCGTGACGTCAGACACTGCCCAGGTGTGCTCCTCAAGAAAACGGAATTCCATGCGTGCCGAGAGCACAACGGCCGGCACGCTAGATAAGTGCAGATCGGGGGCGTGCACCCGCGGCAAGCCCCCGACCCTAATTTCTGGGCCAATCAGCAGATATCAGCGGCATCTCCCGGTCAGCTGCCCACAGTTGCATCACGCAGGTTACCGATGCCCTTTTCGCAAAGGCCCACAATTACATCCAGTTCTCAAGGGATCAAACAAGTATAACTTCGCATGTGGTTGGCTTTGCAAATATGGCAAGAATGCCAATGGTGCAGGGCGTCATAGTCTGCACACATGTGGCCCTTAGGGCACCCCATCACAACTCCGCTATCTTTGTCAATCGCAAGGGCTTCCACTCCCTCAACGTACAGCTGGTGTGTAAACACAAGAAGGAGTTGTTATGAATCTTACGATCCATGAAGAAAGACTCATGAAATAACACTGGGCGGCCAGCTGGTGGTGCCGTCCAAGGATTATAAATACTCTGGCATGGGCCCAACTTGCCCAGGACATTTTGTAAACAGGAACTAGTGAAAGATAACTAGACCTCCATGTTTTGAAACAAGTTGATTAAAGCCTTGCTTTATACTCGAACCAAGTGCGTAGTGAGTCTTATTACGTCAATTTAATCAACTTGATATCGACTCCACACTCTGAGTGATTTCGGGAACAGCCAACTGCGACTTCAACTGCAGAAGTGAACTCCGGCATAGTAATCAATCCATCATGGACAAGCTACTCAGACCCGCCCGTCTTGACCTGGACCCGAATTCACCTACAACTGCTAAGGTATGGAAACACTGGTATCGTACCTTCAGCAACTTCCTCAGGGTGTGTGGTGAGAATGTTCCTGATAAATTAGAGATACTTGCCAATTATGTATCTCCTCATGTGTTTGACTATATCGAAGACTGTGTAGACTATGACTCTGCTATCCTAATATTACAGCGACTATATGTTAAGGCCCCAAATGAAATTTTTGCTCGGCATCTATTGCCCACAACTCGACAACAACCCGGGGAATCACTTGACGAATTCCTTCAAAAGCTTTGCAGGCTCAGCAAGGATTATAACCTTAAAGCTGTCACAGCTGAGCAGTACCAGAAGGAGCTAATTCGCTATTCCTTTATTAATGGAAATACGCCTCCCTTCATAGGCCAGCTTCTGTTGGAGAATAAAACCCTCGAGTTACAGGCTGCCTATGACCAGGCGTGTTCTCTGGATTTAGCAAAGAGGAATGCAGATACCTATCTTTTACCTTGTGCACGGGCTGCTGCTATCACTTTTAATGACTCCTTCGATAGGTCTCGAGCGGAAGCCCTAACTGATGATGACTCTAACCTAGCGGATGACAACCCTAACCTAGAAGCCTTCACTGATGACGACCCTGCCCTAGCGGCATCTTGGCAATCTGGAAGGAAGTGTTTCTTCTGTGGAGGTGCATTCCATTACAGGAAATTTTGTCCTGCTTGTAACGCAACCTGCAGTCATTGCAGCAAGAAAGGTCACTTTTCTAAGGTATGCCAGTCAAGAGCCTCTGTTAGTAAGAAAGGCCCCTTTTCTAAGGTATACCGGTCGAGAGCTCTTGTTAGTTTTGCAGCCATTATCTATAAAACTGCTCCTCCCTTAAAAGCCACTACTAAGGTTACAGCTGTCAAGGCTAAAACTGCCCCTCCTCCCATCACAGCTGTTTTTCCCCAAAGTCTGTCCCATGCTACGAACGTTTCAGTAAATGGACACATTTTGAGTGCACTAATCGACTCATGCAGCTCTGACAGCTTCATTAGTGAGCGGGCTGTCAGTAAGATAAAACTGCGTATTTACCCCTCGGACAGGGAAATTGCAATGGCTCTGACAACACTGACCACCAACTCTTCCGGTTTTTGTCTTGTCGACATTATTCTCAATGGCCGCACTTATTTCTCCACCCGGCTCGGGGTGCTCAAAAACCTATGCAGTGATGTGCTCCTGGGAAAGGACTTCCAGAAACAACACAAAAGACTCACTTTCAAGTTTGGAGGGTCAAAGCCGGAGCTTACTATTTCCAAAGTACCGTTTTGTGCGCTTTCAGCGGCTTCGCTCGACGAGCCCTCCTTGTTTGCCAATCTTTCCCCCCGATGTAAGCCCATAGTCACTAAATCACGACGTTTCAGCCAAGATGATCGATCCTTTATCGAGGCAGAAATCTCTCGCCTTCTAGCTGACGGTATCATTGAGCCATGTTCATCTTCCTGGCGGGCTCAAGTCGTCATTGTTAAAAATCCTCTGAAGCAACACCAGAAACATCTTTGCATCGATTACTCGCAAACTATTAACCAGTATACCGACCTGGATGCCTACCCACTACCACGCATCGATGACATGGTCAATAACATTGCCAACTACAAGGGATTTTCAACTTTTGATTTAAAGAGCG
This sequence comes from Somniosus microcephalus, assembly GCF_052327205.1. Classification (NCBI taxonomy): domain Eukaryota; kingdom Metazoa; phylum Chordata; class Chondrichthyes; order Squaliformes; family Somniosidae; genus Somniosus; species Somniosus microcephalus. The sequence goes on along the minus strand of NC_140999.1, from coordinate 122,999,798 downwards.
CATACCATCAAGTACCGTTAAAGGACTCTGACAAAAAGTATACAGCCTTTGAGGCCAATGGTCAGCTTTATCAGTTTTGTCGCCTTCCATTTGGGGTCACCAATGGGGTGGCCGTCTTTCAACGGGCAATGGATAGCCTAGTTAAACAGGAGAACTTAACAGACACTTTTCCATATCTGGATAATATCACCATTGCTGGTCATGACCAAAAGGATCATGATGCCAACCTCCAGAAATTTTTTGACATTCTCCGTCGTCGCAACTTAACCTTAAATGAGTCCAAATCTGTGAAATCAGTACCATCAGTCAACATCCTTGGCTACTGGGTGGGCAACGGTGTCATCAAACCGGACCCGGAGCGAATTTGTCTGCTTCAGGAGCTCCCTCCCCCTACGAATCTCGGCTCTCTTCGCTGGGCACTCGGCATGTTCCCCTATTATGCGAAATGGATACCCCATTTCTCCGACAAGATCCAGCCCCTGCTTCACGCAAAGTCATTTCCGTTGGAGGGAATGGCTATTTCAGCTTTCAACCTCCTCAAGCGACAACTGGAAAAAGCCACGTTTCGCTCCATTGATGAAAATCTCCCTTTCGTGGTCGAGTGCGATGCAGCGGAGGTGGCAATCTCGGCTACCTTGAATCAAGGTGGTCGACCCATTGCATTTCTGTCCAGAACTTTGCAGGGTAGCGAGCTCCATTATCCTCCTGTCGAGAAGGAGGCTACGGCTATCATCGAAGCTGTACGTCAATGGAGTCATTTTCTCGCTCGTCGCCATTTCACACTTATAACCGATCAGCGCTCCGTGGCCTTTATGCTGGATAACCGGAAACGCACTAAGATCAAGAATAACAAAATACAACTCTGGAGGATGGAATTGGCCGCCTTTGGATACACCATACATTATCGACCCGGCAAAGAGAATGTGGCCCCGGATACCCTCACGCGGACATTCTGCTCTTCTATGTCAACTGCGACTCTTGCGGATCTTCATACTGACTTATGCCATCCTGGCGTTACCCGTATGTTGCACTTTGTGCGATCTAAAAATCTCCCATTTTCTACGGAAGATGTGAAAAGAACATGCTCCTCCTGTAGAATTTGTGCGGAGTTAAAACCGCAATTCTTCCATCCATTGGATGGCTCGCTCATACACGCTATGCAGCCTATACAGCAACTCAGCATTGACTTTAAAGGGCCATTGCCTTCCTCAACGCGGAACACCTACTTACTTACTATGGTGGATGAATATTCACGCTTTCCCTTTGCTTTCCCCTGTCCCAATATGCTTACTTCCACAGGGATCAAATGCCTTGATCAAATCTTTTCCCTTTGCGGTACGGCCAATTTCATCCACTCTGATCGGGGTCCCTCCTTCATGTCAAGCGAACTCAAACGTTATCTTTCCCAACAGGGAATCGCCACAAGTAGAACGACACTGTATCATCCCATCGGTAACGGACAGGTTGAGAAATACAATGCTATCATTGGGAACGCTGTTCGTCTTGCACGGAGGTCACGCAACCTACCAGACCAGCAGTGGGAAAGTGTGCTCCCTGACATGTTGCATTCCATCAGGTCTCTTCTTTCTATGTCCACCAATGTCATGCCTCACGAGTGATTCTTCAGGTTCCAGCGTTGCTCCACTCATGGGACGTCCCTACCGTCATGGTTGGCAGCTCCCGACCCCATGCTGCTTCGAAGATTCGTCCAATCTTCCAAAAACGATCCCCTCATCGACGAGGTGGCGCTAACGGACGTTAATCCCACTTAACGCGCACGTGCGGTACCCTGATGGCTGGGAGTCCACCGTTTCACTCAGAGATCTGGCTCCCTGTCCAACCGGTCCCACGGACCCAAATGATAGAGGGTCCCACGGTAATGATGCCGACACTCTGCGCTCCTTTGAAGATGATGCCCTACCTGGGACATCAAGAGATCTGCCGGCTACTCCATCGGATCAACTCGGGGAGCTGAGCGCTCCCCATGGGATGGACGCCAGTCAATCCCCGGCTACCAAACAAAATGAAGCCAGCTCTGAGCCTGTGGGGACCTGTACCCGGAGTCATGATCTCCCCAGTCTCCCTCAGGTCAATCAAGGTGACACGGGCCCTGTCAACTTACCCGTACGGATCAAACGACCCAGGGATCCAGACTCGGTCTGGGGAGACGTGCCTTCCAGCCACAAGCGAAGAGCTAAAAGACTGTGGCCTAGAAATTGGCCTGAGGCGCCCAAGCAGCGCAAAGTTCGCCTGGGCGCTGGAATTTGCGCCACGATCGCCGCATTAGTGACCACCGCAAATTCATTTGAAGTGCCCCTAGAGGGAGATGGGGCGCTGCTCGAGGCGCTCCGCATCCCTCTTAGGGCACTGCGGCACGGCACTCTGCGGTACTGCAGGTCTTCCTCCCACTGTTAAGGGGGAGGGGCCTGCAACAGCGCGAGCCCCGATCGCGAGTGCCGGGAAAAGAGCCCGGCACCAAGGAGAAGTGCCGGTCTCTTGGGAAACAGCCGGCAATGCCGTGGGGGGGGGGGGGGACCAGGAGGCCGGGGACGGAGGTGCTGGCAGGCGGCCGCTGAAAAAGCGGCCGCCCCGCACCTCCAGCTTAACTTGCGCCACTGCCGGCGCAGCAAGGCCCCATGAACCGGGCGCGGGTAGCGAATGGCGCTACAGCGGCATTCGCTACCAAATATCGCGATCAGGGCGCGAATGGGGCGCTGCGCACACCAATGACGTCATCGGTGGCGGCGCAGCGCAAAAGGCTAATGCCACCATTAGCGCCCCTGCTGAATGTCGCGGGAGGTGCAGCCAGTGGCGCTACAGCCACTGACTGCCTCTTTAGGTGCTAACAGGTGGCGCTACTCACCCAATTTTTCCCCCTGTGGCTATTCATGGTCCGGCTAATCCGTTAAAAGGAAGTCATTGGACTTCCAAATCTTTAGGGAGGACGAATGTTATGAATCTTATGATCCATGAAGAAAGACTCATGAAATAACACTGGACAGCCAGCTGGTGGCGCTGTCCAAGGAGTATAACTACTCTGGCGTGGGCCCAGCTTTCCCAGGACATTTTGTAAACAGGAACTAGTGAAAGATAACTAGACCTCCATGTTTTGAAACAAGTTGATTAAAGCCTTGCTTTATACTCGAACCAAGTGCGTAGTGAGTTTTATTACGTCAGGAGTTTTTGCATATTTGCGCAAAGTTCTGTGGTAGTTGCCGTGACTCTTTCATCCTGCAGCACTCTAGTGTTCCTCTGCTTTTCAATCCACGAAACCAACTTAACGGATGGCTTCTTGGTGACAAAGGCTACCCCCTAAAGAAGTGGCTAATGACGCTGATCAGGAGGCCAGCTAACGAGGCTGAAGAGCACTACAACGCCAGCCACACATCGACCAGGTCCATCATCGAGCAAACCATTGGGTTGTTGAAGATGTGCTTCCGATGCCTTGACTGATCTGGTGGAGCCCTGTAGTATACATCATCCAGGGTCTCCAGAATGGTCATAGTCTGCTGTGCACTGCACATTGCACAGCGTCGTGGCTTGCAGCTTCCTGATGAGCAAGTGGCTCAGTTCCAGGCCTCCTCAGATGAGGATGAGGAGGAGAATGAGGAGGAGGAGCACCTGGAGGAGGAGTAGGAGGAGGAGCAGGAGGGGAAGCAGGCGGAGGAGAGAGCGCCGGTCTATTGACCAGCAGCAGCAGCACACGAGCACATGGCTGCCCGAGATGCAAGGGATGCACTTATCCTGGCCAGGTTTGCATAGGTTGCCCATGTTGGCACATATCTTTGGTTCCATCTTGAGACATCATAGACAATGGACATGACTCTCTGGCCTCCTTTCACTCTGGCCACCAACCTCTCAATGCCAGTGTCACGATGCCCGCAATGTGGAGCTGCCTATGGTGAAAGAACAGATGCCATGCCACCAGCATTTTGCCATCAAATCATATTAATGCTTTCTAACAGGGATGGCATTTCATCAATATGCATAAACATTCACCCAATCTGCACACTCATCTGGAGGTTATATCCATTGCCAGCTGGACCCACACAGCCTTGGTTTCTTTGGGAGGCCTCTTCCTCCTAGATGAGGGGAAGAGCACCTCCCTGCTAGCTGTCACCCCCTCAACCATCATTTGCAGCGCCTCATCCGAGAACCTCGGGGATGCTCTTGCCTTGGAATTGGACATAGTGGTTTCTCAAAAGATGTTGTAGGTGGCACAACATCAACAGAAATCCAGTGGAATGATCCAAGGCAGCAAGCTACCCTTAAAATAGGCTGGAAAAGTGACGTCAGCAGAGGCGAGTTTCAGTCCCAGAACACTAATTGATCAAGGGCATCCCACACCTCTGAAATCAACTGGCCAATCAGGTTTGAAAAAATTGCGATTTTTCCCCTATCAGTGGAGGCGGGTTTGGAACCCACCCAAACCGAAACCCGCCTCCAGCCCGCCTCCAGTGGGAAAATACCCCCCATAAAATCATACAGCACAAAAGGAGACCATTTGGCCCATTGTCCCTGTGCCGACTCTTTGAAAGAGCTATCTAATTAGTCCCACTCCCCTGCTCTTTCCCCATAGCCCTGCAAATTTCTCCTTTTCAACTATATATCCAATTCCCTTTTGAAAGTTACTATTGAATCTGCTTCTATCACCCTTTCAGGAAGTGCATTCTAGATCACAACAACTCGCTGCAAAAAAAAATCTCATTTCCCCCCAGGATTTTTTTGAATCCAACCAGTTGAAGAGTTGCTGCTCAGGTAAGACCCACCAAGAAAGGAATAGCATTTCCTGAGCCATGTAACAATGGCAATGGAGAGAACTACAGACAATCTGGTCAAACAGGGGTTCAAGAAAGACACTTGGTGTGGATGTCATGAACAGCAGGTCTTGAAGCGTTCTATGTGGGAACGCAAGCATCTGCCCTTCTCCAGTGACAAAGACGAGCCAGTCATCTGCACGGCCACAAGTTGGTGGCATGCTATAAAGGAATGAACAACACTGTTCCATCTCTCCCTTCTCACAGAGCCTTTAACTGCATGGACATGTGAGTTGTAAATTCAGCTTGTGGACTATGGTGCAGTGACTGCTCATCATCCTGAGAATGGCACAATGACTTGAGCACATAATCTAGGCTGACACTCCAGTGCAGTGCCAAGAGAGCTATGTACTGTCGGAGGTGCCGTCTTTCGGATGAGACGTTAAACCGAGGCCTCGTCTGCTCTCTCAGGTGGATGTAAAAGATCCCATGGCACTATTTCGAAGAAGAGCAGGGGAGTTATCCCCGGTGCCCTGGCCGATATTTATCCCTCAACAAACATCACTAAAACAGATTATCTGATCATTATCACATCACTGTTTGTGGGGCCTTGCTGTGTGCAAATTGGCTGCCGCGTTTCCTACATTACAACAGTGACTCCACTTCAAAAGTACTTCACTGGTTGTAAAGCACTTTGGGATAAATGCAAGTTCTTTCTTTCTTAGGACAATTAACCAAACGCTTGGTCAAAGAGTTAGGTCTTGAGCAGCGCCTTTAAAAAGGAGAGAGTGGTGGAGAGGCAAAAAGGTTTAGGGAGGGAACGCCAGAGTTTAAGAACTAAACAGCTGAAGGTATGGCCACCAATGGTGGGGCGAAGGAAATTGGGGATGCACAAGAGGCCCGAGTTGGAGGAGGGAACCCAGATGGGTGCAAGTTTAAATCCCTACCTTGACAAGTTTCAAAAATAAATTCAATAAATTTGGTAATTTATTGGAGTAGCGTCAGAAAAATAACCATGGAAGCTGCTGAATTTTTGTAAAAGCCAACTGGAATACTAATGTCCTTCAGGGGACGGGAACCTGCCACCCAGCTGGCCTGGCCTAGATGTGCCTCCAGTCCCACACTACACAGTTGCTTCTTAATGCCCTCAGGGCAACTAGAGATGGACAATAAATACTGCCTTGCCAGTGTCAACCACACCCCAAGAACAAATAAGAAAAATTACTGTTCATACCAAATGGTCTAACAAAATGTATTAATGATTTGACTTGGCTATAAAAAAAATTAGTAATTAGAGTGAAAGACGCCTGCACATTAGGCACCGATATTAGCGCAAAGGCGGGTTCCAAGCCGGGGGGGAGGGGCGGCTGGGGAGGGCGGAGATTGCGTGCATGAAACCTGGAATTAATGTCAGCGGGTCGGATTCTTCAATTTTAACTTGATGGAACCATTAAATTTTTCCTTTCATGTTTCGAGTCTCCATCATGTGTACCCGCATGACGTGATCTGAAGTCCACTATTTAAAGGGCCAATACTGAAATGAAATTTGGAGGACCCAGGAGGTATTTAGCATGGATTCACAAAGAGTAAGTCCAGCATCCAGATTCAATGGCACTTCCTTTGAATTACTGCTGGGTACAATTAGGAGCCAGAGGGGTATACTGTCCCCAGCAATGGGAGGAAGAAACCTGCTGCTCTTGTCAAGAAGGCATGGCTGGAGGTGGCTGGGGGGTGGTGAGCAGCAGAAGCGTTGTGCCCAGGTCATGGATGCAATGTAGGAAGTGGTTTAATGACCTAACCCAGTCAGGAAAAGTGAGTGCATTTTCTGATTCACCAACATCCTGTGGTGTACAACCCACCCACCCTCACTCTGTTTTGACGAGCGTACTCCATCACATCACTCCTCGCACACACTGAACTTTCAGCAGCATCCATCCTTCACTTTCTGTGCACTACCTCAACTCCCAATGTGCCCATCCACCACTGCCTCTCATCCCAGTCCTTATGCAATGTGCTGCAACTGTCTGATAGTCACCTTCACCGAATGCACTGCAACCATCGGGTGAATACCTGACCTTCAGTCACTCACAGGTCTATTCACCTCTTGTAGAAGAGAGCGCAAAGTGCAAGGGAGAGGGAGAGGACTGGAGGTGGCCTGCCACAAATTGTGCAGCTCACAAATGCAGAGGAGGCGGCAATGGAGATAATTGGCACATCTACCTACCTCTCAATTGGAGATGGAGGGACAGGGAACTCGCAGATGCCAGGTGACCGAATTAAAAAGATCTCGTACACACATGCTGACCTTATTTCATCAATGACTGAACTATGAGAAGCCTGCATATGGTGATTGTCAAGATTGTGACTTGGCCACGACTAATTCATAGCCCCTTCTTTTGTCTTCCAGGGCCTTCACGTGTAGAGCAAAAGTCAGTGGCGATGCATAAGGATGATTCCTCAGAGGATCTCATTTCTTTTGAGGGTGCTCCATCACAGGACATACAGCCATGTGTAAGATTCGCAAAATTTCTACATTTCCCCAAAGGTTATTAATAAGAAAAGGGACCCTGCGTGGACATTTTAATGAAAAAAGGTACCCAAGATGGCGTCTGCGCCTCGTGGCAGAAAGCCTGTGAGATTTTAAAAACTTGGACTCTGTGGCACAGGCAGCTCATGGAGAAATCAAAACCAAAGCTGCAGTGTCTGTGAAGAGAGACTTTGCATTTTGAAAACCAGACAGGACTTTGAATTATGTATTAGACCAAATCGGAGACAGATCAAAACCCAGTTAGGCCTATAGTTAAGGCCATCAAGCAGTTTGCATAAATAATCGGGAACAGCTTAAGGAAGCCACCGAGGCTGGACAGGCCCATTAAGATGTATTAATAACAAGACAAGTCAATTATCAGGCCAGTAGATGTGATTACCGGCCATCTAAAAACAGTTAGAGTAGATTGCTACCGTTATTTAAAATAGCCCGCCAAGATTGGGACAAAGAACTAACCTGTTTTGGCGTGCAGATAAGGGCCATCTGAAGGAGTATAACTGTAGGCCCACTGGCAACCTTCTCTGCACTCTGCTCTCAGCCTTTGCTCCGGCTCCAGCCCCTCGCCCTCGTGGCTACTGCTCTTCCCCTGTCCCACGCTTACCGCCAGGTCACTGCCCGTGCCTTCCCCATTCCATCAGGGATGCCCGGCATCGTGCCAGGTGGACACGGACAAACCAGGCCAGGCGAGGCGGGACGTGACGAGGTGAGGTGGTGAAGAAGACGAATGGAAAGACGATTGAAGAAAAGCTTCGAATAATTGGGCCTTCAGTCCAGCTGACCTGCGACTATCTTCATGCAAACTCCAACTGCCGGCCGAGGAAGAGGAACCATCATCCCTGCGAGGTAAAGTACCCAAGCAGAGACTTTAACTTTGGGGTACTTGTACCTGGACAACGCCCTTGCAGCACCCCGAGGCCATGTGACAACGGCAGGCTATAGAGAGCACAAAGAGCGAACCCCAAACCCCACCGCTGTTTTGAATTCAGCAGATCTTTTGGATTGGTGAGCATGAATTCTGACCCCTCATAGCTTAACCTAGTTAGGTATAGGGGGTGGGATAAGGATAAGGGGATTGTTAAGATAGTCGTTTTCCCTCGGTGTGCCGTGTGTTCCCCATTCCCTGTATAAGTATAGTTATTTTGTATTTTGCCTGTAAAAGTTTATACTGGTAATTTTTCATAAGATTGTGTTAGATTCTTCTTCAATAAAAATCTTGGTTTTGCTTACATCCAACCACCTGTCTGCTCGAGTCTTTTCTGTATTGCCGCCTTGTACCTAAGACCGGTGTCTAGAACCCAGGGGCATGGGAGTGATTCGAACCGCTCATAAACAGTCAGAGGCATAACTGACTGGGCGTACGCGCCACCCCACACCACCCCCTACAGAAATGGCGACCGCGGCAGGACACCGGCAACAAGGTTGCAATGCAATAGTGGTTCGGATGAGTGAACCATGATGGAGGAAAGGATTTCTGATTTTGTGTTTAGCAAGGTGAATATCACTAAGAAGTGGATTACCACTCTTTTAAAGGCTGGGCGTCTGGTAGATGCAGCAGCTAAGTGGACAGAGGGAAAGGAACACAAGAAGTTCTTAGAGAAGGCAGTTTGGCTGATGTGTTTTAAAAAGCAGGTCCAGCTTTTGGACAGGCTCGTTGCAGCACAGGCAGTCGAGTTAAGGGAGTCAGCCCTGGAGATCCAGGATAAGGCTCTTGCAGGGGAAAAGTTATTATTAGCTTTGCAGGCTCTGAATCAGGAGAGAGTGCATTTAGTGGGAGAACACAAAGCCCAGTTGGAATATCTATGGTGCCAAGTCACCGAGGCCAAGGGAAATGAGTTAAGGTTGCGGGAGAAGAACGCCTGCTTGGCAAGGCAGATTAGGGAACAGGAAGAGAAAGTACAGGAGGTAAAGGCAGCGTATAAGCTAGCGAGCGAACAGGGGTTTGAGGAGGCAGACCACGGCCCCTGTAAAGAGAGGGTAGAAAATCTGAGCCGGGCCCTCCGGAAGGCAAAAGGCACGGTATGCCTCATAAGCCCAAAGGCAGGCCAGGCAGATTTTATGGGGAACAAGGGGAGGACAGTTCCAATGTCACCGGTAGTGTCTAGGGACGAACTGGCTGAGAGAGAGGAGACCTCACGACCACCACCCGTAGCGCCAAGTTTCAGCGAGGTTTGGCAACAAGGGGGTGTGGAACCCGGGGTGGAGCCAAAGGTGGAGACGGAGGTAGAGCAACCCCTGCCAGAGAGGTCGGAGCCGGGACCGATGTGCCCAGCACGGCATCGGAGGTTCGGCCCACCCGCCAATGGCGACATTGAGGGACCCCTCCAATACCAGTTCATATTACCCTTTAACACCCAACAGCTTAGGGCCATGGTCAACCATCTCCCGAGGCTCTCCGAAGAGGGAGACCCCTCGATCCACTTCAGGGAAGTAGAGCAAACAGCCAGCGTCAATGACTGCGATGACACTGAGAAGGCCAAAATGCTGCTATTCTCCCTGGAGAGTAGTCTCCTCCAATCCCTCTCTGACGAGTGTAAAAGGGGGCCGTGCGGGTATGAGGAGCTTAGAGATGCGGTTCTGGAGGCCATGGGGATGGATGACGCAAGTCCTTTCTCCCGTGTGGAGAAGACGATCCAGCTCTCGGGAAACCCCGCAGGCTTCTGCGGACCGGCTGTAGCCGGTGTACCGGAGGGCCTGTCCGGGGACGCCAGACCGGGCGTTCCTGAACGGGGATTCCTTGATGCATTGGCTCCGTTGCCTGGTGGCGAACAGCTGGACACAGGTCCGGGCCAAGGCCCGGGCCTGATTCGATCCCAAAAATCCCCAAACCACCGAACTCACGGTGATTAGGCAGCTCACTCTGGCTTACAAAAATGGTAGTGGAGCCGATGCACACCCACCCAAGAGAAAGGTGCATGAGGTAAAACCCAGACCGGGTAGGAAAGAGTGGCACCAGGAAAGGAGTAACCCCCCGCAACAACAAGACCAATTGTTACGGGTGTGGGAAGAATGGTCACTGGCGGAAGGAGTGCAAAAACCCTTGGAAAGATAACGAGGGAAAGCACCCCACAGCCCCAGCCCAAAAGGCGGGGGCAGGGACCCCTTCCGCAGAGGTCGAGTCACTTTTGGACGCCATGAGGTCCTTACTGACTGGCCAGGGGAGAGTAGCAGCCACCACCGGTGCTCTCACCCCGTCCGCCCCATCCAACCCACAGCCGTGACTAGAGCCAACGCAGCCTGTTTATCTGTGTTCGCTCCGATGCGATGAGTGGAAAAGACCCCTTTTGGAGATGGAGGTGGAGAAGGTGATGAGGACCTATCTGTTAGACACGGGGGCATCATGCACCGTGGTCTACTCCGCTAACCCCACCACCTCACCTCTCTCTATCGAGGTCCCATACAGTCTATCGGTGTTCACGGGTAGGGAACAGGCTGGCTCGTTTTCCATCCCGCTCACCATTCGGTTAGGACCGCTCCGCTCCAAGTGGACCTGTGTCCTGATGAAATGGGACGTGGAGGGTGGAAGAGGGGTCCTGGGAACCGACTTTATCGTAGGCCATGGAATCCTAGTGGATTTGAGGAATCACTGCCTTTGGGGGGCAGGTAAAGTATAGAACGGAGAGATCGTAGTAATCCCGGGAAAAGAAGGGAAGGGGACCCTCTGCACCATGAAGCCCAAAGAGGATTATAACCTCGGGCTCATGGTCAGCAACACCCCACCAGAGTTCCAGGCATTTGTGCAGGCCCACCTGGCCACATTTGCCACTCACAAGCACGACTGCAGGAGGTTCACAGGGTTTGAGGTCAGCGTAGATGGGGACCCCATGGCCCGACCACAGAAACAGTATAACTTCCCCAGGGAAGCAGAACCAGACATGGAAGCAGCCATGTCCTCGTTAGTGCAGCAGGGATTTCTGAGACCGATAGCTACGCACGTGAATTCTCCATTATGGCCGGTCAGAAAGCCGGACAATTCCTGGAGGGCCACGGTGGACTATCGAGTCCTCAATAGTAACATCCCAGCCTACGCACCCACAGTAGCAGCAGTTGCCGAACCCATAGGGAGTATTCCAGCATCCGCGACCACTTTCACGGTGCTGGATATTTTCAATGGGTTTTGGTCCATCCCTTTAAGAAGGGAGGATCAGTACAAGTTTGCCTTTACGTTTAAAGGGCAACAGTACGCGTGGAACTGCTTGCCGCAGGGCTTCCACAACAGCCCCAGCATTTTCCATCAGTGCATGGCCAACAGTTTGAAGGATGTTAGCCAGCCCAGACAGTTGGTCCAATATGTGGATGACCTGCTCCTGTTCACTGATTCGAAAGAGGAGCATGGCCCGCTATTGGCCGAACTGCTGGAGCTGTTAGGGCAGGAGGGTTTCAAGGTAAATCTCAAGAAAGCGCAGATCGGCCAGCAGGAGGTGAAATTCCTCAGTCTGACCGTGCGCGCTGGTGAAAGGGCCATAGATAAGGCTAGGAGGGAGGCGGTACAAGAACTACCGGTCCCTAACACAGTAACGGGTGTGAGGTCATTTCTAGGGCTAACCGGGTACTGTAGAGATTTCATTGAGGACTATGCAGCCACCGCAGCCCCTCTGCTCCGACTCCTACACAAGGGAGTGGAGTGGCTCTGGGATGAGGGTTGCCAGGCAGCATTTGTCAGGCTCAAGAAAGACTTGCAGACCGCGCCAGCTCTAGGGGCCATAGATGGGGGGAAAGAGCTTTTCCTGGAGGTAGCAGCCAGCGGGGACAGCCTGAGCGCTGTGCTGCTCCAAGAGCGGCACGGCCGGCTGCGGCCGGTGATCTACTCCTCCAGGATACTCATTGATGTGGAAAGGAGCTATTCCAACTGTGAGCAGCACCTTTTGGCCACACATTGGGCTGTGAAAAGATCATTGCTCTTCACAGGCACCTCTCCCATCACCCTCCTCACCCATCACACACCCACCCAGATGCTTCTGGATAGGAGGATCAAGGATGGAACAGTGAGCAGTGCCCACATTGCCCGCTGGACCTTGCTCCTCTCACAGATGGATCTGAAGGTGAAGGGTCTCTGTGAGCCAAAGCTCGCAGCCAACATGGTATATCCTGGAACAGCCCACCGGTGTTCCATTGAAGGGGTTTGGGAAGTAAACATAGGTTTACGGGCCGGGATACATCCCACAGGCCGCGAGATCTATGTAGACGGTTCCAGCACGGTATCTGCTGGTGAGCGTCTCATGGGGTGTGGAGTTTATGACCCAGCGGCAAACATTGCCCTGGCGATTAAGCTCCCCAGCACCATGAGCGCCCAGCAGGCTGAACTGTCCGCGGTGGTGTACGTTGTTACACACCCCAAAATCTTCCCCACCCCCTACACGATTTGCTCGGACAGCATGTTCACGTGCAATTCGTGTACGGAGTACCTGGCCATCTGGTCCCGCCGCGGATACACCTCCGCTGACGGGAGACCCCTCACCGTAAAGCCCCTGCTGGAAAAGATCCTGGCAGCAGTGGGGGAGGAAGGGGAGGTTTTCATTCACAAGGTGAAGGCCCATTCCTCCACAGAACCCCGCGGCCAAGGCAACCAGCAGGCTGACTTTCTCGCCAAGGAGGGTGCCCGCACAGGCACTCTCTGGGACCCATTTGGGTCCAGACCCATGGCGGCGGTCAGAGGTAGGGACGGGACCCAAGGGAGTGTAGGGGTAGTGTAGTAACCTGGGAGGTTATGAGTAACCTGATCCACCAGGTGGTGCTGTGGCAATTGGTCTCCTGAGTTAAGTCTGACCTGTACTGGTTGTACTCTTTGTTTTTGCTGCCTCATGGCAGAAGCTTTTATGTGCAAGTGTTGATTAAACCATGTTATGGAGTTAACCTGTATCCGTCTCCATCTATGGCCACCTCAAGATACCACATATGGCGATGAGAATAAAGGATGGAAAAGTTTTGGTGGATCAGTCATAGTTAGGGAGTATTTGGAAGAGGTGCTCGGGTTGGTTAGCAAACTAGTCGGAAAAGCACGAGGCTAGGCCGCGGGAGTCGAAACGGAGTTTGATTTTTTGGCTGAAGTGACCGGACTCCAAGGATGGCAGGAACGGTAGGCTCCGTGGCACCTTTAGACAGCAAGTCGCAGTCTTGGGAGGAGCATTGTGAAATACTGAGCCATTTCTTTATGGCAAACGAGGTGGACAGTGCTGAAAAGAAAAGGGCCATTTTACTGAGTTGTGTGGGAGCGCAAACCTATACACGGATGAGGAATCTGCTGAGCCCGGAGCGGCCAGGAGAAAAATCTTTTGAAGAGTGGGTGAGTCTACTAAAGAATCATTTCAATCCGAAACCTAGTGAAATAGTACAGAGATGGAAATTAAATTCGAGGATTAGGAGGCCGGAAGAAAGCGTTACTGAGTATGTGGAGGAGCTTCAGAAGCTCGCACAGGACTGTAATTTTGGAAATGCGCTCACAGTCATGTTAAGGGACAGACTAGTATGCGGAGTTAACGACGACAGTATACAGCAAAGGTTGCTGTCAGAAGAAGGATTAACGTTTGAGACGGCACTTAAAAAAGCACAAGCCATGGAGACGGCTAACAAGGACATTAAGGACTTAAACAGTATGAGCAAGGAGAAATGGAGTAAACCAGTGGGAGGAGCTGTTTTCAAGATGGAAGCTGGCGCGAAAAGTCCACCAGTCGGGGTTGGGGACTGCTACCGATGTGGCGGGATGAGCCATTATGCAAAGGACTGCAGGTTTGCAAAGGCAAAGTGCCACAATTGTGGAAAAATAGGGCACTTAAAGAAAGTCTGTAAAAGGGCAGTGAGTGAGCGAAGCAGTGCTAAAGGGGCAAAGCATGCTAAAGGGGGGAGGGAGAAGTACACAAAGCGGGCAAATTACATACAAGAGGAGGAAGAGTCTAGTGAGTCTAGTGAGGAGGTTTTCACTATGTACAGTATAGACACTTCAAGGCCCAACGTACCCCCTCTCACTCAGTATTTGATAGTGAACGGAGGTCAAGTAAAGTTTGAGATTGACACCGGATGTAGTGTAACCATAATGTCGCAGACTGAGTACGCCAAGCTATGGGGGGAAGCAAAAGTACCAGAGCTAGGTACATGCCCCGTTAGTCTCAAAACCTACACAGGACAGAAGGTGGACATTTTGGGGGCGGCCGAAGTACAAGTGGAACACAAAGGAGTCACCAAAGAGCTTACAGTGGTAGTGGTAGCAGGGTCAGGGCCAAACCTGTTAGGGCGAGGGTGGATCAGTGAGTTGAGTGTGGACTGGCAGGCAATGAATAAAATGGAGGACAGTACAGAGGCACTGCAAGAAGTGCTGATGAAGCATGAGTTAGTGTTCAAGGACGAACTGGGCACCTTAAGGGGAGCCACAGCCAAGATTCATGTAGCCAGTGATGCCACGCCTCATTTCTTTAAACCTTTTGCAATGAAAACCAAGGTTGAGGCGGAACTAGATCGCCTGCTGAAGGACAAAGTAATAGAACCAGTGAAATTTTCAGACTGGCGGCACCAATAGTCCCGGTATTGAAGCCCGACGGTAACGTAAGGGTGTGTGGTGACTATAAGTTAACAGTGAACAGAGTATCATCACTGGAACAGTACCCCATTCCGAGAATGGAGGACATGTTAACATCGCTCGCTGGGGGAGAAAGATTCAGCAAACTGGACATGAGTCATGCGTATCAGCAGATATTGCTAGATGAAGAATCAAAAAAGTTTGTCACGGTGAACACGCACAAGGGGCTGTTCACGTATGCCAGGTTAGCATTTGGTGTCAGTTCTAGCCCAGCAATATTCCAAACTTATCAATGCTGCTGGCACCCCTGCACAAACTGCTGAGAAAGGAGGAGCCATGGCGTTGGGGGCCAGAGCAAGCGAAAGCATTTCAGCAGTCAAAGGAGCTACTTCAGTCCAGCAGGGTGTTAGTGCATTACGATGAGAAGAAGGAGCTGATAATGTCCTGTGACGCATCACCCTATGGAGTGGGGGCAGTGTTGGCCCACCACATGCCAGATGGAGCGGAAAGGCCCATCGGGTTTGTTTCATGCACGCTCACAGCTGCGGAAAAGAAATATTCACAGCTTGATAAAGAGGGGTTAGCCATTATATTTGGAGTAAAGAAATTCCATAAGTACATATATGGGAGGAAGTTTGTAATCAGTACTGACCACAAGCCTCTTATTAGCTTACTGAATGAGATGAAAGCAGTGCCTCAAATGGCATCACAGAGAATAATGAGATGGGCAGTAATACTAAGAGCCTATGAATATGTGATCACGTACAGAGCCGGCAAGGAAAACGGGAACGCGGATGCTCTCAGCCGCCTGCCCCTCTCAAAATCTCCTCGCAGTACTTCCCCTGAGGAGCACGTCCTGATGCTGGATCAGGAGATCAGTCCCCTGATGACTTCAGCGCAAATCCAGGGCAGGACAGCCAAGGACCCCGTTCTGTCAAGGGTCCGTGAGTATGTGTTGAAAGGCTGGCCAGATCACCGTGAGGGACCGGAGTTCACGCCGTACAGACAGAGACAGCACGAGCTCAGTGTCCAAGATGGATGTGTGCTATGGGGAGCACGCATCATAGTCCCAGAGCGGGGACGCTCTACTTTGATGGAACAGTTGCATCAATCGCACCCAGGAATGACTAGAATGAAAGGACTGGCTAGGAGCTACCTATGGTGGCCTAACTTGGATGCTGAAATTGAGTCAAAGGTAAAGTCATGCACTATATGTCAGGAACAGAGGAAAGCACCTGCCGGGGCACCACTCGATCCCTGGGAGTGGCCCAGCAAACCCTGGAGGAGAATTCGCATAGACTATGCGGGACCTTTTAGGGGCAAAATGTTTTTGGTGCTGGTAGACGCTCACTCAAAGTGGATCGACGTTTATCCAGTGAGCTCTGCAATGACTGATGCCACACTGAATTGTCTCAGGAACAGCTTCAGCACGCATGGTATTCCAGAAATGATTGTATCCGACAATGCACAGTGTTTTGTTAGTGAAGGGAGCAAAGAATTCATGGTAAGGAATGGAATCACACATGTCACCTTGGCTCCATATCACCCAGCCTCAAATGGGTTAGCCGAGCGAGCCGTGCAGACTTTTAAGGAGCTCATGGGGAAGAGCTCAGGTGACACCCTGGAGACCAAGCTCAATAGAGCCTTGTTTAGTTATCGTATAACACCCCAAGCTACCACGGGGCTTTCTCCGGCTGAGTTGATGATGGGGAGAAAGTTGCGGTGCACATTAGACCTGATACACCCAGATCTCAAAAGCAAGGTTGAGACAAAACAAACAAACCAAAAAGCGTACCATGACAAACATACTAAAGCTCGCCATTTCGCCATAGGGGACTCTGTGTACACCCGGAACTTCGGCTATGGACCTAAATGGATACCAGGACTAATCCAGGACATTACAGGACCTGTGTCATACTCCATGTTACTAGGGGATGGTCGAGGGGTTTGTCGGCATGTGGATCAGCTTTTCAGCCGGCAGCAGGGGGAACTGCCTCAGATGGAACAAAGGGCAGTAGAGGAGGCTGTTCCAGGACCCAGCACGGCTTATAAGGTGCCAGTGGACACTGGTACTGCCAACATCAGAGACTACTCCAATCTCAAATGCGAGTGAATCTGAGAATCCACCACAAGTGGAATTAAGACGTTCACAAAGGATTCGCAAGCAACCAGAAAGACTTATACAAACCTGTTAAATTAGTCAGGGGTTAACCATGGTTAGAGCATACTGGTTAATTAAAACATAGTACCTAGTAAGGGTTATTGTTTAAGAATTGCATACGGCAATCTTAAGGGGGGAGGAGTGTAGTAACCTGGGAGGTTATGAGTAACCTGATCCACCAGGTGGTGCTGTGGCAATTGGTCTCCTGAGTTAAGTCTGATCTGTACTGGTTGTACTCTTTGTTTTTGCTGCCTCATGGCAGAAGCTTTTATGTGCAAGTGTTGATTAAACCATGTTACGGAGTTAACCTGTGTCCATCTCCATCTATGGCCACCTCAAGATACCACAGGTAGCGTTTGCCCTGGACCTTAAGACGGTCCATGCCCAAGACCCCGTCCTAAAAGCAGTCCTCAGCGCAGTTGCTGAGGGAAAGGGAATAGAAGGTCCGTACGGCACAGCGACTCTCTCCGTTAAAGAGGGCATGCTGTTCCGGGGGGAACAGTGGGTTGTGCCGCAGCAGCACCGGAGGAAATTCCTTCAACTGGCCCTTGAGGGTCCAGGAGCAGGACACCCCGGGCCTGAGACCACCTGGCAGCGGGTGGAACAGGCGGAATGGTGGCCGGGACTCAGGGACGATGTCCGCGAGTTCTGTGCAGGCTGTCTTGTGTGCGCTGCGAACAACCCTGACCCCCACAAAAGGAAGGTACCTATGGGACACGTCAGGAGGGTAGAGAGACCATGGCATTCGATACAGGTCGACTATATCAGGCCCCTGCCCACCGCCCAGGGAGGCTATAAGTACTGCCTAGTCCTGGTGGACGTGTTTACCAAATGGGTAGAGGCCTTTCCCTGCAGAGCAGCCACAGCTCTGGGTACTGCCAGGATCCTGGTCCGGGAAGTGTTCTCGAGGTGGGGACTACCACAGTTTGTGGAGTCCGACCAGGGGAGTCACTTCACCGGACAGGTGATGCAGAACACCCTCATGCTGTTAGGCATTGAAGGGAAATGGCACATGGCCCACAACCCGCAGTCATCAGGGATTGTGGAATGTATGAATCGGACCCTCAAAGAAAGGTTAAGAAAGGAGACGGTGGACTCGCCCCGTAAATGGGCCGAGGTCCTACCGTTGGTTTTGATGGGGATCCAGGCCAGGCAGTCTAAAAGCACGGGGTATTCCCCGTACGAGCTAATGACTGGCAGGGTTATGCGGACCCCCACCCATGTACTAGCCCCGGTGCTCACGGAGGATCAGCTCAGAGAGGTCAACCGGGACAGGTTCGCCCGAAACCTCTTTGAGCACCTGAAGCAGGTCTATGAGCAGGCGGCTGGGAACATGGGAAGGCAGCATCGGAGTAACCGATTGCTGCTCGAACCCAGAAAGCAGCACGAGTGGGAGGTAGGAGATCAGGTCATGGTGAGAAACTATGCCCGAGTGGGGAGTTTGGAACCATTGTACATGGGGCCCTACAGTATTGTAGATAAAGCTAGCCCCATGGTATATGCCGTGAAGATGCCCCGGCGTACAAAATGGTTTCATATCAACCAGTGTAAGCTGCTAACGCCTGAAAGGGGAAAACAGCCAGTTGGGGAAAGGGCTGAGGATAAAGATCCTCAGCCTGCAGCAGGAGCGAGTTCACAGACTGCATAGGCAGGCGCTGTGGCTTGCTTAAAGGGAGGGACCATCCCGCCCATCGATTGGGACACTCCCCCACTCTTCTGGGATCCAGATGAGGGGCAGGGACCTGAGGGCGAAAACCCCGCCCCTAACCCAGGTGTAGAGAGGGAGGGACCTGAGGTCAAAAACCCCGCCCCGGACCCAGCCATGGGACCTGGGGGCGGAGACTCACAGCTCGCAGCAGCAGGCTGCGAAAAGTTACCTGCCCCCAGCCCAGGGAGGGGTCAAGCCTGATGGAGCAGCGGTTCGGGTTAAAGGCCCAGCGGCCAAGAAAGCCCCACCCGTCAAGTCCCTAGAAGGTCCCCACAGACGCCCCAGCTGAGAAAGCCATGGTCGCCAGCCCTCCAGTTACCAAGGGCCGCCCCTCGAGCCAGGGAAAGGTCCAAGGACAGAGGTCCTCAGCCAGCAGCTATGGGCTGCGAGGGATCAATAGTGAAGGACGGTGCGGTCACGCCGGGGGTGGCAGTGAGCCGCAGTCCGACCAGGGATTAGCCTGGCTGCCCGGAGACGGGCGGCGGATGTATATTGTTTAGTTTAAGTTTTGGTTTGTGTTTATTTCGTTAAGTTTAATTACTTAGCTTAGGCTTGGGTGTTTTAGTTTAAGTTAAATAAGGTGATGGGTAGTTTTAAGTGAGTAATCTGCTAAGAGTGTATATATTTGGGGTCGAGGTCGCGGGACCCGACCATGCTTCACCAAGCCAGAGAATCTCTTGGGGACCTGGCTGCATGTTTTTGTATCTTTTGCAGAAAGGCTTTCAGGATGAGGGGTGTCGTGATCCTATTCGCCCTGAGTGGGATGAGCGTCGAAAGACGAGGCGACGTCCAGGACTCCCACATCTATGGGTGTTCAGAAGACAAGGCGCCCACAGTGATCGATGGAAGCGGTGAATGGGATGCGGAGGAGACCGCCGTCTACTTCCACGAGGGAAGGTGGCCAGGATGGCTGGGGTCCAATTCGTCTCAGTACTCCAACCAAACCGGATTCACGTACGGGGAGACCTCCCTCCTGTGCCCCAGGGTACGGGTCGTTACCACGAGGGTCAGCGTCACCATTGGAAAGCAAATATGTTTGACGTGTAAAGGACACATTCCACTGGATAGGTGGTGGTGGCTCAGGAAGCTGAGCAAGGACATGAGGAACCTCGAAGTCGAGTGGGAATGGTTGGGGAACAACACCCACCGGACGATCACAGGGACTCATGGAGGATTAAGTGTGTGTTGGGACAAGTAGTGGGAACTGGACCAAGGGATTTATATCTGTATGTGGGGGTCAGAGGTGGTCTGCCCCGCAGGCATATCCATCTTTTTCCACCGGCAGTGGCAAGACGCCGGGGAGGGGATGAAGTCGGGCACCAGCCTGAAGGCATGCTCAGTCCCATTCTCCCCGATCCCAGTCAATGCCACTGAGCTGGTAACCCGCCCCCGTAAGCCACCGCCCATGGCGCAGGCGGCGAAGTTACCCAGGGAAGGTTGCCCCACCACCACCAAGGGACCAGGGAATGGGTTGGTACTAGTCCCCACCGATCAGATGCTGTATCAGGGCGTACACTACGTGGTAGCCTCCGTGATTTTAAATCTCACGGAGGTACATTTACCGGAGTGGTGCCCCAAAGAAACAGAGCAGCTATACCAGGCCCTATTAAAGGACATGTTCAAGAAGTTTTACGAGTTCGATTTTGCCCACGTGGACAAGACCAAACTCTAAACCACACACCGAGAGTTTTTGGGTAATGCAGGGAGGCAAAGAAGGGGAGTATGGAATGATGTTTTTACTGCGTTTAATACTGGGTCCTCTGTCATCAACAGTTTAGATGACATCGAGCTGCAGACCCAGATAAACGGTTTAAAAACACAGTTAAAGAAGATATTACTGGATGAGAACAAGGAAGTGGGCTCAGAGTTGCATGAAGACCAGACCATGATGGTCCATTTAAAGGAAATCATAGCGGAGTTGGAAAAGCATGCAAAGGCAGTAAATGCTCTCATAAGGGAGGAGAGAAATGCTTCTGACCAGGCTGCACAGAATGAGGTGTGCGTGTTATACGGGGCGTGGTTACTGGGCGAGGGCCGCAGTAATCTGGATGATTTAAAACAGGGTTTGGTCCCCTCCTGGATTAGCAACAAGCACCTCACAGCCCTCCACCCTTTTGAGTATGCATTAAGCCCGTGCCAACTCTGGCTAGCCTCCGAAGCCTATCCAGTCCCCGTGGATTGTGGGCGGTCCAACCACACAATCATGGGAGTAGTAGTTAGGATGCCGTTCATGGGTAGGACAGCCCGACCCGCACCGGTATACAGGGTTGAGAACATTGGAGTCATTCAAGGGGGTGCACACATTCGTTTCACAGCGGTCCCACCTTACGTCATTAAGTGGGAGCACGCTATGACAGGTACTGACCTCTCAGGGTGCTGGAGCCGGGGAGCACACATAATCCTGTGTTCCCAGCACTTGAATGCCTATTCAAAACCGCAGTGTGGGTTCAGAGCTTCTGGCGCAAAACCAATAAATTGTACCATGGAGGCAATGGCGTAAGGCCATGTTCCCCCGCAGGTAGCATATATAGGAGGTGGGACATATTGTGTCACCACCGGCGTGTCCCACTACCAGCATGGACAGCATAGCTGGTGCCCGGTCAGTGAAAGCAGCTTCTGTTTTAAACCCGAGGCAGAAGTTCAAGTGGCCCAGGAGTGAATTGTCCCCATTCCTGAACCCTCACTGTGAAGGAGAATTTTATGGATTTGCAAAAGTATGTAGCCCACTTTGGCTACGAAATTCCCCCTCTCCCTGAACACCTTACCAAAATACTCAAAGCCGTTATAGTTTCGCAGAAACATTTTTATACTCTAGAGCAGAAAACAGTAGAGATAGGGACTAAGATATTGGATATTGTGATTCCACCCTGGTGGGACATCTTCAATAACATCGAGGTCCCTTCTTGGATCAGACTGGCTTCCCACATTCTTGTGGTTTGCCAGTTAGATATAGTGTTGTATCTAGTTTGCATTCAATATAAGGGAAAAGGTCAGTTGTTAGAATTCTGTAAGCAGAAGATCTGGAAGGAACATTATGTAAAGGTGGAGGGAGATACGCCTGTTTGAGTCTTTTCCTTGTATTTTGATTAAAGATTGTTGTTTTTTTGTGTTTGTTATTTTTAATAAAGGTTTTTCTGCTGTTTTTTTGTGACACGGTTAATAAAGATGTATGTATACCAAGTGGTGCGGGGGTGTTCTACCCCCTCCATGCTTGGATGTGTGTAAAGTCTGTAGTTTTACTCTCTGTATGCTGATGTACACTACATTTTCGTGGAATGGGAAGTGCATGTATCGTGGGTATATTAGATAGGTAATTACAGGGGAAGGTTGAATATGGAGGGTCAGAATTTTTTGCTCACTTTGTAAAGGTATGATACTTCAAGCAAGTTTTAGTATCACGGGGGGGAGTGTAAGATTCGCAAAATTTCTACATTTCCCCAAAGGACATTTTAGTGAAAAAGGGTACCTAAGGTGGCGTCTGCGCCTCGTGGCAGAAAGCCTGTGAGATTTTAAAAACTTGGACTCTGTGGCACAGGCAGCTCGTGGAGAAATCCAAACCAAAGCTGCAGTGTCTGTGAAGAGAGACTTTGCATTTTAAAAACCAGACAGGACTTTGAATTATGTATTAGACCAAATCGGAGACAGATCAAAACCCAGTTAGGCCTATAGTTAAGGCCATCAAGCAGTTTGCATAAATAATCGGGAACAGCTTAAGGAAGCCATCGAGGCTGGACAGGCCCATTAAGATGTATTAATAACAAGACAAGTCAATTATCAGGCCAGTAGATGCAATTACCGGCCATCTAAAAACAGTTAGAGTAGATTGCTACCGTTGTTTAAAATAGCCTACCAAGATTGTGACAAAGAACTAACCTGATTTGGTGCGCAGATAAGGGCCATCCGAAGGAGTATAACTGTAGGCCCACTGGCAACCTTCTCTGCGCTCTGCTCTCAGCCTTTGCTCCGGCTCCGGCCCCTCGCCCTCGTGGCTACTGCTCTTCCCCCGTCCCGCGCTTACCACCCGGCCACTGCCCGTGCCTTCCCCATTCCATCAGGGACGCCCGGTATCACGCCAGGCGGACACGGACAAACCAGGCCAGGCGAGGCGGGACGTGGCGAGGCGAGGTGGTGAAGAAGATGAATGGAAAGACGATTGAAGAAAAGCTTCGAATAATCGGGTCTTCAGTCCAGCTGACCTGTGACTATCTTCATGCAAACTCCAACTGCCGGCCGAGGAAGAGGAACCAGCATCCCTGCGAGGTAAAGTACCCAAGCAGAGACTTTAACTTTGGGGTACTTGTACCTGGACAACGCCCTTGCAGCACCCCGAAGCCACGTGACGACGGCAGGCTCCAGAGAGCACAAAGAGCGAACCCCAAACCCCACCGCTGTTTTGAATTCAGCAGATCTTTTGGATTGGTGAGCATGAATTCTGACCCCTCATAGCTTAACCTAGTTAGGTATAGGGGGTGGGATAAGGATAAGGGGATTGATAAGATAGTCGTTTTCCCTCGATGTGCCGTGTGTTCCCCATTCCCTGTGTAAGTATAGTTATTTTGTGACAAAGCCACCAAGGGACTCCTGTATAACTGCCTTTAACAGAGTGCTACAACACCTAGATTGGTTTACTGTATATAAATAGCCAGTTCTGGGTAAGTCCCAGAACTGGCGCGATGACGTCATCACGTTGGTCACGTGACGTCCCGAACGGCGGGAAACGTGATGTCGTCATGACGTCAGACTGGGAGGTTCCCAGTTCAGAGCTCGTGAAGCCAGCATTAAGAAAAGACCTGTTGATTGTTTCTCCTGCATGCCATTGTTTGTTCTCTAGTTTATATTAAACTTTGTTTTATTTTCGGACTGACTCGACCTCAGTACTTCAGTTAGGTATCTGTCGATTCCTACATTGGTGACCCTGAAGCTTCGCAGATGATATTCGCGGAGGACGCGCAGAATAAAACGATGGATGTTAACGCAGCGACCTTGAAGCTCCCTCAATTTTGGGAACAACAGGCGGCCTCCTGGTTCATCCAAGTGGAGGCTCAGTTCCAGCTTCGGAACATCGTGCTGGATCAGACCCGTTATCTTTATGTGGTCTCCGCACTGGACAGCTCGATGGCTTCGAGGATCATCAGTCTGCTGGAGACCCCGCCCGTAGATAACAAGTATGATACGCTTAAGGCGCGACTAATGCAGGTTTTCGGCCTCACGCAAGCGGAGTGCGCGCGACGTTTACTCACACTGCCCGAGTTAGGCAACGCCAAGCCGTCTGAGCTGATGAGCCAGAAGCTCACGCTCCTTGGTTCTGAGCCGCAGTGTTTTCTGTTTCGGCAACTGTTCCTGAGCCAGCTCCCCGAGCAGTTGCAAACAGCCCTCGCCAGGTCAGAGGCTACGGACGGTGTAGCGCTCGCGGCCGAAGCCGACACCATTTATGCGGTGATGAAGCAGTACTGCACCACCTCAAAGCGTCGCGCCACAAAGAACCCCGCCTTGGCGCCTCCACCATCCGGCCTCTGTTACTATCATGCCCGTTTCGGCCCAAAAGCCAGATGCTGCCGTCCTCCCTGTAGTTTTGTGCCTAATGCAACGAGAAAGCAACAGCACCGACTGCGTGAGCGGAAGGATGACCCCAAGGTCGGTTTCGCAACTACGATGGCGGTTGGAGATTCCGGGAAGTTACTTTATATCGCCGACTCCATTTTGGGCCGGTGGTTTTTGTGTGACACGGGCGCCCAGTGCAGCATCCTTCCCGCTTCGCTCCTCGATGTCAGGGCCGGGAAGTGCGGTTCTCCACGCCAGGCCGCCAACGGCAGTGCTATTCGTACGTTCAGAACGCGGCGGATCCAGGTGTGTTTCGGCGGGCAACATTTCCTATGGGCGTTTATCACCGCCCAAATCGAACAGGCAATCCTCGGCGCTGACTTCTTCTCTTTCAATGACCTATTGGTTGATTTACGAAATCGCCATCTGATTCACGCTGCCACGTTTGCCTCCATCCCGTGCTTTCGGGGTTTCAGCATGACTCACACAGTTTCCTGCACCGCGACGGCGCCTGACGACTTCGCCCGCCGTCTCGGGGAATTTCCGGATCTAACTCGGCCCATCTTCTCGGCGACGACCGCTAAACATGGTGTGGAGCACCACATCGCGACAACCGGCCCTCCGGTCTATGCCTGGACTCGGCAGCTGGAACCCAGTAAACTCGAGGCCGCGAAGGCGGAGTTCGCCACCATGGAGCGGCTGGGGATTGTTCGCCAGTCAGATAGTCCCTGGTCTTCGCCACTTCATATCGTCCCTAAGCCCGGTGGTGGTTGGCGGCCCTGCGGCGATTATCGGCGCCTCAATGAGGTCATGACGCCCGACCGGTACCCAATACCGTACATCCAAGATTTCTCTGCACACTTGGCGGGCAATTCGTTTTTTTCCAAAATCGACCTCGTCCGAGGGTACCATCAAGTGCCCGTCCACCCCCAGGACATCCAGAAGACAGCGGTCATTACCCCATTCGGACTGTTGGAATTCCTCCGAATGCCGTTCGGGCTCAAGAATGCGGCGCAGGCGTTCCAGTGCCTTATGGATTCAGTGCTGCGGGACCTTAAGTTCCTGTTTGTGTATCTCGATGGCATTCTGGTCGCCAGTACTTCGAAAGAGGAACATCTCAGCCACCTGCGCCTCCTTTTTCGCCGCCTCCATCAGCATGGCCTCATAATTAACCTGGCCAAATGCCAATTCGGGCTGCGACAGATCGACTTTTTGGGCCACCGCATCACTGCGGAGGGAGCAGTGCCACTTCGGTCGAAGGTGGAGGCGATTGCTGCTTTTCCACACCCGCAATCCGTTAAAGCGCTCCAGGAGTTCCTCGGCATGGTAAATTTTTACCATCGGTTTGTTCCCCGGGCCGAGCAACTTATGCGGCCACTCTACGAGGCACTCAAAGGGAAACCGGGGAAAGAACCTGTGGTCTGGACACCAGAGATGGATTGCGCTTTTGTGGACATGAAAGATGCTCTCGCAAATGCAACGATGTTGGCGCACCCGCTGCCTGGCACCACCATCGCGCTTACGACTGACGCTTCGGACTACACCGTAGGCGCCGTGTAGGAGCAATGGGTCGACGGGACGTGGCAACCGCTGGCGTTTTTTAGTCACCAATTGCGTCGTAACGAACACAGCTACAGCACGTTCGGCAGGGAGTTGTTGGCATTGTTTCTGGCCATCCGCCATTTTCGTTTTCTGTTGGAGGGATGCCAATTCACCGCGTTTGTGGATCACAAGCCCCTGACGTTTGCCATGGCCAAGACGGCTGAGCCGTGGTCAGCTCGACAGCAACGACAGCTCACCTTTATTTCCGGGTTTACCACCGACATCCGGCACGTGGCCGGCAAGGACAACGTGGTCGCCAATTGCCTCTTGTGTGCGACTGTCCAGGCCGTCCAGCTGGGACTCGATTATTCACTCATGGCTGCTGACCAAGCGGCCGATCCGGAAACGCAAGCTTTCCGCACCGATTCCTCCTGCCTTCAGCTAGCGGATGTGCTTTTCCACTCGGCTGGCACCTCCCTGCTCTGTGACGTCTCCTTGGGGAACCCCCGCCCGATCGTTCCGCTGTCCTGGCGTAGGAACGTTTTCGATGCCATTCACGGGCTTGCGCACCCTGGCGTGAGGGCTTCACAAAAATTACTGGCGTCCAGGTTCGTCTGGAGAGGAATGCAAAAAGATGTCCACGACTGGGCCAACACCTGTGCCGTGTGCCAGCGGGCTAAGGTACAGCGACACGTCAAAGCTCCCGTCGCCGTTT
Organism: Somniosus microcephalus; assembly: GCF_052327205.1. Lineage (NCBI taxonomy): Eukaryota > Metazoa > Chordata > Chondrichthyes > Squaliformes > Somniosidae > Somniosus > Somniosus microcephalus. Next base: position 122,973,319 of record NC_140999.1, on the reverse strand, counting down.
TCAAAGTACCGGAGCGGCGTTTCGATCACGTCCATGTCGACCTCGTTGGCCCACTACCGCTGTCACAAGGTTTCACACATCTTTTGACTGTAGTCGACCGTACCACCAGGTGGCCGGAGGCCATTCCTTTGACGTCCACCACCTCCGTGGATATCACCCGGGCTTTTCTCTCATCCTGGGTTGCAAGTTTCGGCGTTCCATCTGATATTTCGTCGGGATCGTGGGCTGCAGTTCTCGTCTGCTTTGTGGAACGCCGTCGCCTTGGGTTTGGGCACCAAGCTCCATCAGACCACGGCTTACCATCCGCAGGTCAATGGATTATGTGGGCGTTTTCATCGGTCCTTGAAGGCGTTGCTGCGGGCCAGCCTCCAGGGGACCGCATGGATGGACAAGCTGCCTTGGGTGATGCTCGGGTTATGCACAGCGCCTAAAGAGGACCTGCAGGCATCGGCTGCCGAACTGGCTTATGGCCAACCGCTCCGGGTGCCTGGCGAGTTTCTTCCGTCACCAACGCGTCCTTGGTCGGCAGCCAAACAACTGCAGGCTCACCGGGACGCAGCTCAATCTTTTCGGCCCATTCCGACGCCACATCACGGGTTGCCTGCGTCACGCGTTCCGCCGGAGCTTATGCGGGCTAAATTCGTTTTTGTCAGGCATGACGCCCACCGTAGTCCTCTCAAGCCTCCATATATGGGCCCTTTCCAGGTACTGCAGGCGGGCGCCAAGAGTTTTTTAGTGGACATCGGGGGCAAGCCTGACCACATTTCCGTGGACCGCCTCAAGGCTGCACACCTGGACCCCGAGCGACCGGTCGAGGCAGCGCAGCCATCGCGTCGTGGGCGGCCGCCCGTGGCCGCCACGCCTGACCAGACTGTTCCACAGACCAGCTCATCGTCAACCCAATCCATTCCTCTCTGGGAATATCGGAGTCGTTCAAACAGGCTCGTCCGGCCTCCTCTGCGATTGACTTTTGAGGTTAAAGACACTTCTGGGGGGGCGCATGTGGCAAAGCCACCAAGGGACTCCTGTATAACTGTATAACTGCCTTTAACAGAGTGCTACAGCACCTAGGTTTGTTTACTGTATGTAAATAGCCAGTTCTGGGTAAGTCCCAGAACCGGTGCGATGATGTCATCATGTTGGTCACGTGACATCCCGAACGGTGGGAAACGTGATGACGTCATGACGTCAGACTGGGAGGTTCCCAGTTCAGAGCTCGTGAAGCCAGCATTAAGAAAAGACCTGTTGATTGTTTCTCCTGCATGCCATTGTTTGTTCTCTAGTTTACGTTAAACTTTGTTTTATTATCGGACTGACTCGACCTCAGTACTTCAGTTAGGATCTGTCGATTCCTACAATTTTTTATTTTGCCTGTAAAAGTTTATACTAGTAACTCTTCATAAGATTGTGTTAATTTTCTTCTTCAATAAAATCTCGGTTTTGTTTACATCCAACCACCTGTCTACTCGAGTCTTTTCTGTATCGCGCCTTGTACCTAAGTCCGGTGTCTAGAACCCAGGGGCGTGGGAGCGATTCGAACCGCTCATAAACAGTCAGAGACATAACTGCCTGGGCGTACGTGCTACCCCACACCACCCCCTACACATGCACCAGTGCAAATACTCGCACTTTGTTGAGTTCAGTTAGACAGTTAGTTGGGTTTTCACCTGGTGATTCACAATTCAAAGTGAGCACAAGGAGACACTGATGGCAGGGGCAGCTGTGGAGAGTCTGCATCGGAGGGCCGCAATCCTCTCCAAGCTCTGCTCAATTGGACACAAATGCTGAATCCCAGGGGCAATCATTGAGAAGGAGAAGAATGGAGGTAGAGCAGCAACTTTGCGAGGCACTGAGAGATGTACCACGCACACTCTCCACAATCGTGGAGAGGATGGAGGGGTCCAACTTGAGCAGTAGTGGATTGGTGGCGCAGGTAATTGCGAGAATGTCTGTCATGGAGAGAGACTCGCCGCCTCCATGGAGCTTCAAGCATGGCTTTCAAAGCAGTCTATGCAGGCCATGACCACGGTCATGCAGGAGAAATCTGCCACCGTAAGCAGGATGACGGATACCTTATCTGTGGCCTTACAACACATCACTGATCTTCGGCAAGCTGCTCTTTTATGTCTTGCCCATTGTTGCATCCCGAGTGCCAACTCGCCCTTCCGCTTGCTTCATGATGAATGTCAGTACATGACGGGATCCATTGAGTGGATGTGCAATGGGTGTATGCATGGTTAAAGGACTGTTTTGTGGAAAGGGAGAATGGAGGGTGGTGGAGGTGGTGGGAGCAGGCTAGAGGATTTCATTTTTAACTTTTTACTCTGCATCACAACTAGTTGAACCTTCGAGCTGTAAGGGAATCCCTGGCATCCTGGTTTGGCAATGGATGCCCCATCTTCATAGTGCTCATCATCGTCCTTCTCCTCATCAGAAGATGCTTGATGAGTGCCTTCTTTCTCCTCCACCTGCAATCCTTTCTGCTGTGCAATGTTGTGCAGGACGCAGAACACCACCATCATTCTGGACACCCTCGCTGCCAAGTGCTGAAGGCCGGCTCCAGACCTATCTAGGCACCTGAAACGTCTTCAACATTCCAATGGCTTGCTTAATGACACACCTGGTGGTCATGTGGCTCTCGTTGTAGCGCTCCTGCACCTCATTGCTGTGGTTCCTCATAGGTATCGGGAGCTCAGTTTGAAGGGGGGTATCCCTTGTCTCCTACGAGCCAGCCCTTAATTCTCCTTCCTGGTACGAAGAGGTCTAGAATGTTGGACTGCTGCGGTAAAAACAGCATCAAGACAGCTTCCAGGGAATCTAGTGCAGACCTGCTTGAACCTCTTCTTGTGGTTGCACACCAGCTGTATGTTGATGGAACAAAATCCCTTGTGGTTGTTAAATCTCCTGGTTGATCTGGTGCGCCTCAGATTGTCACGTGTGTGCAATCGATGGCAGCCTGTACCTGTGGGAAGCCAGCCAGAGAAACGAATCCGAGTGCCCGCTAATCCTGGCTATAGTCGTCACAGGGGAGGTTGACATAAGGCGACACCCTGGAAACCTGCCTTATACATTTATGTGCAGCCGACTGGGAGACCCTTGAGAATTCTCCGGTGGCGCACTGGAAGGAGCCAGAGGCAAAGAAATTGAGGGCGGTGGTAACTTTTACAGTGATGGGCAATGCCTGGCCACCAGGTCCAGCAGGGAGCAGCTCATCTTGAAAGAGGCCTGTGACCACCCGCCATGTCAATCTGAGCCTGCGGAAGCACTGCTCCTCAGATAGGTCAAGGAAGCTGTCAGTAGATCCTCTCATGTGGGTAGTGCCTCCTGCGACCTCATCCCCTCTGTTGCTGTCCTCTCTGCTATTCTCCACTCTGTTCTTCAGATCTGTGTGGTCCAGATCTGTATTGTGCATTTCTCTCTTATGCACCTGCAGATCCCACCACAGCAAATCATTGCTGCCGTGGATGGTGATTGTCTTCCTCATCCGATGTCCTATCAAAAGCATCTATGGTGCCCCCCCCCCACCACCATCCTGATGATGTCCCGCTTGAAAGACTCCGAACTTCTGAAAAACTTCTACATTCACAAGGCCTCTCTGCAAAACATTTGCCAGAGGGAACTGAGAAAGCAGCTGTAAGCTTTTATTCATATCGTGCAATCAGAACTTTAAAAAACCCCCGTGAAGTGCCGTTCAATCTTGCCTCCGTTTCATTGGCGAGTTTCCTGAGCCATGCTGGAGGTGTTAAATTCAAGTGCCTGTTGAAAACATTTCATGTCCTAATGATCGACCCGCCTCTGGCGAACAGGTTACTTGCACACAGCCAAACGCGGCAGTGGGTGCGGTGGAGGCGGGTGTGGTTGAAATTGCAACTATTTTCCTTCCCACCCGAACCCAACCCACCCATTCTTGGGGTTTAAAATCCCCCCTATGTTTTAAAATTTTAATTATTTTATTTCTTATTACCCTAACTCACTGGTCTCCGTTGCAGGGCCAGCTGGATTTGTGCAAATAAAACCATATACCATGTCTACTATTCAGTAACTTCTATTTATGGCATGTCTGGGATTTGCAAATCATTAAAATAACTGGAGCAATTTTAAACAGGAAATCATAAGCTGGAAGTCAATGTCACATTTCTTTCCAGTTATCTTAAATGTTACATTCAATATTTCCTGGCTGCAGCTAGTCTTGTACCCAAGGTCCTCTTTCAAATACAGGATGGTGTAAATGTTTACCAATCACCCGTATTTGCTATGTTGCTCTGTGTGACAGGGGCACCTGGTTGCCCCTTATAAAAAAGATTCTGGAGTTACCATTTATCAATGCTGTTTGTAGCTGTATGATACCGTTGTGCTTGCCACCAATAGTCATCAAGCATGCCAACTTTCAAAACTGGGGAAAAGCTGGCAAAATCACAGTAAAAGTGACAACTCATGTATGACGACAACAGCAACAACATGTATTTATATAGCGCCTTTAACCTAGTAAAACGTCCCAAGACGCTTCACAGGAGTATTAAAAGACAAAAAAAATTGACACTGAGCTACATAAGGAGAAATTAGGGCAGGTGACCAAAAGCTTGGTCAAAGAGGTAGGTTTTAAGAAGCGTCTTAAAGGAGGAAAGAGAAGTAGAGAGGTGGAGAAGTTTAGGCAGGGAACTCCAGAGCTTAGGGCCTAGGCAACAGAAGGCACGGCCACCAATGGTTGAGTGATTATAATCAGGGATGCTCGAGGGCAGAATTAGAGGAGCGCAGATATCTCAAGGAGTTGTGGGGCTGATGGGTATTACAGAGATAGGGGTGAGGCCATGGAGGGATTTGAAAACAAGGATGAGAATTTTGAAATCGAGAAGTTGCTTAACCGGGAGCCAATGTAGGTCAGCGAGCACAGGGGTGATGGGCGAACGGGGCTTGGTGTGAGTTAGGACACGGGCAGCTGAGTTTTGGATGTCCTCAAGTTTACGTAGGGTAGAATGTGGGAGGCCAGCCAGGAGTGCGTTGGAATAGTCAAGTCTAGAGGTAACAAAGGCATGGATGAGGGTTTCAGCAGCGGATGAGCTGAGGCAAGGGCAGAGACGGGTGATGTTACGGAGGTGGAAATAGGCGGTCTTAGTTATGCTTAGTTATGACATATGAAAATAATTAATTACATTGAGAGTGCAGTGGGACATGAGCTTGTCAATAATGAAAACATAAACCCAATATTACCTGAGTTGTATTATTATGGGGGAACAAACCGCAGTACGGAAAAAACAATTTTTGCAAAGGTGGATTTAGAAATTCTTGAAGGGGAAAGTGAGCTACAATGGTGTAAACTACATTTCCTCGGGGGTTCAGTGATCAGCCCCTCCCCCCCCCCCAAACCCCAACCCAGGAAATTTAGATATTTGACACTTTTTATGCTACTTTTTCCTTCATTTTGAAGTGTACTGTGATTCAGCATTTTAAACCAAAAATAATTCTGGAATGATATATATATGTGTGCGTGTGTATCAATTATTACCTTCTGACGATCCAAAATCAAGGTTCAATTTTGAGTCGTAACTACAACATACAACATACAACTGACGGTAATAATCAGCAAAATAACACAGCAGTCTGTATATATACAGGTTTCATAGCTGAAGTTAATAATATAAGTAATAATGGCCTATAGGCTTACAACATAATAAAATATTGACACAAATGTAAATACTAAAAAGTGTTTAATGCAAAAATCATGATGTACGTTATGGAACTGAACAACAATTTATAATCTCCATAAATTCTGTTCCTTTGACTCCGCCCTTGTGCATCCCCCCACCCTTTGCCTCACCATTGAAGGCTGTGCCTTAATCGTTGGCCCAGAATTTGCAGTGGGTAATAACAGCGAGCTAATCGCATTCACCGTTATTACCCCTCTGAAACGGACCACAACATCAGGATGTAATGCATGCACATCCTAACGCGGAAATCCTGAAGTTGCGGTCAGTCATTCACTGGCTGTGCTGTGGCCGCCCCCCCCCCCCGACTCCCCCCATAGCCGGCAATCAGTGTAATCAGTGAAATGAGGGAAACTGACGAAAACTTGGGCTGTTCCGCGGTAATACCGCTGTTAAATACCCCAGTAAAAGCTAGCCTTGATTTTAGATTAGGTGTAACTGGGGTTTTAACAGTGTATTGACTGCTAAATAAATGTTATGGCCCTGAAAACTTCAATTTTAGTTTTGTGAAGTGTCAAATTTCTCCATTATGATTAATAAAAATATTTTTTATGAAACTTAAAAAAAAATGTTTGAAGTTCGTTCATATTTATTTCAGGTTCGCCTTTTCCCCATGGGAGAGCCCCAGTCTCTGTAACATTTTTAAAAAGTCTGAATAAAGGCAGCGTCTTCATTTTCTGTGTCCTTGTCCGTGAGAATTCTGCATTGTGATTGGCTGCTTAGACAGCTTGTTGACGTCACAGCAGAGCGCACTAGGAGATCCCCAGTATAGTACACTGAAATCACTTGCACGTCGAGAAAGGCAAACTTCTCACTGCAGAGACTGCGAGATCTTTGTGGACAGCTTTCTTCGGGGCTAGCGCCGAATGCCTTTGCTTTGCCGCTGACCACAAATTCCGGGCCACTGAGTTCCGCCTCACTGAAATTTCCTCCTTAAACCCCTCTGCCTCTCTATATCACTCTCCTCCTTTAAGACCCTCTTTAAAACCCACCTTTTTGACCAAGCTCTCAGTCACTCCTCCTGGTCTCTCTTTAGCTTTGTGTCTTTTATTCCTTATATCTTTGGGAATTTTGTTCTATTAAAGGTCCTTCTATAAATGCAGCTGCTGTTCCATCGTGCTCCTTGAAATGGCAGGAAGATGTCTCTTTGCATTTTACATTAAGGAGAAAAACAATAACAATCAATCAATAAATTATGGAAAGTAAAACTGAAATTTTTAAACAGTCGCTCTGTCACATCCAACCCCTCACCACCCCAGTTCTCAGAGGCAGTCCATCCCCTTCAGACCCAGTTGGCAGAAGCTCCACACTCCCCACCCTTTCACAGAGACTGTGGCCACAATATTTTCTTGGGGCCATGAAGAGTGCAGGGGGAGGGGTGGATATCCAGATGGGAAACCCGGATGTAAGGGTTTCCGTGACGCCTGCAAGTTTTAACTGCAGGCCGTCTTTAAAAAAATGTCAGTAGGCTGAAGATCATGGTGGAGGGGGGGGTGGGGTTGGGGGAGGAGATTGGGGGATGGTGAGGGGATGGGACGATCGTGAGGTGTGTACAGAGTTAAGCTTGTGGGGCTGGAGGAAATGCACTTACCTCTTGGATCCGGCCCTTCTCACCTCCTTTTACCTGCTGGGATGCCCGAGCACCAGGAAACCCGGCTGACATGAGTCAAAAATAAAACTCCTCTTATAATGGAGGCACACAGCCTCCTTAAAAGGTTTCAATGACCGACCCGCCTCTTGAGAGCGGATTGGTCGCCCACCCCACTCCTCCCCCCTCCCCCCGACTCCCCTCCGTTCACTCGGAAGTGGGCAGGTTGGAGGCGAGTTGAGGTCGGGTTTGAAATGTAAAAAAATTTGACTTCCCACCCGATCCAAACCCACTCGTTCATGGGGGTTAATATTACACCTTATCTCTCCTACCCTCCCAGTTTACTCTGGCAAACAGATGGGGCCATTGAAAGATCTCAAAGGTGGTATAATACCAAGTGACTAAGGGAAAGCAAATATAAAAATTAAATTCTTATTTTCTTATGCGTTTATCAAAGAAACTATGGTCAGTCTCCCCTGCAAGGAAGTTGAATTTCCAGGTGGAATGGGGGAAGTACTTAAACATAACAAGAACAATTTGCATTTATATAGTTCTTTTAATGTAGGAAAACATCCCAAGGTGCTTCACAGAGGCATACAGGTAATTAGACAAGCCAAAGAGGGAAGTATTGGAAGGTGTGACCAAAAGCTTGGCCAAAGAGCTGGGTTTTAAGGAGGGCCTTAAGGGAGGAGTGGGAGGTGGAGGGGCAGAGGGATATAAGGAGGGAATTCCAGACTGCGAGGCCTAAACAGCTGAAGATGCGGTCACCAATGGCAGAGCCAAGGCGGGGTGGGTGGGGGTGGGGGGGTAGGGTTGTAGTGCTGGAGGAGGTTACAGAGATAGGGAAGAGCGAGGCCATGAAGGGATTTAAATAGGATGTTGAGAATTTAAAATTTCAAGTTCTGGGGGATTGGCAGCCATTGAAGGTCAGCATGGACGAGGGTGATGGGTGAGCGGGACTTGGTGCGGGTCAGGATATGGGCAGCAGAGTTTTGGATGAGCTTAAGTTTACAGACTGTGGAGGATGGGATGCCGGTCAGAAGAGCAGTGGATTCTGGAGGTGACAAAGGAATGGGTGAGAGTTTTGGCCGCAGATGGGCTGAGGCAGTGGTGGAGGCAGATGACTTTTTGAAGGTGGAAATATGTGGTCTTTGTGGTGAAGAGGATATGGAGTTGAAAGTTCAGACCAGCGTCGAAAAGGATGCCGAGGTTACTAACAGTCTGTTTCAACCCGAGACAGCGGCTGGGAAGGGGGATGGAGTTAATGGTAAGGATGCAGAGTTTGTGGTGGGGACCGAAGAGAATGACTTTGGTCTTCCCAATGTTTAACTCTAATAAATTGTGGCTCATCCAAGACTGGATGTCAGACAAGCAGTCTTACAGCACAAAGGCAGAAGTTAAGACAGTGGTGGAGAGGTAGAGCTGCTTATCATCATTGTACATGTGGAACCTGGCCTCATGTCTTTAGATGATGTCATTAAGGGGAAGTATGTAGATGAGGAAGAGGAGGGGGCCAAGAATAGATCTTTGGGTCACTCCAGAGGTAACGGTGCTGCAGGTGGAAACAGAAGCCATTATTGGAGATGCTCTGGCTATAATAGAACACTTAAGAGTGGAACCAAGTGAGGGCTCGCTCACTCAGCTGGACAACAGAGGAGAGGTATTGGAGAAGGATGGTGTGGTCATCTGAGGCAAAGGTTGCAGACAGATCGAGAAGGTTGAGGAGGGACAGTTTGCCACGGCCACGGTCACCGAGGATGTCATTTGATGACGGCCGTTTCAGTGCTGTGGAAAAGACGGAAACCTGATTGGAGAGGTTCACACATGAAGTTTCATGATAAATGGGCATGGATTTGGGAGGCAGCAACATGTTTAAGGGCTTTGCACAGGAAAGGGAAGTTGGAGATGTTGTGATTGTTTGCCAGGAATGAAGGGTCAAGGGTAGGTTTATTGACAAGGGGGTGATATCAACAGTTTTGAATGCGGAGTACCCAGGAAATGAAAATTTCAGATAAGGCAGTCACTAATAGGCCAAGGAAGGCAAGGCACCAGGCCCAGAAGGCTTTCATGCAAGGGTACCAAAAGAAAACTAAGGGAACTACTGACCAGAAAACCTAACATCTATTATGAATAAAGTAGGAGAAGGCATCCTGAAAGAGGGAGTAATAAAACATCTAGATAAGGTATGGGGGGAGGGAGTTAACATGGATTTATGGGAGAAAATTCTTGCTTAATACTGAAACTTGTCGAGAAAATTACAGATCTTGTTGACAATAGAAATTCTGTGGATGTGTTATATTTGGATTTCAGCAAAACTTTTGATACATGCCACACAAGGAATTAGTCGACAAGGTGGGAAAGCCATGGAATTGGAGGCAAGCTTTTGAGGTAAACCTGGGACTGCAAAAAGGGTGGTTGTGAATGAATTTGCATCAACATGACATGGGTCACTAGGGAGGTGCCACAGGGATCAGTGCTGGGGCCATTGCTGTTCACAGTGCACAGCAATGACTTGGAGCTGGGGGCAGAAACAGAAATCCCAAAGATTGCAGACGACACCAATTTAGGGGAGAGGCATGGCAAGGGGTGTAAAGCGTTATTTTAGTTATTCTGCAGTTGTAAGGATGTTAACGAGCTAAGGGCATGATATACCCTTCAGCAGAAAGTAGCAGTGACTAGAACATCAGTTTGAACAATGCTTACTAACTGGCCAATGTTAACTCAGCCCTGTTCATCCCAGTTTGACATAAAAATAAAACAAAAAAGGCGACTCAACCGTGGCTAACAAGGGAAATTAGGGATAGCATAAGATCCAAGGAGAGGACATATAAATTGGCCAGAAAAAGCAGTAAACCTGAGGATTGGGAGCAGTTTAGGATTCAACAAAGGAGGACAAAGGGATTAATTAAGAAGGGGAAAATAGAATATGAGAGTAAGCTTCCAGGGAACATAAAAACAGACTGTAAAAGCTTTTATAGATATGTATGAAGAGAAAAATATTGGTGAAGTCATGCGTAGGTCCCTTGCAGTCAGAATCAGGGGAATTTATAATGGGGAACAAAGAAATGGCAGACCAATTAAATACATACTTTAGTTCTGTCTTCACAAAGGAGGACACAAATAACCTCCCAGAGATGTCGGGGAAAATAGGGTCTAATGAAAGGGAGGAATTGATAGAAATCAGTCATTGTAGAGAAATGATGTTAAGAAAATTGACGGGATTGAAGGCCGATAAATCCCCAGGGCCTGATAATCTACATCCTAGGGTACTTAAGGAAGTGGCCCTAGAAATAGTAGATGCATTGCTGGTCATCTTCCAAAATTCTATACACTCTGAAACAGTATCCATGGATTGGCGGGTAGCTAATGTTACCCCACTATTCAAAAAAGGTGGTAGAGAGAAAACGGGGAATTACAGACTGGTAAGCCTGACATCGGTAGTGGGGAAAATGCTAGAGTCCATTATAAAAGATGTAATAGCAGAGCACTTGGAAAACAGTGACCGGATCGGACAAAGTCAACATGGATTTACAAAAGGTAAATCGTGCTTGACTAATCTACTGGAATTTTTTGAGGATGTAACTGGTAAAATAGATAAGGGAGAACCAGTGGATGTGGTGTATTTGGACTTTCAAAAGGCTTTCGATAAGGTCCTGCATAAGAGATTAGCATGTAAAGTTAAGGCACATGGGATTGGGGGCAAGGTATTGACTTGGATAGAGAACTGGTTGACAGACAGAAAGCAAAGAGTTGGAATAAACGGCTCTTTCCGAGTGGCAGGCAGTGACTAGTGGGGTACCGCAGGGATCAGTCCTTGGACCCCAGCTATTCACAATATATATTAATGATCTGGACGAGGGAACTAGATGTAATACCTCCAAGTTTGCAGAGGACACAAAGCTGGGTGGGCATGTGTGCTGTGAGGAGGATGCTGAGAAACTCCAGTATGATTTGGACAGGTTGGGTGATTGGGCAGAAGCATGGCAGATGCAATATAATGTGGATAAATGCGAGGTTATCCACTTTGGTGTCAAAAACAGGAAGGCAGATTATTATCTGAATGGCAATAGATTGGGAGAAGGGGAAATGCAACGAGACCTGGGCGTCCTTGTGCACCAGTCGCTGAAAGTAAGCATGCAGGTGCAGCAGGCGGTTAAGAAGGCAAATGGTATGTTGGCCTTCGTAGCGAGAGGGTTTGAATACAGGAACAAGGATGTCTTTCTGCAGTTGTACAGGGCCTTGGTGAGACCACATCTTGAGTCTTGTGTGCAGTTTTGGTCACTTTATCTGATGTTCTTGCCATGGAAGGAGTGCAGCGAAGATTCACCAGGCTGATACCTGGGATGGCAGGAATGGCGTATGAGGAGAGATTGGGTCGATTGGGCTTGTACTCGCTGGAGTTTAGAAGAATGAGAGGGGATCTCATTGAAACCTATAAAATTCTAACAGGACTAGACAGACTAGATGCAGGAAGGATGTTCCCGATGGCCGGGGAGTCCAGAACCAGGGGTCACAGTCTAAGGATAAGGGGTAAGCCATTTAGGACAGAGATGAGGAGGAATTTCTTCACCCAGAGAGTGGTGAACCTGTGGAATTCTCTACCACCGAAGGCAGTAGAGGCCAATTCATTAAATATATTCAAGAAGGAGTTGGATATATTTCTTAAGGCTAAAGGGATCAAGGGATATGGAGAGAAGGCAGGAACAGGGTACTGAATTTGGATGATCAGCCATGATCTCATTGAATGGCGGAGCAGGCTCGAGGGGCCGAATGGCCTACTCCTGCTCCTATCTTTTATGTTTCTATGTTTCTATGTCTGAGGGCTGCTCGAAGCATAAGGAAGAGATTGCAGCAGTTCCCCTCACTGGCATCAGCAGGGTACAATGGCGTGGTCTCGATGATGGTCAAATTGAATGAGAAAATCCAGCACTAATGATCAGTTTAAGTCTGATATTCTGATAGAGGTTTCAGCTGATGACTCATCAGGAAATCCTTAAGGGAGTCAATTTTCTGTTTCGATAAAATTGTATTGCTATCAACAGTTGCCATCAGATGGCGTGAAAACAAAAATTAAAAAAACAGATGCATTGATGAAGTCATCGAGCAGCATCGACCACACACATTTTTTTCCAATGAACCTTCTGTTTCTGAGTAATTATGCTAGATAAACAGGACTGATGCGATTTCAACAGAGTTTTATTATGTGGTAATTTGTACAAAATGATTGGAACAATAAGTTAAATGGAAAAATAATTTATCGGAACTCAATATTTTGGGAGTTCTCTTGTCCCAATGATTGTGGCTTGTGAGGCTGAGAACATCGGGTGTATTACAGTAAAAGCTCAGGATGATGATTTCAAAGGAATTTGGTTTCAGGCTCACATGTTAAAGGGGTATCCTTCATGTCAAAATGTGTCAGTCTGTTTACGTCTGTGTGCTAACGTAATCCACACTAAAATGTGTACCTATGTTGCTTGTCCCTGATAAAATTGCAACAAAAATCACGGTTGATTCTACCGACACTTCTTTCTTCCCCAAGCAATGGTGACAATTTGGCCATGGATTTCTGCAGGATTCTCCCGATAACCTGTTGTACCTTCCGTGGAAAACCTGGGGCAATGATGTAACTTGATGTTTATAGCTATTTACGCCATTTCTCTAGGGATTCTACCGACTCCCCACTGGAAAACCCTTGCGGAAATTCCAGATGTCTATCATTAAGTGGAAACCTAAGACCTGTTACAACAAGCCTGGAAAAAGGAAGCCAGGATTGCTGCATTCCTGTGATCCTTTGCGTAACTTACGAGGGAACAGGCCTTGCCTGATTCAGTGAGGTCAGCTCGTTATAATCATTTGAAAGTGCTCCTTGTGTGTTTTTCATGAGTGGAGGGAGCAGAATGAATGGAAGGGAATCAGGAATCGGGAATCATGAGCTTAGCGCCTCTAAAGGACGTTGCTGCTTGCTTTCGCAGCATTGAAAGGAAGGACAAAAGCTTGATAAGTGAATCTGTGAAGAACCTCCCTCTTCAATAATTACACCTTGGATGTTCTGCTGGAAGGGGTGCGACAAGCAAAGGCAGCCCTGTTTGGAGCTGAGGAGAGTCCTTGCCACAATGTGCAATGAGCCTGGTAGAGGTGGTTGATTGAGTAAATGCTGTCCCCCATCTCCATAAGTCCTGGGAGCAGATGTGCACAAAATTCTCAGGCTTGAGGAAGGGTGCCAAGCTAAAGTTGCCCTCAGATTGGTATACATGCCACAAGCAATGTGCCTGAACATTATACTGCATCAGTGATGGAGGAGGAGAAACATTGATAAACCTCTCATGTCTTTCAAACCTGCACTTTCTTATCCATCTTCAATTCTTCAATTCAGATTAAAATTACTCCTAATGTTGTATGTTGTGGCACCAAACCAAAATAATAGCCAAAACTACTAGAATGTGTTTTGTCATGTAGTAACACAAGGTGGGCACGGGGATGGCACTCTCTGTTCTTCCAAATGCTAAAATCTGTATGTTTTGTCAAGTTTTAAAACAGAAGGCTGCGCACGAGAGACAAACTGGACTGGTGACTGCCTGATCTTGGAAGCAAATGCACAAAAAGTTCTCAGGACTGACGAAGAATGCCAAGGCAGGCTTCAATAAAGGCTGCTGCCCACTGAAAGAAAAGAATGTCTCTACCATGCTCCAACCAAGAACCCAGCCAACAACACGGTTGCCATGTCAGCAATGCAGTCGACAAAGTGGTAGCCCCAACCCTCACATCTTGCTCTCCCTCGCTACCATCTCAGCCGAGCTGCAGCTCCAACATGGCGGCAGATGAAGGTGGAGACTTTTTTCACTCACAGAACTGTTGCCTGTTTGTTCACCCGCTTAATATGGTTCCTCAAAACCACATGCCCACTTTCCACTCACCGATGTAGTCCAGGCTTGAGGCTACACTGTGTCTTCAATGCAAATGCAAAATGCAGAAAATCTTCTGCTGTAGGAATTGACGAATTCCTACGAATAATGGAGATCGACACAAGAGAACAATTAAACAGGTGTTTACTCAACGGAGATGCCACGAGGACTGCCTGGGCAGCCCCGTGGTTTGCGACGTGACGTCATCGCGTTTACCTGCATTTTCCCGCGCTCTTAAAGGGGCCATGCCCCGTACATGCAAACTCTATATACAAAACACAGTAATGCCTAACACAATGGTACAGGTTTAGGCTGGTGTTAGAACATCGTTAGAGAATTATATACAGTTAGCCAGAGTCATTCAGTGGTTCTGCCACAAGCGCCCCCCCCCAGAATTCGCTTTAACGGACAAAGTCAAACGGTGAGGGGGTCTGATGTGCCTGTCAGAACGACTCCTGTACTCTTGAGGCGGAGGCTGCTGGTCGGCTGGTGGGCGGTCGCACTTGGTCTGCCGTAACGACGATGGGTGGCCGACCCCGTCTCGGCGGTTGTGCTGTCTCGATGGGGCGGTCGAGGTTTAAATGTGCTGGCTTTAAGCGGTTGACCGAAATGTGGTCTGGTTTACCACCGACATCTACCGTGAAGGTTTTGTCCCTTGCTTCCGACAAGCAGAAGGGACCGGTATATGGGGCCTTGAGCGGATCCCTATGTGTGTCATGGCGAATAAAAATGTATTCAACCTTGTGAAGCTCCGTGGGAACGTGTGACCTCTGCAGCCCGTGGTGCGAAGTGGGCACCGGTGCGAAACATCTGGCTGCCTCTTGGTGAGTAGCAAGCTGGGCAGACACGGACCATGGCTCCGTCGATGTTGGTAGGAAGTCCCCCGGGACTCGCAGCAGCTGACCATACACAAGCTACGCTGATGAAGTGTGAAGGTCTTCTTTGGGGGCTGTGCGAAGGCCCAACAGGACCCACGGTAGCTTGTCTGTCCATCCAGCATCCTGGAGGCTGGCCTTCAGGGCGGCTTTCATTGACCAGTGGAAGTGTTCGCAGAGGCCATTCGCCTGTGGGTGGTAGGCTGTGGTGCGGTGCAATTTGATACCGAGCCCTTGGGCCACTGCATTCCAGAGTTCAGAGGAAAACTGCGGTCCCCTGTCTGACGAAATATCTGCGGGCACTCCGAAACGGGCGATCCAGGAGGAAATGAATGCCCTGGCCACATCTGCCGAAGTAGTGGATGACAGGGGGACCACCTCCGGCCATCTGGTGGTGCGGTCAACCATGGTCCGGATGTGTGAAAAACCATGGGAGGGTGGGAGTGGTCCTACCAGGTCCACGTTGACATGGTCAAACCGTCGCTCCGGAACTGTGAAGGTGGCCAACGGAGCTTTGATGTGGCGCTGTACCTTGGCCTTTTGGCAGACCACGCAGGTATTGGCCCAGTCGCGGACATCTTTATGCATGCCATGTCATACAAATTTCGCTAACATCAGTTTTCTGAGAGGCCTTCATTCCTGGGTGTGACAACCCATGTATGGCGTCGAACACTTTGCGGCGCCAGACGACCGGCATGACAGGGTGAGGAACCTGTACGGAGACATCACACAGCAGCGTGGTACCTGCCGAATGGAACTTGACGTCGGCCAACTGGAGGCCAGTGATGGCTGTTCTGTAAGCTTGGACTTCCGGGTCTGAGGCTTTGTCTGCTACCATGAGGGCGTAGTCGATGCCCAAATGAACCGTATTGATGATCGCGCGGGAGAGGCAGTCTGCCACCAGGTTGTCCTTACCGGCCACGTGCTGTATATCCGTGGTGAATTCGGATATGTAGGTCAGTTGATGCTGCTGTCGGGCTGACCACAGTTCGGCGGTCTTGGCCATTGCAAAGGTTAGCGGCTTATGGTCCACAAAGGCAGTGAAAGGACGTCCTTCCAGTAGGAACCGAAAATGGAGGCTGGCCAGAAAAAGGGCGAGCAACTACTGGTCGAATGTGCTGTATGCTCCCTCGTTCTGCCAAAGTTGACGACTAAAGAATGCCAACGGCTGCCACGTCCCGTTCACCCACTGCTGTTGCACGGCACCGACTGCGTAGTCCGACACGTCGGTGGTGAGGGCGATGGTGGCTCCTGGCAGCGGGTGCGCCAGCATAGTCGCGTTGGCTAAGGCGCTTTTGGTGTCGGCGAACGCTCGGGCCATGTCATCCATCCAGTCTACCGGGTTCTTGCCAGTCTTGCCCTTGAGGGCCTCGTACAGGGGCTGCATGAGTAGTGCTGCCTTAGGCACGAAACGGTGGTAAAAGTTTACCATGCCTAGGAATTCCTGCAGGGCCTTTACGTTCTGCGGGCGTGGAAAGGATATCACCGCCTCTACTTTCGAAGGTAAAGGAACCGCTCCCTCTGAGGTGATGCGATGCCCCAGGAAGTCAATTTGGTGCAGGCCGTGTTGGCTGAGGCATCGAAAAAGGGTGCGTAGGTGACAGGTATGTTCTTCCTTAGTAGGACTGGCAATTAGAATATCATCTAGGTAGACGAAGAGGAACTTGAGGTCCCGCAGCACGGAGTCCATCAGGTGTTGGAAAGCCTGGGCGGCGTTTTTTAACCCAAACGGCATTCGTAAAAACTCGAAGAGGCTGAATGGGGTGATGACTGTGGTCTTCTGGATGTCTTGTGGATGAACTGGGACCTGGTGGTAGCCCCGGATGAGGTCGACTTTTGAGAACACGGTGTTCCCTGCCAAATGGGCAGAGAAATCCTGAATGTGGGGGATCGGGTACCGATCAGGAGTGGTGGCGTCGTTTAGGCGTCGATAGTCGCCGCCCGCCACCAGGCTTTGGGACGATATGAAGGGGTGAAGACCAGGGACTATTTGACCGGCGAATATTCCCTAACCGTTCCATGGTTGCGAATTCCGCCTTTGCGACCACCAGCTTGCCAGGTTCTAGGTGCCGGGCCCGCGCGTAGACCGGGGGACCGTTGGTGGTGATGTGGTGTTTGATGTGCTATCAATTACTGAGAAAGACTGGAAGTTAAGAGAGTAACAAACAGGCTTTTATTAGCTAAAGAATGAAGGCATGCCTCTAGTGGTCGACCGGTCCTGAATGCCTGGGGAACTGCAGAGCAGCCGCCTTTATACCAGGGCATATGGGTGGAGCCAGGGGCGGAGCCAGCTGAGGCATGTACAGACAGGTACAACAATGGGCAGGAGAGTGAACAACAGTGAAGTGAACAACAGTGAACAACAGTGGAGTGAACAACAGTGAACAACAGTGGTTTACCACATTCACCCCTTGCTTAAAAAATGAGTCCGACGGGGTGAAATGTATTAAAAGTTCGTATAATTAAGTCTTTCTGGGGGTCTTGTATGCCGTCGTGATCGTCGTGGCAACGGCTGAGGTGGTGCAGCTTCCGACGCCGAGTCCCGCGTGGGCCGGAGCACTGGCGTGTTGTCCTCATGGGTGTTGAGTTGGTTGGTGGTCAATGACGGGTCACGGGGCCACGGCGTGTCGTCTACAGGGGTTAGGTATGGGTCCGTTGCCGCCGGTGCATTGTGGGTAGCGGTGAAGGGCAATGGTAGTGGGTAGTGGGTGATGTTGGGTTCAGGGGCCCCCGAGGGTGCGAGGTCTCGTATGGAGACTGTCCTCCCACCCGTCCGGGTACGCAACATAGGCATACTGAGGGTTGGCGTGGAGGAGGTTGACCCTCTCAACCAGGGGGGCCATTTTATGGGTCCTCACGTGCTTCCGAAGTAGGACGGGCCCTGGAGACATCAGCCATGGTGGTAGCGACGTCCCCGATGTGGACTTCCTAGGGAAGACGAACATTTTTTCGTGAGGGGTGGCGTTAGTGGTAGTACAGAGCAGTGACCGAATGGAGTGGAGCGCATCGGGGAGGACATCCTGCCAGCGGGAGGTTGGAAGGCCCTTAGATTTTAAGGCTAGCAGGGCGGCCTTCCAAACTGTCGCGTTCTCTCTTTCTACCTGTCCGTTCCCCCGGGGGTTGTAGCTGGTGGTCCTGCTCGTGGCAATACCTCTCACGAGCAGGTACTGGCGGAGTTCGTCGCTCATAAACGATGAGCCCCAGTCGCTATGGATATAGCTGGGGAAACCGAACAAGGCGAAGAGGTCGTTCAGGCATTTAATGACCGTAGCACTGGTCATGTCTGGGCAGGGGATGGCAAACGGAAAACGGGAGTACTCGTCGATGATAGTGAGGAAGTACGTGTTGTGGTCAGAGGAGGGGAGGGGCCCTTTATAGTCGACGCTCAGGCGCTCAAAGGGGCGAGTGGCTTTTATCAGGTGTGCCCTGTCTGGCCTATAAAAGTGCGGTTTGCACTCGGCACAGACTTGGCAGTTCCTGGTCATGGTCCTGACCTCCTCGATGGAGTAAGGCAGGTTGCGGGCCTTGATGAAGTGGAAGAACCTGGTGACCCCCGGGTGGCAGAGGTCATTGTGGAGGGCCCGCAGTCTATCAACCTGTGCGTTGGCACATGTACCTCGCGATAGAGCATCCAGGGGCTCATTGAGTTTCCCGGGCCGGTACAAGATATCGTAATTGTAGGTGGAAAGTTCAATTCTCCACCTCAAAATCTTGTCGTTTTTGATTTTGCCCCTCTGCTTGTTATTAAACATAAAAGCGACTGAACGCTGGTCAGTGAGTAGGGTGAATTGTTTTCCGGCCAGGTAATGCCTCCAATGTCGCACAGCTTCCACAATGGCCTGGGCCTCCTTTTCGACAGAGGAGTGTCTGATTTTGGAGCCTTGGAGGGTTCGTGAAAAGAAGGCCACGGGCCTTCCCGCCTGGTTAAGGGTAGCGGCCAGGGCAAAGTCGGATGCATCGCTCTCCACCGGGAAGGGGATGGACTTGTCCACCGCATGCATGGTGGCTTTAGCAATGTCCTCTTTGATACGGTGGAAGGCTAAGCAGGCCTCTGCCGCCAGGGGAAAAGAGGTGGACTTGATAAGCGGACGGGCTTTGTCCGCATAATTAGGGACCCACTGGGCGTAGTAGAAGAAAAACCCCAGGCATCTCTTAAGGGCCTTGAGGCAGTGGGGCAGGGGAAGGTCCATAAGGGGACGCATCCGGTCGGGGTCGGGGCCGATGACTCCGTGTTCCACAACACAGCCAAGGATAGCGAGGCGGGTTGTGCGGAATATGCACTTCTCCTTGTTATACGTAAGGTTTAGGAGTTGGGCAGTGCGGAGGAATTTGTCGAGGTTGGCGTCATGGTCCTGCAGGTCATGGCCGCAGATGGTCACATTGTCCAGGTAGGGAAAAGTGGCCTGCAACGCATTCTGGTCGACCATCCGGTCCAGCTCCCTTTGGAAAACGGAGACCCCGTTGGTGACGCCGAAGGGAACCCGAAGGAAGTGGTAGAGGCGGCCGTTTGCCTCGAAGGCAGTATACTGGCGGTCCTCATAGCGGATAGGGAGTTGGTGATATGCTGACTTAAGGTCAATGGTGGAGAATATGCGGTATTGTGCGATCTGATTGACCATATCAGATATGCGGGGGAGGGGGTATGCGTCCAGTTGGGTATATCGATTAATTGTTTGGCTGTAGTCAATGACCAGGCGCTGCTTCTCGCCGGTCTTGACAACCACAACCTGGGCTCGCCAGGGGCTGGTGCTAGCTTCAATAATCCCTTCCATCAGGAGCCGCTCCACCTCAGATTTAATAAAAACTCTGTCACCAGCGCTGTATCGCCTGCTTTTGGTGGCGATGGGCTTACAGTCGTGGGCGAGGTTAGCGAATAACAGGGGGGGGGTGACTTTAAGCGTGGAGAGGCTGCAAAAGGTGCGCGGCGGGCAATTTGAAAACTGCTGGTTGCAGACTGTGAGTGGGGGAAGGGGTCCACCGTACGCCATCGTGACACTCTTAAGGTGGCACTGAAAATCCAACCCCAGTAGAACGGCAGCGCAGAGATGGGGCAGGACAAGCAGTTTATAGTTTCTGTACTCTGTGCCCCTCACCGAAAGGGTCACCACGCAGTAGCTGCCGACGTCCGCTGAATGGGACTTGGAGGCCATAGAGACCCGGTGGCGCGCTGGCAGGACCGGGAGAGAGTAACGCCGCACCGTGTCGGGGTGGATAAAGCTCTCCGTGCTCCCGCAGTCGAAAAGGCAGGCCGTGGCGCGGCCATTTACCTTAATGTCCATCATGGACCTGGCTAGTTGGTGAGGTCTAGATTGGTCCAGTGTAACGGAGGCCAGTGTAGGGTCAGGCGTGTCGCTGCAGTCATCAGGTGAGGCGGTGGGTGAGTCGGGGGCCCGTTGCAAAAATGGCGGCTGGAACGGATCACCCACGGTCGAAGGCGTCCAAGATGGCGTCCAACATGGCGGCGCCCATGATCCACACGCGGCTGGAGGCGTACAAGATGGCGTCCAAGATGGCAGCGCACAAGATGGCGGCCCGCTCGGCCCACACGCGGCACTGCTGGAGTTTGGGGTAGGTTTAGCCTTGCAGATGCTGGCGTAGTGCCCTTTCTTCCCACAACCAGAGCAAGTAGCGTTTTTCGCCGGGCATCGCACTCTGGGGTGTTTGGCTTGGCCACAGAAGTAACACTTCGGGCCCCGGGACATCGCTGCAGAAGTTGGGCCATTGGCGGGATGTGACGGGGGTGGTGCGGCGCAGGGTGGCGGTCCTACCGTGTCCCAGGATGGCGGCGCCCGCGCCATCCACGATGCGGCCGCGCGGTCAGGGGAGTAGGCGTCCATATTCCGGTGGGCCACGTCTAGCGAGAGTGCGAGGGCTGTGGCCTTCTTCAGGTCGAGTTCGCCCTGCTCCAACAGTCTCTGCCGGGTGTAGTTGGACCTGAGGCCTGCGACGAAGGCGTCCCGGACAAGTTCCTCCGTGTACACCGCGGCCGACACCTCTTTACATTTGCAGGCCCGGCCGAGCACCTTCAGCGCCCGTAGATATACCTCCATCGATTCCCCGGGTTGCTGTTTGCGGGACCCCAGGAGGTGTCTGGCGTAAACCTCATTTACCGGGCGTGCGTACTGTTCTTTAAGGAGGTCGAGAGCACCCTTGTAGGTGGTCGCATCTTGGATGAGCGAATAAGCTTGGTGGTTCACATTGGAGGTCAGAATTTTTAGTTTGTCGCCATCGTTTTGAACAGTTTTGACGGAGGCTTCTATGTAAAATTCGAAGCATCGCAGCCAGTGTGCGAACTTGGCAGATGAATCCGCCTCTTGAGGGTCTAGTTCCAGGCGTGCTGGTTTGAGGATTTGCTCCATCGAAAAAAAAGGTTTAGCTAATAAAATTGATGCGCTATCAATTACTGAGAAAGACTGGAAGTTAAGAGAGTAACAAATAGGCTTTTATTAGCTAAAGAACGAAGGCATGCCTCTAGTGGTCGACCGGTCCTGAATGCCTGGGGAACTGCAGAGCAGCCGCCTTTATACCAGGGCATATGGGTGGAGCCAGGGGCGGAGCCAGCTGAGGCATGTACAGACAGGTACAACAATGGGCAAGAGTGAACAACAGTGAAGTGAACAACAGTGAACAACAGTGGAGTGAACAACAGTGGTTTACCACAGTGTTCCACACCATGTTTCGTGGCTGTGGAGGAGAACATGGGTCTTGTCAGGTCGGGGAGTTCGCCGAGCAGGCGAGCGAACTCATCAGGAGTCGGGAACGCACAGAGACGGTGCGTGACGTAGTGTTACTGCGGTAACACGGAAGAGAATTAAAAGTTGCTGCATTGATCAGCCGCCGGTTCCTAACGTCGACCAGGAGGCTTTTGGCGCACAGGAAATCCGCGCCGAGGAGGGGCTGGGAAACTTTGGCCGTAACAAACTCCCAGTGAAAACGTTGCCCCCCGAGGCACACCTCCACTCGCCGTCTGCCGAAGGTCTGAATTGTTCCACCATTGGCCGCTTCAAGGGTGGGGCCGTGATTCCCCGTCTGCACATCGAGGGTGGACGCGGGTAAAATGCTGCACTGCGCTCCGGTGTCGCACAGAAAACGACGACCGGAGAGAGTATCAGTGATGAACAGCAATTTTCCCGCGTTGCCGATTGCCATCGCGGCCGCGGGGTGCCCGTTAGACCCGTTCCTCGGTGGTCGCAGCGTCAGTTGTTATTTGTTTTGTTGGGGAAAACTGCAGGGAGGGCGGCAACGCTTCGCCTTCACGCCAAACTGCGCGTGGTAGAAACACAGCCCAGCAGGCTGACGAGCTGGGGCGGCGTCTGCGGGGGATGGGTGCCTCGTGGCGGCGCAGTTCTGCCGAGTTACAGCGAAAATTTTGTCAGCCTCCACAGCGAGTGTTGCAGAGACTTCAATTTCAGATCTGGCCAGGGCCGCTTGTACCTGTTCAGGCAGTTGGCTGAGGAAAATCTCGCGGAATAGGAAACATTCCCGTTCTGAGCCCAGGAGTGTGAGCATTTGGCTCATCAACTCTGAAGGCTTGGAGTCCCCGAGCCCGGGCATAGCGAGTAATCGACAGGCGCGCTCCGATTTTGTGAGCCCGAAAACCTGCAGTAACCACGCTTTGAGGGTTTCATACTTGCGCTCCGTTGGGGGGTTTTTGAGGAGGCTGACGATCCGAGAGGCGGTAGAGCTGTCGAGTGCTGAGACCACATAAAGGTACTTGGTCTGATCCACATCAATGTTCCTCAGGGCGAACTGGGCCGCGACCTGAATAAACCACGAGGGCGCTTGCTGCTCCCAGAACTGCGGTAGCTTTAGCGAAACGACGTTTGCTTCCATGCTGTGCTCTTCTTTTGTGAAAACGTTCACAAAAACGGGGTCACCAATGTAGGAATTAACGAATTCCTACGAAAAATGGAGATCGACACAAGAGAACAATTAAACAGGTCTTTACTCAACGGAGATGCCACGAGGACTGCCTGGGCCGCCCCGTGGTTTGCGACGTGACGTCATTGCATTTACCCACGTTTTCCCGCGCTCTTAAAGGGGCCACGCCCCGTACATGCAAACTCTATATACAAAACACAGTAATGCCTAACACAATGGTACAGGTTTAGGCTGGTGTTAGAACATCGTTAAAGAGAATTATGTACAGTTAGCCAGAGTCATTCAGTGGTTCTGCCACACTGCTCTCCTTTGGTCGGAGAAGGATGCCCAGAATGTTTGTGGGAGGACACGCATTGGGGGTGAACCACTGAACCTGTGCCACCTCAACCACACCAATGGAGAGATGGGTAGGACACAGCAAGCAAAGACTGGGGAAAATAGATGTCTTTCAGATTGGTGGGATGTAGGTAATGGTGTGCTACAGGGGATTGTGCTGGTACGGCTTTTGTTTTCCATTGATATAAATGATTTGGATGTAAGTAAAAGAAGATTGATTTTGAAGTTTTCTGGTGCTACCATGAGGAAGAGATGATAAACCATGAGGAAGAGTGCAGGATATTGCAGGAGGAGGTAGACAGGTTAGTGGAGTGGGAAAATTGCTGGCAAATGCAGTTTAATGTAGAGAGAAATGTGAAGTAGTACTACTTTGGGAAAAATGGGAAGTGTACCATGGAAGGTAAGAGATCTTTATAGGTGGGAGCACAGGTATAAAAGGCCATAAAAAGACAAATGGGATTGTGGGTTTTATACATTGTGAGAATATAAAAGCAAGAAAGTGATGCTGACTTTATACCATACATTGATTAGGCCATCGTCTTAATGCAGTTGTGAGTACAGGTAGACTACCCTTTATCCGAACTTCCGAAAAACGAAACCCTCTAAAAACTCGGTCAGCGTAAGTCGTGCGCATGACCCCCCGCGGACCCCCGCCGACCCCCCCGCGGACCCCGACCCCCACGGACCCCCGCCGACCCCCCTGCGGACCCCCGCCGACTTACGCTGAGCAGAGGGTCAGCGTAAGTCGTGCGCACGACCCCCCGCGGACCCCCCCGTGGACCCCCACCGACCCCCCCCGCCGACCCCCCCCGCGGACCCCCGCCGACCCCGACCCCCGCCGACCCCCCCGCGGACCCCCGCCGACCCCCCCCGCGGACCCCCGCCGACTTACGCTGAGCAGAGGGTCAGCGTAAGTCGTGCGCACGACCCCCCGCGGACCCCCGCCGCGGACCCCCGCCGACCCCGACCCCCGCCGACCCCCCCCCACGGACCCCCACCAACCCCAACCCCCGCCGACCCCCCCGCGGACCCCCGCCGACCCCGACCCCCGCCGGCTTACGCTGAGCAGACCTGTTGGTGGAAATGCGGAACTTCATTGCATTCCAGGCTAGCAGCGACGGACAAGCCACGACTGCGGACCCCCCCGCGGACCCCCGCCGACCCCCCGCCGACCCCCGCCGACCCACCTTCCGAAATCCGAAATTTTCCGAAAACTGAAACACGGCTGGTCCCGAGGTTTTCGGATAAAGGATAGTCTACCTGTACCTCATTATACAATGGCCATGGGCTGCCTCAGGGCAAACTTATCTTGAAGTGGGGGCCTCAAACAAGCGTTAGCCCCTTATTTGCATATGCAAAGGGTCTAACTAATATCTGCTTCAGACGTGGGTAAAGGACACCCTATTTTTTTTCCTTTCCCAATATGGCAGGTGGCACACATCCTGAAATGTGCGCACGCTTCCTGCCCGCCATATTGGGGGCTTAGTAGGCCAGTTAGCGCCTGACAAACGGGCGCTGTGAGGCCAAATTTATAGGCCCTAATATTTGCAGCTTTTCCTTTAAATCTGTACATTAGATTATGGGAATAATGATTATGATTTAATCTTCACAATGCAGAGCATAAGAGGCAACCTCAACCTTTCCTGTCAGTGTATACAGTAACTTTACATGTAGCACTTCTTATCCAGACACATAAGGGTCGATTTTCGTGGAGCCGTCAGGCGGGGTTTCAGGCGTGTGGGGGGGGGAAAATCCTGAATTCGGGGGTCCCGACACCATCCCGCCCAAAACCCCGCTCCACGCAACTTTCAGAGGCGGCGGGTACCCACCCCGCACTGTGACATCACCTGTTGCCGGGTGGCCCTTAATTGGCCTGCTGAGCCCGCTGGGCGGGCTCAACAAAGTCAATCAAGGGAAAATCGCGCGGATTGGCCAGACGTCAAAGTGGGCGGGTCTAAAATCCGAAAGTTGTAGTCCCGCCTTCTTCCCGACAGCTTCGGGAAAATTGACCCCATAGGGCTCAATTTTAATTCCCGAGGCGGGTTGGAGTCGGGTTGCCTGGTGGGCGTGTTCGAGAGCCGCTTCCGGTGGGAACAGCTGCAGAGTTGCGATTTGTATTAAAGTACCTTGTTAATTTCATGGAGGCGCGTTGGCCGGTCCAATGAGTGGGATCGAGGCGGCTGACTGCCTTTGATGACATCATAATAGCAGCTGCTGTTAAAGCTGCCTTCCAGCCTGAGCCTTTCCATTGTGGTTTCCTGCACTTCCTTTCAAAGCTATGACTTCTTCCAGAGGCAAGGCAGCTCCTCGGTTTAATGATGAGTCCCTCCAAGTTCTTGTGGATGCTGTCAGAGGGCACAGGGAGATTTTCTTCCCTCCTGATGGCCGGAGGAAGCCTCCTCAGCAGACCAAGGCAGCCTGACAGTGCATTGCTCAGGAGGTGAGCGCAAGGTCCATTTATGCACGCTCATGGATCCAGTGCCGCAAAAGGTTTAATGATCTTGTGAGAACATCAAAATTGAGTATCCCATCTTACTTGCCTTCACTCTGCTTCCCTTCTCTTCTCATCACCAGCACTCTGCTTTGTAAGCCTCCTCCTTCACATCCCACCTTACTTCCCTTGCACCCTTTCCTATCCATCTCTGTCTCTGTACTGAATCACTTCAGCATCCTGCCTACGCACCCTTTAGACTCGCACTCACTGTCATGCAGTGACAACTAACAACGCACAGGGAGCTACCTTCCTCTTGGCACCTTACCCCATCTTCGTCTCACTCAAAGCTTCTATGGTAGGGATTAATCACACTCACTCCATCACTGTGGCTGAATCACCGCTTGTGTCCCTCCTTGCAGGAAAAGATAGCCCACAATAAGAGGGAGAGAGCAATGACTGGAGGAGGAACACCTACCCTAGCAACATTGACCAGTGCTGAGGAGGCAGCAAACGAGATTTGCTCAAAAGTATGTGTCTGCTACATCAATATCAGATGTCTAATTCAAGCCTTTACTCTCCCACAGGACCATCGAGTGCCCCCCTCCCCATGATGAAGCACTGGACATCTCCTCAGAGGAACCTGAAGCCTCTGAGGGAGCAGCATCACCAGGACTCAGCGTACCCAGCACCAGCGCAGCAACGCACACCTCTGTGGGGCCCTCATGAGTTAGAGTAGTGTTGCCACCTGGTCTATCACAGCACACAAGTGAGCATCAGCAGATGGTGGAGACAGCGACAGCAGTGGAGAGTTCTCCTCGGAGGCCACAGGACTCTGCTGGCTCTGCTGAGCTGCATGCAGATGCTGTGCCTCTGGGGCCATCTAGAAAAAGAGCGGTTTGTGAAATACAGCAACAAGTGCAGGTGTCTCTGGAAGGGTTTGCCTCCAGGGTTAGTGCAAGTGTAGAGAGAATGGAGGAGTCCATCTCTAACATCAGCACTGCCGTGGTGGAGGCAATGGCGCATGAACGCACCACCATGGATAGGATGGCAACTGTAAGAATTCGCAATAATTTACAGTTCTGAAGATTAATTTTTTTGATTAAAGAATCCCTGGGCGATGTGCCTTTAAATTTCCAGGGATAAAAATGGCCGTCAGACCACATGGCCGAAGACAAAGGACTTCGAAAACAGCTTTCAATGGAGATGCCAATCAAAGGGGAGTCCCCACCTCCCCCCCTTCAGCAGATAATTGATTTGTTTGCAGAAACTGCTACAAGAATGTTTGCACAAGGGATTATCCACTTCAGACTGCAGTTTCGGGTGACCACAGAACAATGGCCTTCTGTTTACACTCCTCCCAAGCTGTTTACATAGTAATACAGCTCCATTCAAAACCCACAGGATGAATGGAAATGGTTCAATAGCCCATCACACACAATGAAGACACATCCAAACTGCAGCTTTACATTCAAAGCTCAGCGCAGAAGAGATAATTGAACTAAGAAAAGGAACAGTTTAAAATGAATGGGTTTGGATGAATCACCCATTACTGGACAATGGGGCAGTTGAATCCCTTTTGTTTTAGCCCAGAAACATCCGGAGCTGGGCGGGCCCCAAAAGGGGGTATAAAAGATAGCTTCCCAGAAGCTCTCTCTCTCTCTGGCCTTGCCTCCGTGTGCCTCTATGGCGTGGGAGTTTGCCTGTGGAAGCGAAACACCAGCAGTTTACTTTTAAAACACTGGGGTGTTTTTCACTTCGGGGCAGTGAAGATCTAAGTTCGCAGGGCAAGGAGCTGGCATTACAGTGGTGAGCATATATTTTTCTGGCCTTCCACAAGGCAACTTAGGATAGGCATAGGGGTGGGAGTAAAGTGGGAATTTCGTTAGAATTGTGTATTTTAGTCGATTTCCCTCATTGTGTCCGTTTTTCCTCCCCTATTTAAGTAAGACAGTGATGCACCTAGCAGAGAAGTGCTATAGTGAACACTGATTTGGTATTTAAAACTGTATTAAAAGGAGTAGCTGTTTTAAAGTACTGTATTTAAAACTGTATTAAAAGGAGTGTTGCATCAAGCTGAGTGCTATGGTGAACGCTGTTAGCTATTTTAAAGTAACTGTATTAAACTGCTGTGTTTTTAAGTAAAAGCCACTAAGCTGAGGTGCTGTAGTGAGTAAAGGATCTTTTAAGTAAAAAGTACTGGATTTAAAATAAAAGCAGTGTTGCACTGAGCAGGGAGCCCTCTAGTGGACACTGAGTGTACTGCGTGTATTAATCAAAGGAGAGTTGCACTGAGTAGGGAGCCCTCTAGTGGACACTAAGTGTACTGCGTTTAAGCAAAGTGTTGTACCGGGCATAAGAGCCTTATCGATTATTTTAAGTTGTTTCTTTCTTTTGTTTTCAATAAATACTGCTCTGTTTTGCACCCAAACCACGAGTCACGTTGTTTTCTGTCTACATCGCCACCGAATAAGTCTGGGGGTCAGAACTCAGGAATAGGGGAGCGCTTCAAAACCGCAAGGGGGTCCCTGGAGCAGCTCAGAAGCTTCTGACTGGCCAGAGACAAATAACCCCAGCCCCGCTAGTGTGTGTGTGCTAATTCCGTATACAACCTCCATGGAAAGGATGGCTACCTCAGTGGAAAGGGTGGCTATAGCCATGGAGGAAATAAGTCACCAGAGTCAGGAAAACATGGTGACTGTTCAGAATAGAATGACATCTCTGGAGGAGCGATGGGCAACTATTGAGCAGAGAGACCAGAGCTTCATGGATATCCTCTGCAGTAGGACTTCCAGTGCAGAAATGGGTCCTCATGGCCCCCTGAAGTGCAGCAAGGTGCTCTCCTGCCACTTGCCAGCACTGAGATGTGGCTGACCCATGAGAGGGATTATGTTGGCAGGACAGAAGGAAGTGTGGGCTCCTCTCAAAGCGCTCACACGACCATGCCACTACAGAGCCCTTGGTCAGAGATCCACTTTGCAGAGACAATTGAGATGGCCGTTTCAGCCCCTGCACAGCCGCAGGAAGAGCAGACTGTTGAAGAGCCCTCCCAGGCTCCCAAACCCAAAGTATGGCCACCAAAGGCGTCTAAGCAGGCACAGCATCCTAGTCGGCAAGGTGCCTCTACATCTGCTGAAGTCACAGGGGAAGCACCACATAGAAGCACGTGTAAGAGAAAGATTAAGCACCTATAGTCACAAGGGGACTTTTTTTTCTGACTGTTGGTATATTTTGTCATGTGTTAAAGATAAATTATGGCAAACAATTGATTGTGTGGCCTATGTGTTATGGGAAACGTCAAAAGCGCATTGAGGGCTCAGAGCGACTTACATTTGTAATGCTGATGGTAAAAGTGATAGGAAATAAGAGGGTATAGCAGAGATGACATTGGACAAGTGTCACCTGCAATGACAGAGCCATATGGTGGCCACCTATGGTCAAAGAGTAAGCTTATGGTAGTGTGGCCTAGCAGTATGCATACCCTGGTTGACGGGCAGCAGTGAACTGGAGGGATGCTGCATTGGTCACAACATGGCATGCAAGGCTCCCTCGTCCTCCTCCTCCTCCTCTTCCCAGGAAGATATGTGGTGAGCCATATGGCTTCTAATCCCCCGATTATGAGGACCAGGATGAGAGGGCAGAAATGTTTCCCATCCCCTTGCTATAGATTTCAATTGAGGTAACAATCTTGCAAGCGCACAGTCGAAGTGGCCTGAAATATTTCCATTCATGACACACTGCAGATGGGTGTCAGCATGAACAGTCACAAGGTCAGTAGATGTGCAAAAATGTTATCCCATACCTACAACAGCAATGTTGTTGCATTTGAATGTTAGCCATGTTTCAGGGGCACTTTTAAAGTGCTCCACCAATGAATACAAATCATGTCCTCCAGCAACTCGTCTCCTTGAACCTGGCCTGTTTCTGACTAGTCGGGAAACAGGAGCCAGAAGCAGGAAAATGGGAAACCAGTATGAAAATAGGATTAGCAAGGCAGTTAACAGGCTGTTAATTGCCTTAACTACGTATCCCACTGGTTCCAGACGGGTCAGTTTGGGAGTGGCTAAACAGATACTCAGGAAAATCGGGTGGGGGCGGGATGGAGGCGGGTTGGGTGTCTGAAGCCATTTTTCCCGATTTTCCCAACAGACCCGCCTCCAAACCTGTCTCCTCAGGGCTATTAAAATTGAGCCCATACACTTGGCAGATGACAGTTAGGAAATAGATTAGGAGTTATTTTTCCCATTTTGCACTATAAGTAGAATAAAAGTCAAGTACTACAGCTGGAAGTTGTGGGGTGAAAGACACAACCGTATCAACCATTTTTAGGTGCGGAATGTGCGGGTTAGGATGATTGGCTATGATAAATTGACCCTTAGTGTTAGGGGGATTAAATACGTGGGGTTACGGGGATAGGGTGGGATATGTGTTGGTGTAGGGGTTACGGGGATCGGGTGGGATATGTGTCGGTGCAGGCTCGATGGGCCGAAATGGCCTCTATCTGCATTGTGGGGTTTCTGTGATTCTGTGTGATATCCTATAAACTGTGAGCTCTTCCATTGTGGTATTGCATGCAGACTGACTGGTTTGTGTGCCGTGCATAGTTGTTTGCTGCAGCTCTTGTTTTTGTGCTTTGTTATGGGAATTTTCTCCACATGATACCATTTAAAAAAAATTTCAAGATCTTTTGTTTTGCATATGCAAACCAGTATATGCGAGAAACTGTGTGCTGACTGCACAATTATGAGGACAAGTTGCATAGACTAGGCTTGTACTCCCTTGATACAGAAGACTAAGGGGTGATCTAATTGGGGTGTTTACGATGATTAAAAGATTTGATAGGGTAGAGGGAGAAAAACTATTTCCGCTGGTAGGGTAATCTAGAACAAAGGGGCACAACCTTAAAATTAGAGCTAGGCCGTTCAGGAGTGATGTCAGGAAGCACTGCTTCACACAAGGGGTAGTGGAAATCTGGAACTGTTAATCCATTATCTCTCCACAATGTCCAAATGTTGCCTGAATTGACTATATTTATACACATTATACCACAGGTTACTGACTGACCTGCCACCTCTTACAAATGTGGCACGTTGTCCACAGGTCTGGAAACAGAACGAAAGAGACAGTGGCCGGAATTTTCCTTACCTTGGTGGGTCTGGTGCGGCCGTGTCCGTGGGGGGTCGCGACCCCACTGCTGGCTCCATCCCGCTGCTGAAAATGAACTTACCTCAATGTGGCCTATTAAGCCCAATCAGCGCGTTGCTCAGCCCAATGAGATGGAGCGGGTGTGGTGACGTCATTCATGATGCATTTTCAGCCGGGATCCTTAAAGGGACCCTGGCCACATTACATTTGACGTTTAATCTAAACGAGTGGGTGTTGAATCTGTACTCTACAATAATATAATAAAAGTTATATATGAGTGACAAAGGAATATTTAAATATTATCATTAAGTAATACGACACCATCTAGAAATACAATCAAGAGCATAATTTAAAAAGTACATTAATTGGGAAGTTATTGGTGCTTTAGTCACAAATCTATAGACTTTTGTATCAGTAACTGGTACAAATAAAAGCTTTATGCATATAGGTAATACATAAAATTAAGCAGATTTTAAATGTATTTGTAAAGGGGTGGATTACAATCTTATGCAAGTTCAGCGGTGGAGCTGCGGAAACCCTGACCAACAGTGTAACTGGTGCTTATAATGTGTTTCTGGGATTTCTGCAGCTCTTCCGTTGAAGTTAACAATGGACAAGTGAGAGAACCTCTGCAGAAATTCAGCCTAACGTCTCAGACTGAAAAATTATATTAGTCATATTCAGAGACTGAAAGCAAATTGAACAAGTGGAATGAGTGATGAAAATGAAATTGTTACAGTTGATGACTTGATTTAATCTGTGAGTGAACAATCACAGTATACTGTGAGGAAAAACCTGACCAGAAACAACACAAAATTTATTTAAATGACATATGTCATTTTTTATAGTGCAGGTCAATTCACTGCAATTACTGTTCAGTTGAAAGGCATCAGCCGAGAATGGCCAGTGAAAAATGTATTTCCCTCACCATCCATGCTAGGTGGCGAGACTTCATCACTCACATCCCTTCAGGAATTTCTGAATTAACATTTACCAGTAGCTTTTCAAGTAGAACAGAATCTCCATCAATTTGTTAGCTGATGTAATCAACATGTTTTTATTTTGGTTTGTTTTCCATGCTGTCAAGTAATCAGCTGAAGCAATGGCCACGGAACTCATGCCTCAGGTTGACAGACCTGGTTCCCGAGCTGCGTGAATCCGTGCAGTGGTCATGCAGGGAAGTTTATAAAGTAAGTGGTAAAAAAGGCTCTTAAGCGCCTGTAAACTACCTGATAATTATCTCAATTAGGTCGTCTGCCGCTACCGGTCGGGTCGGCTCCGCGATGACAGATGAATCTGTGGGAAAGACGTGTGGGGGTGAGATGACAGCGGGTTCCCGACCTGCTGTCAAAAATAACATCTTTCTGACAGACCCACCACCGATCTCGCCCACTACCGCCCCAGAAAATTCAGCCCAGTACGTTGAATAGATCAGGGCCCAGAGGAAAAAAAGTGGAAGAGAGTTCAAAATCCAACCACTTTTTACCAGTGGTTAGCTTTTATCCTCAGACTGTTGTTCCTGAAGGTTGCCGTATCAGAACATCCTCAGTCTCAGCTTCTGCAATGATGTGTCCACTCGCTCCCATTCCAACCTGCACTTTTCAAAACTCCATCACTGTTCCGATGGTGGACACATAAGTCAGGTGGAGGAGAGCCAGCTAACATTTCAGACATATTGGTGCCAGAAAAAATAGGTCTAACTGACTTCTTTTCCCTCGTTGTTGACTGCAAATGTTACATTTTTTCCACATCCAATGCTCGAAGGCCATTTGGCTCTATTCCAGTTTCTTCAGCAATATCATTAGATACTTTTATCCTGAACACTTGTGAATTTCAGTGCTTTGAAATATTCTGTTTTATAATCTTTAAACATAAAATTCTCATGCTTATATCTGCTTTGGTTCAAATACCACCTAAGCAAGGCCATGCAGTGGTGCAGCATATTGCGACTCCAACAAATGCCATGGAGATGGTGGGCTGAGAATTAGAGTTCCTGACTTCACTGTGCAAGCTCTGTGTGAAGTCCAGGAGCTTTCCCATAATGAGGAATTAAAAATCGTCGAGATAGTAATCACTAGGTCAATCCCGTACAAATCCCGACAGTTGGTTTTAGCGCAGGCTAATGACTGAGGTGGCTGGGACACAAGTGGTTACTTCACATAAACTGTCTGCCTTGATGTGCTCATCTACTTAACATCAGTGCCTGCACTTCAAGGTAATTCATTAGATGTCAAGCATTGGAACATTTCTGCAAGACATGATATGGCTCCATATAAACCTAAACATTTTTTCTCTATATTCTGCTTTTGCAAAAATGTGATTCTTAAAAATTAGTTCAACTTCTTAATTTTCACCTTGGATTGCACGTTGAAGTACAAAATCTGATTTAAACAGAAGATAATGATGCGATTGGGTTGTTCATTAAAAATAAATTGAATGTTTTTGGAGGGGAAAAATTCCACCAGTAGTTTGGTGTGTATATCAATGGTTTATTCATCGATTAGTTGTACATTGTTCCATGTAAATATACTTGTATTTGGGACAGTGCACTGACTCCTCTTCCCTTGGCGGGAAGCTGGCCACACCGGCTTCCCCGCGCAGGCAACTGGTTAAAATAGCAGTTGAGGCCTGAAGATGTCATTGGACCCTGATCTGCATATTTAACCAAGGACGCCGCCGGTTTCAAGCGTTCTTGCTGCCTGCTCAGAAGAGCAGCTTAAAATAGAAGACAGTGGGAATGGAGCGGGTAGATCTCCCGGCCGATTCTAACTGCCCGCTGTTGCAGTTTCCATCAGGTGGGTATAGTTAAAATTGCCCCCATAGAATTCAATCTTTCAGCACCCCAAAAAGACTACCCTTGCTTGCTTGAATATGTGAACTTCATCAAAATTAATTTAGTGACAAAAAGTGAATCCATTGTGTATCCGACACAGCAGAAAAAGATGTAATGACGGGAAGTGGAAGCACCACGCTAAATTCGTCCAAATAATTGTCATAGGGAGGGGAAGCTAGGTTTTGTACGGAGATATCTGTATTGCATCAGTTTTGTTCCTTTGTCAAATTTGAAGCTTCCTGCTGCCAATCCAGGCACAAGATTGACCACAGTTTTTATCATTGTCACTGTAGTGTATGTGCCTTTAAGAGCCCCAGGTGTGCTGTAATGCCGGTAATGGCCACTCGGGCTATATAAGCCTGTATATTGTGTTATCCGTTAGAACCCCCCCCAGACCTTGCTTAGTAAACACCTATGAACCAACTCCTGTCTTCAGTGGCGACGAAGTGGAAACGGACTTACCTGCAATTCGGCAGCACCTCAAGGACATCGATTCCTCAGGTGTCCAGAAGACTCAAGAAATTGAAAGAAGCTGTGGTTTCACCAGCTGGCCAAGCTGGTGGCAGGTACTGCGCTAATCCTTCCTGGGCGTCAGGCTGGGGCTGCAGCAGCCGGCTCTACAGCTGAGACAGGCAGCGAAATCGGAGGCAAGCAATAACGGACGGGGAGGGAGCACTCGGGAGACGGCCGGCGCTGCAAGCAGGTCGGCGTTCAGACCTGGAGAGAAAGTCCGGCGGGAACGAGTCTCCAACTGTAAATAAATTAAAAAAAAGAAAAAAAAACGGAAACCGCGGGAAACAGCGTTGTCATCGGCAGCAGCAGCGGGAAAGCGCGGGAAGCGCCATATCTTTTCTGCAGAAAAGAAAGAAAAGCGCGGGGAAGCGCCATATCTTTTCTAAGATGCCTAAGTCTGGCAATATTGATGCTTTTGATAGCGAAATAGAGGATTGGACCACATATGTGGAAAGAGTAGAGGTATATTGCACTGCAAATGGAATAGAAGATGAAAAAAAAGCTTCAGTACTGCTGAACCTAATGGGCGCAAAGGCATACGGGCTGTTACGAAATTTAATCACTCCAGCCAAACCAAAGGACAAGAATTTTAAAGAAATTGTTGATACCCTGCAGGAGCACTTAAACCCAACACCGCTGCTGATAGCGGAACGATTCAAATTCTTCAAGAGAATTCAACACAAGAATGAAAGTAACGCTGATTACCTCACCGAATTAAGAAAGCTATCAAAGTACTGCCAATTCGGGGCAGGACTAGCAGCTTATCTTCGAGACAAATTCGTCTGCGGTCTCTTAAGTGAAGGAACACAAAAAAGGCTGCTTTCTGAAAAAGATTTAACACTGGACAAGGCTTTCAGTATGGCTGTATCATGCGAAGCAGCAGCAAAAGGAGCTGCAGAGATACAACAAAAGACACAGGACTTCGGCACCCATGAAATGACACAGGGTTTCGAAAGATGTTATCGCTGCGGCAGATCCACCCATAACCAGAGGGACTGCTGGTTCAAGGACAAAGCATGCAGGCAATGCGGAAAGATTGGACACATTGCACGGGTATGCCGATCTGGACAAAATAAATCCACAAACAGAAAAAAAAAAATCAATAAAGAAAAGTATAGAAAGGTACAAAAGATGACGGACAGTAGCTCCGAAGACCAGAAGAGCGACAGCGACTCCGAAAACAAGAGACTAAGTTGTCTCAAATTACATAATGTACTTGCCAAAGATGATTACCAAACCATTTGGGTTACCCTCACGATAGCAGGGTCCCCAGTTAAAATGGAGCTAGATACAGGATCAGCTCTAACTGTAATAAATCGACGGGATTACGAGAGGCTATTTCCGCATATACCTTCAAAAGACACATCCATTATCTTAAAAACATATACGGGGCAGAAAGTATACCCCAAAGGAAAAATAAGGGTGCCTGTTGTATACAACGGCAAAGAAATACAAAAGTTGTATTTATACATTCTACAAGGTGGTGGTCCACCGTTGTTGGGATGTGAATGGATCAGAAAGATACGTTTAGACTGGCACTCCATTCAGGCACTGACGGTGACCAGTAAGGAAAAAAACGATGATGACATCATACCTGAACGATTAAAAGACATCTTGGCCAACGCCAAAGAAGTGTTTCAAGAGAAACTAGGAACCTTGAAAGGCATCACCGCCTCAATAAAAGTGGAAGATGCAGAAATTCCCAAGTTTTTTAAGGCAAGACCGGTGCCATACGCCATTCGTCCAGCAGTCGAGGCAGAGCTGGAGAATTTGGAAAAGGCAGGCGTATTATCTAAAATAGATTGGAGCGAGTGGGCAACATCCATCGTCCCAGTCATGAAGAAAGCATTGAAGAATGGTAAATCTGAAGAACAGAGAAAAATTCGCATCTGTGGAGACTTCAAGGTGACTGTAAACCCGGTCCTTCACACGGTACAGTATCCTCTTCCGAGGATAGAAGATATTTTCGCCTCACTATCCGGAGGGAAACGTTTCACCAAAATTGACTTGGCACAGGCATATCTACAGATGGAGGTTGAAGAGGCCTCTAAAAAATATCTCACGATAAATACACACAAAGGTCTGTACCAGTACAATCAACTGGTTTTCGGAGTAGCATCCGCTCCAGCTATCTGGCAAAGAGCTATGGAGCAAGTCCTCCAAGGGATTCCGGGGACTCAATGCTACCTAGACGACATCCTTGTAATAGGAGAAAACGACAACGAGCACCTTGCCAATTTGGAGCAGGTGCTCACTAGGCTGAGAGAACGGGGCCTACGAGCAAATCGCCCCAAGTGCGAATTTTTCCAAAATCAAATATCATATTGTGGCCACATAATTAATAAGGAAGGGTTGCATAAGTCACCTGAAAAAATTGAAGCGTTCATAAAAGCCCCAGCACCTGAAAAATGTTTCACAATTAAGGTCGTTCCTGGGATTAATAAATTACTATCATAAATTTTTACCGAACTTATCAACTCTTCTACACCCTCTTAATGAACTGCTACAAACAGGAGTAATTTGGAAATGGAACGAAGACTGTAAACGTGCCTTCCATAAATGCAAAGACTTAATCACATCCGAAGAAGTTTTGGCTCATTACAACCCATCACTGCCAATCAGACTGGCGTGCGATGCATCCCCTTACGGCATAGGAGCAGTATTATCGCATAAATTCCCTGATGGCTCAGAACGGCCGATAGCTTTTGCGTCACGCTCATTAAACTCAGCTGAGCGTAACTATGCCCAAATCGACAGGGAAGCACTCAGCCTGGTATGGGGAGTGAAGACATTCAACCATTACCTACACGGACAAAAATTTACCTTGTTGACTGACCATCAACCCCTCATCTCCATATTCAACCCTAAAAAGGGTGTTCCCATTATGACAGCGCAAAGGCTACAGAGGTGGTCCCTTTTTCTAGGGGCACACCAATACAACATAGATTACAAAGGATCAAAACAGCATGGGAATGCTGACAGTTTATCGCGCCTACTGTTGCCAATGGTAGAAGAGGCACCTACAGTAGACCCAGTGGAGATGTTCCACTCTACCATAGTGGAATGTCTACCAGTAACAAATTCTGCCATTGAAAGGGAGACGAGAAATGACCCGACTCTCTCACGGGTCTACGATTTAACAGTGAAGGGATGGCCAGCACATGGCGAACCACTGTTGCCAGTATTCTCGCAAAGAAGAGAACAGCTGTCAGTGTGCCGAGGAACCTTGATGTGTGGATCCAGAGTGGTGATTCCATCCAAACTCCAGGATAAAGTGCTAAAGGAGCTTCACGAGGGGCATCTGGGTGGAGTGAAAATGAAGAACCTAGCCAGGGCGTTTGTATGGTGGCCAGGTATCGATGGAGACATCGAAGAAATGACCAAGAGCTGCCTAGGATGCCAGAAGGTCCAAAACACTCCACCACAAGCCCCTCTACATCCATGGG
Organism: Somniosus microcephalus; assembly: GCF_052327205.1. NCBI lineage: Eukaryota > Metazoa > Chordata > Chondrichthyes > Squaliformes > Somniosidae > Somniosus > Somniosus microcephalus. The sequence continues at coordinate 122,935,667 of NC_140999.1, read as the reverse complement.
AGTGGCCCTCATCTCCCTGGCAAAGGGTACACATCGACTTTGCTGGTCCATTTATGGACTCAATGTTCTTAATCGCGGTTGATGCACACTCCAAGTGGCCGGAGGTAATAAAGATGTCCTCCACCACCACGGAAAAAACCATCACAGTATTAAGGACCATATTTGCCAGGAATGGGCTGCCGGAACAGATCTGTTCTGATAATGGACCGCAATTTGTGTCCGAAGAATTCAGGACGTTCTTAAAAAACAATGGGGTTAAGCACTACACGTCCGCCCCATACCATCCCGCCACCAATGGATTGGCTGAAAGGTTTGTCCAGACCTTCAAGAAGGCCATAAAGGCCATGGGTAATGAAGACATAAAACTTCAGCACAAGGTGGATAACTTCTTATTCGCATACAGGAATGCAACACATATGGTTACCAACCAAACTCCCGCCATGATGTTCTTCAATAGAAACCTAAGATGCCGGTTGGATTTGGTCAAGCCCAACATCAGAAGGGACGTGGAGCACCGACAGTTTCAAGGCATGAATGAAAGGCCAACTAGAACATTCCAGATAGGTCAACAAGTTTCGGCCCGGGACTACCGTACCGAGAAATGGCAGCCTGGAACTATCTGCACACGACTAGGACCACTGCTGTATACCATGGATATCGGAGAAAGCATAATAAGGCGCCATGCTGACCAAATCATAGAGTCATCCGAAAAGGGACAACCTACACCACAACTCTATACGTCTAACGATGAAGTAGAGATACCCATATCTACCTCCGATCCGGTGATACTGGAACCCGATGAACCCGACACTGGCATTCAAGCCGAATCAGCCTTGCCAAAAGAACCTACTACACCACCAGAAATGACTACACCACCGAGGCGTTATCCGGACCGAGTCAGGAAGCCTCCTGAGAGACTGACTTAGAATTAATTAACTACAGCAATGTGTATATTATTTTTCTTATAACATGTAATTAATAATTACTTAAAATATGATGTACTGGTTAGCTAAAAGGGGAGGAATTGTAGTGTTTGTGCCTTTAAGAGCCCCAGGTGTGCTGTAATGCCGGTAATGGCCACTCGGGCTATATAAGTCTGTATATTGTGTTATCCGTTAGAACCCCCCCCAGACCTTGCTTAGTAAACACCTATGAACCAACTCCTGTCTTCAGTGTCTTTATCAACACACGGACACTACAGTCACCACTTACCTTGTACCTTGTAGCTAACATAACTAAGCAATATTAGTTTACTATGTCATCGATGCAGCAGTCTGCATGAGTCATATCAGGAAATTTAACAGCGGGATTCCTGCCCGTTCAGAATCAGTGGTGGAAAATCTAGCTCTTATATGTTTTGGAGTTCTTCTTGGCCTTAGCATGGAGGTTCTAATGGAAATCCTACAGCCTACAAATACCTGATTATTGCCATGTGCGGTGAGAGCGAAAGCACAAATCCACTTGGCTCACCAGATCTGCACAGCCCATCTTGTTGTGCTGAACTTCTGTGTTTGACATGCCTGAATAAATCTGGTCCCACTGAACGGCAGAGTGAGCAGAAACAAGAGTCTGTGCACGGCTTTAAGACTGCGATCAGATTATTGCACCACAACTACCAGAACATTTCTTTCATCAGCGGCCACATCTGGTACTGCCTCAGTTTTCAAAAGCACCAATTTTATACTACATATACTACACAGGTTAGAAATTTGCTTCAGAATTGTAGCAAGCTGGCCAGTGTGACTGGTGTGGGGTTGGTTGCCCAATCGGGATAGCTTCCCTTTTCATCTCAGACTTGAGACTGATGGAAACCGCATCAGTGGGCAGTTGAAAGATAATGGGGTAGAGTTTCCACTTTGGGCGCAATCGGCGATCTGGGTGCAGATTGTGCCCATAATTGCGCTAGTTTTCAGAAGTGGTTTTTTCCCCCTCAAGTTTCCACTCAATCCTATTTGCATATCTCCGAATGTTAAATCTGCCATGAACCAGCATTTTAGAACCTAACTTTAAAACATAATGGCCTAGATATTCAGTTGTTAGCGCCAGCCGCTAGCGCCTTAGGAGGAGGAGAAGTGGGGCACTAAGCGGCTAGCGCCCGGGCGCGGCGCGATCTGCGCCTCTCGCGAACTTCACTCAAGATTTAGCGGCGGTGCAAAACCGCAGCGCCCGCTCAGCTGCGCGCGCAGATCCTGACGTCATTTCATGGTGCAACGCCCTTGGTGCATCCCGAACCAGAACGTCAGTGGCGCCGCCCTTCTGTGTGCATGGCGCCCCCAGCGACTGGTAGAGGGGAATGGTTCCCAGTCACTGCGGGGCGCGGGGGGCGCTAATTAAAGGGGACTCCTCCTGCATTATAAGTGGCAGCCATTTTGTTCCACTCCTTCTTTGAGAGAGACGGATATTTGGAGAGAGACAAAGGGAGAGAGCTTTCTGGTTTGACTCAGCGCTCGCACAGGTACTTCTGGCTTCAGGCCAGAGCTTTGCACTTGGATTTAACTTTCAGTGCCATAGCCTTGAGTCACCACATATAATGGGGGCTGCAATGGGTGGAAACGTTGGCTTACTGCATTGCATTCAAAGGGCTCAGAGACGCCGTGAGAGAGTGCCAGTCATGGCCAGATGGAGAAGGGCCAACAGGCGTCAGCACAGGAGGCCTTACCCACCCAGGGTATACCGCCAGTAGTTCTCATATCTGAACATGTCTGAGGAGCAGTGTGTTCAGAGGCTGCGATTCAGAAGGGAGGTGGTCACTGAGATCTGCCACCTGCTTTGCAGAGATCTGCAGCTACAGCTGAGGAGCAGGATGTCTCTGTCGGTGGCAGTGAAGATGACGGTGGCTCTCAACCAATGCCCTTTTCAGAAGGAGACGTCAGTACATCTCCTTCCCCATGACCGTTGACAAGCAGCAAGAGCGTGCAATGGGATTTGCAGGAATAGCGGGCTTCCCCATGATCCAGGGCACCATTGACTGCACACATGTGGCTTTGCGGGCACCTCTACAGAATGCCGAGGATTACCGCAACCGGAAGGGCTACCATTCGCTCAACCTCCAGTTGGTGTGTGACCACAGGCAGCTCATACTAGCTGTCAATGCCCGCTTTCCAGGCAGCAGCCACGATGCCTTCATCCTGTGCCAGACTTCTGTGGCAGACATTTTCGAAGCTCAGGCTCACCCATGAGGATGGCTTCTCGGGGACAAAGGCTATCCTTTGTGCACCTGGCTGGTGACCCCGCTCCGTGCGCCCAGCACCCCTGCTGAAGAGCGATACAATGACAGTCATCAAGCAACCAGGAACATCATTGAGCACACAATCGGCGTGCTCAAGCAATGGTTCCGCTGTCTGGATCGTTCCAGGGGAGCCCTACAGTACTCGCCTGAGTGAGTCTCCCATTTCGTTGTAGTGTGCTGCATGCTGCACAACCTGGCTATCCTCAGGACTCAGCCACTGCCAGCAGACATTGGAGGACCACCAGAGGAGGAGGAGGAGGAGGAGCACCAAGATGGCAGGGAGGCACAAAGTGCAAGGGCCGTCCATCGGCAGCTTATTGCAACTCGGTTCTAGGCCCCCTCTCAGGGAACGGCTTGTGCCAATGAAAGAAGATGAATGGAGCCGCTCTGCAAGCCCTCAGCCGGTCAAGGCAACAAATAGTTCAAAATGCAAACATGGACAATGTGATTAAAGAAAATTTTTACTGTGCAAACTCTGTGCCCTTCCCGCATGACAAACTAATTCAGATAAACCCCCCAAAAAACAGTCAGAGACATAACTGGCTCTCACAACCTTCAGAAAATGAAAAAAACAGTTAAACAAAAATGACCATGATCCTCGGCCTTTATAAAAAACAAACACAACAGTCTCGGCCTTCATAAAAAACAAACACAACAGTCTCGGCCTTCATAAAAAACAAACACAACAGTCTCGGCCTTCATAAAAAACAAACACAGCAGTCTCGGCCTTCATATATAAAAAAAACATTTGGCCACATCTTCTACTTTTTCCCCTGCGAGGGTGATCCGCCTCGCTTCCGCGAGTGGCCCCTTCCTGCCCTGCAGCTCCTCCTCAATGGGACCCCAGTGGCTGCAGCAAGGCTGGGGGAAGGCTGCTGAGGGTCAGATGGTGAGACGGCAGATGCCCTTGGGGGACGGCCTGGACCAGCTCTGGGCCTGGAGGGCCCGCCTGCTGACTGCTCCAACTCTGCTTGGGCGGCAGCAGTCTGTCCTACGGGTAGTGGCAGCTGCAGTGGAGGAGTGACAGTGTTGGCTGCAGGAATGCTGCCAACCTGACAGAGCACAGGCACTTCCTGGTCGGCTGATACACTGGCACTCGCACGGGCCAGCACTGCAGCATGCGCAGCAATCTGCTGAAGCACAGACTGCTGGGCTGCTGCGGCGCGTCGAGGGCCCCGTCGATGCCTGGCCGATCCAGCGAGGGTGGCAGCAGTTAGTGCCCATGTGGCCCTGGTCTGTGTCTGCACCACACCAGCCAGTGAATGCACGGCATGACTGAGCACTTGGCTGGAAGCTGCCTGTGATGCAGCGAAGTCCTGCTGACTCCTAGCCTGTGCTGCCACGAAGTCCAGCAGACTCCTTGCCTGTGCTGCACTGAATTCTTGCAGACACCTGGCCGGTGCTGCCCCGAATTCCTGAGCACTCCTTGCCAGTGACTCTATGGAATCAGGCATCCTTGCCACTGCAGCCATGAGCTCAGTGTGCCTGCGCTCAGCCTGGGCACCCATTTCAGCAAGGAGCCACACCTCCTCTGTGCTCACCGTAGCAGGACTCGAGGCCAGACTCTCCCTCCGGGGAGAAGGCCGCCGAGCTTCCCCACCCCTCCCGCGTTGCTGCAGCCCGCTGGGCCCCGGAGCTTCACTCTCCTCAGACCCTTCCCCCCTGCTCCCCTCCAGGGAAGACGTGTCCCCATCATGGCCATGGGCTGCCTCGGCTGAGGGTGGCACTGATGGGCCGGCTCCCTCTTCCTCCTCCTCGAATTCAGAATCAGACACAGTGCCAGCTTGAGGGCCCGCCTCCTCACCTGGCGATTCAGCATCTGAAAGCAGGGAGGCACAAGAGTTGCTTTAGAGTGAGGACAGGGCGGCAGCGAGGGAGGCATGAGTGCTGCTATGCACTGCATTGGTTCGATAGTGGCAAAGGATTCTGGTGTGAGGCGCAAGTGGAAAGAGAGAGGTCAAAAAGGTGATGACCTTACCATTGCTGCCCAGAACAGGGTCGGCATCTCCACTGGCGACGGGGCCAATCAGCCGGCCTGCCATAATGCGCTCCACACGCTGCTCCAGGTCGCTGAGTTCTTTGAGGTCAGGACAGCCTCCCCCGGTCCGTCGCTGCTGCCTGCGATTTTGGGCCAGCTTGCCCTGCAAGAGAAAGGATGGCCTCTAAGTACAGTGTCAAGCCCTGATCTTGCCTGCACTGCCTCCCATGGTGGAATAGCCCGGACAGTGTCAAGCCCTGATCTTGCCTGCAGTGCCTCCCATGGTGGAATAGCCCTAACAGTGTCAAGCCCTGATCTTGCCTGCACTGCCTCCCATGGTGGATTAGCCCTGACAGTGTCAAGCCCTCATCTTGCCTGCACTGCCTCCCATGGTGGAATCGCCCTGACAGTGTGTAAAGTGCTGAATGTGCAAGTGATTTTCATGAGAGTCCCATAGCTGCTGGATGAGGGCTGGGCATTGGGGCTTTCAGGTCCCTTTGGCCATAAAGTGAGGTGCACATGCAGGGATGAGGAGGATACTGGAAAGGGTACTCACCCTAACAACCCGAGTGAGGTCGTTGAACTTTTTTCTGCATTGCACAGGAGTCCTGCCAACCATGCTGTTGGAGGTCACCCTGTTTGCCACCTCCCTCCAGGCTTTTCTATACTTGCTGGGCAGCGGCCTCCTGCCACTATCAGGGAAGAGGACAAGTCGCCTGCGCTCCACTGTGCCAACCAGTAGCTTCAGGGCACCCTCGCTGAAGCGCTGCGCTCACTCCCTAGCCTTCTCCATAGTCGTGGGCGTTGAACTGTTGAAGCAGCTATGTTCAGGCCTTGATTCAGGGCTGCAGTGTGCAGGGCGTGGCAGCCAAACAAATCCACCCTCTCCCTTTAAGAGCTGACCGGCGCCAGCGTATCTGCCTTCAATCAGCAACTCGCCGCACCTGCGCTGCGCCCGCCCTCGGTGGTAGTGCCCTGGCTCGCCGGCTTAGCGCCTTATGGTAGTCGTGCAGCGCCTGCTTTAACGCAGCAGCAACCTCTTGGGGTGATGCAACTGAATATCGGCGAAGGTGGCGCTAAGTTGTGCCGGGCGCTAAATTTAGCGAACGCCCGGCTGTAGCGCCCCAAACGTGGCTATACTGAATTTCTAGGCCAATGTTTTACAATTTTAAAATATTCCTTGATATATTTAAGAGTGGTAATTTGGTGCAGTTTTATTAATGCAGCTGAAAATGGGTTTATCACAAAAATTAAGGATTTTTAATCAGTGACTAGTCTGTGAGTAACCCAATTTTAAATAATTGAAAATGACTTTAAAAAAAAACATACAGAACCATTTGCCAGTTATATTGGTGTACAGTAGTTAGTTTTAGTAAATGAAAAATAATATTCAAAAGCTTTCAAAACGTGCCTATTAGTGTCCTTGCGCCTAAAAAAAAGGCTTCATTTTAAAAGCCACCTCGAACGGGCACAATTAATGGAAACCCGCAATGGTGATTAATTCGATCTGGAGGTGCGGCCAGTTTTGTGGGCGAGGCCAGCTTCTAGCGTGATTTTTTTAAACTAGTGCAAAAGATCGCGGAAACCTGATTTACGCTGAATGTAATTTGCGCTTAAAATTCCGCGATCTTTTGTGCTGGTTTGGCCGATTTCGGGCGAATCGCGCTGAAAAAAACCAGTGCAACCAAGTGGAAAAACGCCAGGCCAATGATTCACATTCGGACAACATAATTATCTTCAATTATTCCCTCTAATGTTCTCCCTTACATGAATGCACCAATTCTTGTTGGGGTACAGATCCATGTCAACTCTCTGGTACCATTTCCAACTGGCCGCTTGTAAAACCGGTGATTGTTGGTGGGCTATTTGACTGTGTGGGGATATCACAGCTGGGTCCGATCCTGTCATGGCCCAAGGCCCACTTTCCAGTGGGACAATGGATGATGATCAAGGCCCTTTGATGATTACTCTTTTCCTCTTCCGAGCTCAAGGATGCCGAGATCAGCTGACTTAATGCAGTTTGGGAATTGAACCAGGGACTTTCTGTGTCTCAGCTACTTGTGATGGAACAAGATTCATCCTTGTTTGAATCATAACATGTGAACATTTTTAATATGATTTTAGCTAGGACCAAGAACACAAATTTAAAATGTTTTTCTATTGTTTGCAGAGAGGACATCAGGGTAAATGGGTAAAATACGCATCCTTATATTAGAGAAAAATATGCATGACTATGGGCTAACTCCATGAGATGGATGTGCTCATGGTCGTTAGCTGTGGCTCTGTTGTAACACTCTTGCCTTTGAGTCTGAAGGTTGTGGGTTCATAGTCTCACTCCAGGCACTAGAGCACGGAGGTGCGGTCTTCTGGATGAGACGTTAAACCTGCTCTTTCAAGGGGACATTAAAAAGACCCATGGCACTATTTCAAAAAAGAGCAGGTGCGATCTCCCTGTTGTCCTGGCCAATATTTATCACTCAACCAACATCACTAATGTTAGGTCCGTGATTCTGAGAGTATGATGTTTTTCAATAACCACACGGATGCTGTAACTTAACAATCAACAGGTATTTACTGGAGTAGGGTAGTCTCAAGACTGGGGTACAGAGGCATGCTCAAGGCTTATATACAGGTGTGGTCACTGCCGGTACTACAGTATACAGGAGCTGTAAAAGTAGTTCTCTCTTAAAGGTACATACACTACAATTCCTCCCCTTTTAGATTAGTAGTACCCATAATATTCAAATAACAATTAACACTTTAACATGTACATTAAACAACAATAGTCCATTTATAGATTCAGTCTTTGGGGCGGCTTCCTGGTCCTTTTGGGATAGCGCCTTTCCTGAGGTTCTTGTTCTTGGTGCGAGGTGTTTCTGGCCCCTTTTCATCGGGTAGTTCATCGGGTTCCACTGCTACTGGTTCGGAGGTAGATGCTACCGGTATGTCGGGTTCATCCCCAGGTACGCAAGACATGGGGTTGACTCGTTCCTGTGACGCTAAGATCTGATCGACGTGGCGTCTCACAATGTTCTCCCCAACATCCACTGTGTACATTAATGGCCCCTGCCGTGTGCATATCGTTCCGGGTTGCCAATTCTCTGTTTGATAGTCACGGGCCAAGACTGGTTGTCCTACATTGAAGCTCCTTGTCGGCTTCTCATTGATGTGCTGGAATTGTTTATCCTCAACATTTCTTCGCACATTTGGTCTAAGCAAGTCCAGACGAGATCGCAGCCTTCGGTTAAAGAACATCATGGCCGGGGTCTGGTTGGTAACTGCATGTGTCGCGTTTCGGTAGGCTAATAAGAAATTGTCCACCTTATGCTGTTGTGGAATTTCATCGTCGCACATGGCCTTTATCGCCTTCTTAAAGGTTTGTACGAACCTCTCAGCCAATCCATTTGTGGCTGGATGATACGGGGCGGATGTGTAATGCCTTACCCCATTCCGTCTCATAAATTTTCGAAACTCTTCGGACACAAACTGTGGTCCGTTATCAGAGCAAATCTGCTCTGGCAAGCCGTTCCTGGCAAATATGGTCCGTAGGACTGCAATCGTTTTCTCTGTAGTGGTTGAGGACGTTTTTATCACCTCAGGCCACTTCAAATGAGCATCCACTGCTATTAAGAACATTGAGTCCATGAATGGACCAGCAAAATCAATATGCACCCGTTGCCATGGAGAGGAGGGCCACTCCCATGGGTGTAGAGGGGCATGTGGTGGTGCATTTTGGACCTTCTGGCATCCTGAGCAGCTCTTGGTTAGGTCTTCGATTTGTTGATCGATTCCCGGCCACCACACATAAGCCCTAGCAAGGCTTTTCATTTTCACTTCCCCCAGATGACCTTCATGTAGCTCATTTAGCACTCTCTCCCTTAACTTGGGTGGAATCACCACTCTGGATCCACACATCGCTGTCCCCTGGCAGACTGACAGCTGTTCTATTCTGGATGAGAATGCTGGCAACAGTGAGTCGCCATGTGTTGGCCATCCCCTCACCGTCAAATCATATACCCGAGACAGCGTCGGATCATTGCGGGTCTCCTTCTCTATATCCGCGTTCGTTACTGGCAATCGTTCAATTATTGATGAATAAAATATCTCGATAGGGTCCACTGCTGGTGCTTCCTCCACAGTAGGCAGTGGCAGGCGCGATAGCCCATCAGCGTTTCCATGTTGTTTCGTGCCTTTATATTCTATTTCATATTGATTCGCCCCTAGAAACAGGGACCATCTTTGTAACCATTGTGCCGTCATTACTGGAACGCCCTTCTTAGGATTAAAGATGGAGACAAGTGGTTGGTGGTCAGTCAGCAAGGTGAACTTCTGCCCATGCAGATAGTGGTTGAATTTTTTTACTCCCCATACTAGGCTGAGGGCCTCCCTGTCAATCTGGGCGTAGTTGCGCTCGGCTGAGGTTAGTGACCGAGACACAAAGGCTACTGGCCTCTCCAACCCGTCTGGGAATTTGTGCGACAGCACCGCTCCAATACCATAGGGTGATGCATCACATGCCAAACGAATTGGTAGTGCTGGGTTGAAATGGGCCAACACCTCTTTTGATGTGATCAATTCTTTACACTTCTGGAAAGCTCGTCTACATTCGTCATTCCACTTCCATGGTACCCCTGTTTGCAGTAGGGTGTTCAGTGGGTGTAATACTATGGACGAATTTGGTAAGAACTTATGGTAGTAGTTTACCAGCCCGAGGAACGACCTCAGTTATGACACATTTTCCGGTGTTGGAGCCTTGACTACTGCCTCAATCTTTTCAGGGGACTTATGTAACCCCTCTTCATCGATGACGTGGCCACAATACGAGATCTGCTTCTGGAAAAACTCGCACTTGTGGCGATTAGCGCATAGCCCATATTCCTTTAATCTGGTGAGCACCTTCTCCAAGTTGGCGAGGTGATCACTGTCATTTTCGCCCGTGACTAGGATGTCGTCCAAATAACACTGGGTCCCTGGAATCCCTTGCAGGATTTGATCCATCGCCCTTTGCCAAATAGCCGGAGCCGATGCTACCCCGAACACCAGCTGGTTGTATTGATAAAGACCTTTATGAGTGTTAATCGTAAGGTATTGTTTCGAGGCTTCTTCTACCTCCATTTGCAAGTACGCCTGGGCTAGATCAATTTTGGTGAAGCGTTTACCTCCAGATAACGAGGCGAAAATATCCTCAATTTGTGGAAGCGGATATTGTACCGTGTGAAGGACTGGGTTCACTGTCACCTTAAAATCCCCACAGATGCGGACCTTCTTTGGTTCCCCAGGCGTATTACTCAACGACCCCTTCATTACAGGAACCATGGTTGTAGCCCACTCGCTCCAGTCTACTTTGGACAGTACTCCTGAACGTTCCAACCCTTCCAGCTCTGCTTCGACAGCTGGTCTGATCGCATAAGGCACTGGTCTGGCCTTCAGAAACTTTGGGCTTGCATTTTCCTCTATTTTAATCATTGCTGTTATGCCTTTTAGTGTTCCGAGTCCCTCCTGGAACACTTCTTTTGCGTCAGTTAGCATTTTTGACAGTCGTCCAGGTGTGACGTCGTCATCCTTTTTGGCCTCAACCTTCAGTGCCTGTATGGAATGCCAATCTAATTGTATCTTCCGGATCCATTCACGTCCTAGCAGTGGTGGTCCTCCATCTGGCAATACATATATATCCATTTTAGGTATTTCCTGGCCTTTATATATCACTTTCACCCTTATTTTTCCTTTGGGGTAGAATTTTTGCCCCGTGTACATCTTCAAGACAATCTCTGTAGCTTTCAAGGGTATATGTGAAAATAGCCGCTTGTAGTCCCTTTGGTTTATGACTGTTAGGGCTGATCCTGTGTCCAATTCCATTTTCACTTGAACTCCATCTATCTTGAGTGTAACCCAGATAGTCTGGTGATCCTCCATTTTGGTTACCTTATGTAGTTTCAGACAACCCAGCTCCTTGCTTCCGGAGTCTGTGTCACTTTTCTGTTTGTCTGAACTACTGTCAATCACCTGGTGTACCTTTTTGTACTTCTCCTGTGGAGATTTCTTACTGTTGGTTTTCTTCCCAGACCTGCAGACTCTTGCTATGTGTCCTGTTTTTCCATACTGTCTGCACACTTGGTCCTTGAACCAACAATCCTTCTGGTCATGTGTTGTTCTGCCGCAGCGATGGCACTTCCCTGTTCCATAGGACATTTCATTGGTGCCATATTCTTGCGGTCTCCGTTGTATCTCTGCAGCGCCCCTTGCGGCTGCTTCGTGTGATACTGCCATACTGAAAGCCTTGTCCAGCATAAGATCCTTTTCTGATAGAAGCCGTTTCTGGGTTCCTTCACTTTGCAGCCCACACACAAACTTGTCCCTTAACGTATCTGCTAGTCCCGCTCCAAACTGGCAGTGTTTCAATAGCTTGCGCAGTTCCGTTAGGTACTCAGCATTGCTTTCGTCTTTGTGTTGGTTCCTTTTATGGAACTTAAATCGTTCTGCTATCAGCAGTGGTGTGGGGTTTAAGTGGTCCTGTAGGATTTCTACTATGCTTTCGAAATTCTTGTTCACAGGCTTCTCTGGGGTTATTAGGTTTCGCAGTAACCCATAAGTTTTTGCACCCATGGAATTTAACAAAACCAGTGCTTTCCTAGCATCTGGCACTTCATTCGCCCTGCAGTACACCTCAATATGTTCCACATATGTCGCCCAATCTTCGACTTCATTGTCGAACGTAGAGATACTGCCACTCTTCTGCATCCCTGGGTGTGATTTAACTGTCAAAAATGGTGTCTCCCGTGCTTCCCCTTCTTCTCCGCTGGCACAAAATGGCATCTCCCACGCTTTCCTTCCTTCCCGCACTCGCCCTTCTTTTCCGCTGCGGCTTTTAAAAATGGCGTCTCCCGCGCTCTTCCTTCTTCTCCGCTGCTCAATGGCGTCTCCCGCACTCTCCCCACGGACACTGTTCAGCCCTTGAGCCCTGGCTGTGCTCTGCGCATTCTTTTTTTTTTGTGTGCCTTTCCCGTTTCCGCCGCTCGGCCCTGAACCCGGCTGTTGCTTTACCCTCTCTCTCTCCGTTTTGTTTTTCCTCGACGCCGCTCGGTTTTCAACCCCCAGCTGCGCCCTGTGCGCTTCACACTCTGTCTTACCCCGTCGACGCTGCTCGGCTTTCTCTCCGCCGTCAGTCGGCTCCAGCCGCCGCTGTCCGGGAAGGGTCTGCGCTGTACCTGTCGTCAGTCTATTGCTGATCGTTGTGGCTGGGGAACCAAGCCCGGCTCTCCACAACCTCCCCTGCGATGTTCACTCTCTGCCGGACGACTGGGCGGTTGCCCGTGGTCGACGCCCGTGTTTCTGGCCTCGACTTTCTTCCACCGCCCTCCCGGAGTGAATCCTCGAAGGGAAATGCAGAGTTGCAGGTAGATTCGAATCTGTTAGATCCGTGATTCTGAGAGTATGATGTTTTTCAATAACCACACGGATGCTGTAACTTAACAATCAACAGGTATTTACTGGAGTAGGGTAGTCTCAAGACTGGGGTACAGAGGCATGCTCAAGGCTTATATACAGGTGTGGTCACTGCCGGTACTACAGTATACAGGAGCTGTAAAAGTAGTTCTCTCTTAAAGGTACATACACTACAACTAACACAGGTTATCACATTGCTGTTTGTGGGAGCTTGCTGTGCATAAATTGGCTGCCGAATTTCCTACATTACAACAGAGACTGCACTTCAAAAGTACTTCATTGGATGTAAAGTGCTTTCGGACGTCCTAAGGTCAGGGAAGGCACTGTATACATGCAAGTCTTTCTTTTCCTTAAAACCTACAACACAGCTCCATTCTGCCAAACTTGTAACCAGTTAGTTGAGAAATGTGCTGAGGTCAGTATCTGTACAAATCGAGGACGGGAAAAATCCAATTCGCAGAGCTTTGTACCACTCAGTCATTCAGTAATTCACTAACCAAAAACAGAAAACACTGAACAAAAGCATGTTTTTCTTGCAAAAGTGAGGTACACAGCTGGTTCCAAATGAATCCTGGCAGTCACTTGACTATAAAACCATTACAGATTAGATAACTGGGAACATTTTGTATTTGGATCAGGTTTTGTATCAAAGTGGGTAACAGTTGATTAAAAAGTTGCACAAATATTTCTCGACTCTAAACACACCTATTCTCTTAATAACATTGCCTCACATTGTTATAAAACTAATCATTTGAATTAGTAATATTTCAACAAACCAGTAAATGTAGAAGTATAATTGATTCATAAATGTTTGATAATAGTAATGAGAAAATGCTACATTTTAACTTTTAAAATGTGTTACTGTTGTATTTGCTTTCCCTGTGTGAGGATTATATATCTCTCTGTCTAATCCTCATTTAGATTACTATGTGAAAATACTTAGGTTATCAGGCAGTAAATTAAATTCTGTGGATGTATTCGCTGTATAATGGCTTCAAGTCATTGCAGACTGACATCTTATTTAACGTGCCCCATTTATTACGTTTGTTTAAAAGATCTATAATGTAATTATTATCTTTAAAAGAAAATTTCTTGTATCTGTTGTGTGTGAAGTCTGACACCTACATCAAACTGGTGATCAATATTCTTCCTGCTCATTGGTTAAGTGTTTAGTTCTTTGCATTTTTCTCCTTTCTAATTGGCTTTTTTCTATTTTTGCTGTTTGCCAACCTTGCAAAATATTTCTTCCCCAATCCCAGTCAGATCTAGAGTTGCAAACTGGCAAGGGGCTGGCACCCTGGATATCGCATCCTTTTACCTGCTGTTTACCGGAAAACTTCCGCTCACGGATGCAGCTGAGGCACGCATGCGCGAACAGCACTTTCCCCCCCAATTGTCAGCAGCGGCCCCGGGAGATCGAAGGAAAATTCCGTGAGGGTTGGCAATCCTACTCTGAACGTCTGGATTCTGAGCACAGCCTCCCTCAGGTGATTTCCACCTGACCAGCTCACTCCCTACTCGGAGAGACTTCCCAATGTGGTCAGGTGTGCATATCAAATTCCCAAGAATAAACTCACGTACATACTGGCTAGGTCACATTGGAGGCCTCTTGAATTCAATGTACGTGCAAACCAGCCAGCCGACTCCTGACAAAACTACAATTCTCAGGAGCGAGTACAGTTAGAAACATTTTGTAACCAACATTTATTACAAATATAAGACAAAACACTTACTTTTTTGGCTATTGTTCTCTATTTACAGATTCACAACATCACCTTGCATTTATATAGTGCCTTTAACATAAAGGAATAGCCCAAAGATCTTCACAAACAGACAAACGGAAATGGATGCCAAGTCAGGAGGGTAGATATTAGGAAGTAAAAACAGAAAATGCTGGAAATACTCAGCAGGTCAGGCAGCATCTGTGGAGAGAGAAACAGAGTTAACGTTTCAGGTCGATGACCCTTCGTCAGAACTGGAAAAAGCTGGAGATGTAACAGGTTTTTAAGCAAGTGTAGGGACAGGGAAAGGGGGGAAGGGAGGAAAGAACAAAAGGGAAGGTCTGTGATAGGATGGAAGGCAGGAGAGATTAAGAGACATTAAGAGAGATTAAGAGGTGGTGCAAGGCAAAAGGAAATGGTAATGGTGTGGCAGAGCCACTGAGGGACTTTGAGCAACTGTACATAATTCCCTTTAACGAGGTTTGACTCCAACCTAAGCCTGTACCAGTCTGTTAGTGATTTCTGTGTTTGTACATACTGTTTGCATGCACGGGGTGCGGTCCCTTTAAGATTGCGGCAAAGCGCGGGTAAACGCGATGACGTCATGCTGCTAATCACGTGACCACCCAAGCGCGGGAAAAACGTGATGACATCATGACGCCATCCACGGGACCGCCCTGGCAGTCCTCGTGGAGCCTCCGACCAGCAAAGACCTGTTTTCGTGGTTCTCCTGTACAAACTGTTTAAACTCGTTAGTTTTGCATTAAAACTCATTTGTTTGAACGCCTGAGTCGAACTCAGTTCTTAGATAGGAATTAGAGGCAATTCCTACAATGGGACATTAAACAAAAGATGGCTCTAGATGAAGTGTAAATGGCACTGGCAGATTGAAAGACAGTTGCCATGTGGGAGAGAGAGAATTTTTTTTTAAATAAATGGAAAGAAAGGATGGGGCAAAGGTCATGGTCTTAAATTGTTGAACTCGATGTTGAGTCCGGCAGGCTGTAAAGTGCCTAATCAAAAGATGAGGTGCTGTTCCTTGAGCTTATGTTGAGCTTCATTGGAACAGTGTAAGAGGCCGAGGACGGAGAGGTCTGAGTGGGAGTGGAGCGGAGAATTAAAGTGACAGGTGACCGGAAGCTCGGGGTCCCCCTTACGGACTGAATGGAGATGTTTCACAAAGCGGTCACCCAATCTGCGTTGTGGTCTGCTGTACATTGGGGAGACCAATCGTGAGCAGCGAATACAGTATACTAAATTGCAAGAAGTACAAGTAAATCGCTGTTTCACCTGGAAGGAGTGTTTGGGGCCCTGGACAGTGGGAAGGGAGGAGGTAAAAGGGCATGTGTTACATCTCCTGCACTTGCACGGGAAGGTGCCGGGCGAAAGGGAAGGGGTGTTGGGGGTGATAGAGGAGTGGATCAGGGTGTCGCGGAGGGAGCGGTCCCTGCGGAATGCTGAAAGGGAAGGTGAGGGGAAGATGTGTTTGGTGGTCGGATCACGCTGGAGGTGGCGGAAATGGCGGAGGATGATCCATTGAATGTGGAGGCAAGTGGGGTGAAAGGTGAGGACAAGGGGAATCCTATCGTGGTTCCGGGAGGGAGGGGAAGGGGTGAGAGCAGAAGTGCGGAAAATAGAACGGACACGACCAAGGGCCATGTCAACCACAGTAGAGAGGAATCCTTGGTTGAGGAAAAAGGAAGACATGTCGGAAGCGCTAGTATGGAAGGTGACATCATCAGAGCAGATGCGGCGGAGATGGAGAAACTGGGAGAATGAAATAGAGTCCTTGCAGGAAGCGGGGTGGGAGGAAGTGTAGTCCAGGTAGCTGTGGGAGTCAGTGGGCTTGTAGTGAATGTTTGTCAATAGCCTATCCCCAGAGCTGGAGACAGAGAAGTTGAGGAAGGGAAGGGAAGAGTCAGAGATGGACCATGTGAAAGTGAGGGAAGGGTGGAAATTGAAAGCAAAGTGAATGAAATTTTCTAGTTCAGGGCGAGAGCAGGAAACAGCACTGATATAGTCATCAATGTACCAGAAAATGAGGTGAGGGAGGGGACCTGAGTAGGACTGGAACAAAGAATGTTCCACATATCCCACAAAAAGGCAGGCATAGCTGGGACCCATGCGGGTCCCCATAGCAACACCTTTAATTTGAAGGAAGTGAGTGGAATCAAAGGAGAAGTTGTTCAATGTGAGAACAAGTTCAGCCAGGCGGAGGAGGGTGGTGGTTGATGGAGACTGGTTGGCCCTCTGTTCAAGGAAGAAGCTGTGCGCCCTCAGGCCATCCTGGTGGGGGATGGAGGTGTAGAGGGTTTGGATGTCCATAGTGAAAAGGAGACGGTTGGGGCCAGGAAACTGGAAACTGTTAAAGTGGCGGAGGGCGTCGGAAGAGTCGTGGATATAGGAGGGATTAGGAAGGTTGACCGAAAGTTTGGTCGAAGAGATGGGTTGTAAGAAGGTTTTAAAAGTGGAGTGGGAGGCCGGGGGCGATTGTAACCCTACTCGCTCAGCAGAAACCTGGCGGGTGGGCAGTTAAAATGGCCCTGGATCTTACCTGTCCAAAAGCCGCCACGATCGCAACATCTGCAATTTTAACCTCCTCTCCTGAGCAGGCAGCAAGGACACGCGCCCAGAGCCAACAGGGTCCTTCTTTACATAAGCATGTTGCGGCCCAATGACATCATTGAGACCCAACTGTAATTTTATCTCAGGCCTGAGCGGGGAATCCACCTGGAGTTAAAATTGGGGGCATTGCGGGAGGGACTTTCAAAGAGTGGACCAATGGTAAGGCAGAAGCCGGGGGAGGAGGTGAATGATGTGGGAGAGGCTGGAGTCAGACGTATGAAATATTCAGGAGCGGTTACAGGACTGGGTTGTAAGGATTTCGGGGGCTTCCTTTAAACTGGTTTAAGGTAATCTACCTGGCCAGCAGTCTTTTTGCTGCTGCACTCTAAACCAATTTACAAACAGCGGTTTCTAATCGCTACCCCTCCTTTAGTTCTGAGTGGAGGAACTTATAATTAATGATATTAAAACGGAACACGTGGTTTGGATGAGAGAAAATTATCAAGCTTTATTAACTAAAAGAAACTACAATCACAATATCAAACTATCCCACACGAACACAGTAAAATTGTAAAACTATATATCAAGGGGGTACACACGGCAAAAACGAGGGGTACAATGGCTACAATGTTATTTAAACAATCTTAGCAATTCCCTTAAATCACCATCCCCCCTTAACTCCTGCTAGGTTGCCTTGTTGAGAGTCAGAAAATCTCTGCTCACATGGTCCAGCGAAGAGAGAGAGAGAGAAAGAGAGAGAGCTCACCTTATCGTCCCAGGAAGTCAAGAGAGAGAGAGCTGGCTTCAGCATCTATCTTTATACTTGGTGAGCCCCTCACATCCTGCCTTGCAAGGGCTGTGTGCAAAATTAACCCCAAAGCTGTGATAGGCTAACTCAAAGTGGTTAGATTGAGTTAATGTGATTTTCAGAGCTCCCTTTGCAGAAACAAAAGGGAGATACATCTGCTCTATTGTCCAGTACTGGGTGATTTAAAATCCTTTCAAATGTTAACGCTTCCCATTTAAGATACAAAAAGTCTCTTCTGCAGTATCAGGTGTATCTAAACAAATGCTAATAGCATTCAGTTGCTTTGTAAACAAAGCATTGTCCTTTGTCTTCATTGAACCTTACTTCCAGACACAGAACGCTGCATTCCAAGCCTTCCTGTCTCGGCCATGTGGTGACTGCCATTTTATCCCTGGAAATATTAATAGCACATCGCTCAGGGATCCTTTAATCAAAAAAATGAATCTTCAGAACTGTAGATTATTGTGAATTCTTACAGGTTACATCATGGAGATATGATGGTACAAGATTAATAAATAATGAATGTCTTTAGTACAGGACCGGAAACTAGCACTAGAGTATTTGACAAATTGGACTTTGTGGACAGTGGAAGATAGGGGACCAGAAAAGACAGGTTAGTAATGGTCAAATCTGGAGGTAACAAAGACATGCAAAAGGATTTCACAGTACTGAAACTGCCTTAATCAAAATCAGAAATAACAACAGAGAATGCTGGAAACACTCAACAGGTCAGGCAGCACCCGTGGAGAGAGAGAAACAGAGTTAACGTTTCAGGTCGATGACCCTTCGTCAGAACTGGAAAAAGTTAGAGATGTAACAGGTTTTTAAGCAAGTTTAGGGGCAGGGAAAGGGAGGAGGGGAGGAAAGAACAAAAGGGAAGGTCTGTGATAGGGTGGAAGGCAGGAGAGATTAAAAGACAAAAGGGATGATGGTGCATTTAATCAAAATCAGAACTGACATCCTATGTGACTGTGACTGTGTCACTCTTTTTTAAATTGATAAATGGATTTGGGGTTGAAGGAGCCATTGCTTGCATTGACTATAGAACCTCCATTCACTACATGCCTTCTGAAGACTGGGTCAGTGTAGTGTCCGTGTGTAGATAAAGACACTGAAGACAGGAGTTGGTTCATAGGTATTTACTAAGCAAGTCTGGGGGCGGGGTTTCGAAAGGATATACACAATACACAGGCTTATATAGCCCAAGTGGCAATTACCGGCATTACGCACACCTGGGGCTCTTAAAGGCACATACACCATAATTGCTCTTAAAGGCACATACACCACAATTCCTCCCCTTCTAGCTAACTAGTACATCATATTTTAAGTAATTATTAATTACATGTTATATGCAAAATAATATACATTGCTGTATTAATTAATTATAAGTTAGTCTCTCAGGAGGCTTCCTGACTCGGTCCGGATAACGCCTCGGGGGTGTAGTAGTTTCTGGTGGTGTAGTAGGTTCTTCTGGCAAGGCTGATTCGGCTTGAAGGCCAGTGTCGGGTTCATCGGGCTCCAGTATCACCGGATCGGAGGTAGATATGGGTATCTCTACTTCATCGTTAGATGTATAGAGTGGTGGTGTAGGTTGTCCCTTTTCAGATGACTTGATGATTTGGTCAGCATGGCGCCTTATTATGCTGTCTCCGATGTCCACGGTATACATCAGTGGTCCTAATCGTGTGCAGATAGTTCCAGGCTGCCATTTCTCGGTACGGTAGTCCCGGGCCAAAACCGGTTGGCCTATCTGGAAGGCCCTAGTTGGCCTTTCATTCATGCCCTGAAACTGCCGGTTCTCCACGTCCCTTCGGATGTTGGGCTTGACCAAATCCAGCCGGCATCTTAGGTTTCTATTGTAGAACATCATGGCGGGAGTTTGGTTAGTAACCATATGCGTTGCATTCCTATATGCAAATAAGAAGTTATCCACCTTGTGCTGAAGTTTTATGTCTTCATTACCCATGGCCTTGATGGCCTTCTTGAAGGTCTGGACAAACCTTTCAGCCAATCCATTGGTGGCGGGATGGTATGGGGCGGACGTGTAGTGCTTTACCCCATTGTTCTTTAAGAACTTTCTGAATTCTTCGGACACAAATTGCGGTCCATTATCAGAACATATCTGCTCCGGCAGCCCATTCCTGGCAAATATGGTCCTTAATACTGTGATGGTTTTTTCCGTGGTGGTGGAGGACATCTTTATTACCTCCGGCCACTTGGAGTGTGCATCAACTGCGATTAAGAACATTGAGTCCATAAATGGACCAGCAAAGTCGATGTGCACCCTTTGCCAGGGAGATGAGGGCCACTCCCATGGATGTAGAGGGGCCTGTGGCAGAGCATTTTGGACCTTCTGGCATCCTATGCAGCTCTTGGTCATGTCTTCGATGTCTCCATCGATACCTGGTCACCATACAAACGCCCTAGCTAGGTTCTTCATTTTCACTCCACCCAGATGCCCCTCGTGAAGCTCCTTTAGCACTTTATCCTGGAGCTTGGGTGGAATCACCACTCTGGATCCACACATCAAGGTGCCTCGGCACACTGACAGCTGTTCTCTTCTTTGCGAGAATGCTGGCAACAGTGGTTCGCCATGTGCTGGCCATCCCTTCACTGTTAAATCGTAGACCCGTGAGAGAGTAGGGTCATTTCTTGTCTCCCTTTCAATGGCAGAATTTGTCACCGGTAGACATTCCACTATGGTAGAGTGGAATATCTCTACTGGGTCTACTGTAGGTGCCTCTTCTATCGTTGGCAACGGTAGGCGTGATAAACCGTCAGCATTCCCATGCTGTTTTGACCCTTTGTATTCAATGTTGTATTGGTGTGCCCCTAGAAAAAGGGACCACCTCTGTAGTCTTTGTGCCGTCATAACGGGGACACCTTTTTTAGGGTTGAATATGGAGATGAGGGGTTGATGGTCAGTCAGCAAGGTAAATTTTTGTCCGTGTAGGTAATGGTTGAATTTCTTCACTCCCCATACCAGGCTGAGTGCTTCCCTGTCTATCTGGGCATAGTTATGCTCAGCTGAGTTCAATGAGCGTGACGCAAAAGCTATCGGCCGTTCCGAGCCATCAGGGAATCTATGGGACAATACCGCTCCTATGCCGTAAGGGGATGCATCGCACGCCAGTCTGATTGGTAGTGATGGGTTGTAATGAGCCAAAATTTTCTCGGATGTGATTAAGTCTTTACATTTATGGAAGGCACGTTTACAGTCTTCGTTCCATTTCCAAATCACTCCTGTTTGTAGAAGATCATTAAGAGGGTGTAGAATAGTTGATAAGTTCGGTAAAAATTTATGATAGTAATTTATTAATCCTAGGAATGACCTTAATTGTGAAACATTTTCAGGTGCTGGGGCTTTTATAACTGCTTCAATTTTTTCAGGTGACTTATGCAACCCTTCCTTATTAATTATGTGGCCACAATATGATATCTGATTTTGGAAAAATTCGCACTTGGGGCGATTTGCTCGTAGGCCCCATTCTTTCAGCCTAGTGAGCACCTGCTCCAAATTGGCAAGGTGCTCGTTGTCGTTTTCTCCTGTTATAAGGATGTCGTCTAGGTAGCATTGAGTCCCCGGAATCCCTTGCAGGACTTGCTCCATAGCTCTTTGCCAGATAGCTGGAGCTGATGCTATTCCAAAAACCAGTCGATTGTACTGGTACAGGCCTTTGTGTGTGTTTATTGTGAGATACTTTTTAGAGGTCTCCTCAACCTCCATCTGTAGATATGCCTGTGCCAAGTCAATTTTTGTGAAACGTTTCCCTCCGGATAGTGAGGCGAAAATATCTTCTATCCTCGGAAGAGGATACTGTACCGTGTGAAGGACCGGGTTTACAGTCACCTTAAAGTCTCCACAGATGCGAATTTTTTTCTGTTCCTCAGAGTTATTTTTCAATGTTTTTTTCATGACTGGAACGATGGGTGTTGCCCATTCGCTCCAATCTATTTTGGATAATACGCCTGCCTTTTCCAAATTCTTCAGCTCTGCCTCGACTGCCGGACGTATTGCGTATGGCACCGGTCTTGCCTTAAAAAATTTTGGAATTGCTGTATCTTCCACTTTTATTGAGGCGGTGATGCCTTTCAAGGTTCCTAGTTTCTCTTGAAACACTTCTTTGGCGTTGGCCAAGATGTCTTTTAATCGTTCAGGTATGATGTCATCACTGTTTTTTTCCTTACTGGTCACCGTCAGTGCCTGAATGGAGTGCCAGTCTAAACGTATCTTCCTTATCCATTCACGTCCCAACAACGGTGGACCACCATCTTGTAGAATGTATAAATACAACTTTTGTATTTCTTTGCCGTTGTATACCACAGGCACCCTTATTTTTCCTTTGGGGTAGACTTTCTGCCCCGTATATGTTTTTAAGATAATGGATGTGTCTTTTAGAGGTATATGCACAAATAGCCTCTCGTAATCTCGTCGATTTATTACGGTTAGAGCTGATCCTGTATCTAGCTCCATTTTAACTGGGGACCCTGCTATTGTGAGGGTAACCCAAATGGTTTGGTAATCCTCTTTGGCAAGTACATTATGTAATTTGAGACAGCTTAGTCTCTTGTTTCCGGAGTCGCTATCGCTATTCTGGTCTTCGGAGCTATTGTCCGTCATCATTTGTACCTTCCTGTACTTTTCTTTATTGATTTTTTGTTTTCTGTCAGTGGATTTATTTTGTCCAGATTGGCATACCTGTGCAATGTGTCCAATCTTACCACATTGCCTGCATGCTTTGCCCTTGAACCAGCAGTCCCTCTGGTTATGGGTGGATCTGCCGCAGCGATAACATCTTCCGAACTCCTGTGTCATTTTATGGGTGCCGAAGTCCTGTGTCTCTTGTTGTACCTCTGCAGCTCCTTTTGCTGCTGCTTCGTATGATACAGCCATACTGAAAGCTTTGTCCAATGTTAAATCTTTTTCAGAAAGCAGTCTTTTTTGTGTTCCTTCACTTAAGAGACCGCAAACAAATTTGTCTCGAAGATAATCCGATAGTCCTGCTCCGAATTGGCAGTACTTTGATAGCTTTCTTAATTCGGTTAGGTAATCAGCGTTACTTTCATTCTTGTGTTGATTTCTCTTGAAGAACTTGAATCGTTCCGCTATCAGCAGCGGTGTTGGGTTTAAATGCTCCTGCAGGGTATCAACAATTTCTTTAAAAGTCTTGTCCTTTGGTTTGGCTGGAGTGATTAAATTTTGTAACAGCCCGTATGTCTTCGCGCCCATTAAGTTCAGAAGTATTGAAGCTTTTTTTTCATCTGTTATTCCATTTGCAGTGCAATAAACCTCTACTCTTTCCACGTATGTGGTCCAATCTTCTATTTCGCCATCAAAAGCCTCAATATTACCAGATTTAGGCATTTCAGAAAAGATATGGCGCTTCCCGCGCTTTTTTTTTTCTCTCTGTAGCAACGATATGGCGCTTCCCGCGCTTTTCCGCCGCTGCTACCGATAACAACGCTGTTTTACTGTGGTTTCCGTTTATTCACTGTTGGAGACTCGTTCCCGACGGAGGTCTAAACGCTGACCTGCTTGCCGCGCTGGCCGTCTCTCGAGTGCACCCTCCCAGTCCGTTATTGCTTGCCTCCGATTTCGCTGCCTGTCTCAGCCGTAGAGCCCGCCGCTGGAGCTCCAGCCTGACGCCCAGGAAGGATTAGCGCAGTACCTGTCACCAGCTTGGCCAGCTGGTGAAACCACAGTTTCTCTTACTTCCTTGAGTCTTCTGGATGCTGGAGGAATCGATGTCCTTGAGGTGCTGCCGAATTGCAGGTAAGTCCGTTTCCACTTCGTCGCCACTGTAGTGTCCGTGTGTAGATAAAGACACTGAAGACAGGAGTTGGTTCATAGGTATTTACTAAGCAAGTCTGGGGGTTTTTTTTTAAGGATATACACAATACACAGGCTTATATAGCCCAAGTGGCAATTACCGGCATTACGCACACCTGGGGCTCTTAAAGGCACATACACCATAATTGCTCTTAAAGGCACATACACCACAGTCAGAGCTCCAAATTGCCAGATTGGTTACTGTCAGGGTAGATGTGCAGGGACCTCTAGTGGTCCAAACTGCTGATCATAAATTCTGATTGGCTTTTCTGTTTCTTATCACCTCATTTTTAAAAAGAGGAATAAACATGTGAGGAGCAACCATGTGCCAAAACACTTACTGACACTATAACACGCTCATGTTTGCATGCCCACTTCATTTCTTTAATCCTATGTTTACTGGTGGAGCATATATCTTTATCCCTCCTCTTGAGTGCTGAAATGTTTCCTCCTGTCCTGCTCTGTTGGCACAGAGATGACTTCCACCTTGCTCTGTTTTAAGACTTCATTTAGGCTAGTAGAGTGTGTTGTGGCAAGCACTGATGGCCAGTGGGCCCTGTTGTTCAGGCTGAAGGCTTCATTACATAAAATTACATGGAATTTACAGCACAGGAACAGGCCATTTGTGCCAACTGGTCTGTGCTGGTGTTTATTCTCCACACGGGCCTCCTCCCAACCTACTTCATCTAACCCTGTCCGCATATCCTTCTATTCCTTTCTCCCTCATGCACTTATCTAGCTTCCCTTTAAATGCACCTACGCTATTCGCCTCAACTACTCCCTATGGTAGCAAGTTCCATATGTGCTTTGCTTCAGGACTGTGATTTAATTACTGGTTGATTACTGGGACATCACGTGGTCAGTACATAGTACAACATTAATTCATATAACTTGAAGATATCTTTGGTTAATGATTGAATCTTGCCTAACGAGATTGTCCCAGCTAAATGTGCTGTTGTTGCCACATCCCAATCTAAATTCATCATCAGCGTGACACTGTAATGAAACTCATGCCTCAACTAGGTAGACGTTGAAACATTGATAGCTGGATCCTCCGTAGGAGACCTGCAGGACACACCACTGACCAGTTGTAAGATCATCATGAGTTCCTGGTCCATCTTGCTTCTGCATGAGTTGTAGATGAAATATCCATCTCAGGAAGTCCTCCAGAATGATGAAAGGGACCATTTACTGAATATTTCACTTAACAAACTCTTGTAACTCACACGGATATATTTTAGCTCTTCACTGTAAGGTGATTGTATGCTGACTGCCGTGCCCTTCATTGTTGTATCAATAGTAATGGGTATAGAAATGTGTAAATTCCAAATGAGCCATACAAATACTTTGTTGCGATAGAAACATAGAAAATTAGGAACAGGAGTAGGCCATTCGGCCCTTCGAGCCTGCTCCGCCAGTCAATATGATCATGGCTGATCCTCTATCTCAATACCATATTCCCGCTCTCTCCCCATACCCCTTGATGCCTTTTGTGTCTAGAAATCTATCTATTTCCTTCTTAAATAGATTCAGTGACTTGGCCTGCACAGCCCTTCTGTGGTAGAGAACTCCACAGGTTCACCACCCTCTGGGTGAAGCAATGTCTCCTCATCTCAGTCCTAAATGTCCTACCTCGTATCCTGAGACTGTGACCCCTCGCTCTAGACCCCCCCTTGCCAGGGGAAACATCCTCCCTGCATCCAGTCTGTCTAGGCCTGTCAGAATGTTATACGATCTGAGCAATACCAGTATTCACATTGCTCTTACACCAGAATGAAGTCATTATGGAAAGCATGTTCCAAAGAAATCCATTTACTGTTGCAAACACTAGAGGGTGTTGAAATGTCTGAACTGATGGCAATGATTGACAACTCATATGACATCAGTGCTAATTGACTAATTGGATTTGATTAGCTCATCAAACCTCAGAGCATCTGTGTCTTACAGCTGAACATTAGTCGGCCCATTTCCTCTTTAGCCATTTCTTTGCAGCCTCTATCAACAGTTCAGGAGCTCTTCTCTGCCAGTACTTCCATCTCTGTAAATCCCCATGGTCTGGATGAGTGACATCATTACCACGGATTACTTACAGCCAGTGCACCAACACAGCCAATTCAGAGTTGGTATAATGATGTCTTCTCACCACAGGAGACAACTGAAGAAACAGGGATTTCCTTTGATGAGTTAGAGGGGAGCCATCAGCAGAAAATGTGTTTGGCTGCCGGGAATTCAATTTCACTTTTCTTTTCCACTCCGTTCAACGCCAATTCTTGAATCTGTGCAAAGCGCCTTTTGGATTTGCATAATTTAGTCACAATTGTAAAACCATTACGGGCTTCACTGAGTAGATGGTAGATCCATATTGGGTTGGGTGGCATGTGGATTTGATTAAACAGGAGCCAAGGGCCTATTGTTGTGTTGCTCCCGTGACACTAAGAAAGAAAGACTTGCAAACAGCAAGGTCCCACAAACAGCAATGTGATAATGACCAGATAATCTGTTTTTGTTATGCTGGTTGAGGGATAAATATTGGCCAGGACACCGGGAATAACTCCCCTGCTCCTCTTCGAAATAGTGCCATGGGATCTTTTACATTCACCTGAGGGGGCAGACGGGGCCTCGGTTTAACATCTCATCCAAAAGACAGCACCTCTGACAGTGCAGTACTCCCTCAGCACTGCACTGGAGTGTTAGCCTAGCTTTATGTGCTCAAGTCTCTGGAGTGGGACCATGAACCCACAACCTTCTGACTCAGAGGCAAGTGTGCTAACAATTTTTTTTTATTATATCATTTATTGAACATTAAGAACATTTACAACATTGTATCATTCAAATCCATTCCGCCGCTCTGCACAGTCATTCCGCCACCACATATTAACATCAAAACCTGAAGTTTAATTTGTCTCCTGTAACATATATTAATCGATTGTACTTTAAAAATTGATTGTAAAATACTATTTTTAAATTCCTTTCCGAATACAACATCCACAGAGCCTTATAATGATCTTTTAGCTTATATTTAAAATACTCTTTTAGATTGATTCTCCCCCCCCCCCTTAAAAAACAGAGCATCCCTTTGTGGTGTATGTAACCTGTTCCACCTTAAGAGAACTTAAGCCTGTTCCACCTTAAGAGATGTACTACTTTCTCTGGCTGCTGTATACGTAGTACCGGTGGTGACCACCGGTATATAAGCACTGTGTAGTAAGATTGTATTTCATATAGTCCTGACCTCCAACCAGTAAAGACCTGTTGAACTTTAATCTTGTAGTCTGTGTGTTATTAATTACAACTAGAACACACAGACTTTACAGTGGCGACGAGTCAGATTCTTACCCTGCGGCAGTTATATCTACGGCGGCTTCGTCCACAGAACGGACGTCGAAGAGAGGCTTCCACCCTCATCACCCTGCTGGAAGGCACGTCGCGCGGCAGACATCGAGAAACCAGACTGCAGAAGACATCCTGAACTCGAAGCCTCCATCAGCGGCTGTCAGCTATCTTCTTTCTACCTCGGTAGTGGGTAAGCCGGGCAGCGACGCGACCAGAAAATCGGCCGCGTTGGCTGTACAGACGGGGAGGGAAGACGGAGGAATAAGGGCGGTGAGATCGATCGCGACCGGAGATAAGGGCCGGGCCGCATTCGGGCCGAAAGGCGCAGCGCGGGGACATCGATCGCGGCTGGTGATAAGGGCCGGGCCGCATTCGGGCTAAAAAGGCGCAGCATCTGGGGGCAACTGAAGGCGCGAGAGCCGCGGTGAAGCGGAGACAGCATCGGGGGAAGGGTGAAGACCGCCAAGCGCGGGAAAACCGCCATTTTGTAGGCGGAGGACGAAGACAAGAGCGCGGAAGCTGCCATCTTGGATAAAAATTAAAAGAAATTAAATTGCAACGATGCCTAAACATGGGAACATTAATACCTTTGATAGCGGCATCGAAGATTGGGCTATGTATGTAGAACGCATACAAAATTGTTGTAAAGCAAATAAAATCCCAGATGCAGAGAAAGCACTAACTTTATTAAACTTAATGGGTGCGAAGACATACGGGCAATTGAAACACCTTTTATCACCAGATGAACCGGCGGATAAGACGTTCGAGGAGATTGTTACTGTCCTGAAAAATCACCTAAACCCCACGCCGCTGATGCTAGCGGAACGATTTAAATTTTACAGCAGAAGGCAGCTGAAGGATGAAAGCAATGCTGAATATTTAATGGAATTGCGTAAGCTAGCAAAGTACTGTCAATTCGGAACGAGATTGACAGAGGTGCTACGAGATAAATTTGTGTGTGGTTTATTAAAAGAAGATACACAAAAGCGATTGCTCGAGGAGAATGAGCTGACGCTTGAGAAAGCGGTCACTATGGCAGCAGCACACGAAGCCGCAGCGAGAGGCACGGCAGTAATGCAGCTACGGTCACCGGAACTCAGTACAAATAAATTGGGTTTGAGTACTGTAAAATGTTATCGTTGCGGAAAGACAACGCACGATCAGAACCAGTGTTGGTTTAAAAACCAAGAATGCAGAACGTGTGGCAGGCTTGGCCACATAGCTAAAGTATGCCGGTCAGGAAAGAAGACCAGCAACAAAAAGTCACCGCAAGGAAAATACATAAAGGTACACAAGGTGACAAAGAACAGTTCGACCGAACAGAAGTCAGATTCAGACGCTAGCAGTAATGAACTGGGTAGCTTAAGAATACACAACGTTGGTAAGGATGCAGATCTCCAGACAATTTGGGTCACCCTTCAGATAGCAGGAGTCCAAGTAAAGATGGAATTGGACACTGGATCGGCATTGACGGTCATGAATAAGAAAGATTACAAAAGGTTATTCCAACATATTCCCCTACGGGATACGGAGATTATATTGAAAACATACACGGGGCAAAGAGTGTACCCCGTCGGAAAGATAGAGGTAAAAGTGGTCCACAAGGGCGAAGAAAGCCAAGTAATGGACTTATATGTGCTACCTGAAGGAGGTCCACCACTACTGGGACGGGAGTGGATTAGGAAAATGAATATGGACTGGCACTCCTTGAAGGCACTAACGGTAGATTCCGGGGAAACAGATGTCAAACCTAAACGATTGTCCAGAATATTGGATGATGCTAAAGAGGTGTTCCAGCAGGGACTGGGAACACTGAGAGGAATTACGGCAAACATCAAGATTGATGAACATGCACAACCAAAATTTTTTAAAGCCAGACCGGTACCCTATGCAATACGACCTGCTGTAGAAGCGGAACTGGAAGCGCTAGAACGTTCAGGTGTACTGTCTAAGGTAGATTGGAGTGAGTGGGCTACGCCCATTGTTCCCATTATGAAACGTCCTTCGAGCAACAAGCCAGGAGAACCAGGGAAGGTTCGCATCTGTGGGGATTTCAAAATCACCGTTAATCCGGTGCTTCACACGGTGCAGTATCCGCTTCCGCGGATTGAGGATATTTTTGCTTCGTTGTCTGGCGGGAAACACTTCACCAAGATAGACCTGGCGCAGGCGTACTTGCAGATGGAGATTGAAGAAGAGTCACGCCAATACCTCACGATCAACACGCATCGAGGTTTGTACCGGTAAAATAGACTGGTTTTTGGAGTGGCATCGGCTCCAGCAATTTGGCAGAGGGCCATGGAGCAGGTATTACAGGGAATTCCAGGCACACAATGTTACCTGGACGATATTCTGATTACAGGTGATGGTGATGAAGAACACCTCGCAAACTTGGAACTGGTGCTCAACAGACTGAAAGAGTATGGACTTAGAGTTAATCGGCAGAAATGTGAGTTCTTCCAGAAGCGGATCTCGTACTGTGGTCATGTCATTGACCGGGAGGGGCTTCATAAGTCTCCTGACAAGATAGAGGCAGTTGTAAAGGCTCCCGCTCCGGATAATGTCTCTCAGTTGAGGTCGTTTCTAGGATTGATTAAATATTACCATAAATTTTGACCAAATCTATCCACGGTACTGCACCCGCTAAACGCTCTTTTACAGAAGGGGGTACCATGGGAATGGAGCGAAAACTGTAAGAAGGCATTTCGCAAAAGCAAAGAATTGATCACCTCAGAGGAAGTGTTGGCTCACTTCAACCCGACACTGCCTATTCGGTTGGCTTGTGATGCTTCTCCATATGGTATTGGGGCAGTACTCTCACACAAGTTGCCAAATGGCACGGAAAGGCCAGTCGCGTTTGCATCCAGATCATTGACCTTCGCTGAGCGCAACTATGTGCAGATCGATAGGGAGGCTCTCAGCCTTGTATGGGGAGTGAAGAAGTTTAATCATTACCTGCAGGGCCAAAATTTCACACTTCTGACAGACCATCAGCCGTTGGTATCCATTTTTAACCCTAAGAAGGGTGTTTCAGTGATGACAGCACAAGGTCTCCAGAGATGGTCCCTTTTCCTAGGGGCACATCAATACCAAATAGAATTCAAAGGTACGAAGCAGCATGGCAATGCTGATGGGCTGTCGCGCCTGCCACTACCTGAAGAAGAAGAAACGATGAAAGTTGACCCTGTTGAGTTATTTCATTCGACCATCATCGAGTGTTTACCAGTCACCAATGCAAGTATTGAAAGAGAAACCAGGAATGACCCGACACTGTCCAGAGTCTACGAGGTGACAGTGAAAGGATGGCCAACACGTGGTGATCCTCTGTTACCGGCATTCTCGGCAAGGCGAGACCAGCTGTCCGTCTGCCATGGTACTTTGATGTACGGGACAAGAGTGATTATTCCTCCCAAGTTAAGGGAAAGAGTTCTAAAAGAACTGCATGAAGGTCATCTGGGGGGAGTTAAGATGAAAAGTCTTGCTAGGGCTTATGTATGGTGGCCGGGTATTGACCAACAGATAGAGGAGTTGACGAAAAGCTGCGCTGGGTGCCAAAAAGTGCAAAATGCACCTCCGATCGCACCACGACACCCATGGGAATGGCCTTCAGCCCCATGGCAACGCGTACATATTGACTTTGCTGGTCCATTCATGGACTCCATGTTCCTAATTGCGGTGGACGCACATTCCAAATGGCCAGAAGTGATCAAGATGAATACCACTACTTCAGAAAAGACAATTGCGGTGTTAAGAACAATATTCGCAAGGAACGGATTGCCAGAACAGATCTGTTCGGACAACGGACCACAGTTCGTGTCGGAAGAATTCCAAAAATTCTTAAAGAAGAATGGGGCGAAACATTATACCTCTGCCCCATATCATCCGGCGACAAACAGGTTGGCCGAGAGATTTGTCCAAACATTCAAAAAGACAATAAAGGCCATGAACGATGACCAGATTCCGCTACAGCACAAGGTGGACAATTTCCTAATGGCGTATCGAAACGCCGCTCATGCAGTGACTAACCAAAGTCCTGCCATGATGTTTTATAACAGGAGGTTGCGGTCCAGGTTGGACTTGTTAAAACCAAATGTGCGGAGGGAAGTGGAAAACAAACAGTTCCGGCATATTAATAACAAGTCCACTCGAAGTTTCGAAGTAGGACAACCAGCGTTGGCAAGGGGCTATGGAAACGAAAAATGGCAGTCCGGAACAATTCGGGCCAGACAAGGACCTCTGATGTACACAGTAGATATTGGTAACAATGTGATAAGGCGTCATGCGGATCAACTGGTAGAATCAAGAGCAAGGGTCGAACCCATGGTTGCGACAGAGACAACTGTGGAAGACGTTAATGAACCTGAAGCATCTACCTCAGCAGGGACTGTACCTGATGATGACGTCCAATACATAGGAAACCAACAAGAAGAGTCACCTCAGCAACAAGAATCAGAGACCACTGAAAGGCATTATCCAGACCGAATCAGAAGGCCTCCTGAGAGACTGAACCTTTGAACTGGTTATACCTGAAGTTATATATGTATATATGTTATGATGTTATGTTAAATGGGGATATGACTATTAAGCTAAAAAGGGAGGATTGTGGTGTATGTAACCTGTTCCACCTTAAGAGAACTTAAGCCTGTTCCACCTTAAGAGATGTACTACTTTCTCTGGCTGCTGTATACGTAGTACCGGTGGTGACCACCGGTATATAAGCACTGTGTAGTAAGATTGTATTTCATATAGTCCTGACCTCCAACCAGTAAAGACCTGTTGAACTTTAATCTTGTAGTCTGTGTGTTATTAATTACAACTAGAACACACAGGCCTAGAAATTGAGTTTTGGCGCAGCCAGGGCTTTAGCGCCGGAAGTTAGTGCCGGAGCTAAGTCGCGCTGGTCGGGCCCAAAATTCACCAATTCTGCGCCCAAACGGCTGCCGGCGCTGCTGAGAGCTGTTTGCGCCTGAAAACTGGTGCTACGCGCTGAATATCGGTGCTATTCCGGCGCTGCGGCGCCCGCTGCGGTGCGGCAGGTTCGGGAAGTGCAGGCCTCCTCCTTCCCTTAAGGAGGAGCTGCCTGCACCCGGCCGCGGCCCGCGAAAATCTTTTTTAAAATGAGCCCGGCACCTCGGACAAGTGCCGGGCTTGCTTCTGTTCCGGGGGGGGGAAGTCCGGGGAGGGAGCTGCGGCCAGGCGGCCGGCGGGAAAGCGGCCGGCCGCCGCGGTGCCTTTAATGCGCCGGCGCAAAGTGATGTAAGACTCTGTTGCCAGAGTCTTAGTTGCGGCTGCCACGGGCGAGGCGGCCGCAACTGAATTTCGGCGCTGGGGCCCGTCGGCATGGCAACCGGGACGCTGCGCACACCGATGACGTCATCGGTGCCGGCGCAGCGCTACCGGTCTACCGCGGCGGAAGGGCCCCAGGCAATTTCGGCGCCGGCGCCAATTGCAGCGCTAGGCCCTCTAGCGCCGCAAAATCGGCGCTAAGGGCACTGAATTTCTAGCCCACAGACTTTACACCCTTCTTTGCACAATCACGAATCTAGCCAAACTGAACATTACATTAATTGCCGCTCCGCTAGACTCGGGCAGACTCTCCTGCAATCCCCATCTCAAAATTGAGTCCCACGGGATTCCCATTCTCGCTCTTCGGTCCCCACCCAGCAAAAAAACTCACACAACTGTCGAACATAGTACTTAAAATCATTTAACTGCGGACATAACACCAGTAAATGGGACAGAGTCTCATCCCGTGTCCCACACACTGGGCAAGTTGCCCCCTTCACTCGCCCAATCTTACACAAGACCGTCATGGTAAAAATATGGTTATGAGCCAATTTGAAATCCAGTTCAATCCACTCTGGACATTTAAAATTCGCCCACACTCCCTTCCAAATCCTGTTGACGTCCAGCTGTGGGTATATACTCTGCCAAAACTCCTGACCAGCAGATGTCCTGAATCTCCATTCTCTAAATACCTCATAGTAATCTCGAGTATTACAGTTTTCAAATTGGACCAACCTTTCCCCCTTTCTCCAGCAGAAAGCTTGGAAAAGTGGGACGCATTTTACTTCCTTTGTGGATTTCTGCATTTATTTCTTCCATCCAATCCTGTGGCATTGCCCTCACAATCTTCTCATACATGATCATAATTGCTTTTTCCTCTACCTCCTGATCTTCCTCCCATACCATGTCCCTCACTATCGCTTCCGGCAACCAACCTGGAATTACCTCATATAATACATCTTTCACACATAAAATACCAGCTTTTAGAAAAGCTTCATTAAATAATACTTCTCTTCTTCTTCTTAGGCAGTCCCTCGGAACCGACGATGACTTGCTTCAACATTAAAAATGAGCTCGCAGGTGACTGATGAGTCCAATGCGGGACCTACAGTCTCTGTCACAGGTGGGGCAGACAGTGGTTGAAGGGGCGGGCGGGTGGGGTGCTTGGGTTGACGTGCGCTCCCTGCGCTGTCTGTGCTTGGCTTCCGCTTGCTCCCGGTGAAGAGACTCGAGGTGTTCAGCGCCTTCCCGGATGCTTCTCCTCCACTTTGTGCGGTCTTGGGCCAGGGATTCCCAGGTGTCGTTGGGGCTGTTACACTTTTTCAAGGAGGCTTTGAGAGTGTCCTTGAAGTGTTTCCTCTGCCCACCTGGGGCTCTCTTGTCGTGCCGGTGCTCCAAGTAGAGCGCTTGTTTTGGGAGTCTCGTATCGGGCATGCGGACAATGTGACCCGTCCATTGGAGCTGATCGAGCGTGGACAAAGCTTCGATGCTGGGAATGTTGACCTGAGCCAGAACACTGACATTGGTGCACTTATCCTGCCAATGGATTTGCAGGATCTTGCGGAGGCAGCATTGGTGGTACCTCTCCAGTGCTTTGAGGTGCCTGCTGTACATCTGTACATGGTCCATGTCTCTGAGGCATACAGCAGGGCGGGTATGACTGCTGCTCTGTAGACCATGAGCTTAGTGCCGCATTTGAGGTCCTGGTCTTCAAACACTCTCTTCCTCAGGCGACTGAAGGCTGCACTGGCACACTGAAGGCGGTGTTGGACTTCGTCGTCGGCGTAGGTCCCGAGGTATGGAAAGTGGTCCACGTTGTTCAAGGCCTTGTCGTGGATTTTGATAATCGGGGGGCAGTACTGTGTGGCAGGGGCAGGTTGGTAGAGGACCTTTGTCTTACGGATGTTTAGTGTAAGGCCCATGCTCTCGTATGCTTCGGTGAAGGTGTTGACGAAGGTTTGGGTTCGACCTCCGAGTGAGCGCAGATGCAAGCGTCGTCTGCATACTGTAATTCAATGACAGAGGATGGAACGACCTTGGATCTGTTAGATCCGTGTAATAATAAGAAAAGGACTGCAGGGAACGATCAACAGGTGTTTACTGAATGAGGGTTACTCTAGAACTAACTGTACAGATCATTACTCAGGGTTTATATACAGGTGTGGTCACTGCCGGTACTACAGTATACAGGAGCTGTAAAAAGTAGTTCTCTCCCTTAAAGGTACATACATTACAATTCCTCCCCTTTTAGATTAACAGTACCATAACACTCATTTAACAATTAAATATCAAACTAATTACAATTAACACTTTTAACATGCAACATTAGCTAAAATAGTCTATTTATAAATTCAGTCTTTGGGAGGCTTCCTGATTCTTTCTGGATAACGCCTTTCCCGAGTGTCTCGCTCTTGGTGCGGAGGCGATTCTAGCACCCTGTCATCAGTTGATTCATCAGCTTCCAATGCTATTGTTTCTGAGGTAGATGCGACCTGTACGTCGGGTTCCTCACCAGGTACGTATGGCCGAGACATGGGGTTGACTCGTTCCTGTGACTCTAGGATCTGGTCAGCATGGCGTCTCACAATGTTCTCCCCAACATCCACTGTGTATATTAGTGGCCCCTGCCGTGTGCATATCGTTCCTGGTTGCCATTTCTCTGTTCGGTAGTCGCGGGCCAAGACTGGTTGCCCTACATTGAAGCTCCTTGTCGGCTTCTCATTGATGTGCTGGAATTGCTTACTCTCAACATCTCTTCGTACATTTGGTCTGAGCAAATCCAGACGAGATCTCAACCTTTGGTTAAAGAACATCATGGCCGGAGCCTGGTTGGTGACTGCATGTGTCGCATTTCTGTAGACTAACAGGAAATTGTCCACTTTATGCTGCAGTGGAATGTCGTCATCGCACATGGCCTTTACTGCTTTTTTAAAGGTTTGTACGAACCTCTCAGCCAATCCATTTGTGGCTGGATGATACGGGGCGGATGTGTAATGCCTTACCCCATTCCTTTTCATAAATCTTCGAAACTCTTCGGACACAAACTGTGGTCCGTTATCAGAGCAAATCTGCTCTGGTAAGCCGTTCCTGGCAAAAATGGTCCGTAGGACTGCAATAGTTTTCTCCGTGGTGGTGGAGGACATTTTGATCACCTCAGGCCATTTCGAGTGCGCATCCACGGCTATTAAAAACATTGAGTCCATGAATGGACCAGCAAAATCAATATGCACCCATTGCCATGGAGATGAGGCCCACTCCCATGGGTGTAGAGGGGCATGTGGTGGTGCATTTTGGATCTTCTGGCATCCTGAGCAGCTCTTTGTCAGGTCCTCGATTTGCTGATCGATCCCCGGCCACCACACATAAGCCCTAGCAAGGCTTTTCATTTTCACCCCTCCCAGATGACCTTCGTGAAGCTCATTGAGCATTCTCTCCCTTAACTTGGGTGGAATTACCACTCGGGATCCACACATCAAGGTCCCCTGGCATACTGACAGCCGTTCTCTTCTGGATGAGAATGCTGGCAACAGTGAGTCGCCATGTGCTGACCATCCCTTCACCATCAAATCATATACCCGAGACAGTGTCGGGTCATTTTGGGTCTCCTTCTCTATACTAGCGTTAGTTACTGGCAAGCATTCAATTATAGTCGAATGAAATATTTCGACAGGATCCACTGCTGGTGCTTCCTCCACAGTAGGCAGTGGCAGGCGTGATAGCCCATCAGCGTTTCCATGCTGTTTCGTGCCCTTATACTCGATTTCATATTGGTGCGCCCCTAGAAAAAGGGACCATCTTTGTAGCCATTGCACAGTCATCACCAGAACGCCCTTCTTTGGATTAAAGATGGAGACAAGTGGTTGGTGGTCAGTCAGCAAGGTGAACTTCTGCCCGTGCAGATAGTGATTGAACTTTTTCACTCCCCACACTAGGCTGAGGGCCTCCCTGTCAATCTGGGCATAGTTACGCTCGGCTGAGGTTAGTGACCAAGACGCAAAGGCTACTGGCCTCTCCGAGCCGTCCAGGAATTTGTGCGACAGCACCGCTCCAA
The DNA here is from genome assembly GCF_052327205.1 of Somniosus microcephalus. Taxonomy (NCBI): domain Eukaryota; kingdom Metazoa; phylum Chordata; class Chondrichthyes; order Squaliformes; family Somniosidae; genus Somniosus; species Somniosus microcephalus. The sequence goes on along the minus strand of NC_140999.1, from coordinate 122,899,423 downwards.
TGCCATAGGGTGATGCATCACACGCAAACCGAATTGGTAGTGCTGGGTTGAAATGAGCCAACACCTCTTTTGATGTGATCAATGCTTTGCTCTTCTGGAAAGCTCGTTTACATTCGTCACTCCACTTCCATGGTACCCCGTTTGCAGTAGGGTGTTCAGTGGGTGTAGTACGGTAGACAAATTCGGCAAGAACTTATGCAAGTAGTTCACCAGCCCGAGGAACGACCTCAGTTGTGACACATTTTCCGGTGCTGGAGCCTTGACTACTGCCTCAATCTTTTCAGGGGACTTATGTAACCCCTCTTCATCAATAACGTGGCCACAATACGAGATCTGCTTCTGGAAAAACACGCATTTGTGGCAATTAGCTCGGAGCCCATGTTCCTTCAATCTAGTGAGCACCTGCTCCAGGTTGGCGAGGTGATCACTGTCATTTTCGCCCGTGACCAGGATGTCGTCCAAATAACACTGGGTCCCTGGAATCCCTTGCAGGACTTGTTCCATTGCCCTTTGCCAAATAGCCAGAGCTGATGCTACCCCGAACACCAGCCGATTGTATTGGTAGAGACCTTTATGAGTGTTGATCGTGAGGTACTGTTTCGAGGCTTCTTCTACCTCCATTTGCAGGTACGCCTGGGCCAGATCAATCTTAGTGAAGCATTTCCCTCCAGATAGCGAGGCAAAAATATCTTCAATCCGCGGAAGCGGATATTGTACAGTGTGAAGGACTGGGTTCACTGTCGCCTTAAAGTCCCCACAGATGCGAACCTTCTTTGGTTCCCCAGACGTATTACTCAACGACCTCTTCATTACAGGAACGATGGGTGTAGCCCACTCGCTCCAGTCCACTTTGGACAGTACTCCTGAATGTTCCAAACCTTCCAGCTCTGCTTCGACGGCTGGGCGGATCGCATAAGGTACCGGTCTGGCCTTAAAAAACTTTGGGCTTGCATTTTCCTCTATTTTGATCGTCGCTGTTATGCCTTTTAGTGTTCCGAGTCCCTGCTGGAACACTTCTTGTGCATCAGTTAGCATTTTTGACAGTCGTCCAGGTGTGACGTCGTCATCCTTTTTGGCATCTACAGTCAGTGCTTGTATGGAATGCCAATCTAGCTGTATCTTCTGGATCCATTCACGTCCTAGTAGTGGTGGTCCTCCATCTGGCAATACATATAGGTCCATTTTTAGTGTTTCCTTGCCGTTATATATAAAGTTCACCCTTATTTTTCCTTTGGGGTAGACTTTTTGCCCCGTGTACATCTTCAAGACAATCTTTGTATCTCTCAAGGGTATATGTGAGAATAGCCGCTTGTAGTCCCTTCGGTTTATGACTGTTAGGGCTGATCCTGTGTCCAATTCCATTTTCACTTGGACTTGTCGAAGTTTCGACTGTTCAATAAGACTCTGTGAAACAAAGTGATTGCCAAAGGCAGACTTTATTAACTACTTGCTAGCAAGGGGAGCTTCACGTAGGCAAAGGCTATCGTGACTTCTCCGAATACATGGACAAAAACACCTCTTTTTATACACAAAGATCAAAACCTTTTATCACATGGTATGGTATTGAGAGACACAATTAATAACATTAAGAAAGAGATGAGTAAGGAATGTTTAAGGTCAACAAGAAGATGACTAAAGGGTCAGCAGAGCCTCGGTGTCTTAAGATAAGGTTAGCCAATAGATAATCAAAAGTCATGATGCAGGAATACGTTTAGATAAAGTTAATTAATTTAATACAATGGAGACGGTTTGTCTCTCACTTTGGTTCTGGACATTCATACGAATGTTTACAGTACATGTCCTTCGGTTATCATTAATTTGTTCTGCTAAGCTTATCTTGTTTATGGAACTGTCTAGCCTGCAAGCTACAAAGGAGTCACATCCTCTTCCTTAAACCGCTTCCTAATATGGGCCTGCCTGTTTCCCCTTATTTTGTACTGTGTGAAGCCATTTTGGCCTGCTGAACGTTCCAAACTCCATTTTAATATAACAGAGTATGTGTGCTTATTTTATACTAATATGTGTGGATATATATATCTATGCTGATGCACTTCTACATTCCCCCATTTTGTCCTTCCTAGGACAATATAGCCCACATTAATTCTTTCAGTCCCTTTTGTCGGTCCTCGTTTCTTTCAGGGTTCTTCGTTATCTCTCTGACAGCTTACGCATACCATCTCGATGATTACATACAGCGTAAACAATAATTTCATCGTTTCAAGTCCCTTTTTTTTTTAAATGTCCCCGTCTGGTGCCTTCTTACAATGGGATACGTGTATCCAAGTCGGTCTTTCCTTGATTTTAACAGCTGTGTTTGTTGTCAGGAGTACTTGGTATGGCCCTTCAAAGCGTGGCTGTAGTCCGTTCTTTCTTTTGAAGACCTTTACGTATACGTTATCTCCTGGTTCCAAGTTATGGCACCTTCCTTCCGCTGGTTTTGTTTGCGCCTCTTTAACCTGCTGGTGAAAGCTGGAAATACATCTCGTTAATGCAATACAATAATTTAACATGTTCTCATCCATTTTATGGATGTCCATTTGCTTAACCGTAAGTGGCGCTGAAAATGGCAGTCTTAGGGGTCGTCCCATAACAATCTCATGTGGCGATAGTCCGGTTGTCCTGTTAGTTGCTGCTCGCATTATCATCAATGCTAGGGGTAATAGTTCGACCCATTTAAGTCCAGTTTCATTGCAAAGTTTAGAAAGTTTATTCTTCAGTACCCCATTGTACCTTTCTACTAATCCTGCAGATTGCGGGTGGTAGCTGCAGTGAAAATGTTGGTTGACCTGTAAAGCTTTACATAATTCCTTTATAACGGTTCCAGTAAAGTGTGATCCATTGTCGCATGAAAGTTGCATAGGTATTCCAAACCTTGGTATGACTTCTTTCAGTAAACATTTCGCAACCGTTACGGCATCATTTTTCCTACATGGAAAAGCTTCCACCCATCTTGAAAACATATCTACGATTACTAATACATATTTGAATCCGAGACATACAGGTAGTTCAATAAAATCCATTTGCAAATTTTCAAAAGGGCCTGATGGATTTGGGTGGGAGGCAGCCTGTACTTTCTCTGTCTTGCCTGGATTCATTTCCTGGCAAGTGGTGCACCTTTCACTAATTTGTTTTACAACTGTCATAATTCCTGGTGCATACCATGTTTGATTAATATAGTCTGCCATCCCCCCTTTGCCTGCATGCGTGAACATATGAACGCATCGGGCAATCCACGGAATTAAAGATTTAGGAGCCACCATGCGGCCTGGTGAACCCATATCCCTTCGGGTGTTTTAAAGCAGGAATCCCTTGCCCAACCTAACACTTCGTCCGAATCAGCCTGTGATTGGAAGGCTAAAACATCTTTAATTGAAGGTGGGTCATTATCTGATTTTTTTTGCTGACGCAGCGCAAAGATTGATACTTGCAGCCCTGTTTTGGACAGAGCTGCTGATTTAGCAGCTTTGTCTGCCCGATCGTTACCCAATGATATCTGATCCTGACTACCTGTGTTAGCCTGACATTTTATAACGGAAATTTTAGCGGGACACAGCAAAGCTTTCAGAAGATTATTAATTTGTTCTGCATTCTTAATGGTTGATCCTGAAGAGGTTAGGAATCCCCTTAATTTCCAAATCTGTCCGTAGTCATGAGCGACTCCAAAGGCGTACCTGGAATCAGTGTAGATGTTAACTGATTGGCCTGTTGCTGGTATACACGCTCTTGTAAGGGCAAATAGTTCTGCTTGTTGTGCTGAAAAGGACTGAGGTAGTGAGTGTGCTTCTATAGTTGTGTGGTCATCTGATATGGCGTATCCAGCTTCAGGTGATCCCATCTCATCCCTAACAGCCGACCCGTCTACATAGTATGTCAGGTCGCTGTTAGGAATGGGAGTCTCTGTTAGGTCTGCCCGAGGCTTGGTCACTAATTGGGTGACTGTTTCGCAGCAATGTGGGATTCCATCTTCTTCTGTGGGTAACAATGTGGCCAGATTGAGAACTGAACATCTCTGAATTATGAGGTTGGGGTTAGATAATAATTCAACCTCATATTTACTGCTGCAGGCTGACGTCAGATGTTGGGTTGCACATTTCGTCAATAGTACTTCAACTGAATGTGGCACAAACAAAACAGTTCGATGATTAAGCGTAACACTCTGAGCTTGTTGTGCAGCATAGTAAGCGGCTGCCAAAATTGGCAAGCATCCAGGCAGACTACGTGCTACGGGGTCTAACTGAGTACTAAAATAGGCTAAAGGTCTTTGTTTATCTCCATGGGTTTGAGTCAAAATGGACTGGGCGAATCCTGCTTTATGATGCACAAAAAGATTGAACTGTTTCTGATAATCTGGTAGCCCCAATGCTGCAGCTGACAACAGGGCTTGTTTCACGTTTTCAAAGGCATCCTTTGCCTTTTGATTCCAAATGAGAGGATCTTCCTGTAGTGGCATAGAGATATCTAGCAATGGTCGGACCAGATCCGAATATCCCATAATCCATTGGCGACAGTATCCTGTTATGCCAAGAAAATGTTTCAGTTGTTGTTTAGTGGCGGGCAATGGTGCTTCGTAAATTGCTTTTACTCTGCTCTGTGTCAGACAGCGACTATCTCCACGGAGTTCATGTCCCAAATACTGCACTTTCTCTGATACAAACTGCATCTTGGACCGTGATATTTTATGTCCCTTTGCGGCCAAGGCATGCAGCATAATAAGTGAGTCGATTTGACATGACTGTTTATCAGGCGAGGCTATTAGTAAATCGTCAACATATTGGATTAATGTGGACCCTCCCGTAAAGGTAACGTCCTCTAGATCATGCCTGAGACTTTGAGAAAAGATTGTGGGACTTTCTGTATATCCTTGCGGGAGCCTTGTTCAAGTATACTGTGTTCCCTTGAACGTAAAAGCGAACAGAAACTGCGAATCTTGGTGGATAGGAATGCTGAAAAATGCTGAGCATAAATCAATAACAGTATAGTATTTTGATCCAGAAGGAATACTAGTTAGGATTGTGGCAGGATTTGGCACAACTGGATAAACTGGTAGTACTGATTCATTAACTGCTCTTAAATCCTGCACTAGTCTCCATTTCCCACTTTCTTTCTTTTTGACAGGAAGAATCGGTGTGTTGCACGGGCTCTGTGTCGGGACGATTATTCCCTGTTGCAATAAAGAGTTAATGACAGGCTGAATTCCTTGCTCAGCTGCCGCTGACAGCGGGTACTGGGAACGCCGGGGCAGTCGAATGGATGGTTTTAGTGTAACTTTATATGGCTTATTTTATACTAATATGTGTGGATATATATATCTATGCTGATGCACTTCTACAGACTCCTGCTGTCTTGAGCGTGACCCAGATAGTTTGGTGATCCTCCGTTTTGATCACATTATGTAGTTTCAGACAACCCAGCTCCTTGCTTCCGGAGTCTGTATCACTCTTCTGTTCGTCTGAACTACTCTCCGTCACCTTATGTACCTTCTTGTGCTTCTCCTGTGGAGATTTCTTGCTGCTGGTTTTCTTTCCCGACCTGCAGACTCTTGCTATGTGTCCTACTTTTCTACACTGTCTGCACACTTTGTCCTTGAACCAGCAATCATTATGGTTGTGTGTTGTTCTGCCGCAGCGATAGCACTTCACTGTTCCGTATGACATTTCATTTGTGCCATATTCTTACGGTCTCCATTGTATCTCTGCAGTGCCCCGTGCTGCTGCTTCATGTGATACTGCAATGCTGAAAGCCTTGTCCAGCGTAAGATCCTTTTCTGATAGAAGCCGTTTCTGGGTTCCTTCACTTTGAAGCCCACACACAAACTTGTCCCTTAAAGTATCTGCTAGTCCCGTTCCAAACTGGCAGTGTTTCGATAGCTTGTGCAGTTCCGTTAAAGACTCAGCATTACTTTCATCTTTATGCTGGTTCCTTTTGTGAAACTTAAATCTTTCTGCTATCAGCAGCGGTGTGGGGTTTAAGTGGTCCTGTAGGATTGACACTATGTTTTCAAAATCCTTTTCTACTGGCTTCTCTGGGGTTACTAGGTTTCGTAGTAAGCCATACGTTTTTGCACCCATTGAATTCAACAGTACCAGCGCTTTCTTGTCATCTGGCACTTCATTTGCCTTGCAGTATACTTCTATGCGTTCGACATATGTCGTCCAATCTTCGACTTCATTGTCGAACGCTGTGATACTGCCACTCTTCGGCATTTTTGGGTTTGGTTAGACTGGCTTAAAATGGCGTCTCCCGCGCTTTCCTTTCTTCCCCACTGCGGCTTAAAATGGCGTCTCCCGCGCTTTCTTTTCTTCCCCGCTGCAGCTTAAAATGGCGTCTCCCACGCTTTCCTTTCTTCCCCGCTGCGGCCTAAATAGGCGTCTCCCGCGCTGCTGCCAATGCCACTCTCTGCGGTCCTCATGGCAATGGCAGCGCCTCGCGTTTTCCTGCGCGCCTCTCTCCCCCGTTGACACTGCTCGGCCCTTGACCACCGGCTGCACTCTGCTCTCCCTCGTCTCTCTCCCCCATTGATGCCGCTCGGTCCTGAACACCGGCTGCGCCCTGTGCGCTCTGCCCTCTCTCTCTCCCCCGTCGACGCTGCTCGGCCTTTTTCTGTGCCGCTCGGTCAGGCTCTAGCCCGTCGCTGTCCGGGAAGCGTCTGCGCAGTACCTGTTGCCAGCCCGTTTCGCTGGACCACCGTGACTGGAAAGCCAAGCCTGGCTCTCGACAGCCTCCCCTGCGATGCTCAAATCTCCGCTGGATGACTGGGCGGTTGCCCGTGGTCGACGCCCGTGCTTCTGGACTCGACCTTCTTCCACTGTTCTCCAGGAGCGAATCCCTGGGAGGTGATGCAGAGTTGCAGGTAGATTCGAATCTGCTCGTCGCCACTGTTACGCCCATGTAATAATAAGAAAAGGACTGCAGGGAACGATCAACAGGTGTTTACTGAATGAGGGTTACTCTAGAACTAATTTTACAGATCACTACTCCGGGTTTATATACAGGTGTGGTCACTGCCAGTACTACAGTATACAGGAGCTGTAAAAAGTAGTTCTCTCCCTTAAAGGTAAATACATTACAGGATCTGGACTGGAGGTGACAGAGGTTGAACAATTTCCCGTTTGTTCTGTAAATTAGCTCCACTCCAGTGGGGAGCTTACTGAGGGTGAGATGGAGCATTGCAGCGAGGAAGATCGAGAAGAGCGTTGGTGCGATGACACAGCTTTGCTTGACCCCGGTTCGTACGTGAATTGGGTCTGTGGTGAAACCATTGGTCAGGATCACGGCTTGCATGTCATCGTGAAGCTGACGGATGATGGTGACAAACTTTTGAGGGCAGCCGAATTTGAGGATGACACTCCATAATCCCTCACGATTGACAGTGTCGAAGGCCTTTGTGAGATCAAAGAAGGCCATGTACAGCAATTGCTGCTGTTCCCTGCATTTCTCTTGTAATTGACGTGCAGTGAACATCATGTCCATTGTGCCCCTTAGTGGGCGGAATCCGCATTGCGACTTTGGGAGGAGCTCTTCAGCAACTGGGAGAAGGCGATTGAGGAGGATTCTTGCGATGACTTTCCCTGTGGCAGACAGCAGGGAAACTCCTCTGTAATTACCGCAATCAGATTTGTCACCTTTCTTGAAGATGGTCACAATTACGGCATCTGAGATTCCCTGGCATGCTCTCCTCCTTCCAGATAAAAGAAATGAGTTCATGAATTCACGCCAGTAGTGCTTCTCCGCTATGCTTTAGTGCCTCAGCGGGGATTCCATCTCCTCCCGAGGCCTTGTTGTTCTTCAGCTGTTGGATGGCCTTTTCAACCTCATGCCGGGCTGGGGTTGTGCTGAGATGGTGGCGGGTAGTATGCTGCAGGATGGAGTTGAGGACACTAGCGTCAAAGACAGAGTCGCAGTTAAGGAGATCTTCAAAGTGCTCCTTCCAGCGGTCACTGACTGCCTTTCTGTCCTTGATGAGTACCTCTCCGTTCTTGGCCCGCAGTGGGGTAGGGCCTTGGTTGCTTGGGCCGTAGATGGTCTTGACTGCGCTAAAGAATCCACGCATGTCGTGGTTGTCGGCTAGCTGCTGGATCTCCTGCGCTTTCTCCACCCACCATCTGTTCTTTAGGTCACGAGTTTTTTGTTGGACCTTGGCCTTCAGGCGTCTGTAGAGCTGCTTTCTTGCTCTCGAGTTCTGTTGCTGTTTCCAGATCAAGAATGCCTTGTGCTTGCGGCTTATTAGCTCCTGGATCTCCTGGTCGTTCTCGTCGAACCAGCCTTGGTGTTTCCTGGTCGAGTGACCAAGCGTCTCTTCACAGGTGCTGATTATGGAGGCCTTGAGTGCAGACCAGACGCTGTGGGCACTCTGTGTCTCTGCATCACTGGGAGTCGTCAGGTTGTTTGTGAGGCGCAGTCTGAATAGGGCATTCTTAGTGGGGTCTTTGAGTGCTCCAGCGTTAATTTTCCTGTGGCATTATTTCTGTTGCCGCCGCTGTTTTGGGGCTACATTGATGGAGATGACAGAGCGGATTAGGCGGTGGTCTGTCCAGCAATTATCAGCTCCTGTCATGGCGCGGGTGATGCAGACGTCCTTGCGGTCCATCGCTTGGATGATGACGTAGTCCATCAGATGCCAGTGCTTGGAGCGAGAGTGCTGCCATGAAGCCTTGTACTTGTCTCTCTGATGGAACAAGGTGTTAGTTATGACAAGGCCATGTTTTAAGCAAAAATCATTTAACTGCGGACATAACACCAGTAAATGGGACAGACTCTCATCCCGAGTCCCACACACTGGGCAAATTGCCCCCTCCACTGGCCCAATCTTACAAAAGACAGTCATGGTAAAAATACGGTTATGAGCCCATTTGAAATCCAGTTCAATCCACTCTGGACATTTAAAATTCACCCACACTCCCTTCCAAATCATGTTGAAATCCAGCTATGGGTATATACTCTGCCAAAACTCCTGAGCAGCAGGTGTCGTGAATCTCCATTCTCTAAATACCTCATAGAAATCTCGAGTATTACAGTTGTCAAATTGGACCACCCTTTCCCCCTTTCTCCAGCAGAAAGCTTGGAAAAGCGGGACGCATTTTACTTCCTTTGTGGATTTCCGCATTTATTTCTTCCATCCAATCCTGTGGCATTGCCCTCACAATCTTCTCATACATGATCCCTATTGCTTTTTCCTCTACCTCCTGATCTTCCTCCCATACCATGTCTCTCACTTCGCTTCCAGCAACCAATCTGGAATTACCTCATATAATACATATTTCACACATATAATACCAGTTTTTAGAAAAGCTTGATTAAATAATACCTCTCCTTCAATGTTGACCCACCTGTTCAAAAATAAGGGCTGTTCTAAAAATTCCTCAGCACCCTTAGACATAAACTGCACTTTAAAAAATTGGGCCCAAGTCTCTACAACCCCCTTATAAAACCTAGGGAGAGATTTCAAAAACATGTTATTGTATTCCATATACAATAACCCCTGCCTTTCTATCCCACTTCATTTAAAAATTGCTCAAAACAACTCTTCCAAAAACTTGTATTTGACTTCTGAAGAAATCTCTTCACCCATTTGATTCTAACGGATTTTTTCTTCAAATCAATATCTGGGAAATTGAGTCCTCCCTCATTTCTCCGTCCAATGATGGTATTGTAAGCAACCAAGGTTGGTTTCCTTTCCCATAAAAACCTCACACAAGCCTCTCGGAGGGACTTTTCCGCCCACTCAGGAATATCCTCCACTGTCAATAAGTACTATAGCTTAGATAGCAGGAGAGCGGACACCACTGTCGCTCTTCCTTGCACTTTCAAACACCTTCTTTCCCATCTTTCCAAAATCTTAATTTTCATAACCTTTGGTTCCCAATTTAATCGATCCACTTCATCCCTGTCTTTCTTGCACCCCATATGCACCCCCAGAACTTTCAAAACCTCCACCACCTTAAAGGGACTTTCCTCCAACCATTCCTCCCTACCCCTTCCTGCAACCAGGCATTGGGACTTACTATAATTCACTCTGGCTCCTGAAGCTCTACAATATTCCTCCACTACATCCATAGCTTTCCTCACTGACTCCCCGTTTCTCAACATTAAGGTTGTGTCATCTGCATATTGGTGTATCACCGACATCAGCCTGGAACTGGGAACCGCAATCCCAACTACGCCTTGTTCCTTTCGCATCATGCAACCTAATGGGTTCTGCTACCAATGTGTACAACAATGGGGACAGGGGACAACTCTGTCTCACTGACCTCTGTATCGGAAAATACTTGGATAAAAAACCATTACATTTAACGCAGCTAAATATGTTTGAATAAAAAATCCTTATCCACTCAATGAAATTTTCCCCGAAACCAAATGCTTTCAAAACCATCAATAAAACCTCATGAGAGACCCTATCAAAGGCTTTCTCTTGATCTATCTTTAATACATAACCATCCCTCCCACTCTCTTCCATGAGCTCTATCGCATTTCGGATTGAGACCACAGAGGCTGCGATGTCCCGGCCTATGACTCCACAGGACTGAGAGGGCAAAACTATCTGTGGCAACACCTCCTACATACGATTTGCCATAACCCTCGCTAAGATCTTAAAATCCACATTTAATAATGTGATGGGCCTCCAATTCTTCAGATCCCATCTATCCCCTTTATTTTTATATAAGCTAAGCTTATGACACCTCTCCTCATAGATGGGGCCAGGCTTCCCTCAATTTTAATCTCCTTAAAAACCTCTAAGAGCAATGGACTTAAAATCTCAATTTTTAAAAAATAAAATTCTGCACTTAGTCCATCGGACCCTGGGCTTTCCTCCCCCTTCATTCCACTTATTGCTACTTTTATTTCCGCTAATCCTACTTCTTTGTCACACATCTTCTCTCATTCTCCTTTAAACCATCTTCAATAAAAGCACTAACCTTCTCCATCGCCAAATTGGAAATGTCTTCTTTTGTATATAACTCTTGATAAAAGCTGCTAGCCGCCTCTACAATCTCCCTACTTTCATTAATGATCTTCTCCCCAACCTTCAACTCTCCAATGAATGATAATCTTTGTCACAGCTTCTCTTTCTCTCGTGCATCTTTCACCCTCCAATACATCTCTAGCCTTTGCACGGAGAATGGCCCCCTTGCATTTTTCAGCTTGCAATAATTCCCACTCTTCCTTTAAAACCCGAAACTTAGTCTCAGCTCCCTTATCCCCTCCATCAATTGCTTTACAGACATCCATAAACCTTTTGTTTATATTCTCTTCTCGACACCAGTTAGCTGACGCTCTCTCTTTCCCATAACATACCGAAAAAACTTTACCTCGTATTTGAAATTGTCCCACCAAACTCTTCTTTCTTTCAAGAACAAAGGTTCCTTCCAAGCATTCTTTATTATATTTAAAATCCCTTCTTTATAAGCAATTTCTTTCAGGTTTTGATTGTTTAAAGTCCACACCCTGGACCAATCTTAACTCTGCTGTTCCTAATTCTAAGGGCTGGATTTTATGAAAGGAGGCGGGAATGCTGCTTGCTGGGTTTCAGTCCCGCTTCCATCAGCTTCTAGCCAACCAGCGGGATTTTCCCGATTGACCTTGTTAAGCCCGCCCGGCGGGCTCAGCAAGCCAATTAGGGGGAAGTCAGTGACATAGCACGTCAACATTTTGAAAGAAGAAATGTCATCATTTGACAGCTCTGTGAAGCTGTCAAACACTGATATTCTGTGTAGTTCGATGAGACCTTGGGGTCGATTTTGTCGAACCTGTCGGGAAGAAGGCGGGACTTCCCCTTTCGGGTTTCTGACCCGCCTACTTCGACGTCCGGCCAATCCGCACGATTTTCCCTTGGTTGACCTTGTTGAGCCTGCCCAGTGGGCTCAGCAGGCCAATTAAGGGCCACCCAGCAACAGGTGACGTCACAGACTGAAATTTCATCTGTCAAGATTTCTGACAGATGAAATATCAGTGTTTCACAGCTGTTTGAAGCTGTCAAACACTGACAGTCTGATTTCTAAGATGAGTCCTTCTGCGCAGACTCATTTAGAAATCTCAGCAGCACTAAAAGCTGAAGGCTGTCACTTTTGACAGATCGCAGCCGTTCAGCTTTCAGTTCCGGCTGAGTGCTGCGCTCCCGACGGCTACAGGAAGAAAGGCTGTTAAGGTAAGTAAAGGTAAGTAAAAGTTCCTTACACACTTTAGACACACCAAACACACTTACCTTTACACTCATGCACCCATCACTCACCTGAGTGCCGACATCGTGACCCCTCCAATTCATTCAACCCGACGGCCCGCTGCTCTAACCTGGCGTGGTTTGGAGCCGTCGGGAAACCCACACGAAACCCCTCAAAATGGGGATTAGGCTAAAAACTGCCTGTTAACTACCTGTTAACAGGCAGTTAATTGGCACTAATCCCTTCCTGCCTGGTTTCGGCGGGTCCCAGTGCGGGGCAGATACCCGCCGCCCCTGAAACTTACGTGGGGCGGGGTTTTGGGCGGGATGGTGTCGGGACCCCCAAAGTCGGGATTTCCCCCCCCCCCCCATGCCTGAAACCCTGCCTGATGGCTCCCCGAAAATCTAGCCCCTTGTGTTCAGGACTCATCAAACCTTTCTACTTTGCAGAAATCAGCTGGCTGTTGGATCAGAGGATGCAACAGCCAGTCTGTGATCTCTACAGTGTAGATGTCAGGGACTCCGGCTCCACAGTGGCTGAAGGCTGTAGGTCGAAACAAAGGTAAGTTAACATTTTCTAACACTTTACACTCATCTTACATACTTACCACTCCACACTTGCACCCATCACTCACCTCTACATCGCACTTTCAGACCCCTCCGACCCCTGCCGACCAGGCAGTTAATAAGCTTTAATCCTCTTCCTGCTGCTAGGAGTCGGGTCCCTGCGCAAATTGGGGAAGATTGGTTGAAGGTGGGTTGGGGGCGGGTTTGCCACCCGCCCCAAATTCTGCCACTTTCCCGGCAGTCCTGCCTCCATACCCGCCTTCTCGGGGCTGAGAAAATCCAGCCTAAGAGTCAAAGCTGAGTGGTCACTAAAAAATACTTATAATAAATCTCCATCACCTCAGAACTTATCCCTTCCCGCATTAATACAAAATCTATTTGGCTGTTTTAAAACATCACCCACCCAACCGGTTCTGGAGAATTCCCTTTTTATGGGGTTCAAATCCCTCCATAAGTCTCTCAAATTTAAATTTGCCATCATTTTTACAATCATCCCTCTGGAGTTATCATCCTTAAAAGTCACCTGGGCTGAAATGTCCAGCCGAGATAAAAATACATGAAAATCTCCCACTATACAAGGGTTTCCCACCTCTGCCACTTCAGTGAATAACCGCCGAAAAAGCTCGCACCATTTGCAATAGTCGTTCGGTGCATAGATATTAAAGAGATCGCAATTAAATTCCTCCATTTTTACTCTTAGCCGTAAAAATCTCCCCTCAGTGTCCTTGTCCACAAAGGCAACGTTCTCCTTTATGGACAGACTCACCAAACTAGCCACCCCTCTACGGTTATTGTTTGCACAACTTGCAAACACCTCTCCCTTCCAAACCTTCAGAACTCTTTCTAGGATATCCTCATTCCAAAATGTTTCTTGCAGACACAACGGGCAGGATTTTCATTGGGCTGTGGAGGCGGGATTGGAGGCGTGTGGGGGGTTAAAATCCCAAAATCGGGGGGACACGAACCCATCCCGCCCCCAACCCGCCTCCATGCCAGTTTCAAAGGAGGCGGGTTCCCGACCCGCACTGGGACCCACCTCCCCGAGTCGGGAAGGGGATTAGTGCCAATTAACTGCCTGTTAACAGGTAGTTAGCAGGCAGTTTTTAGCCAATCCCTATTTTCATTCTTGAAGTGTGGGATTCCCGACGGCTCCAAACCACGCCAAGTTAGCGAGGCTGGCTGTCGGGCTGAAGGGCTTGGAGGGGTCGAGATGTCCGGTGTTCAGGTGAGTGATGGGTGCATGAGTGCAGAGGTAAGTGTGTTTGATGTGTTTAAAGTGTTTAAAGAAGTTTTACTTACCTTTACAGCCTTTCTTCCTTCTGGTCTCGGGAATCCCTCATCTCACCGGCAAAGAAAGCAGAATGGCCGCGATCTGTCAAAAGTTGCAACATTTAGCTTTCTGTTCCAGAGAGATCTCTAAATCATCCTGAGAGGAAGGAATTAACTTGGAGTACAGACTGTCAGTGTTTGACAGCTTCAAACAGCTGTCGAACGCTGATATTTCATCTGTCAAAAGGTCTTGACAGGTGAAATATCAATCTGTGACGTCACCTGTTGCCGGGTGGCCCTTAATTGGCCTGCTGAGCCCACTGGGTGGGCTCAACAAGGTCAATCAAGTCAAATTCGCGTGGGTTGGCTACAACTCGATGGAGGTGGGACTACAACCCCGAAAGTTGTAGTCCCGCCTCCTACCCGCCTCCTCAATGAAAATCCAGTACAACAAGTCAGTGCCTTTAAAACACTGCAACAACTGCTGCAATTTCTTCTCACCCCTCAGTCCGTTCACATTAATCGAGATCAATGTAATCATGACCCATCATTTAATCCCTGGCCCTTTCCCCCTCTCATGCTCCTTCTCAACTTTTCGGCCAGATGTTGCTTTTTCCTGTAGCCTCCGGCTCTTTTTCACCTCCTGTTCGAAACTTTCCTGCTGTTTCAGCCTCTTCCTTGCATTAAGTTTGGGCTGAGGAGCTACCCCTTTTCCCTCCTTCTGCCCCTCACTAACTTTTCCCTTTCCACACAATGCCACCACACCCCTCACTTCCATGTCTCTGTCCCCCTCTGATTCCTCACTCTCAGGCTCTTCTGTGACCTTCTGTTCCTGCTCCACGTCAGATAAATAATCCTGCTCCCCGTCAGATAAATAGTCCTGCTCCCCGTCAGATGCATCATCTCCCATAGAGAGTCTTCCTGCTATTGCAGTTTCTCCAACAGTGCCGCTCCCTTCGGCCTCATCTCCACCACTGACCCTTGCTCCCTGATCCTTCTCTCTCTGGGACAATGGCGCACCAATATTGCTCTCTTCTGGCATTTTTGTCTCGCTGCTCCCGTCCTGCTGCTCCTTTAAGGCTCCTGCCTCTTGCACCCTCTCCTTGTCTTGCCCCCTCCTGCTCACCGAGATATCCGACTCCCCATCTTTCTTTGGAGTACTTACATTTACCACGCACCCCGCTCCCGCCTCCTCTCCACCTGTGGACCCCAGATTCTTTAGGGAGAGCTGAACCTTATAATGGCTCGACTCTGCCCTCGACCCATGCTGCTCTCTGCTGTCTTTGTCCTTTCCCACTGTACTGGTTTGTTTTCCACCATCTCCATCCTGTTCTCCGCTCCGCAATTTTCTGCCTCTTCCTGCGTTCTTTTCTCCTTCAATTCACCAGCTGTGTCCTCCACCTGCTCCGCTCCTCCAGCTATTCCACTCACACCTCCTGCTTCTTCTCCCATCTCCTCGTCACACATAGAGCTTCCTTCTGCCTCACACTCACAGCGGGTGGGGCCTTTTTGACACACCCCACAGCTCTCCACCTTGCAGCTCCGAGCGATGTGTCCAGACTCGCCACAATTATAACAGTATACAAGTCCGGACAGTTTCTTACAAGGTAGTCATGCCCAAGATAATAATAGCAAACCTTCACTTGGTTATCATGCAGTACTTGGAAGTACTGCACTCCTTCCATTGTCTCAAATTTCATGCTGTACGGTAATGACTTCACCCCCTCTGGGAACCGCACCTTTACGTAACAGGTTCCATCTGCTACCCGTGTTCCTGGATAGTATCTCCTCTTTATTGCTGAGCAAATTTTAATGTCACGACTCCAACTTTTTGATTAGTACCTCATCCTCAATATAAACTGGCAAGTTTAAGAATGAGACAACCACCTCTTCCGAATATAGCAGAGATACCTCCAAGAATTTATCACCAACCTGCAAACTGAGTAAAAGTCTTTCCACCTCCTCTCGGCCACTGACCGTCACCTCGAACTCAACATTCTGCTTTGGTCGGCACGCAAAGCAGCTTCACTCACCACAGTCCTCATGTACCACTTGGATAATATCCCAAGCTCATATTGTTGTGTATGTACCTTTAAGAGAATAACTGGTCTCAGACTGCAGTACCAGCAGTGACCACCCCTGTATAAAAGGCGCTAGAGAGCCTCTGTTGGTTAGATTCGTTTATGCCTTTCACCAGTAAAGTTCTGTTTGTTTCTCTCCTGCTAGTCCGTGTCTCAATCATTCACGGACTTAACACTGGCGACGAGTTAGAAACGAACTTACCTGCAACTCAGCAGCAGCTCCGATGACGTGTTGAAGGTCGGAGCCAGAAGAAAGAAAAAAAAAAAAATAGGCCATTGAAACTCGAGAAACGGGCATCGACCGTCAATCATCGAGTTCAAAACTTGCAGGAGAGACTGTCCAGAGCCAGGCTGGGTTCCTCGGTCCGTGGTTTCCCAGCTAGTCGGGCTGGTGGCAGGTAGTGCTCTGATCCTTCCTGGGCTGCGGCGGGCTGAAGCTCGATCGGGTGGCCTTTCAACGGGGCCGGGCAGTGAGTCGGGAAGCAAGGAGAGAGAGAGAGGGTGGAGCACACAGGGCGCGGCCGGTGTTTCGAAGCTGGGCAGCGTTCGGAACTCAGAAGAGGGAGGGAAGTGTCCCAGAGGGTCCACACCACGACGGGAATATAATAAAAGAAAACGAATTAATATTTAACACGCAGGAAACCGTGGAAAGCAGCGCTAACAACAGCGGGGAAGAAGGAAAAGCGCGGGAGGCGCCATTTTGTTAAATCGGAGAAGAAGGCAAAGCGCGGGAGGCGCCATTTTAGATTTGCAAGATGCTGAAGACTGGCTGTATCACTGCTTTTGATAATACATTAGAGGACTGGACCACGTATGTGGAAAGAGTCGAGGTATATTTCGAGGCAAACGATATAGCGGAGGGGAAAAAGGCATCGGTATTGTTAAACTTAATGGGCGCTAGAACGTACGGCCTATTGCGGGACCTGATTACTCCAGCCAAACCGAAGGCGAAGAGTTTTAACGAAATTGTTGCTGTTCTACAGGAGCACTTAAACCCTGCACCGCTGTTGATAGCAGAAAGATTTAAATTCCACAGGAGAAGTCAGCACAAAGATGAGAGCAATGCTGAGTATCTTACGGAACTACGCAAGCTATCAAAGCACTGCCAGTTCGGAGCAGGACTGGCAGATACCCTACGGAACAAATTTGTCTGTGGACTCCTGAGTGAAGGAACACAGAAGAAGTTACTCGCAGAAAAAGAGCTGACGCTAGACAAGGCTTTCAGCGTGGCAATATCGTATGAAGCAGCAGCCAGGGGAGCTGCAGAAATTCAACAAAAACCACAGGAATACGGCACTCACGAAATGACACGGGGATTTGCAAAATGTTATCGCTGCGGCAGAACTAACCATGACCAGAAGGACTGCTGGTCCAAAGACACAATATGCAGGCAATGCGGAAAGATTGGACACATTGCACGAGTTTGTAGGCCTGGGAAGAAGACCAGCGACAACAAAAAGGCTACCAAGGAACCGTACAAGAAAGTACAAAAGATGACGGACAGTAGTTCCGAAGACCAGATGAGCGATAGTGAATCCGGAAACAGAAGACTAAGCTGTCTCAAACTTCACAATGTAATCACAAAAGAGGATCACTGAACCATTTGGTTCACTCTCACGATAGCAGGGTCCCAAGTTAAAATGGAATTGGATACAGGATCAGCGCTAACCATCATGAATCGACGAGACTACGAGCGGCTATTTTCACACATACCCTTGAGAGAGACATCCATCGTCTTGACGACGTATACGGGGCAAAAAGTATACCCCAGAGGGAAAATAAGGGTGCCTGTCGAATACAATGGCAAGAAAATACGGAAATTGTATCTCTACATACTGCCAAATGGTGGACCACCGTTACTGGGACGGGAATGGATCAGGAAGATAAACTTAGATTGGCATTCCATTCATGCAATGATGGTGGACGGTAAAAAAGATGAAGACGTCACTCCTGGACGATTGTCAACCATCTTAGCTAACGCCAAAGAGGTATTTCAACAAGAACTGGGCACGCTTAAAGGCGTAACCGCCTCGTTAAAAATAGAAGAGAATGCAGTTCCCAAGTTTTTCAAAGCGAGACCGGTACCATATGCAATTCGTCCAGCCGTCGAGGCAGAGCTGGAGAATCTGGAGAAGGCGGGCGTGTTGTCTAAGGTCGACTGGAGCGAGTGGGCGACACCCATCGTTCCTGTCATGAAGAAAACGTTAATCAATAAGTCCGGAGAGCCAAGGAAGATTCGCATCTGTGGGGATTTCAAGGTGACGGTGAACCCTGTCCTTCACACAGTACAATATCCTCTTCGAAGGATAGAAGACATCTTCGCCTCACTGTCTGGAGGGAAGCGTTTTACAAAAATTGACCTAGCACAAGCATATTTGCAGATGGAGGTTGAAGAGTCCTCTAGGAAGTATCTCACGTTAAACACTCACAAAGGTCTTTACCAGTATCATCAATTGGTATTCGGAGTAGCATCGGCTCCGACGATATGGCAAAGAGCGATGGAACAAGTCCTGCAAGGGATTCCGGGGACTCAGTGTTACTTGGACGACATCCTTGTAACAGGTGAAGATGACAGTGAACACCTTAACAACCTAGAACAGGTGCTCACTAGACTACGGGAACATGGGCTGCGAGCCAACCGCCCCAAGTGCGAATTTTTTAAGAAAGAGATATCGTATTGTGGCCACGTGATTGATGAAGAGGGGTTACATAAGTCCCCTGACAAAATTGAAGCGGTTGTTAAGGCCCCAGCGCCTGAAAATGTGTCGCAACTGAGGTCATTCCTCGGGTTGGTGAATTACTATCATAAGTTTTTGCCGAATTTGTCGACAATTCTGCATCCACTGAACGCCCTGCTACGAACGGGGGTAGCATGGAAATGGAGCGATGATTGTAAACGTGCTTTTCAGAAGAGTAAGGCCTTAATCACTTCGAAGGAAGTATTGGCTCACTACAACCCAGCACTGCCAATCAGGCTGGCGTGTGATGCGTCTCCCTACGGCATTGGGGCGGTACTGTCACATAAATTCCTTGATGGTTTGGAGAGGCCGATAGCTTTTGCGTCACGCTCGTTAACTTCTGCCGAGCGTAACTACGCCCAGATTGACAGAGAGGCCCTCAGCCTAGTGTGGGGGGTGAAGATGTTCAATCACTATCTGCACGTCAAAAATTTACTCTGCTAACCGATCATCAACCTCTTGTCTCCATTTTCAACCCTCAGAAGGGCGTACCGATAATGACAGCACAACGGCTGCAGAGATGGTCCCTTTTCCTAGGGGCACACCAATATGACATCGAGTACAGGGGAACTAAACAGCATGGAAATGCTGATGGATTGTCACGTCTACCGTTGCCGACGGTGGAAGAAGAAGACCTTGCAGTGGATCCAATGGAGTTATTCCACTCGACCATAGTCGAATGTCTCCCTGTGACGAATGCAAACATAGAAAAGGAAACACGGAATGACCCGACACTATCACGGGTCTATGATTTAACGGTGAAGGGATGGCCAGCACATGGCGAACCACTGCTGCCAGCATTTTCGCCAAGAAGAGAACAGCTGTCAGTGTGCAGAGGAACCTTGATGTGTGGATCCAGAGTAGTAATTCCACCTAAGTTGACGGATAGAGTGCTCAATGAGCTTCATGAGGGTCATCTGGGTGGGGTAAAAATGAAGAGCTTAGCCAGAGCATTTGTGTGGTGGCCGGGAATCAATAGAGAAATCGAAGAGATGACCAAGAGTTGTGCAGGATGCCAGAAGGTCCAAAACGCCCCACCACAAGCTCCTCTGCATCCATGGGAGTGGCCCTCATCTCCATGGCAAAGGGTGCACATTGATTTTGCTGGTCCCTTCATGGACTCGATGTTTTTAATTGCGGTGGATGCACATTCAAAGTGGCCAGAGGTAATAAAAATGTCCTCAACCACCACGGAAAAAACTATCGCAGTTTTACGAATCATATTCGCCAGGAATGGGCTGCCTGAACAGATTTGCTCTGACAATGGACCACAGTTTGTGTCTGAAGAGTTCCGGAGGTTCTTAAAGAACAATGGTGTTAAGCATTACACATCTGCCCCATATCATCCAGCCACTAATGGATTGGCCGAGAGGTTTGTCCAAACATTCAAGAAGGCTATCAAGGCAATGTGTAATGAAGATATACCCCTACAACACAAGGTGGACAACTTCTTGTTTGCCTACCGGAATGCGACACATGCGGTTACCAACCAAACTCCAGCCATGATGTTCTTCAATCGAAGACTACGATGCCGCTTGGATTTGGTTAAGCCAAACGTCCGAAGAGATGTGGAGAACAGGCAGTTTCAGAATATGAATGAAAGGCCGACCAGGAGTTTTAAGATAGGTCAACCAGTTTTGGCCCGGGACTACCGCACTGAGAAATGGCAGCCAGGAACGATTTGTACACAACAAGGACCTCTCATGTATACTGTGGACGTTGGGGAGAGCATTGTAAGACGCCATGCTGACCAGATTCTAGTCACTGGAAAACGTCAACTCCACACCACGATCTGATACACCTGGTAATGAAATCGACGTTCCAATTGCAGCTACCGCAGAACCGGTAATATTGGAAGCAGATGAACCAAACAACGACATTGATTCCGACTCAACATTGCCAGAAGAACCTGATCCTCCAAAGAGGCGTTATCCAGACAGAATCAGGAAGCCTCCACAAAGACTGAACTTATAATTGCTTAAACTTAACCAATGTACCTAGCAACAGTAATTGTGATTGTAATTCGTTATCATTAGTTGTTAAATGAATGTTATGTACTGTTTATCTAAAAGGGGAGGAATTGTTGTGTATGTACCTTTAAGAGAATAACTGGTCTCAGACTGCAGTACCGGCAGTGACCACCCCTGTATAAAAGGCGCTAGAGAGCCTCTGTTGGTTAGATTCGTTTATGCCTTTCACCAGTAAAGTTCTGTTTGTTTCTCTCCTGCTAGTCCGTGTCTCAATCATTCATGGACTTAACACATATCTCCTTATCCTTGCACTGAGCCACCACCGTGTTTTCTTTTCCAAACCTCCTTGGATCCCGGCCCAAATCTTTGGGCCTTTTTCTCTCCCTTCCAACCACAGTTTCTCCCCTGATTAAATTCATCTTGGGAATACTGTCCTCTGAGTGGCCTGGCACTCCAGGCCCCTCAGCAGCCATTTGGCTGCTGATTATGGGCCAAAAAGACCCTAAAACCTGAAAAAAAACCACCACCAGCTTTTTACAAGCTCACTCCAACTCCCTGCAGTAATCAGGCAACCAGCAGCACCTGCTTACTCCGAGCCCCTCCCACCTAGAGAGTGCGACCCACTGAGCCACCGCTGACACTAAGTTAAGTTAAGTCCCAAACTAAATCAACTCTTTAGGCAAATGATTAGATCGGAAGTACAGGCAAATTCATAATTTAAGTCCATGAAATCAGTTTTTACTGCCAGTTTAAAATATGGATTTTTTTAGTGTATTGAAAACAGGAAAAAAATCAGTGGAAAAAATCAGATCGCCCAAAAAAGGTAAATTTAGAGAAAAATTGCTGAAAATCAATTTTTATTTTAAACATTGCAAAAATGCAAAGTAAAAAACGCAATGGACTTAAAAAAGGGCCAGTCAAACTAAATGACAACTCACAATGGTTTACATGGTTCACAGACGTCACTTCTATATGGCACAATATCAGATTCTCACTTAACCTCTGGATTTTTTTTAAATTAAAGGACTTGAGCAAAAAATCCAGGATGACACTCCAGTGCAGTACAGAGGGAGGGCTGCACTGTCGGAGGTGCCGTCTTTCAGATGAGATGTTAATCCGAGGCCTTGTCTGTTCTCTCAGGTGGACATAAAAGATCCCATGGCACTATTTCAAAGATGAGCAGGGGAGTTATCCCCGGTGTCCTGGCCAATATTTATCCCACAACCAACATCACTAAAACAGGTTATCTGGTCATTTTCACATCGCTGTTTGTGGGAGCTTGCTGTGCGCATATTGGCTGCTGCATTTCCTACATTACAACAGTGACTTTGGGACATCCTGAGGTCATGAAAGGTGCTATCGAAATGCAAGTTCTTTCTTACTTTCTTATCTGGTGTGATATGTGGAGATCCCAGGAATGTTTCCCCGACACTTCCCCAAACTGAAATCGGGATGAGAGGTGAGCCTTCCCACTTTGTTGGAATTTACTGCTGCATCTTGCAAGGAGTGGGAACCCAGCAATATACTTTATACATTACATTGACTGGTGGCTCTTAACGATAATTTTCAACCAGTAATTTCAGGGCAGCGTAATAAACTGAAGAAGCAGAGAATGAGGTAGTCTGTCTTTTACCGCAAAGCAGAACATTGTGTCAGGATTACAGGTTGTTTGGTGAATGTGTACTGGGGAAGATAGAGACAATGCAGCACCTTCTGTACTAAGGAGCATGGAGACCATGTTGAGAAAGGAGAAAGTTCAAAATGAGTGAACTGCTTGCTATCACTGAATGTGCTGCTCTCTACAAACTTACAAAGCTCTCAGTCAGTAATGGTCAATCAGCTGCTTTAGTTGAAACCACATCCTGATATGGTGATGATTTGTCTCTGGTACTGTACGGTGATTTATTTCACTTTATAAAAGAACTCAGCCATTCTTTGATTGTGGATAAGAAAGAATATAGCACCTTTCATGACCTCAGGATGTCCCAAAGCGCTTTACAGCCATTCAAGTACTTTTTGAAGTGTAGTCACTGTTGTAATGTAGGAAAAGCAACAACTGTGGCAGAACCACTGAATGACTCTGGCTAACTGTATATAATTCTCTTTAACGATGTTCTAACACCAGCCTAAACCTGTACCATTGTGTTAGGCATTACTGTGTTTTGTATATAGAGTTTGCATGTACGGGGCGTGGCCCCTTTAAGAGCGCGGGAAAACGCGGGTAAACGAGATGACGTCACGTTGCAAACCACGGGGCGGCCCAGGCAGTCCTCGTGGCATTTCCGTTGAGTACACCTGTTTAATTGTTCTCTTGTGTCGATCTCCGTTATTTGTAGGAATTCGTTAATTCCTACATTGGTGACCCCGTTTTTGCGAACGTTTTCACAAAAGAACAGCACAGCATGGAATCGAACGCCGTTTTGCTAAAGCTACCGCAGTTCTGGGAGCAGCAAGCACCCTCGTGGTTTATTCAGGTCGAGGCCCAGTTCGCCCTGAGGAACATCGCTGCAGATCAGACCAAGTACCTTTATGTGGTCTCCGCACTTGACAGCTCTACCGCCTCTCGGATCGTCAGCCTCCTCGAAAACCCCCCAATGGAGCGCAAGTATGAAACCCTCAAAGCGCGGTTACTGCAGGTTTTCGGGCTCACAAAATCAGAGCGCGCCCGTCGATTACTCGCTATGCCCGGGCTCGGGGAATCCAAGCCTTCAGAGTTGATGAGCCAAATGCTCACACTCCTGGGCTCAGAAAGGGAATGTTTCCTATTCCGCGAGATTTTCCTCAGCCAACTGCCTCAACAGGTACAAGCTGTCCTGGCCAGACCTGAAAGTGAAGACTGCGCAACACTCGCTGCGGAGGCTGACAAAATTTTCGCTGTAACTCGGCAGAACTGCGCCGCCATGAGGCACCCATCCCCCACAGACACCGCCCCAGCTCGTCAGCCTGCTGGGCTGTGTTTCTACCACACACAGTTCAGCACGAAGGCGAAGCGTTGCCGCCCTCCCTGCAGTTTTCCCTAACAAACCAAACCACAACTGACACTGCGACCACCGAGGACCAGGTCTAACGGGCACCCCGTGGCTGCGATAGCGATCGGCAACGCGGGAAAATTGCTGTTCATCACTGATACTCTCTCCGGTCGTCGTTTTCTGTGCGACACCAGAGCGCAGTGCAGCATTTCACCCGCGTCCACCCTCGATGTGCAGACGGGGAATCACGGTCCCACACTTGAAGCGGCCAATGGCGGAGCAATTCGGACCTTCGGCAGACGGCGAGTGGAGGTGTGCCTCGGGGGGCAACGTTTTCACTGGGAGTTTGTTACGGCCAAAGTTTCCCAGCCCCTCCTCGGCGCGGATTTCCTGTGTGCCAACAGACTCCTGGTCGACGTTAGGAACCGGTAGCTGATCAACGCAGCAACTTTTAATTCTCTTCCGTGTTACCGCAGTAACACTACATCGCGCACCGTCTCCTGTGCGTTCCCGACTCCTGATGAGTTCGCTCGCCTGCTCGGCGAATTCCCCGACCTGACAAGACCCACGTTCTCCTCCACAGCCACGAAACATGGTGTGGAACACCACATCACCACCGATGGCCCCCCGGTCTACGCTCGGGCCCGGCGCCTGGAACCTGGCAAGCTGGCGGTCGCAAAGGTGGAGTTCGCAACCATGGAATGGTTAGGGATTATTCGCCGGTCAAGTAGTCCCTGGTCTTCACCCCTCCATATCGTCCCGAAGCCTGGCGGCGGATGGCGGCCATGCGGCGACTATCGACGCCTAACCGACGCCACCACTCCTGATCGGTACCCGATCCCCCACATTCAGGATTTCTCTCCCCATTTGGCAGGGAACACCATGTTCTCAAAAGTCGACCTCGTCCGGGGCTACCACCAGGTCCCAGTTCATCCACAAGACGTCCAGGAGACCGCAGTCATCACCCCATTCGGCCTCTTCGAGTTTTTACGAATGCCATTTGGGTTAAAGAACGCCACCCAGGCTTTCCAACGCCTGATGGACTCCGTGCTGCGGGACCTCAAGTTCCTCTTCGTCTACCTAGATGATATTCTAATTGCCAGTCCTACTAAGGAAGAACATACCTGTCACCTACGCATCCTTTTTCGACGCCTCAGCCAACACGGCCTGATTATTAATCCAGCCAAGTGTCAGTTTGGCCTGCACCAAATTGACTTCCTGGGGCATCGCATCACCTCAGAGGGAGCGGTTCCTTTACCTTCGAAAGTAGAGGCGGTGACATCCTTTCCATGCCCGCAGAACGTAAAGGCCCTGCAGGAATTCCTAGGCATGGTAAACTTTTACCACCGTTTCGTGCCTAAGGCGGCACTACTCATGCAGCCCCTGTACGAGGCCCTCAAGGGCAAGACTGGCAAGAACCCGGTAGACTGGACGGATGACATGGCCCGAGCGTTCGCTGACACCAAAAGCGCCTTAGCCAACGCGACTATGCTGGCGTACCCGCTGCCAGGAGCCACCATCGCCCTCACCACCGACGCATCAGACTACGCAGTCGGTGCTGTGCAACAGCAGTGGGTGAACGGGATGTGGCAGCCGTTGGCATTCTTCAGCCGTCAACTACGGCAGATTGAGAGAGCATACAGCACGTTCGACCGAGAGTTGCTCGCCCTTTTTCTGGCCATCCGCCATTTTCGGCTCCTATTGGAAGGACGTCCTTTCACCGCCTTTGTGGACCATAAGCCGCTAACCTTTGCAATGGCCAAGACCGCCGAACCGTGGTCAGCCCGACAGCAGCGTCAGCTGACCTACATATCCGAATTCACCACGGATATACAGCACGTGGCCGGTAAGGACAACCTGGTGGCAGACTGCCTCTCCCGCGCGCTCGTCAATACGGTTCATTTGGGCATCGACTACGCCCTCATGGCAGCGGACCAAGCCTCAGACCCGGAAGTCCAAGCTTACAGAATGGCCATCACTGGCCTCCAGTTGGCCGACGTTAAGTTCCATTCGGCAGGTACCACGCTGTTGTGTGACTTCTCCGTACAGGATCCTCGCCCTGTCGTGCCGGTCGTCTGGTGCCGCAAAGTGTTCAACGCCATACATGGGTTGTCACACCCAGGAATGAAGGCCTCTCAGAAACTGATGTCAGTGAAATTTGTATGGCATGGCATGGATAAAGATGTCCACGACTGGGCCAACACCTGCGTGGTCTGCCAAAAGGCCAAGGTACAGCGCCACATCAAAGCTCCGTTGGCCACCTTCACAGTTTCGGAGCGACGTTTTGACCATGTCAACGTGGAGCTGGTCGGACCACTCCCACCCTCCCATGGTTTTTCACACATCCTGACTATGGTTGACCGCACCACCAGATGGCCGGATGCGGTCCCTCTGTCATCCACTACTTTGGCGGACATGGCCAGGGCGTTCATTTCCTCCTGGATTGCCCGTTTTGGAGTGCCCGCAGACATTTCGTCAGACAGGGGACCGCAGTTTTCCTCCGAACTCTGGAATGCAGTGGCCCAAGGACTCGGTGTCAAATTGCACCGCACCACAGCCTACCACCCACAGGCGAATGGCCTCTGCGAACGCTTCCACTGGTCAATGAAAGCCACCCTGAGGGCCAGCCTCCAGGACGCTGGATGGGCAGACAAGCTACCATGGGTCTTGTTGGGCCTTCGCACGGCCCCCAAGGAAGACCTTCACTCTTCATCAGCGGAGCTTGTGTATGGTCAGCCGCTGCGAGTCCTGGGGTACTTCCTACCAACATCGACGGAGCCATGGTCCGCGTCTGCCCAGCTTGCTAGTCACCAAGAGGCGGCCAGATGTTTCGCACCGTGCCTACTTCGCACCACGGGCTGCAGAGGTCACACGTTCCCACGGAGCTTCAGAAGGCTGAATACGTTTTTATTCGCCATGACGCACATATGGAGCCGCTCAAGGCCCCATATACCGGTCCCTTCCGCGTGTTGGAAGCAGGGGACAAAACCTTCACGGTAGATGTCGGTGGCAAACCGGACCACATTTCGGTCGACCGCTTAAAGCCGGCACATTTAGACCTCGACCGCCCTGTCGAGACAGCACAACCGCCGAGACGGGGTCGGCCACCCATCGTCGTTACGGCAGACCAAGTGCGACCGCCCGCCAGCCCGCCAGCCAACCAGCAGCCTCCACCTCGAGAGTACAGGAGTCATTCTGACAGGCTCGTCAGACCCCCTCACCGTTTGACTTTGTCCGTTAAAGCGAATTCTGGGGTGGCGCATGTGGCAGAACCACTGAATGACTCTGGCTAACTGTATATAATTCTCTTTAACGATGTTCTAACACCAGACTAAACCTGTACCATTGTGTTAGGCATTACTGTGTTTTGTATATAGAGTTTGCATGTACGGGGTGTGGCCCCTTTAAGAGCACGGGAAAACGCGGGTAAACGCGATGACGTCACGTCGCAAACCACGGGGCTGCCCAGGCAGTCCTCGTGGCATCTCCATTGAGTAAAGACCTGTTTAATTGTTCTCTTGTGTCGATCTCCGTTATTCGTAGGAATTCGTTAATTCCTACACAACCAATTTGCACACTTCAAGGTCTCACAAAAGCAATGTGATAAATGACCAGATAATCTTTTTTAGGTGTTGATTGAGGAGTTATTATTGGCTAGGACACCGGGGATAACTCCCTACCCTTCTTCAAAATACTGCCATGGGATCTTGTACATCTACCTGAGAGGACAGACGGTGTAAAGTATGCGCATATACTTGATACAAAAAGGAAGAGACAGCTTGGAAGGGTTTAACTTAGGTCTTTACTTCATACCCACAGGCGGGAACTGAGGGGAGATCAGTACCCGCAGTACTATTTATACCCCTATGGCCAGGAGTGGTACTACGGTATCACTACGCCCTACAAAGTAGTGCTGCCCTGGCCATAGGGTTAAAGTAGCATACATATTACATACACAACATTCCTCCCCTTTTAATTAAAATGTACCCGTGCAATTAAGTCAACAGATGCACCATAACTAGGGCTAATAACATTTGGTAACACAACATACATAACATATTTACATCAGAGTTGTCTACCTATATATATATAAAAAGAAACATGTTATAGATTCAGTCTCTGAGGAGGCCTCCTGTCTCGACTAGGATAACGTCTTTCTCTAGTCGGTCTCGG
Organism: Somniosus microcephalus; assembly: GCF_052327205.1. Lineage (NCBI taxonomy): Eukaryota > Metazoa > Chordata > Chondrichthyes > Squaliformes > Somniosidae > Somniosus > Somniosus microcephalus. Next base: position 122,871,502 of record NC_140999.1, on the reverse strand, counting down.
TGTAGGCGGCGGTACTTCCGTCACCACTTCATCGCTGGAGTCATCGGTGTCTGATGGCACATCCTGTGCTGTGGAGCTCACTGGAGTGCTGAACTCCTCGCCATCCTGAGACTTCTGTAGCGACGAGCTGGGCCGTGATTCCGCTGGAACAATGTGCTGAGACGTTTGAGGTAGTGAATCAGTTGGGTTTCTGGACTCCACAAGTTGATCAGCATGTCGTCTGATTATGCCGTCCCCAGTATCCACTGTGTACATCAAAGGTCCCTGGCGGGCCTTTATCGTACCAGACCGCCACTTTTCATTTCTATAATCACGGGCCAACACTTGCTGCCCCACCTCGAAGCTCCGTGTCTGTCTGTCAGGAGCCCTACGAAATACTCAGTTTTCCACATCTCTCCGAATGTTTGGTCTGAGCAATTCGAGGCGAGACCTTAACCTTCTATTAAAGAACATGACGGCGGGGGCCTGGTTGGTCACCGTATGTGCAGCATTACGGTACGCGAATAGGAAATTGTCCACCTTGTGTTGTAGTGGCAACCTTTCCTCCCCCATCGCCTTGATGGCCTTTTTAAAAGTCTGTACAAATCGCTCTGCCAGCCCATTTGTAGCCGGATGATATGGTGCAGACGTATAATGTCGCACTCCATTCCTTTTTAGGAATGCTTGAAATTCTTCTGCCACAAATTGTGGCCCATTGTCCGAACAGACTTGCTCGTGTCGGGTCATTCTGTGTTTCCCGCTCGATACATTGGCTGGTGATGGGCAAGTGTTCCATAACCGCCGTATGATATATTTCCACGGGGTCCTGTACTATCTCTTCGATCTCTGCAGGCAATGGTAGCCGCGACAGGCCATCCGCATTGCCATGCTGTTTGGTACCCTTATATTCGATAAGGTACTGGTGTGCTCCTAAGAACAGTGACCATCTCTGTAGCCTTTGGGCCGTCATCAGGGGCACCCCTTTTGTTGGATTAAATATCGACACCAATGGTTGATGATCCGTCAGTAGTGTGAAACGTTGCCCATGTAGATAGTGGTGGAATTTTTTTACACCCCACACCAGACTGAGGGCCTCCCTGTCGATTTGCGCATAGTTTCTTTCGGCTGTAGTTAACGACCTTGAGGCAAATGCTATTGGCCTCTCCGTCCCATTGGGAAATCTGTGTGACAACACTGCCCCTATACCATACGGGGAGGCGTCACATGCCAACCTCATTGGCATTTTTGGGTCAAAGTGTGCGAGCACTTCCTTTGATGTAATGAGTTGTTTACCCTTTTTAAAAGCAGCCTCACACGCTTCGTCCCAATTCCAGGAGACTCCCTTTTGCAGCAATGAATTTAGTGGATGTAAAATGGACGATAAGTTCGGGAGGAACTTATGGTAATAGTTTATAAGGCCTAAGAATGATCGTAACTGAGATACATTCTCAGGGGGCGGGGCCTTCACTACTGCCTCGATCTTTTCCGGGGACTTATGCAGGCCTTCCTTATCTATAATGTGACCACAGTATGAGATACGTTCCTGGAAAAACTCACATTTCTGCTTGTTCGCCCTGAGTCCGTATTGTTGCAACCGCAGAAGTACTCGCTCCAGGTTAGCGAGGTGGTCGTTATCCGTTTGTCCTGTCACCAGGATGTCATCCAGGTAGCACTGCGTTCCTGGAATGCCCTGTAGGACCTGTTCCATGGTCCTCTGCCATATGGCTGGGGCGGACGCCACACCAAATACCAGGCGATTGTACTGGTACAATCCCTTGTGGGTGTTAATCGTTAGGAGCTTTTTCGAGTCCTGCTCCACCTCCATCTGTAAATAAGCTTGACAAAGGTCAATCTTCGTAAAGTGTCTACCCCCAGCTAACGATGCGAATATGTCCTCTATCCGCGTGTGCAGGACTGGGTTAATAGTTATTTTAAAATCCCCGCAAATGCGAACCTTCTTTGGTTCCCCCGGCGTGTTATTTGCAGATTTCTTTATAACTGGGACGATGGGCGTGGCCCACTCACTCCACTCAATCTTTGTAAGGACACCTGCACTCTCTAAGGCATCCAGTTCTGCTTCCACAGCTGGCCGGATGGCGTAAGGCACCGGTCTGGCCTTACAAAACTTGGGGTTTGCGTCTTGAGCAATAGTTATTTTTGCTCTAATGTCCTTTAAGGTCCCCAGCCCTTGTTGGAACACCTCTGGCGTTTTTGCCAATATTTTCGACAGCCTGTTTGTAATGGTTGTATCATCCTTGGTGGTCTCTACTTTTATCTCGTGTATCGACTTCCAGTCGAAATGGATTTTTCTTATCCATTCCCTACCCAAAAGTGGTGGTCCGCCGTTTGGTAGGACGTATAAATAAAGTCCTGGCACTTTTCTGCCGTTGTATTTAACTGTTACTTGCATTTTTCCCTTCGGGTAAACTTTTTGTCCTGTATATGTTTTTAATTTGATTTCGGTATCCTTTAAGGGAATGCGTTTGAACAGCCTGTTATAATCTTGTTCATTAATTACTGATAGGGCTGAACCCGTGTCCAGCTCCATATTAACTTCGACGCCTGCTACCTTCATTTTAACCCACATTGTGCTGTGGTCCTCCATTTTGTCTACACCATATAACTTGAGACATCCCAGACCTTTAGGCTCGGCTTTTGTGCCTTCCTGTGACTCGTCTGAGCTACTGTCAGATATCTTATGTATTTTTGTCCTTGCCTTGGTACTGCTCGGATTGCCCCCACTATTGGGTTTCGTACCCGACCGACAAACTTTCGCTATATGCCCCTTTTTCCCACACTGCCGGCATATTTTATCACGAAACCAACAATTACTTTGGTCGTGGGTGGTTTTGCCACAACGGTAGCATATACCTTTGTGAAATGTCACCTCATGGGTGTCATAGCCAGTTGTATTTTGTCGTATTTGGGCAGCACCTTGTGCTGCTGCTTCATGTGCCAATGCTATTTCTATCGCCTGATCTAGGTTGAGCTGTTTCTTGGCCAGCAACCGTTTTCGTGTACTCTCATTTAACATGCCACAGACAAATCTGTCTCTGATCGCTTCCGCCAAAAAGGCTCCAAACTGGCAATGTTTGGACAACCGTCTGAGCTCAGCCAAATAGGCTGCCTGCGACTCATCATTCCTTTGGTCGCGTCTGTAAAAGCGGTACCTTTCCGCTATAAATGGTGGCTTAGGGTTTAAATGTTCCTTTAACGTATCAACAATTTGGGCATACGTTTTGTCTGCTGGCTTTTCTGGAGTAAGAAGATTCCTCAGCAGACCGTATGTTTTTGCCCCCATAGAATTTAATAAGGTTGCTGCCTTTTCGTCATCTTTCACCTTGTTTACTATGCAATAAAGTTCATGCCTTTCTACATATGCGTCCCAATCTTCTATGTCGGCAACAAATTCTGACAACCGAGCTTCTTTAGCCATTTTTAAAACTACTGAAGAGGTTTTCCTGCCTTTTTCCACTAGATGGCGCTGTTATTTTTTTCTAAGAGAAAAACTTTTCCCCTTTTGTCCACTAGATGGCGCTGTTAATTTTAAACTGCTGAAGAGAAAAACTTTTCCCCTTTGTCCACTAGATGGCGCTTTTCCCGCCTTTTCTCCCTCTGCTGTCAACGACGTCTCTCCAGGTTCGTTATTTTTGGCCCTTGCAGCTCCCGTTATTGCCACCGCCGCTATTACAACGACCTTCCCCTCTCGTGGCCCGCTAGTCCTCGTGGCTCCGTTTGTTCCCCAGATCACCTGCCCGTTCTGGCCCTTGCAGCTCGCGTTCCCCGGGAAGGATTGCAGTTTACCTGACCCTGGGTGGACTTTTGCCCCGTGGCTGGAACGCCCGTTCAGCCTCTTCTCTCAGCTGCCGCAGCCTCCGCTGGAACCTCTCTCTCTCGCTCCGTTGCTGCCGCTCCTCCTGAACTGGGCGGCCTCCTTCGGTCGACGCTAGACTCTGCAGGCTGGTAAGAAGCTTCTCTCCCCGTACTGCTACCGATCCTTTGTTGCACCTTGTACTGGTGAGTTCGAACGTTCCTAGTCGCCAGTGTAAAGTATGCGAATATACTTGATACAAAAAGGAAGAGACAGCTTGGAAGGGTTTAACTTAGGTCTTTACTTCATACCCACAGGCGGGAACTGAGGGGAGATCAGTACCCGCAGTACTATTTATACCCCTATGGCCAGGAGTGGTGCTACGGTATCACTACGCCCTACAAAGTAGTGCTGCCCTGGCCATAGGGTTAAAGTAGCATACATATTACATACACAACAGACGGGGCCTCGGTTTAAAGTCTAATGGGAAGCTGACTGGATCAGGTCAGACACCTGTTTTAAACCTCCCCATGTCTACTCTTCATTGACTTCATTGTTGGGGTTTAAAGCAGCAGGCCAACATAAACATATGGTTAGATGAAAATTATCACCTTGAATTTTGTTCATTTTAGTGATTAAAATGTCATGTTGATTTCTTCATAAAATATTTGGAGCAAATTTTATTTATGGTTTAACTTAGGTGATGATACAATGGAATTACTTAGAGCAGAGCTCTGAGGAAAATAGGACGTTTGCTGTCCTCACCTGCTCCCATTCTCTCTCCTGTCTGAATCCTGAATGAGATCCAGGTCCTTTCTAACTACGACGATAGCAAAATACTGCAGATGTTGGAAATCCGAAATAACAACAGAAAATGCTGGAAAAACTCAGCAGGTCAGGCAACATCCGTGGAGAGAAATTTGAGTTGCCGTTTCGGGTTTGACCCTTCTTCAAAACTGGAGAGAAAAGGAACTAAATCGAAGGCAGGGCTGCGATCGGACAAAAGAATAAAAGAACCAAAAGAAGTAAAAGAGATTAGAAGCTGGACGAGATGGTAATAGGCTGTGATTAGGTGTAAATTGTACTGGCAGGGCAAAAGATAGCTGCCAGGTGTGAGAGAGAAACAAAAGGAAAGGGGGGGGAAAGGAAAGGTGTGGAAAAATATAAGTGAAAATGAAATAGGGGCCGAGGTTATGATCTGAAATTGTTGAACTCGATATTGAGACCGGAAGGCTGCAGAGTGCCTAATCGGAAGATGAGGTGCTGTTCCTCGAGTTTACGTTGAGCTTCCGTGGAACAGTACAAGAGGCCAAGGACAGTGAGGTCCGAGTGGGAATGGAGCGGTGAATTGAAATGACAGGCGACCGGAAGCTCGGGGTCACCCTTACGGACTGAACGGAGGTGTTCCGCAAAGCGGTCACCCAATCTGCGTTTGGTCTCCCCAATGTAGAGGAGACCGCATCGTGAGCAGCGAATACAGTATACTAGATTGCGAGAAGTACAAGTAAATCGCTGTTTCACCTGGAAGGGGTGTTTGGGGCCCTGGACAGTGGGGAGGGGGGAGGTATAGGGGCAGGTGTTACATCTCCTCCGCTTGCACGGGAAGGTGCCAGGCGAAGGGGAAGGGCTGTTTGGGGTGATAGAGGAGTGGACTAGAGTGTCTCGGAGAGAGCGGTCCCTGCGGAATGCTGAAAGGGGAGGGGAGGGGAAGATACGTTTGGTGGTGGGATCACTTTGGAGGTAGCGGAAATGCCGGAGGATGATCCGTTGAATGTGGAGGCTGGTGGGGTGAAAGGTGAGGACAAGGGGAACCCTATCGTGGTTCCGGGAGGGAGGGGCAGGGGTGAGGGCAGAGGTGCGGGAGATAGAACTGACACGGTCGAGGGCAGTGTCAACCACGGTAGAGGGGAATCCTCGGTTGCGGAAAAAGGAAGACATGTCTGAAGCACTGGTGTGGAAGGTGGCATCGTCGGAGCAGATACGGCGGAGGCGGAGAAACTGGGAGAATGGAATAGAGTCCTTACAGGAAGCGGGGTGGGAGGAAGTGTAGTCCAGGTAGCTGTGGGAGTCAGTGGGCTTGTAGTAAATATTGGTCGATAACCTATCCCCAGAGATGGAGACGGAGAAGTCGAGGAAGGGAAGGGAAGAGTCAGAGATGGACCATGTGAAGGTGAGGGAAGGGTGGAAATTGGAGGCAAAGTGAATGAAATTGTCAAGTTCGGGGCGAGAGCAGGAAACGGCACCGATACAGTCATCAATGTATCGGAAAAAGAGGTGAGGGAGGGGACCCGAGTAGGACTGGAACAAAGATTGTTCCACATAGCCCACGAAAAGGCAGGCATAGCTAGGACCCATGCGGGTACCCATGGCAACACCTTTGATTTGGAGGAAATGAGTGGAGTTAAAGGAGAAGTTGTTCAATGTGAGAACAAGTTCAGCCAGGCGGAGGAGGGTCGTGGTGGATGGGGACTGGTCGGGCCTCTGTTCGAGGAAGAAGCGGAGTGCCCTCAGGCCATCCGGGTGGGGGATGGAGGTGTAGAGGGATTGTACGTCCATGGTGAAAAGGAAGCGGTTGGGGCCAGGAAACTGGAAACTGTTAAAGTGGCGGAGGGCGTCCGAAGAGTCGCGGATGTAGGTGGGAAGAGACTGGACAAGGGGAGAAAAGATAGAGTCAAGATAGGAAGAGATAAGTTCCGTAGGGCAAGAACAGGCTGAAACGATGGGTCTACCAGGGCAGTCCTGTTTGTGGATCTTGGGAAGGAGGTAGAAGCGGGCTGTGCGGGGTTGGGGAACTATGAGGTTGGTGGCAGCGGGGGGAAGATCTCCAGAGGAGATGAGGTCAGTGACAGTCTTGGAAACGGTGGTTTGATGTTCGGTAGTGGGGTCATGGTCCAGGTGGAGGTAGGAGCAGGTGTCGGAGAGTTGGCGTTCAGCTTCCGCTAGGTAGAGGTCAGTACGCCAAACAACAACAGCACCACCCTTGTCAGCGGGTTTAATAACTACAGTAGTTTTGTATAAAGACAAACCCATTAGTCAATCTTTAATGGATGGGAATTGGGGTCATTTAGAATTGTAAGTAGGTTAATGATTGTGCAGAACTGTTCAGATCACAGTCTGTTCCACATCAACAAACATCTGTTGTTCACTATGAAAATAATTTAAGAAATCATTACCTTAATAAACCTTAGAGGACTATGGTAATATTTTATGTCCCATATCAGCAAAGAATACAAGATTAACACCCTCCATTTTTCTCAGGCTGGGCTCAATAGAGACAAATTGAAGCTGTCCACTTGTTCCTGTACTCAGGATCGTTCACAATAAGTCTAGACTGTGTTGTAGTTGGCACCAACACATTTGAAATGGCTGAAAGCTGCCTGAGTGTTAGCAAATTAAAAACAAAACAGAATTAATAATTTGCCAATTTAGTGGCAGACTCTGCTGATGTTTCAAGAAACATGTCAACTGAGATTTCCAAAACTCATTTGACAAATTTCCACATTGGAGGTGATTCCATAATTCTGTAACCACTAGACAATAGAGTACTGGATAGAAAATGGACTCAAACACTAATGTGGCTATTAATTGGAATGGATAGTGGGTGTGGTACTCGAGGGGTTTGCTATGAGATCCATAAATTAGAAACATAGGAAATGGAGGAGGCCATTTAGCCCCTCAAGTCTGTTCCGCCATTCAATGAGATCATGGCTGATCTATGACCTAACTCCATATACCTGCCTTTGCTCCATATCCCTTAATACCTTTGGTTAACAGAAATCTATCAATCTCAGATTTAAAATTAACGATTGAGCTAGCATCAATTGCCATTTGCGGAAGAGAGTTCCAAACTTCTACCACCCTTTGTGTGTAGAAGTGTTTCCTAACTTCACTCCTGAAAGGCCTGGCTCTAATTTTTAGACTTTGCCTCCAGTCCTCAACTCCCCAACCTATGGAAATAGAAACATAGAAGATAGGAGCAGGAGTAGGCCATTCGGCCCCTCGAGCCTGCTCCACCATTCAATGAGATCATGGCTGACCATCCAAATTCAGTACCCGGTCCCTGCTTTCTCCCCATATCCCTTGATCCTCTTAGCCTTAAGAAATATATCCAACTCCTTCTTGAATATATTTAATGAATTGGCCTCTACTGCCTTCTGTGGTAGAGAATTCCACAGGTTCACCACTCTCTGGGTGAAGAAATTCCTCCTCATTTCTGTCCTAAATGGCCTACCCCTTATCCTTAGACTGTGACCCCTGGTCTGGACTCCATGACCATCGGGAACATCCTTCCTGCATCTAGTCTGTCTAGTTCTGTTAGAATTTTATAAGTTTCAATGAGATCCCCTCTCATTCTTCTAAACTCCAGCGAGTACAAGCCCAATCGACCCAATCTCTCCTCATACGTCATTCCTGCCATCCCAGGTATCAGCCTGGTGAATCTTCGCTGAACTCCCTCCATGGCAAGAACATCCTTCCTCAGATAAGGCGACCAAAACTGCACACAATACTCAAGATGTGGTCTCACCAAGGCCCTGTACAACTGCAGCAAGACATCCTTGTTCCTGTACTCAAACCCTCTCGCTACGAAGGCCAACATACCATTTGCCTTCTTAACCGCCTGCTGCACCTGCATGCTTACCTTCAGCGACTGGTGCACAAGGACACCCAGGTCTTGTTGCACTTCCCCTTCTCCCAATCTATTGCCGTTCAGATAATAATCTGCCTTCCTGTTTTTGACACTAAAGTGGATAACTTCGCATTTATCCACGTTAAATTGCATCTGCCATGCTTCTGCCCAATCACCCAACCTGTCCAAATCATGCTGGAGTTTCTCGGCATCCTCCTCACAGCACACACTCCCACCCAGCTTTGCGTCATCTGCAAACTTGGAGATATTACATCTAGTCCCCTCGTCTAGTTTCTCTCTCTATCAGTTCCCCTTAATATCTTGAAAACTTCGATCAAATCACAACTTAACCTTCTAAATTCCAGGAAATATAACTCTAGTTTGTGGAATATCTCCCCTTAATTTAACCCTTGGAGTCCAGGTATCATTCTAGTAAATCTATGCTGCACTCCCTCCAAGGCCAATATATCCTTCCTAAGGTGTGGTGTCCAGAACTGCTCACAGTACTCCAGGTATGGTCAAACTAGGGCTTTGTATAGCTGTAGCATAACTTTTACCTTTTTGTATTCTAGGCCTCTTGCCAGCATTCCATTAGCCTTTTTGATTTTTTTTTTCTGTACCTGTCCATGACATTTTAATGCTCCATGAAAAATGGACCCTCAAATCTCTTTGGACCTCCACTGTTTCTAGCTTTTCACCATTTAGAAAGTACTCTGTTCTACCCTTTGAAAGAGATTGTGAGTGTGGTACTCCAAAAGTTGACTAGAGGATCCATACATTGATCCTTTGTGTGCAGGGTTGTAGACAACGCTTTCATCCCGCAGTCCACTGGCCCGCCCATGCTTTTTGGACCTGCCTTTTAATAGTGGATTGCCTTTCTGACCTACAGATGGTATTCCTCTGTTCCCCCATACCAAACACAATGATCTGCTGGTCACATCTGTAAAGGCAAGCTTTCTTGGATTACTGTTGTTAAGGAGGAGCTCATAAATTCCAACTTTGTGCATTGCACATACGATGTGTTAATTCAATCCCCATCAACTGGCTATTACAGTTGAGGCAGATTCTCATATGTTAGGATACAGAAGGGAGCTGCTGCAGTTTCACACAATTTGTACAGACAAAAATTTCACTGCAGTGGGGATTACTTACACTAAACGTAGCAAAGGGGGTTGTGCTAGGGCAGAGAAAGGCTGCAAGAGATGTCAGATGGCACCAGAGATGTAGGGCTGGATTTTGTCAATGGGGACGTGATGGAGGCGGGACTCCCACTTTTTGGGTTGTAGTCCCACCTCCATTGACTTGTGGCCAACCCATGCTATTTTCCCTTGATTGACCTTGTTAAGCCCACCCAGCGGGCTCAGCAGGCCAATTAAGGGACACCTGGTTATTGGTGGCGTCAGCGATTGACATTTCATCTGTCAAGAGCTTTTGACAGATGAAAAATCAGTGTTTGACAGCTCTATGAAGCTGTCAAACACTGACAATCTGTCTTCTAACTTGAGTCCTTCTACTCAGACTCAGTTAGAAATCTCTCCAGACCAGAAAGCAGAATGCTGCAGATTTTAACATTTCAGCCGTCATTCTGCTTTCTGTGCCGGTGAACTGAAAGACTCCCGAGAACTGAAGGAAGGAAGCCTGCAGGAGAAAGTAAAGGTAAGTAAAACTTATTAAAACACTTTACACTTACCTCACACACTTACCTTTGCACACATGCACCCATTACTCACCTGCACAACGGACATCTCGACCCCTCCAATCCTTTAGAACGACGGTCCGCCTCGCTAACTTGGCGTGGTTCGGAGCTGTCGGGAAGCCCACACTTCAGGGCTAAAAATAGGGATTAGGCAAAAAACTGTCTGTTAACTACCTGTTAACAGGCAGTTAATTGGCATTAATCCCCTTCCTGCCTTGGGGAGGCGGCTCCCAGCACAGGTCGGATACCCGCCTCCTAGGACATTGGCACGGAGGCAGGTTGGGGGCGGGATGGGTTCGTGCCCCCCGATTCTGCAATTTTCCCACCACTCCCGCCTCCAAACCTGCCTCCACGGGGCTTGGAAATTCGAGCTTGTACTGTCCAGACCCACCCAATGCCACCAGCTGTATCTATTAGCCCAAGCACAGCTGCCTGGCAATGGCTGAACTGCACTGCCTCCTTTAAGTTTAGCAGGGAAGTATTTACAGAGGGTGACACTCCCAGTGGCCATCAAAGTTACCATAGGTTTTAATTCTTATGCTTCCAGATCCTTTCAGACAGGGGACATCCACAGTATCAGTCAATTTACTGTTCAAACATACATCAAACAAGTTAATGATACTTTATTTAAGGAATCCAGACACCCTTCTTTCCCACTGACAGCAACAGCTGCTTGACAGGGTTGGCCAATTCAACTGGACATCACTCCTTCTGAAATGGGAGTGACTGATGACACCTGTAGTGTCTGAGGATCAATAATACTCAGATGGCAGGAGAACAATAAAACAGGTATTTACTGAACAGAGAGTAATTCAAGACTGAAGTACAGAAGCCTGCTATGGCTTTATATACAGGAGTGGTCACTGCCGGTACTGCAGTATAGAATCAGTTCTTCTCTTAAAGGTACATACGCGACAATTCCCCCCCTTTTAGATAAACAGTACATAACTTTCATTTAACAACTAAATAATAACTAATTACAATTTTCTCTGTACTATATACATCAACTGAAATAATCATTTATAAGTTCAGTCTTTGAGGAGGCATCCTGATCCTGACTGGATAACGCCTTTCTCGAGTATCCTGTTCTTGCGGCGGAGTTGATTCTGGCTCATTGTCATTGGTTGGTTCGTCAGCTTCCAATACCACTGCTTCTGAGGTAGACGCAATCTGTACTTCGGGTTGATTACCAGGTGCACCTGCTCGTGGTATGGGTTTGGCTTGTTCCTGTGACTCTAGAATCTGGTCAGCATGGCGTCTCATGATGCTCTCTCCAACGTCCACTGTGTACATTAGTGGTCCCTGCTGTGTGCATATCGTTCCTGGCTGCCATTTTTCTGTTTGTTAGTCGCGGGCCAAGACTGGTTGCCCTATCTTGAAGCTCCTGGTTGGCTTCTCATTTATATGCTGGAATTGCTTATCCTCAACAGCTCGTCTTATGTTTGGTTTGAGCAAATCCAGGCGACATCTTAGCCTTCGGTTGAAGAACATTATGGCTGGAGTTTGGTTGGTGACTGCATGTGTCGCTTTCCGGTAAGCAAGCAAGAAATTATCCACCTTGTGTTGTAGTGGTATGTCATCATTATGCATTGCCTTTATTGCCTCTTTAAAGGTCTGAACAAACCTCTCAGCCAATCCATTTGTGGCTGGATGATATGGGGCAGATGTGTAATGTTTCACCCCATTATTCCTCAGAAACCTCCGGAAATCCTCGGACACAAACTGTGGCCCATTGTCGGAGCAAATCTGCTCTGGCAAGCCATTCCTGGCGAAGATGGTCTGTAGGACTGCAATAGTTTTCTCCGTGGTGGTGGAGGACATTTTGATGACCTCTGGCCATTTTGAATGGGCGTCCACAGCGATTAAGAACATTGAGTCCATAAATGGACCAGCAAAATCAATGTGTACCCATTGCCATGGAGATGAGGGCCACTCCCATGGATGCAGTGGGGCCTGTGGTGGAGCGTTTTGGACCTTCTGGCACCCTGTGCATCTCTTGGTCATATCCTCGATTTCTTTATCGATTCCCGGCCACCACACAAATGCCCTGGCTAGGCTCTTCATTTTTACCCCTCCCAGATGACCCTCATGAAGCTCATTGAGCACTCCATCCCTCAACTTGGGTGGAATTACCACTCAGGATCCACACATCAAGGTCCCCCGGCACACTGACAGCTGTTCTCTCCTTGGCAAGAATGCTGACAACAGTGAGTCGCCATGTGCTGGCCATCCCTTCACCGTCAAATCATAGACCCGAGAGAGTGTCGGGCCATTTCAGGTTTCCTTCTCTATACTTGAGTTTGTAACAGGTAGACATTCGACTATGGTCGCATGGAATATCTCAACAGGGTCCACTGCAGGTGCTTCCTCTACCATAGACAACGATAGGCGCGACAGCCCATCAGCGTTTCCATGCTGTTTCGTACCCTTGTACTCTATGTCGTACTGATGTGCCCCTAGAAAAAGTGACCATCTTTGCAGCTGTTGCGCCGTCATCACCGGAACACCCTTCTTTGGGTTAAAAATTGAGACCAGGGGCTGATGAACAGTCAGTAGGGTGAATTTCTGCCCGTGCAGATAGTGATTGAACTTCTTCACCCCCCACACCAGGCTGAGGGCCTCCCTGTCAATCTGGGCGTAGTTACACTCGGCTGAGGTTAACGAGCGTGACGCAAAGGCTATTGGCCTCTCTGAACCGTCAAGGAATTTGTGTGACAGCACCGCTCCGATGCCGTAGGGAGACGCATCACATGCTAACCGAATCGGTAGTGTTGGATTGTAGTGGGCCAATACTTCTTTTGAAGTGATTAGGCATTTACATTTCTGAAAGGCACGCTTACACTCATCACTCCATTTCCATGTTACTCCAGTTTGCAGTAGGGCGTTCAGTGGGTGCAGAATTGTAGATAAATTCGGCAAGAACTTATGGTAGTAGTTCTCCAACCCGAGGAACGACCTCAGTTGCGACACATTTTCCGGTGCTGGAGCCTTGACTACAGCCTCAATCTTGTCCGGCGACTTATGCAACCCTTCCTCATCAGTCATGTGGCCACAATACGAGATTTGTCTCCTGAAGAACTCGCATTTGGGGCGGTTGGCTCGTAGCCCATATTCCTGTAATCTCGTGAGCACCTGCTCCAGGTTGGCAAGCTGTTCACTGTCATTTTCGCCCATAACCAGAATGTCATCCAAATAACGCTGGGTCCCCGGGATCCCTTGCAGGACTTGTTCCATCGCCCTCTGCCAAATAGCCAGGGCTGATGCTACCCCGAATACCAGTCGATTGTACTGGTAAAGGCCTTTGTGAGTGTTTATCGTGAGGTATTTCCTAGATGCTTCTTCCACCTCCATTTGTAGATACGCTTGGGCCAGATCAATCTTTGTAAAGCATTTCCCTCCAGATAGTGAGGAGAAAATATCTTCTGTCCGTGGAAGTGGATATTGTACTGTGTGCAGGACTGGGTTCACAGTTACCTTGAAGTCCCCACAGATGCGAACCTTCTTCGGTTCCCCAGGTGTGCTGCTCAATGATTTCTTCATTACAGAAACGATGGGTGTGGCCCACTCGCTCCAGTCCACCTTGGACAGCACACCCGAACGCTCCAGACTCTCCAGCTCTGCTTCAACAGCTGGGCGGATCGCGTAAGGTCTGGCCTTAAAAAATTTTGGGTTTGCGTTATCTTCGATTTTTATCATTGCCGTTACTCCTTTTAGAGTCCCAAGTCCTTGTTGGAACACCTCTTTCGCGTCAGTTAGAATTTTTGACAGTCGTCCAGTTGTGACGTCATCATCCTTTTTATCAGTCACAGTTAGCGCCTGAATGGAATGCCAATCCAATTGTATTTTTTGGATCCATTCACGTCCCAATAGTGGTGGTCCTCCATCCGGTAGTATATATAGATACAGTTCCTGTGTTTCCTTGCCATTGTATTCAACTGGCACACTTATTTTTCCTCTGGGGTAGACCTTTTGCCCCGTGTATGTCTTCAATACAATGGACGTGTCCTTCAAGGGTATGTGTGAGAATAGCCGCTCATAGTCTCGTCGATTCATGACAGTTAGGGCTGATCCTGTATCCAATTCCATCTTTACTTGGGACCCTGCTATCATGAGGGTGACCCAAATGGTTCGGTGATCCTCCTTTGCGATCACGTTGTGTAACTTTAGACAACTTAGTCTCCTGCTCCCGGAGTCATTATCACTCTCCTGATCTTCCGGACTACTCTCTGTCATTTTTTTCACTTTCTTGTACTTTTCCTTAGTAGTTCTTGTAGTGTTGGTTTTCTTTCCCGACCTGCAGACTCTTGCTATATGTCCCATTTTCCCGCATTGCCTGCATACTTTGTCCTTAAACCAGCAGTCCTTCTGATCATGGGTTGTTCTGCCGCAGCGCTAGCACTTTTCTGCTCCATACGCCATTTCATTAGCGCTGTATTCTTGTGGTTTCTGTTGTATTTCCGCAGCTCCCCGTGCTGCTGCTTCGTAGGATACTGCCACGCTGAAAGCCTGTTCTAGCGTCAGGTCCTTTTCCGAAAGTAGTCGTTTCTGGGTTCCTTCATTCTGGAGCCCACAGACAAACTTATGTCTGCCAGTCCTGCTCCAAACTGGCAGTGCTTCAATAACTTGCGTAGTTCCGTAAGATAGTCAGCATTGTTCTCATCTTTGTGCTGGTTTCTTTTATGGAACTTGAATCTTTCTGCTATCAGCAGCGGTGTAGGGTTTAGGTGTTCCTGTAAGATATTAACAATCTCTTCAAAACTTTTCTCCATTGGTTTAGCTGGGGTAATTAAATTCCGCAATAGGCCGTACGTTCTCGCGCCCATCAAATTTAATAATACCGACGCCTTCTTTCCATTGGCCACCTCATTGGCATTGCAGTACACTTCAATTCTTTCCACATACGTGGTCCAGTCTTCTACCTCGTTGTGCCTCCCGCGCTTTTTCTCCTTCCCCAATGTAATAAAATGGCGCCTCCCGCGCTTTTCCTTCTTCCCCAATGGAATAAAATGGCGCCTCCCGCGCTTTTCCTTCTTCCCCTTGCTGCCACGCTGCTCCTAGCATTCTACAGGGTAATGGCGGTGACCCGCGGCTTCGGCGCATCTCACTTTTCCTTCCCCGCATTCTATCCTCTCCATGCTGCCCTGTTCTTGAGCACTGACCGCGCCCTGTGCGCTCCACCCTCTCTCTCCCTCTTCCTCCCGACGACGCTGCACGGCCCCTTTGCAGAGCCGCTCGATCGAGCCCGAGCCCGCCGCAGTCCGGAAGGGTCAGCACACTACCTGCTACCAGCACGACTTGCTGGAACACCTCGACTGGGGAGCCAGGCCCAGCTCTCCACAGCCTCCCCTGCAACTCTCCGATGGATCCCTGGGCGGTTGCCCGCGGTCGACGCCCGCCGTTCTGACTTCGACCTCCAAGAAGCTTCTCTTCAGGGAAAAGATCCCCGTGAGGTGATGCAGTACTGCAGGTGAGTTCAAACCTGCCCATCGCCAGCGTAGTGTCTGAGGATCAGTAATACTCAGGCTGCAGGAGAACAATAAAACAGGTATTTACTGAACAGAGAGTAATTCAAGACTGAAGTACAGAAGCCTGCTATGGCTTTATATACAGGGGTGGTCACTGCCGGTACTGCAGCATAGAATCAGTTCTTTTCTTAAAGGTACATGCACAACAACACCCATGTGTTCATCGAGGCCCCTATATGACCATTTAGGCCGCTCTCCATAATGCAACGGCCTACATGAACAGAAATGTGCAGCTGGTCAGTGACTACCGACGCCAAGTTATACAGGTCAATGTTTGCTTCCACAATGCTTTTCTTTTATCTATTCTAGGATTATTCGAAGGAGACTGGAAGGAAAGCTCCTCAACAGTAATCTCTTCAGCTGGCTAATGACACCCTTGCAACAGCCATGTGCAGAAGCAGAGTGCGGATATGAATAAGGAACCATTAGAATCTTTATTAAGCATTCTAGTTCCAGCTTGAAGCAGTGCTTCAGTTGTTGGGACAATCAGGGGAAGCTTGCAGTCAATCCCACACAGGGTTTCCAATGGTCATTGTCATCTGTTCTACAGTTTGTTAAAGGAAAAAGTCTAATAATGGAGGAAGAGAGGACAATCCTGAATCAAGGCCAAACCAGGAGTCTGATATCAACCATGAGGATGTAGCTCCTGAAACACCAGTGTTGCCAGGAAGGCTGGTGCGTTGGACACTCATACAAGATAGATTTAGTTAGGTACTGCGCTGCCCCTTTAGGGAACACTCCTGTTCACAGGTGCACAACAAAGTAGTCCAAAATATCTTCAAACTGTCCTCTGCATCATCATGTTCCACTTCATCCATGAAGTAATGAATGGGATGTATCCAAACCAAAGCCCATCATTAACTTTAGCTGTCTGTAACAGGACCCTGTAGCTTACATCTATTTGCCTTATGCCTCCCTGAGCTCCCATAAAAGTTGGTAATGGAAGAACTCCTTTTGGTGCTCCCTGTTTTTCATCTGTTCCTAATCTGCTGAAGCCCTGTAAATGTATCATTTGCAGTCTGCTTTCCAGCAATTCAGTGGGCAATAATGAATTATAGCTTTTGAGACATTGAAAAACAAATTCTCAAGGGCAATTCAGAGCAGGTCAGAGGCTGGGTATTCTGCGGTGAGTGTCTCACCTCTTGACTCCCCAAAGCCTTTCCACCATCTACAAGGCACAAGTCAGGAGTGTGATAGAACACTCTCCACTTTCCTGGATGAGTGCAGCTCCATCAACACTCAAGAAGCTCGACACCATCCAGGACAAAGCAGCCCGCTTGTTTGGCACCCTATCCACCACCTTAAACATTCATTCCCTCCACCACCGGCGTACCGTGGCTGCAGTGTGTACCATCTACAAGATGCACTGCAGCAACTCACCAAGGCTTCTTCGGCAGCACCTCCCAAACCCACAACCTCTTCCACCTCGAAGGACAAGGGCAGCAGACGCTTGGGAACACCACCACCTCCAAGTTCCCTCCAAGTCACACACCATCCTGACTTAGAAGTATATCGCCGTTCCTTCATCATCGCTGGGTCAAAATCCTGGAACTCCCTCCCTAACAGCACTGTGAGTGTACCTTCACCACACGGACTGCAGCGGTTCAAGAAGGCGGCTCACCACTGCCTTCTCAAGGGCAATTAGGGATGGGCAATAAATGCTGGCTTTACCAGCGACACCTGCATCCTGTGAACAAATAAATAAACTAAAAAATGATCCGTAATTTAAGAGTCGTCCCCTCAAAATTCCAAATTACATATCACTGGTAACGATTGAAAAAATCTGTAACGGAAACAATACTAAAAAGTACTGTAAATATTGTAACCAATAAATCTATCCATAACCAGGTCCCTTTAAGAGCTCGGTTGCACATGGAACTGCCCAAGCATTCATTCACAATGAGCTTTGAAGGCAAAAAACACAATCCTGGCACAGAAGCTGAGAAATTCTGGCAGGTTCATTTAAATATTTTTAATGTATTCTGGAGCCTTAATGAGGCGCTAGCACAAAATGGGTGAAGGCATTCTAGCCAACAGAATGAAGCTGGATGAAAAACTGTATGCAGAAAAACTGGGCCCGGAACATGTCTGTAACATACTTGGATAGAACAAATGAAAGACAGAGACAGGATGAGTTGCTAGTCCATGTGCTTGCTTTATTAGGCCAGAGCGAACTGAGCATGCTCATATCAAACCATGTGATAATACATTACACTGCTTTCCCCCTTAAAAAAAATGTACATATTCCTGTCTCAAATACAACAAAACTAAGGTCCCACCTTTCCCATCATTACATGTACCACATAACAAAAACTCCTGGCTCTTTTTCTTTTAAGCGGACTACAAATCCAGTTTAATAACAGGTTTGAGGAGCCTCCCTGAGCTCCTTACAGAAGGTTTTGGTGTTGAAACAATTTTCGGGCTGTTTGGTTTTGGCTCCAAACTCAAAGATGATCCTGTTTCTATCTCAGGCTTGTTTAAATCTGGTACTTCAGTTACTGAAGACTGAACTAAGTCAAACTCATGTATGTGTTCATGATCGAGTGGTTCAAGATCACTGTTCAATCCAGGACAGTAAACAAAGCTTCTTGCAATCGATTTCATACTGATGATCCCTGGATGTTCAGTATGAAGTTCAGACAGAATTCTATCTCTCAAAGAAGTAGGTACCACCACTCTATTTCCCCACTTGATACAACCTTGCTCACAGGATAATTCAGTATGGCGGTTATGGAATGGTTTCAATTCTGCGTCCATCCAATCAAGGTGTTTTCATACACTTTTTTCAGTACTGAATCCTTTTGAGTCTCATCTGCAATCTCAGTTGAATTGAAGGGAAAGTTTTTGTCAAATGCACCTAGTGTGAAAACCTTCACACCCAACACGAGACTCATGTGGCAATCTGGACAAAGCATCTGCGATTGCGTTTTGCTTTGAAGTGTGATATTCAATCGTGTAGTCATATTGTGACAACAGCACTGCCCAACATTGCATTCTTGATGCGGCCATTGCAGGGACGGCAGATTTGGGCCCCAATATTGCTAGGAGCGGTTTGTGATTGGTTATCAGAGTAAACTTTCTGCTGATCAGGAACTGTAAGAATTTCTTGATTCTAAACACTATGGCGAGGGCTTCCTTTTCAATTTGCAGTCGTTTCTTTCGTTCTCTGTGAGGGTTCGCGCGAATGTGATTGGTTTCTCTTGGCTCTCATCCATTACGTGGCTAATGACAGCTCCCACACCATAACTAGAATCACCACATGCTGACTTAAGCTCATGCCCTGTGTCATAGTGCACATGGTGTGGAGATGCCGGAGTTGGACTGGGGAGGACAAATGTAAGAAGTCACACAACACCAGGTTATAGTCCAACAGCTTTATTTGAAATCACAAGCTTTCGGAGCGCTGCTCCTTCGTCAGGTGAAGTGGAGAAATGCATAAAGACACAGCTTATGTAGCCAGAGAATAATGTCAGATGTTTACAGGTAATCTTGCCAACTGCCATTTATCACGCCTCGGCAGAGAGATAATCACAGCAATCAAAGGTGTGAATGGTGTCCAAACAGGTCAGTCAGGAAAACATTACATCAAAGAACAATGAGGTGGGGTCACAAGGGGTCAAATATTGCAGATGCTGGGGTCTGTGTGAAAAACAAACAAGTAGAGCATCGCTAGAGAGACTTCTCTTACAAGCGTTGTAAGCTTCCTGTTGCGCTTACGTCCACTTCCATTGGACATCCTTCTTGAGGAGCTCGTGCAATGGAGCTAACATGGTCGCTAACTCAGGTAAGAAATGTGTGTACTGGACCATTCCAAGGAAAGATCTTAATTTAGATAAGTTCTGTGGTTTTGGAGCATTGATGACAGCATCAACCTTTTATTTCACTGGTTGCAAGCCATTTGCATCAACTTTCAGACCAAGATACACAACCTCGGGCTGCACAAAAGCACATTTGCTCCTTTTCAATTTGACGTTGTGGGAATTTAACCTTTGAAGCACTAAATCTAACACTTATAGATTTTTCTTCCTCACTGCTTGTTGTGATCAGTACATCGTCTTGATTGCATAAGAAATTTGGAACTCCTTGCAAAATCTTATCCATCGTAGCCTGGAAGATTTTGGGGGAGGACTTTACACCATATGGCAACTTGGTGTATGAGTACAGTCCCTTGTGTGTGTTGATGGTGAGATACTGTTGACTCTCTTTGTCAACATTCAGCTGAGCATAAGCATGCGACAGGTCAAGCTTGGAGAAAACCTTTGACCCAGAGAGTGCTGCATACAAATCTTGCGATGTAGGTAAGGGGTACTGCTCATCATCAACTGCTTGGTTGATAGTAATTTTGTAGTCACTGCACAAGCGTACAGTTTTGTCTGCTTTGGGCACTACCACAATCGGGGTAGCCCATTCACTTTTGTCAGTTTTTACTAGCACTCCGTTCTCTCTCAGCTTCACTAGCTTCCTCCACCTGACTTTTAATACGTAGGGGACAGGCCTTACAATAGACAGGCTTCCCGTTGGACTTGATGGGGATATGCGCGTCATACCCCGTGATGCCCTCATAACCGTCTGAGAACATGTCTCTCATCCTGCCAGTACACTTCACACCTAATCTGAGCCGTCTTTTGTCTCCACTGTCCTATTACCAACTCATCTGGTTTTGAATACCTCTTTACTTCTTTTGTTCTATCGCAGCCCTGCCTTCGATCTATTTTATTTCCTTTCCAGTTTTGAAAAAGGGTTAGACCCGAAACGTCAACTCTAATTTCTCTCCATGGATGTTGCCTGGCTTGCTGAGTTTTTCCAGCATTTTCTGTTATTTATGCTTTCATACTTGTTCAGCATTGTGTCGAGTTGCTTCTTTGAAGCATCTACTCTGAAGATGCTTTTCCAGCCTAGTTTTAAATTTCTCAATCAGGCTTTGCCCATGAGGGTTGGCCTGTTATTCTAGCTCGCTACAATAATAGGCAGCTTTACTGACTGGCATTTGTGTTCAACTGAACATTCCACTTGTCCACACGTCCCTAGGACTTTGCTGGAGTATTATTTTAACTCTACAGTACTCTTTGTAAGTGGTACTTGATTAAATTTACTCTCATATGTGTCCTTACTCATGATGGAGCAATCCGCTGCCATGTCAATACACATATCATTATATTGCTCGTTGATCAAAAGTTTTGTACGGAAGTCTTTCTCACAACTGCTGGCGTTGCTGCCAGTGGCATAGATACTGTAGATGCCTAGTTCTTCAACATCATGTGTGTTCACTTCAATATTGTGAACTCCTCCCTTTTGTTGTCAGTGCTTTGCATTGCCACTAGAACGGTTCTTACTTCCTGCTTTAGATCTAACTCTGCAAGCTGTTTAAATATGGCCTTGCTTCTATCAGTGAAAACACATCACATTTCTGCATTGCCACGACTGTGGTGAGTGATATCCATTGCAGCGATAACACGGTGAGAGTTCACTGACTGTACAGTCTCCAGTCACATAGAGAGAGCTCACTGACTGTAGAGTCTCCAGTCACACAGTGAGAGCTCACTGACTGTACAGGCTCCAGTCACACGGGGAGATCTCATTCACTGACTGTACAGTGTTCCATCACACAGTGAGAGCTCACTGACTGTACAGTCTCAAGTCACACAGTGAGAGCTCACTGACTGTACAGTCTCCAGTCACACGGTGAGAGCACACTGACTGTACAGTCTCCAGTCACACAGTGAGAGCTCACTGACTGTACAGTCTCCAGTCACACAGTGCGAGCTCACTGACTGTAGAGTCTCCAGTCACACGGTGAGAGCTCACTGATTGTACAGTCTCCAGTCACATGGTAGGAGCTCACTGACTGTACAGTCTCCAGTCACACGGTGAGAGCTCACTGACTGTACAGTCTCCAGTCACATGGTGAGAGCTCACTGACTGTACAGTCTCCAGTCACACGGTGAGAGCTCACTGGCTGTACAGTCTCCAGTCACATGGTGAGAGCTCACTGACTGTACAGTCTCCAATCATATAGTGTGAGCTCACTGACTGTACAGTCTCCAGTCACACAGAGAGAGCTCACTGACTGTACAGTCTCCAATCACACAGTGAGAGCTCACGGACTGTACAGTCTCCAATCACACAGTGAGAGCTCACTGATTGTACAGTCTCCAGTCACACAGTGAGAGCTCACTGACTGTACAGTCTCTAGTCACATGGTGAGAGCTCACTGACTGTACAGTCTCCAGTCACACGATGAGAGCTCACTGACTGTACAGTCTCCAGTCACACAGTGAGAGCTCACTGACTGTACAGTCTCTAGTCACACGGTGAGAGCTCACTGAATGTACAGTCTCCAGTCACATGGTGAGCGCTCACTGACTGTAGAGTCTCCAGTCACATGGTGAGATCTCACTGACTCTACAGTCTCCAGTCACACACTGAGAGCTCACTGACTGTACAGTCTCCAGTCACATGGTGAGAGCTCACTGACTGTACAGTTTCCAGTCACACGATGAGAGCTCACTGACTGTACAGTCTCCAGTCAAATGGTGAGAGCTCACCGACTGTAGAGTCTCCAGTCACACAGTGAGAGCTCACTGACTGTACGGTCTCCAGTCACATGGTGAGAGCTCACTGACTGTAGAGTCTCCAGTCACATGGTGAGAGCTCACTGAATGTAAAGTCTCCATTCACACAGTGAGAGCTCACTGACTGTACAGTCTCCAGTCACACAGTGAGAGCTCACTGACTGTACAGTCTCCAGTCATATGGTGAGAGCTCACTGACTGTGCAGTCTCCAGTCACACAGTGAGAGCTCACTGACTGTACAGTCTCCAGTCACACGGTGAGAGCTCACTGACTGTACAGTCTCCAGTCACACAGAGAGAGCTCACTGACTGTACAGTCTCCAGTCACATGGTAGGAGCTCACTGACTGTACAGTCTCCAGTCACACGGTGAGAGCTCACTGACTGTACAGTCTCCAGTCACATGGTGAGAGCTCACTGACTGTACAGTCTCCAGTCACACGGTGAGAGCTCACTGGCTGTACAGTCTCCAGTCACATGGTGAGAGCTCACTGACTGTACAGTCTCCAATCATATAGTGTGAGCTCACTGACTGTACAGTCTCCAGTCACACAGAGAGAGCTCACTGACTGTACAGTCTCCAATCACACAGTGAGAGCTCACGGACTGTACAGTCTCCAATCACACAGTGAGAGCTCACTGATTGTACAGTCTCCAGTCACACAGTGAGAGCTCACTGACTGTACAGTCTCTAGTCACATGGTGAGAGCTCACTGACTGTACAGTCTCCAGTCACACGATGAGAGCTCACTGACTGTACAGTCTCCAGTCACACAGTGAGAGCTCACTGACTGTACAGTCTCTAGTCACACGGTGAGAGCTCACTGAATGTACAGTCTCCAGTCACATGGTGAGCGCTCACTGACTGTAGAGTCTCCAGTCACATGGTGAGATCTCACTGACTCTACAGTCTCCAGTCACACACTGAGAGCTCACTGACTGTACAGTCTCCAGTCACATGGTGAGAGCTCACTGACTGTACAGTTTCCAGTCACACGATGAGAGCTCACTGACTGTACAGTCTCCAGTCAAATGGTGAGAGCTCACCGACTGTAGAGTCTCCAGTCACACAGTGAGAGCTCACTGACTGTACGGTCTCCAGTCACATGGTGAGAGCTCACTGACTGTAGAGTCTCCAGTCACATGGTGAGAGCTCACTGAATGTAAAGTCTCCATTCACACAGTGAGAGCTCACTGACTGTACAGTCTCCAGTCACACAGTGAGAGCTTACTGACTGTACAGTCTCCAGTCACACAGTGAGAGCTCACTGACTGTACAGTCTCCAGTCACATGGTGAGAGCTCACTGACTGTACAGTTTCCAGTCACACGATGAGAGCTCACTGACTGTACAGTCTCCAGTCAAATGGTGAGAGCTCACTGACTGTAGAGTCTCCAGTCACACAGTGAGAGCTCACTGACTGTACGGTCTCCAGTCACATGGTGAGAGCTCACTGACTGTAGAGTCTCCAGTCACATGGTGAGAGGTCACTGAATGTAAAGTCTCCATTCACACAGTGAGAGCTCACTGACTGTACAGTCTCCAATCACACAGTGAGAGCTCACTGATTGTACAGTCTCCAGTCACACAGTGAGAGCTCACTGACTGTACAGTCTCTAGTCACATGGTGAGAGCTCACTGACTGTACAGTCTCCAGTCACACGATGAGAGCTCACTGACTGTACAGTCTCCAGTCACACAGTGAGAGCTCACTGACTGTACAGTCTCTAGTCACACGGTGAGAGCTCACTGAATGTACAGTCTCCAGTCACATGGTGAGCGCTCACTGACTGTAGAGTCTCCAGTCACATGGTGAGATCTCACTGACTCTACAGTCTCCAGTCACACACTGAGAGCTCACTGACTGCACAGTCTCCAGTCACATGGTGAGAGCTCACTGACTGTACAGTTTCCAGTCACACGATGAGAGCTCACTGACTGTACAGTCTCCAGTCAAATGGTGAGAGCTCACCGACTGTAGAGTCTCCAGTCACACAGTGAGAGCTCACTGACTGTACGGTCTCCAGTCACATGGTGAGAGCTCACTGACTGTAGAGTCTCCAGTCACATGGTGAGAGCTCACTGAATGTAAAGTCTCCATTCACACAGTGAGAGCTCACTGACTGTACAGTCTCCAGTCACACAGTGAGAGCTCACTGACTGTACAGTCTCCAGTCATATGGTGAGAGCTCACTGACTGTGCAGTCTCCAGTCACACAGTGAGAGCTCACTGACTGTACAGTCTCCAGTCACACGGTGAGAGCTCACTGACTGTACAGTCTCCAGTCACACAGAGAGAGCTCACTGACTGTACAGTCTCCAGTCACATGGTAGGAGCTCACTGACTGTACAGTCTCCAGTCACACGGTGAGAGCTCACTGACTGTACAGTCTCCAGTCACATGGTGAGAGCTCACTGACT
Source organism: Somniosus microcephalus (assembly GCF_052327205.1). Classification (NCBI taxonomy): domain Eukaryota; kingdom Metazoa; phylum Chordata; class Chondrichthyes; order Squaliformes; family Somniosidae; genus Somniosus; species Somniosus microcephalus. The sequence continues at coordinate 122,846,872 of NC_140999.1, read as the reverse complement.
GTACAGTCTCCAGTCACACGGTGAGAGCTCACTGGCTGTACAGTCTCCAGTCACATGGTGAGAGCTCACTGACTGTACAGTCTCCAATCATATAGTGTGAGCTCACTGACTGTACAGTCTCCAGTCACACAGAGAGAGCTCACTGACTGTACAGTCTCCAATCACACAGTGAGAGCTCACGGACTGTACAGTCTCCAATCACACAGTGAGAGCTCACTGATTGTACAGTCTCCAGTCACACAGTGAGAGCTCACTGACTGTACAGTCTCTAGTCACATGGTGAGAGCTCACTGACTGTACAGTCTCCAGTCACACGATGAGAGCTCACTGACTGTACAGTCTCCAGTCACACAGTGAGAGCTCACTGACTGTACAGTCTCTAGTCACACGGTGAGAGCTCACTGAATGTACAGTCTCCAGTCACATGGTGAGCGCTCACTGACTGTAGAGTCTCCAGTCACATGGTGAGATCTCACTGACTCTACAGTCTCCAGTCACACACTGAGAGCTCACTGACTGTACAGTCTCCAGTCACATGGTGAGAGCTCACTGACTGTACAGTTTCCAGTCACACGATGAGAGCTCACTGACTGTACAGTCTCCAGTCAAATGGTGAGAGCTCACCGACTGTAGAGTCTCCAGTCACACAGTGAGAGCTCACTGACTGTACGGTCTCCAGTCACATGGTGAGAGCTCACTGACTGTAGAGTCTCCAGTCACATGGTGAGAGCTCACTGAATGTAAAGTCTCCATTCACACAGTGAGAGCTCACTGACTGTACAGTCTCCAGTCACACAGTGAGAGCTTACTGACTGTACAGTCTCCAGTCACACAGTGAGAGCTCACTGACTGTACAGTCTCCAGTCACATGGTGAGAGCTCACTGACTGTACAGTTTCCAGTCACACGATGAGAGCTCACTGACTGTACAGTCTCCAGTCAAATGGTGAGAGCTCACTGACTGTAGAGTCTCCAGTCACACAGTGAGAGCTCACTGACTGTACGGTCTCCAGTCACATGGTGAGAGCTCACTGACTGTAGAGTCTCCAGTCACATGGTGAGAGGTCACTGAATGTAAAGTCTCCATTCACACAGTGAGAGCTCACTGACTGTACAGTCTCCAGTCACACAGTGAGAGCTCACTGACTGTACAGTCTCCAGTCATATGGTGAGAGCTCACTGACTGTGCAGTCTCCAGTCACACAGTGAGAGCTCACTGACTGTACAGTCTCCAGGCACACGGTGAGAGCTCACTGACTGTACAGTCTCCAGTCACACAGAGAGAGCTCACTGACTGTACAGTCTCCGGTCACATGGTAGGAGCTCACTGACTGTACAGTCTCCAGTCACACGGTGAGAGCTCACTGACTGTACAGTCTCCAGTCACATGGTGAGAGCTCACTGACTGTACAGTCTCCAGTCACACGGTGAGAGCTCACTGGCTGTACAGTCTCCAGTCACATGGTGAGAGCTCACTGACTGTACAGTCTCCAATCATATAGTGTGAGCTCACTGACTGTACAGTCTCCAGTCACAGAGAGAGAGCTCACTGACTGTACAGTCTCCAATCACACAGTGAGAGCTCACGGACTGTACAGTCTCCAATCACACAGTGAGAGCTCACTGATTGTACAGTCTCCAGTCACACAGTGAGAGCTCACTGACTGTACAGTCTCTAGTCACATGGTGAGAGCTCACTGACTGCACAGTCTCCAGTCACACGATGAGAGCTCACTGACTGTACAGTCTCCAGTCACACAGTGAGAGCTCACTGACTGTACAGTCTCTAGTCACACGGTGAGAGCTCACTGAATGTACAGTCTCCAGTCACATGGTGAGCGCTCACTGACTGTAGAGTCTCCAGTCACATGGTGAGATCTCACTGACTCTACAGTCTCCAGTCACACACTGAGAGCTCACTGACTGTACAGTCTCCAGTCACATGGTGAGAGCTCACTGACTGTACAGTTTCCAGTCACACGATGAGAGCTCACTGACTGTACAGTCTCCAGTCAAATGGTGAGAGCTCACCGACTGTAGAGTCTCCAGTCACACAGTGAGAGCTCACTGACTGTACGGTCTCCAGTCACATGGTGAGAGCTCACTGACTGTAGAGTCTCCAGTCACATGGTGAGAGCTCACTGAATGTAAAGTCTCCATTCACACAGTGAGAGCTCACTGACTGTACAGTCTCCAGTCACACAGTGAGAGCTTACTGACTGTACAGTCTCCAGTCACACAGTGAGAGCTCACTGACTGTACAGTCTCCAGTCACATGGTGAGAGCTCACTGACTGTACAGTTTCCAGTCACACGATGAGAGCTCACTGACTGTACAGTCTCCAGTCAAATGGTGAGAGCTCACTGACTGTAGAGTCTCCAGTCACACAGTGAGAGCTCACTGACTGTACGGTCTCCAGTCACATGGTGAGAGCTCACTGACTGTAGAGTCTCCAGTCACATGGTGAGAGGTCACTGAATGTAAAGTCTCCATTCACACAGTGAGAGCTCACTGACTGTACAGTCTCCAGTCACACAGTGAGAGCTCACTGACTGTACAGTCTCCAGTCATATGGTGAGAGCTCACTGACTGTGCAGTCTCCAGTCACACAGTGAGAGCTTACTGACTGTACAGTCTCCAGTCACACAGTGAGAGCTCACTGACTGTACAGTCTCCAGTCACATGGTGAGAGCTCACTGACTGTACAGTTTCCAGTCACACGATGAGAGCTCACTGACTGTACAGTCTCCAGTCAAATGGTGAGAGCTCACTGACTGTAGAGTCTCCAGTCACACAGTGAGAGCTCACTGACTGTACGGTCTCCAGTCACATGGTGAGAGCTCACTGACTGTAGAGTCTCCAGTCACATGGTGAGAGGTCACTGAATGTAAAGTCTCCATTCACACAGTGAGAGCTCACTGACTGTACAGTCTCCAGTCACACGATGAGAGCTCACTGACTGTACAGTCTCCAGTCACACAGTGAGAGCTCACTGACTGTACAGTCTCTAGTCACACGGTGAGAGCTCACTGAATGTACAGTCTCCAGTCACATGGTGAGCGCTCACTGACTGTAGAGTCTCCAGTCACATGGTGAGATCTCACTGACTCTACAGTCTCCAGTCACACACTGAGAGCTCACTGACTGTACAGTCTCCAGTCACATGGTGAGAGCTCACTGACTGTACAGTTTCCAGTCACACGATGAGAGCTCACTGACTGTACAGTCTCCAGTCAAATGGTGAGAGCTCACCGACTGTAGAGTCTCCAGTCACACAGTGAGAGCTCACTGACTGTACGGTCTCCAGTCACATGGTGAGAGCTCACTGACTGTAGAGTCTCCAGTCACATGGTGAGAGGTCACTGAATGTAAAGTCTCCATTCACACAGTGAGAGCTCACTGACTGTACAGTCTCCAGTCACACAGTGAGAGCTCACTGACTGTACAGTCTCCAGTCATATGGTGAGAGCTCACTGACTGTGCAGTCTCCAGTCACACAGTGAGAGCTCACTGACTGTACAGTCTCCAGTCACACGGTGAGAGCTCACTGACTGTACAGTCTCCAGTCACACAGAGAGAGCTCACTGACTGTACAGTCTCCAGTCACATGGTAGGAGCTCACTGACTGTACAGTCTCCAGTCACACGGTGAGAGCTCACTGACTGTACAGTCTCCAGTCACATGGTGAGAGCTCACTGACTGTACAGTCTCCAGTCACACGGTGAGAGCTCACTGGCTGTACAGTCTCCAGTCACATGGTGAGAGCTCACTGACTGTACAGTCTCCAATCATATAGTGTGAGCTCACTGACTGTACAGTCTCCAGTCACACAGAGAGAGCTCACTGACTGTACAGTCTCCAATCACACAGTGAGAGCTCACGGACTGTACAGTCTCCAATCACACAGTGAGAGCTCACTGATTGTACAGTCTCCAGTCACACAGTGAGAGCTCACTGACTGTACAGTCTCTAGTCACATGGTGAGAGCTCACTGACTGTACAGTCTCCAGTCACACGATGAGAGCTCACTGACTGTACAGTCTCCAGTCACACAGTGAGAGCTCACTGACTGTACAGTCTCTAGTCACACGGTGAGAGCTCACTGAATGTACAGTCTCCAGTCACACACTGAGAGCTCACTGACTGTACAGTCTCCAGTCACATGGTGAGAGCTCACTGACTGTACAGTTTCCAGTCACACGATGAGAGCTCACTGATTGTACAGTCTCCAGTCAAATGGTGAGAGCTCACCGACTGTAGAGTCTCCAGTCACACAGTGAGAGCTCACTGACTGTACGGTCTCCAGTCACATGGTGAGAGCTCACTGACTGTAGAGTCTCCAGTCACATGGTGAGAGCTCACTGAATGTACAGTCTCCAGTCACACAGTGAGAGCTTACTGACTGTACAGTCTCCAGTCACACAGTGAGAGCTCACTGACTGTACAGTCTCCAGTCACATGGTGAGAGCTCACTGACTGTACAGTTTCCAGTCACACGATGAGAGCTCACTGACTGTACAGTCTCCAGTCAAATGGTGAGAGCTCACTGACTGTAGAGTCTCCAGTCACACAGTGAGAGCTCACTGACTGTACGGTCTCCAGTCACATGGTGAGAGCTCACTGACTGTAGAGTCTCCAGTCACATGGTGAGAGGTCACTGAATGTAAAGTCTCCATTCACACAGTGAGAGCTCACTGACTGTACAGTCTCCAGTCATATGGTGAGAGCTCACTGACTGTGCAGTCTCCAGTCACACAGTGAGAGCTCACTGACTGTACAGTCTCCAGTCACACGGTGAGAGCTCACTGACTGTACAGTCTCCAGTCACACAGAGAGAGCTCACTGACTGTACAGTCTCCAGTCACACAGTGAGAGCTCACTGACTGTTAGTCTCTAGTCACACGGTGAGAGCTCACTGTCTGTAGAGTCTCCAGTCACACAGTGAGAGCTCACTGACTGTGCAGTCTCCAATAATATGGTGTGAGCTCACTGACTGTATAGTCTCCAGTCACACAGAGAGAGCTCACTGACTGTACAGTCTCCAATCACACAGTGAGAGCTCACGGACTGTACAGTCTCCAATCACACAGTGAGAGCTCACTGACTGTACAGTCTCCGTTCACACAGTGAGAGCTCACTGACTGTACAGCCTCCAGTCACACGATGAGACCTTACTGACTGTACAGTCTCCAGTCACACGATGAGAGCTCACTGACTGTACACTCTCCAGTCACACAGTTAGAGCTCACTGACTGTACAGTCTCTAGTCACACGGTGAGAGCTCACTGACTGTACAGTCTCCGTTCACACAGTGAGAGCTCACTGACTGTAGAGTCTCCAGTCACATGGTGTGAGCTCACTGACTCTACAGCCTCCAGTCACACAGTGAGTGCTCACTGACTGTACAGTCTCCAGTCACACAGTGAGAGCTCACTGACTGTAGAGTCTCCAGTCACATGGTGAGAGCACACTGACTCTACAGCCTCCAGCCACACAGTGAGTGCTCACTGACTGTACAGTCTCCAGTCACACAGAGCGAGCTCACTGACTGTACAGTCTCCAGTCATACAGTGAGAGCTCACTGACTGTACAGTCTCTAGTCACACGGTGAGAGCTCACTGAATGTACAGTCTCCAGTCACAGGGTGAGAGCTCACTGACTGTACAGTCTCCAGTCACACAGTGAGAGCTCACTGACTGTACAATCTCCAGTCACACAGTGAGAGCTGACTGACTGTACAGTCTCCAGTCACACAGAGAGAGCTCACTGACTGTACAGTCTCCAGTCACACAGAGAGAGCTCACTGACTGTACAGTCTCCAGTCAGACAGAGAGCTCACTGACTGTACAGTCTCCAGTCACACAGTGAGAGCTCACTGACTGTACAGTCTCTAGTCACACGGTGAGAGCTCACTGTCTGTAGAGTCTCCAGTCACACAGTGAGAGCTCACTGACTGTACAGTCTCCAATAATATGGTGTGAGCTCACTGACTGTATAGTCTCCAGTCACACAGAGAGAGCTCACTGACTGTACAGTCTCCAATCACACAGTGAGAGCTCACTGACTGTACAGCCTCCAGTCACACGATGAGACCTTACTGACTGTACAGTCTCCAGTCACACGATGAGAGCTCACTGACTGTACACTCTCCAGTCACACAGTTAGAGCTCACTGACTGTACAGTCTCTAGTCACATGGTGAGAGCTCACTGACTGTACAGTCTCCGTTCACACAGTGAGAGCTCACTGACTGTAGAGTCTCCAGTCACATGGTGAGAGCTCACTGACTCTACAGCCTCCAGTCACACAGTGAGTGCTCACTGACTGTACAGTCTCCAGTCACACAGAGCGAGCTCACTGACTGTACAGTCTCCAGTCATACAGTGAGAGCTCACTGACTGTACAGTCTCTAGTCACACGGTGAGAGCTCACTGAATGTACAGTCTCCAGCCACAGGGTGAGAGCTCACTGACTGTACAGTCTCCAGTCACACAGTGAGAGCTCACTGACTGTACAGTCTCCAGTCACACGGTGAGAGCTGACTGACTGTACAGTCTCCAGTCACACAGAGAGAGCTCACTGACTGTACAGTCTCCAGTCAGACAGAGAGCTCACTGACTGTACAGTCTCTAGTCAGACAGAGAGCTCACTGACTGTACAGTCTCTAGTCACACGGTGAGAGCTCACTGACTGTACAGTCTCCAGTCACACAGTGAGAGCTCACTGACTGGACAGTCTCTAGTCACACGGTGAGAGCTCACTGTCTGTAGAGTCTCCAGTCACACAGTGAGAGCTCACTGACTGTACAGTCTCCAATAATATGGTGTGAGCTCACTGACTGTATTGTCTCCAGTCACACAGAGAGAGCTCACTGACTGTACAGTCTCCAATCACACAGTGAGAGCTCACGAACTGTACAGTCTCCAATCACACAGTGAGAGCTCACTGACTGTACAGTCTCCAGTCACACGATGAGAGCTCACTGACTGTACAATCTCCAGTCACATGATGAGAGCTCACTGACTGTACAGTCTCCGGTCACACAGTGAGAGCTCACTGACTGGGCAGTCTCCAGTCACACAGTGAGTGCTCACTGACTGTACAGTCTCCAATCACACAGTGAGAGCTCACTGACTGAACAGTCTCCAATCACACAGTGAGAACTCACTGACTGTACAGTCTCCAGTCGCACAGTGAGAGCTCACTGACTGTACAGTCTCCAGTCATATGGTGTGTGCTCACTGACTGTACAGTCTGCAGTCACATGGTGAGAGCTCACTGACTGTACAGCCTCCAGTCACACGATGAGACCTTACTGACTGTACAGTCTCCAGTCACACGATGAGAGCTCACTGACTGTACACTCTCCAGTCACACAGTTAGAGCTCACTGACTGTACAGTCTCCAATCATACAGTGAGAACTCACTGACTGTACAGTCACCAGTCACACGGTTAGAGTTTATTGACCGAGTGCAGTGTGCAGTCACACATTGAGAACTCACTGACTGTACAGTCTCCAGTTACACGGTGTGAGCTCCCTCACTGTACAGTCTCCAGTCACACGTTGAGAGCTCACTGACTGTACTGAAGTGCCATCGATAACTCAAAGATTAGGGGCTAGATTTTCAGTAGCTTGCGCCAGCAGTTAGCGCCTTAAGCGAAGTGATTTCCGGGCGCTATGCGTGTAGCGCCCGGGCGCAGCGCAGTTTGCGCTCCGCCCCAAATTAAGTTGCCCGTTAGCGCCGGCGCAAACTTTAGCGCCCGCCCGGATGCGCGCGCAGAAAATGACGTCACATCCTCGTGCAACGCCCTTTGGCCGCCCCGATTGCAAACTTCAGTCGGACCGCCCCATTGTGCGGCGGGCGGCCGGAGCGTTTGGAAAAAGGAACGCAACACAACCAGCGCGGGCCCCGGGGGGCGCTAATTAAAGGGAACGTCCTCTCCAGTATAAAGGCCATCCTTTTTTCAGAAAACAGTCTTGTGCAACGCATTTCTGGAGACACAACAAGGAGGATAGCTAACTGGTTTCAAGCAGCAAGAGGCAGGTATTTTTGGACTCAGGCAATAGCGCTGCAAGTGGCCATTTGGAAATTAGACTGTTTGCCAGGATTTGATGGGGGCTGCATGGGGTGCCAACGCGCAGCTGCAGCGCCATATCCGTAGGGCTCGCAGACGCATTGTGAGAGGGGCAGCCCTGGCTAGAGGCAGAGGGGGCTACAGGCGTCGGCCACGTAGGCCTTACCCAGTCAGGCTATACCGCCAGCAGCGCTCCTACCTAAACATGAGTGCCGCACGATGTGTTAGAAGGCTCCGATTCTGAAAGGAGGTAATTGCAGAGATCTGCCACCTGCTTCGCCGAGATCTGCGGCCAAAGCTCAGGTGCAGGACGTCTCTGTCGGTGGAAGTGAAGGTGACGGTGGCATTGAACTTCTATGCCACCGGCTCCTTCCAATACGCTGCTGGGGACATAGCAAACATCTCCCAGTATGGCGCGCATCGCTGCATCCGCCACGTGACCGAAGCACTGTTCAGAAGGAGAAGCCAATTCATCTCCTTCCCCATGGCCCTCGAGAGCCAGCATCAGCGCGCATTGGGATTTGCCAGACTCGGGGAATTCCCCTTGGTGCAGGGCGCCATTGACTGTACGCATGTGGCTTTGCGGGCCCCTCTGGAGCATGGCGAGCAGTATCGCAACAGGAAGGGCTACCATTCTCTGAATGTGCAGCTGGTCTGTGACCACAAGCAGCGCATCATGGCAGTCAATGCCAGCTTCCCAGGCAGCAGCCACGATGCCTTTATCCTGCGGCAGAGTACTGTGCATGACATGTTCCAGGCACAGCCTTCCCCAAGAGGATGGCTCATCGGGGACAAAGGCTATCCTTTGTGCACCTGGCTCATGACCCCGCTTCGCGCGCCCAGGACCGCTGCTGAAGAGGCCTACAACGAGAGCCATCAAACCACCCGCAACATCATCGAGCTAACTATTGGGGTCCTCAAGCAGCGGTTCCGCTGCCTTGATCGCTCCGGAGGAGCTCTCCAGTATTCGCCGGACCGGGTCTCCCAATTTGTGGTGGTTTGCTGCATGCTACACAACCTGGCTATCCGCAGGACTCAGGCACTGCCACCTGACGTTGGACCAGCACCTCAGGAGGAGGAGCAGGAGGAGCATGAGGAGGAGGAGGAGGAGCAGGAGTACGTTCCCAGGAGGGAGCGACCAGGGCCAAGGGCCGCACGACGCCACCTTATTACACGGTACTTCTAAGCCCCCTGTCAGGGAATGGCCAGGGGCCATGAGGGAAGATGAATGCAGCCGCTCCGCAAGCCCTCAGCCGGCGAAGCCAACAAACACTAAGAAGAACAACCATGGAGACTGCATGAATAAAGATAATTTTTTATTGCACAAAAATGAAAAGCCCTTCCCACATGAATCCCCAAAAACAATAAACGGGCCCCACAAAAAGCCCAACAAACGACTCACTCGCACAAACTGGGGAGGAGCCACTCCACCTTTATTGAAACCGGGCCTCAACGTCGGCCTAACGCAAAAAATAAGCCCTCCAAAAGCACAACCATGGGCAAAATAAAGATGGCCACCGCCATATTAAAGGAAAGCTGGCCACACCCTCTACTGAGTGGCCCGCGAGGGCGAGACCTTGGCCAGCATTTTGCCTCCCCTGCCCTGCCTGCTGCTCCTTCGCAAGCTCTGCCCAGTGGCTGCTGCGAGGCTGGGGGAAGGCGCCTGAGGCTCAGATGCCCTTCCGCCAGATGCCACTGGGGGGCGGCCTACACGGCGTTTGGGCCTCGAGGGGCCGTCTGCTGAGTGGCGCACCTGAGCCTGGCCACCATCAGCTGCAGCCGCTTGCCGTTGATGCCCCAGAGGGGGAATGGCGGCGACGGATGGCGCAATGTGGGCCAGCTGGCGTCTGGGATGCGCTGGCTGGTGCTGTGGCGCGGTGGCACTCGGCCGGGCCCGCACTGCAGGATCCGCAGCAATCAGCCGACGGGCGGCTTGCTGGGATGGTCCAGCGCGGCGCCTGCCCTGGCGATGCCTGCCTGAGACAGCGCGTGTGGCAGCAGTGAGTGGCCCTGTGGTCCTGGTGTGCGCGCGCATCACATCCGCCAGGGTCTTGACGGCATCAGTCAGCATGCGGCCAGTCGCGGCAGTTGCTGCCCCGAACTCGCGCACACTGGTCGCCAGCGACTCGATGGCCTCAGGCATGCACCCCACCACGCTCATGAGCTCCATGTGGCGCCGGTCCGAGTCGTCGGCCATCTTATCCAGCTTCCGCACCTCCTCCGAAGTGAAGGTGTCCGGACTGGAGTCGCGACTCTCCCGCTGGGGAGGAGGGGGCCGAACTAGGGGACCCTTGCCGCGTTGGTGACGGCGAGTGTGCCGAGCAGCAGCACTCCCCTCTGATCCTTCCCCCCTTTGGGGGGAAGGCCGCGGGCCACGCGCACGGCTGCTGGGTGGCTGGACGCCACTGGTCCCAGAAGCTGCATTGCCCTGCGACAGTTCCTCCAGGCACTCGTTCAGTGAGGAGGTGTCAAGCATTTCCTCCTCTCCTGCGGGACGTGACTGTTCCCCCGAAGGTCCGGCTTGCTCCTCCTCCTCCTCCTGGTCGGAGGTGCTGTCACTGGCAGCCTCAGGGTCCTGGTCGTCACCAGCTGAAAGCAGGAATGCACAAGAGTAGCTTCAGAGTGAGGAGACGGCGTCAGCGAGGGAGTTAGGACTGGTGGGATTCAGCGCATTGGTGGGACAGTGGCAAAGGAGGTAGCTCGGATGGGCCAGTGCGACGCGAGAGGGCCAAAAGGCGAGGTCCTTACCATTGCCGGGCAGTGGAGGGTCGGATACACCGCACGCTGTGGGGACAATCACACGGGCTCCCATGAGCACACACACGCGCTCCTCCAGCCGAGTGAGCTTCTGCAGCTTGGCGCGGCCACCCCTGGCACGGGCCTGGCGATTAAACGCTACTTTAGCCTGCAAGAGAAAGGACGGGCTGTAAGTGCGCAGTGAAGCCCTGATGTAGTGTGCACTGCCTCCCATGGTGGAATAGCTTGGACAGAGTGAAGCCCTGATGTAGTGTGCACTGCTTCCCATGGTGGAATAGCTTGGACAGAGTGAAGCCCTGATGTACTGTGCACTGCCTCCCATGGTGGAATAGCTTGGACAGAGTGAAGCCCTGATGTAGTGTGCACTGCCTCCCATGGTGGAATAGCTTGGACAGAGTGAAGCCCTGATGTAGTGTCCACTGCCTCCCATGGTGGAATAGCTTGGCCAAAGTGTAGAGTGCCGAATGGCCATTTGATGCTCATGACTGTCCCAATGCTGCTGGCTGAGGGCTGGCCAATAGGACTTTCAGCTCCCTTTGCCCATCATGTCAGGTGTACATGCAAGAATGAGGAGGAGACTGGAAAGGCTACTCACCCTCACAATCCTGGTCAGATCGTTGTATTTCTTACGGCATTGTTTGTGGGTCCTGGGGGCCTCGCCGGTGAACGTCACCCTCTGGGCGATCTGCTTCCAGGCTTTGGTGTAGTCATGGTGGGTTGGATTCCTCCCACTCTCTGGAAACAAGATCTTGCGCCTCACCTCCAGAGCTGTGACCATTATGTCCAGATCACCCTCTGAGAAGCGCAGGGCACGCTGACGGGCCTTCTCTGGCGTTGCCATGACTCCCTGGGGCTGAGCAGTAGTGTTGAGGCCTCTTTGCAAGGCTGCAGTGTGCAGGGCGTGGCAGCAGACCAATTCATCCCTTCCCCCTTTAAGAGCTGGTCGGCACCACGGGGTCTGCTGTCAGTGCAAAAATGACCGCACCCGTGCTGCGCCCCGCCTGGGCGCTATCCCTCTGGACCGCCGGCTTAGCGCCTAAAGGTAGGAGTGCAACGCCTCTTTTAGCGCTCCACCACTCTCTTAGGGCGAAGCCACTGAATTTGTGGCAACGGGGCGCTACTTTGGGGCGGGCGCTAACTTCGGGCGGGCGCTAAGGTTAGCGCCCCAAAACTGTCTGTACTGAAAATCTAGCCCAAGGAGTTTAAAGATTCAACTAAAGGCTTTTAATCACTAAGAACTTTGCAGGTCTTTACACATCGGGTTCGCCTGCTAGAATGACTCATACAGCTCTTGAGAACTTTATATGGCAAGAGACAGGGGCGTAGCCAATACACACAATAGGAAAAGGGGGCGGTACACACACAATACAAAGCAGGTAAAACACAGGGGGTGATGAAGGCATATATTTCATCACATTCACCCCTTCTACAGATTTAGTCTGTCCGGGGGTGTGATAGTCCTTCCTGAACGTCGCAACATTACCTCGGGTTCTGACTGGGAGTCCGTGGTGCCCTCCTTGGCATACCCATGTGTTGGGGGTGTTGCAGGTACTTCTGGGGGTGGTAAGCCTGGGGGTGGTGGTGGTTCTTCTGGGGTGGTAGTGATGGGTCGTCGTCGTCGTCGCTTCCTACCGAGGTGAGGTCCTTTATGCACACGGTGCCCTCACGCCCGTCGGCGTGCTTGACGTACGCATACTGTGGGTTTGCGTGGAGTAGGTGTACTGCCTCCACGAGTGGATCCGTTTTGTGGCCCCTCACATGCTTTCGTAATAGGACGGTCCCTGGGGTGGAGAGCCACGAGGGTAGGGACACTCCTGAGGTTGATTTGCGAGGAAAAACAAACATCTTCTCGTGAGGAGTGGCGTTAGTAGCAGTACACAGTAGCAACCTTATCGAGTGGAGCACGTCTGGGAGGACCTCTTGCCAGCGGGAGGTGGGGAGGCCTTTAGACCTTAGTGCTAAGGTGACCCCCTTCCACACTGTCGCGTTCTCCCTCTCCACTTGCCCATTACCCCGGGGGTTATAACTAGTGGTCCGACTCGTGGCTATCACCTTCGACAGCAGGTATTGGCGCAGTTCGTCGCTCATGAACGACGCCCCCCTGTCAGTGTGGATGTAGTTGGGCATGCCGAACGTGCAAAACAGGTTGCCGAGGCACTTGATGACCGTGGCACTGGTCATGTCTGGGCAGGGGTAGGTGAATGGGAAGCGGGAGTACTCGTCCACAATGTTGAGAAAGTACACATTGCGGTCGGTGGAGGGGAGTGGTCCCTTGAAATCTAAACTCAGGCGCTCGAATGGCCGTGTAGCTTTGATCAGGTGGGCTCGGTCGGGCCTGAAAAAACGGGGCTTGCATTCCGCACAGGTGCGGCAGTCCCTGGTCATAGACCGGACCTCCTCGATAGAATAGGGCAGGTTATGGGATTTTATAAAGTGGAATAGCTGGGCGACCCCCGGGTGGCAGAGGCCATTGTGGAGGCCCTGTAGCCTGTCCCCCTGGATGGTGGCACACATCCCTCGTGATAGGGCGTCGGGGGATTCGTTGAGGGCCCCCGGCCTATATATTATGTCGTACTCAAATGTGGAGAGTTCGATCCGCCACCTGAGAATTTTGTCGTTCTTGATCTTCCCCCTCTGTTTGGTGTTAAACATGAAGGCTACCGACCGCTGGCCGGTAAGCAGGGTGAAGCGTTTGCCGGCTAGGTAGTGCCTCCAGTGCCGCACTGCCTCCACTATGGCCTGGGCCTCCTTCTCTACCGAGGAGTGCCTGATCTCGGGCCCTTGGAGGGTTCTTGAGAAAAAGGCTACGGGCCGCCCATCCTGGTTGAGGGTGGCTGCTAAGGCGAAGTCGGACGCATCGCTTTCGACCTGGAAATGGATGTTTTCTTCCACTGCGCACAGCGCGGCCTTCTCAATGTCATGTTTAATGCTGTTGAAGGCGGCGTGGGCCTCGGCCGTGAGCGGGAAGGACGTTGATTTCAGGAGGGGACGGGCCTTGTCGGAATAATTGGGGACCCATTGGGCGTAATAGGAGAAGAACCCCAGGCACCTTTTCAGGGCCTTGGGAGTGTTTGGTAGGGGTAGCTCCCGTAGGGGGTGCAATCGGTCGGGGTCCGGACCGATTTCCCCGTTTTCCACCACGCAGCCCAGGATACAGAGGCGCGTGGTGCTAAAGACACACTTATCCTCGTTGTAGGTGAGATTGAGTCTGAGGGCGGTTTTCGGAAATCTCGCGAGGTTCGAGCCGTGGTCTTGCTGGTCGTGGCCGCAGATGGTGACGTTGTCTAGGTATGGGTAGGTGGCTGTTAACTGGTTCTCGTCGACCATGCGGTCCATCTCCCGCTGGAAGACCGAGACCCCATTCGTTACCCCAAAGGGGACTCTGAGGAAGTGGTAGAGGCGTCCGTTCGCCTCGAAGGCGGTGTATGGACGGTCCTCCAGCCTAATGGGGAGCGGGTGGTATGCCGATTTTAGGTCGATGGTGGAAAACACCCGGTATTGCGCGATTTGGTTAACCATATTCGCTATGCGGGGCAGAGGGTAGGCATCTAGCTGGGTGTATAGATTAACCATCTGGCTACAATCTATCACCATCCGCTTCTTTTCGCTACCCTTAACTACTACTACCTGGGCGCGCCACGGGCTGGTACTGCATTCGATGATACCCTCCCGCTTGAGTCTTTCTACTTCCGACGCAATGAACTGTCTATCCTCCCAGCTGTACCGCCTACTCTTGGTCCCTATGGGTCGACAGTTGGGTGCGAGGTTGGCGAACAGAGAGGGGGGCTTGACCTTCAGGGTAGCCAGACCGCACACTGTGAGGGGCGGCTGGGACCCACCGTAGGTAAGCGTGATACTTTGGTGGTGGCACTGGAAGTCCAGACCCAAGATCACGCTCACCCAGAGATCTGGCATTATCAATAGTTTAAAATCTCTGTAATCAGTGCCTTTTACCGACAGCATAACCGCGCAGAAACCTGTGATTTTTGAGGTATGAGTCTTATCAGCCATGGCGATTTTGCCCTGTGTGGGGACTATCGTTAGTGAAAGTCGTTTTACCAGGCTAGGATGAATAAAGCTTTCGGTGCTCCTGCAGTCAATCAAGCATTTAACCTTGTTCCCGTTTACCTCTATGTCCATCATCGATTTAGACAACGGATGCGGCCTGGATTGATCCACTGTGATCGAGGCCACCAGTGGGTCCTGGAGGTCCGTGTAGTCGGGGCAAGATGGTGGACTCCATGAGGGTGGACAAGATGGCTTTCAAGATGGCCGCTCCCACGGCGCGCACGCGGCGGTGGTGGAGTTGGAGGCGGGGTTCCCTCTGCAGACTTTGCTGAAATGTCCTTTCTTCCCGCATTTAAAACAGGTGGTGCCCTTCGCTGGGCACAGATGCCTGGAGTGTTTGTCCTGGCCGCAGAAGTAGCATTTCGGGCCCCGATGCATCGCGGCAGTAGTGGGGCTCCTGGGTGGGGGCTGGGGCTCCGATGGTGCTGGGCTGGCCTGAGACCTGGGAGGTGAAGGTGGCTTCCAAGATGGCGGCCCCCACGGCGCGCACGAGGCGGAGTGGGCCGCGTGGCCTGGGTAACAGGATTCAGAGTTCCTCTGGGCCATATCCAGCGATCGCGCTATACCCATAGCCTGTTTTAAGTCCAGTCCCTCCTTTTCAAACAGCTTCTGCCGAATGTAATTTGAGCTGAGGCCCGCAATAAAGGAGTCTCAGATCAGCTCCTCCGTGTACACGGTGGCAGACCCAGCCTTACAGTTACAGTCTCTGCCCAGTACTTTTAGGCTTAACATAAAGTCCTCTAGTGACTCACCATGCCGCTGCGTGCGAGTAGTCAGAAGATGCCTGGCGTACACCTCGTTTATTGGCCGCACGTAGTGGGCCTTCAGAATGGTGCAGGCATCCCCGTAGCTCGTGGCATCTTGGATGAGAGGGGAGACCCGATGGCTCACCCAGTTTCGCAGGATTCCCAGTTTCACGTCTCTGGTGGCGGCTGCTATGGCGGTGGATGAGTTTGCAATGAAAAATTCGAAGCATTGGAACCAGTGTCCGAACTGTATGGCTGCATCTGAGGCATGGGGGTCCAGATCCAAGCGCTCTGGTTTCAGGAGTCGATCCATCTTGTTGTTTTAGTGATTAAAATTGAAGTGCCATCGATAACTCAAAGACAAGGAGTTTAAAGATTCAACTAAAGGCTTTTAATCACTAAGAACTTTGCAGGTCTTTACACATCGGGTTCACCTGCTAGAATGACTCATACAGCTCTTGAGACCTTTATATGGCAAGAGACAGGGGTGTAGCCAATACACACAATAGGAAAAGGGGGCGGTACACACACAATACAAAGTAGGTAAAACACAGGAGGTGATGAAGGCATATATTTCATCACATTCACCCCTTCTACAGATTTAGTCTGTTCGGGGGTGTGATAGTCCTTCCTGAACGTCGCAACATTACCTCGGGTTCCGACCGGGAGTCCGTAGTGCCCTCCTTGGCATACCCATGTGTTGGGGGTGTTGCAGGTACTTCTGGGGGTGGTAAGCCTGGGGGTGGTGGTGGTTCTTCTGGGGGTGGTAGTGATGGGTCGTCGTCGTCGTCACTTCCTGCCAAGGCGAGGTCCTTTATGGACACGGTGTCCTCACGCCCGTCGGCGTGCTTCACGTATGCATACTGTGGGTTTGCGTGGAGTAGGTGTACTGCCTCCACGAGTGGATCCGTTTTGTGGCCCCTCACATGCTTTCGTAATAGGACGGTCCCTGGGGTGGAGAGCCACGAGGGTAGGGACACTCCTGAGGTTGATTTGCGGGGAAAAACAAACATCTTCTCATGAGGAGTGGCGTTAGTAGCAGTACACAGTAGCAACCTTATCGAGTGGAGCACGTCTGGGAGGACCTCTTGCCAGCGGGAGGTGGGGAGGCCTTTAGACCTTAGTGCTAAGGTGACCGCCTTCCACACTGTCGCGTTCTCCCTCTCCACTTGCCCATTACCCCGGGGGTTATAACTAGTGGTCCGACTCGTGGCTATCCCCTTCGACAGCAGGTATTGGCGCAGTTCGTCGCTCATGAACGACGCCCCCCTGTCAGTGTGGATGTAGTTGGGCATGCCGAACGTGCAAAACAGGTTGCTGAGGCACTTGATGACCGTGGCACTGGTCATGTCTGGGCAGGGGTAGGTGAATGGGAAGCGGGAGTACTCGTCCACAATGTTGAGAAAGTACACATTGCGGTCGGTGGAGGGGAGTGGTCCCTTGAAATCTAAGCTCAGGCGTTCGAATGGCCTTGTAGCTTTGATCAGGTGGGCTCGGTCGGGCCTGAAAAAACGGGGCTTGCATTCCGCACAGGTGCGGCAGTCCCTGGTCATAGACCGGACCTCCTCGATAGAATAGGGCAGGTTACGGGATTTTATAAAGTGGAATAGCTGGGCGACCCCCGGGTGGCAGGCCATTGTGGAGGCCCTGTAGCCTGTCCCCCTGGATGGTGGCACACATCCCTCGTGATAGGGCGTCGGGGGATTTGTTGAGGGCCCCCGGCCTATATATTATGTCGTACTCAAATGTGGAGAGTTCGATCCGCCACCTGAGAATTTTGTCGTTCTTGATCTTCCCCCTCTGTTTGGTGTTAAACATGAAGGCTACCGACCGCTGGTCGGTAAGCAGGGTGAAGCGTTTGCCGGCTAGGTAGTGCCTCCAGTGCCGCACTGCCTCCACTATGGCCTGGGCCTCCTTCTCTACCGAGGAGTGCCTGATCTCGGGCCCTTGGAGGGTTCTTGAGAAAAAGGCTACGGGCCGCCCATCCTGGTTGAGGGTGGCTGCTAAGGCGAAGTCGGACGCATCGCTTTCGACCTGGAAAGGTATGTTTTCGTCCACTGCCCGCAGCACGGCCTTCTCAATGTCATGTTTAATGCTGTTGAAGGCGGCGTGGGCTTCGGCGGTGAGTGGGAAGGACGTTGATTTCAGGAGGGGACGGGCCTTGTCGGAATAATTGGGGACCCATTGGGCGTAATAGGAGAAGAACCCCAGGCACCTTTTCAGGGCCTTGGGAGTGTTTGGTAGGGGTAGCTCCCGTAGGGGGCGCAATCGGTCGGGGTCCGGACCGATTTCCCCATTTTCCACCACGCAGCCCAGGATACAGAGGCGCGTGGTGCTAAAGACACACTTATCCTCGTTGTAGGTGAGATTGAGTCTGAGGGCGGTTTTCAGAAATCTCGCGAGGTTCGAGTCGTGGTCTTGCTGGTCGTGGCCGCAGATGGTGACGTTGTCTAGGTATGGGTAGGTGGCTGTTAACTGGTTCTCATCGACCATGCGGTCCATCTCCCGCTGGAAGACCGAGACCCCATTCGTTACCCAAAGGGGACTCTGAGGAAGTGGTAGACGCGTCCGTTCGCCTCGAAGGCGGTGTATGGACGGTCCTCCAGCCTAATGGGGAGCTGGTGGTATGCCGATTTTAGGTCGATGGTGGAAAACACCCGGTATTGCGCGATTTGGTTAACCATATTCGCTATGCGGGGCAGAGGGTAGGCATCTAGCTGGGTGTATAGATTAACCATCTGGCTATAATCTATCACCATCCGCTTCTGTTCGCTACCCTTAACTACTACTACCTGGGCGCGCCACTGGCTGGTACTGCATTCGATGATACCCTCCCGCTTGAGTCTTTCTACTTCCGACGCAATGAACCGTCTATCCTCCCAGCTGTACCGCCTACTCTTGGTCACTATGGGTCGACAGTTGGGTGCGAGGTTGGCGAACAGAGAGGGGGGCTTGACCTTCAGGGTAGCCAGACCGCACACTGTGAGGGGCGGCTGGGACCCACCGTAGGTAAGTGTGATACTTTGGTGGTGGCACTGGAAGTCCAGACCCAAGATCATGCTCACACAGAGATCTGGCATTATCAATAGTTTAAAATCTCTGTAATCAGTGCCTTTTACCGACAGCATAACCGCGCAGAAACCTATGATTTTTGAGGTATGAGTCTTATCAGCCATGGCGATTTTGCCCTGTGTGGGGACTATCGTTAGTGAAAGTCATTTTACCAGGCTAGGATGAATAAAGCTTTCGGTGCTCCCGCAGTCAATCAAGCATTTAACCTTGTTCCCGTTTACCTCTATGTCCATCATCGATTTAGACAACGGATGCGGCCTGGATTGATCCACTGTGATCGAGGCCACCAGTGGGTCCTGGAGGTCCGTGTAGTCGGGGCAAGATGGTGGACTCCATGAGGGTGGACAAGATGGCTTCCAAGATGGCCGCTCCCACGGCGCGCACGCGGCGGTGGTGGAGTTGGAGGCAGGGTTCCCTCTGCAGACTTTGCTGAAATGTCCTTTCTTCCCGCATTTAAAACAGGTGGTGCCCTTCGCTGGGCACAGATGCCTGGAGTGTTTGTCCTGGCCGCAGAAGTAGCATCTCGGGCCCCGATGCATCGCGGCAGTAGTGGGGCTCCTGGGTGGGGGCTGGGGCTCCGCTGGTGCTGGGCTGGCCTGAGACCTTGGAGGTGAAGATGGCTTCCAAGATGGCGGCCCCTACGGCGCGCATGAGGCGGAGTGAGCCGCATGGCCTGGGGAACAGGATTCAGAGTTCCTCTGGGCCATATCCAGCAATCGCGCTATACCCATAGCCTGTTTTAAGTCCAGTCCCTCCTTTTCAAACAGCTTCTGCCGAATGTAATTTGAGCTGAGGCCCACAATAAAGGAGTCTCGGATCAGCTCCTCCATGTACACGGTGGCAGACCCGGCCTTACAGTTACAGTCTCTGCCCAGTACTTTTAGGCTTAACATAAAGTCCTCTAGTGACTCACCATGCCGCTGCGTGCGAGTAGTCCGAAGATGCCTGGCGTACACCTCGTTTATTGGCCGCACGTAGTGGGCCTTCAGAATGGTGCAGGCATCCCCATAGCTGGTGGCGTCTTGGATGAGAGGGGAGACCCGATGGCTCACCCAGTTTCGCAGGATTCCCAGTTTCACGTCTCTGGTGGCGGCTGCTATGGCGGTGGATGAGTTTGCAATGAAAAATTCGAAGCATTGGAACCAGTGTCCGAACTATGTGGCTGCGTCTGAGGCATGGGGGTCCAGATCCAAGCGCTCTGGTTTCAGGAGTCGATCCATCTTGTTGTTTTAGTGATTAAAATTGAAGTGCCATCGATAACTCAAAGACAAGGAGTTTAAAGATTCAACTAAAGGCTTTTAATCACTAAGAACTTTGCAGGTCTTTACACATCGGGTTCGCCTGCTAGAATGACTCATACAGCTCTTGAGACCTTTATATGGCAAGAGACAGGGGCGTAGCCAATACACACAATAGGGAAAGGGGGCGGTACACACACAATACAAAGCAGGTAAAACACAGGGGCTGATGAAGGCATATATTTCATCATGTACATTCTCCAGTCACATGGTGAGAGTTCATTGACTGACTGTACAGTCTCCAATTAAACAGAGAGAGCTCACTGACATGTACCGTCTCCAGTCACAGGGTGCAAGCTCACTGATTGTACAGTCTCCAGTCACACGGTGTGAGCTCACTGACTGTACAGTCTCCAGTCACACGGTGGGAGCTCACTGACTGTACAGTCTCCAGTCACACGGTGAGAGTTCATTGACTGACTGTACAGCGTCCTGTCACACAATGAGAGCTCACTGATTGACTGTACAGTCTCCAGTCACACAGTGAGAGCTCACTGACTGGGCAGTCTCCAGTCACACAGTGAGTGCTCACTGACTGTACAGTCTCCAATCACACAGTGAGAGCTCACTGACTGAACAGTCTCCAATCACACAGTGAGAACTCACTGACTGTACAGTCTCCAGTCGCACAGTGAGAGCTCACTGACTGTACAGTCTCCAGTCATATGGTGTGAGCTCACTGACTGTACAGTCTCCAGTCACACGGTGCGAGGTCACTGACTGTACAGTGTCCAGTCACATGGTGACAGTTCACTGACTGTACAGTCTCCAGTCACACAGTGAGAGCTCACTGACTGTACAGTCTCCAATCATACAGTGAGAACTCACTGACTGTACAGTCGCCAGTCACACGGTTAGAGTTTATTGGCCGAGTGCAGTGTGCAGTCACACATTGAGAACTCACTGACTGTACAGTCTCCAGTTACACGGTGTGAGCTCCCTCACTGTACAGTCTCCAGTCACATGGTGAGAGTTCACTGACTGACTGTACAGTCTCCAATTACACAGAGAGAGCTCACTGACTGTACCGTCTCCAGTCACAGGGTGCAAGCTCACTGACTGTACAGTCTCCAGTCACACGGTGGGAGGTCACTGACTTTACAGTCTCCAGTCACACGGTGAGAGTTCATTGACTGACTGTACAGTGTCCTGTCACACAATGAGAGCTGACTGACTGACTGTACAGTCTCCAGCCACATGGTGAGAGCTCACTGACTGTACAGTCTCCAGTCACACACTGAGAGCTCACTGACTGTACAGTCTCCAGTCACACGGTGAGAGCTCACTGACTGTACAGTCTCCAGTCACACAGAGAGCTCACTGACTGTACAGTCTCCAGTCACACAGTGAGAGCTCACTGACTGTGCAGTCTCCAGTCACATGGTGAGAGCTCACTGACTGTACAGTCTCCAGTCACACGGTGAGAGCTCACTGACTGTACAGTCTCCAGTCACACAGAGGGAGCTCACTGACTGTACAGTCTCCAGTCATACAGTGCGAGCTCACTGACTGTAGAGTCTCCAGTCACATGGTGAGAGCTCACTGACTGTACAGTCTCCAGTCACACAGTGAGAGCTCACTGGCTGTGTAGTCTCCAGTCACACAGTGAGTGTCCACTGACTGTACAGTCTCCAGTCACATGGTGAGAGCTCACTGACTGTACAGTCTCCAGTCACACGGTGAGAGCTCACTGACTGTACAGTCTCCAGTCACACGGTGAGAGCTCACTGACTGTACAGTCTCCAGTCATATGGTGTGAGCTCACTGACTGTACAGTCTCCAGTCATACAGTGCGAGCTCACTGACTGTAGAGTCTCCAGTCACATGGTGAGAGCTCACTGACTGTGTAGTCTCCAGTCACACAGTGAGTGTCCACTGACTGTACAGTCTCCAGTCACATGGTGAGATCTCACTGACTGTACAGTCTCCAGTCACACGGTGAGAGCTCACTGACTGTACAGTCTCCAGTCACACGGTGAGAGCTCACTGACTGTACAGTCTCCAGTCATATGGTGTGAGCTCACTGACTGTACAGTCTCCAGTCACACAGAGAGAGCTCACTGACTGTACAGTCTCCAGTCACATGGTGTGAGCTCACTGACTGTACAGTCTCCAGTCATACAGTGCGAGCTCACTGACTGTAGAGTCTCCAGTCACATGGTGAGAGCTCACTGACTGTACAGTCTCCAGTCACAGAGTGAGAGCTGACTGACTGTGTAGTCTCCAGTCACACAGTGAGTGTCCACTGACTGTACAGTCTCCAGTCACATGGTGAGAGCTCACTGACTGTACAGTCTCCAGTCACATGGTGTGAGCTCACTGACTGTACAGTCTCCAGTCACACGGTGAGAGCTCGAGTCTAGGATGAATGCTAAAACCACTAATATCCCCAGGGAAACAATATATCTGGCTTTTTTTGTTTTATTTACATATCATCAGTCAGCTGCACTTTATCCTTCACTTGACATGGGTCTGCCAATCAGAGTGTGATGCCTGACCCTGTATCTGTGTCCATGAGATAACTGAAGGCAGGGAGGTAATCAGGATGTGGCATATATGTATCAGTTTGCAGCACGGTCTAAAAATACAGTACCTTATCAAAAATATCTCAAAGCACTTTGCATACAATTGATTGCTTTGAAATGCAATTATTGTTATGTCATAATCTAAAATACACAGTTTACAGTCACAAATATTTTACAGTAATTATAAAAGGAAGTTGAATTTTCTATAATCTGTTAACAATCACCTTATGAAGATCTGTGCTTCTCTAATTCCGGCCTCTTGAGCATCCCTGATTTTAATCGCTCAATCATTGGCGGCTATGCCTTCTGTTGCCTCGGCCCTAATCTCTGGAATTCCCTCCCTAAACCTCTCCGCCTCGCTACCTGTTTCCTCCTTTAAGACCTTAAAGCCTACCTCGTTGACTCAAGCTTTTGGTCACCTGCCCTAATTTATCCTTATGTGGCTCGGTGTCAAATTTTTTGTCTTATAACACTCCTGTGAAGCGTCTTTGGACGTTGTAGGGGGTTTTTGGCGTGTGCCCAGTCAGCTCTGCCCCTGACCGTCTCTGAGCAGTTCGAATCGCTCCCACACCCCCTGGGTTCTAGACACCGGACTTAGGTACAGGCGGCGATACAGAAAATCGAGTAGACAACTGGTTCGGTGCAAGAAAACCATAATTTTTATTAAAGGCAAAACAAAATCACAATACTGAGAATTACTAGGATAATTACAGGCATATAAAAACAATACACTTATTTGGGAATGGGGAACAGATGGCACATCGAGGGAACAAACACATTAAAATCCCCCTACCCTTGTCCCACCCCTAATACCTAACTAGATTAAGCTATGAGTGGCAAGGGACTCATGCTCACCAATTCGAAACCTGTTGATTCAACCGGTTGTGGGTTTTGGGGTTCACTCTTGTTGTCCTTTGGGGTTCGTCATTGTCACGTGGTCACAGGGCGCGGCGATGGAGTTGTTTGTGCAAAGCACCCTCCTTTTCCTCCGTTAACGTCTTCATTGGGTACTTTGTCGCGATGGGTCTTCTTCTTCTGGCGGTTTGGTCGCTGACGGTTTTATTACGGTTGGGGCTCGGTTGGCGGTCTATATTGTCAATTTGATTTTACTACCCATGCTTCGAACGCCAGCTTATGCATCAAACGCCAGCTTATAACTAGGCCGTTTGTCCCCCAATGAGTCTTTCCGCCGCCCTTCTCTGCCTTTATCGGTTTTACCATTTTTCTCGTCTCGTCTCGTCTCGTCTCGTCTCGTCTGCCCATTCATGGCCCCATATGTCCTGTGCGTATTCGAATCGGGTCTGGTTCTCCTCCCGCATTTGGCCCCCGGTGTAGTAATGGGCGTCCTTGGTGTTGAGCGGCGCGGGGAGGGAGAAGAGAGCCCGCGACGAGGCACGAAGTGAGAGGCAAGAGGCAAGAGCGAAGAGAGAGAGCTTGGCTACCAGTGGGCCTACAATTATACCCGGTTCTTCATCCCTTATCTGCGCGCCAAATCAGGTCAGTCCTTTGTCTAACTTTTGGCGGGCTCATCCAAAGTGATTACGGTCATCCACTTTAACGGCTTTTGGGGCGGTTGTCTCCTGATTTTAATGGCTCTGATATCCTGGCTGTTTGTTATTTATGAAATTTAATTGTCCTTTTCCTGGCTTGGTGGCTGCTGTGAGCTGTTACCGATTATGTATGCAGAAACTTAATGGCCTCAAGATTAGGCCCATCCTGACTTGATCTGTTCCAAGATGAAGAATGCATATTCTGTGTTTACCTAGCTGTCTGGCTTCACAAAGTCTTTCACAGATCCATGCATGTTAGGTTTCGCTTCAGGTTTTGAAAGTGCCTGTCTTTTGCAGGGCCTTGCTTTTAAGATCCTGTACATTTTGGTCACGAGGTTACAGAAGCCATTTTGGGTACCCTTTTTAATAACTTGTCCATACAGGGTCCCTTTATCCATAACTTTTGGGGAATGTGGGAATTTTGAGAACCCTACAACATTTTACTACATTAAAGGCGCTATATAAATACAAGTTATTGTTGTTGTTGATCGTCTCATGTGATCCACTATACCTCAATTACACATGGCTGCACATGCTATTATCTATATATATAAAAGAGTTTGTTTGTCTGTTTGTCTGTCTGTTTGTCTGTCTGTTTGTCTGTCTGTCTGTCTGTCCGGCTATACAATCAAAAGTTATAGAGCGTATCTACACATATGTTATATCAAAAGAAAGCTTATCATTAGGGGAGTCTAATAGGTGTATTTACTTTTTGGTCAGACAAAAATTGTTTGGACAGTATACAAAAAAGTTTCAAAGAACGACAACATTCCGCTCATTAGCGTTGAGTGACGTGATGGTTGACCAATCATACAGGGGATTAACCTGATGGTTGACTAATCGGTGTGTCACGGGGGGCGTTTCATTGTGTGTGTGGGTGGGCCTAATCCTTCTGAGCTGAGGTGAGTGGCCGCCATCTTGATTCCTAACTATTGATTTATTTTTCCCACTTTCTGTGTGTTTATTTTTCCCACTTTCTGTGTGTACCCCGTTAGGTTCTTTTGTGCAGTTCTCTTCTTAGCTATGGGGTGCCTAAAAACCTGAACTTAAATATTTAGGAATCTCTCTTTATTGTAGTGGATGCGCGGAGCCGCGGCCTAGCAGCGCGGGAAGCCTGGGCCTCGAGTTCAGCGGATTCCCGGCGCGCCCGGAACCTGTCGAACCTGCTGAAGGCCGTTAATTTCCGTGACCACGTCACCGTCTTCGTCTCGGCCAACGGCATCGTGGTGACGGCCGAGGTCGCCAAAAGCGTCCAGGGGAACGCATTCATCCAGGTGCCGAGGCCCGGGCCCCGGGGCAGAAAGCCAACCAGGTCACCGTCTTTGCCTTGTCCAACGGCATCAGGGTGATGGCTGAGGCCGCCAAAAATGTCCAGGGGAACGCGTTCATCCAGGTGCCGAGGCCCGGGCCCCGGGGCGGAATGAGGGATTGGAGCGGGGGATGAGGGCTCGGGGAGGGGAGAGGGGGGAGGGGGAGGGGAGAGGGGGGAGGGGAGAGGGGGGGAACAGGGAGGAGGGGGAAGAGGGAGGGGGAAGAGGGAGGAGGGGGAAGAGGGAGGTGGGAAGAGGGAGGAGGGGGAACAGGGAGGGGGAAGAGGGAGTAGGGGGATTGGGGGAAGAGGGAGGAGGGGGAGGGGGGAAGAGGGAGGAGGGGGAGGGGGAAGAGGGAGGAGGGGGAGGAGGGGGGAAGAAGGAGGAGGGGGAGGGGTGAAGAGGGAGGAGGGGGAGGGAGGAGGGGAAGGGGAGGAGAGGAGAAGGGGAGGGGAGGAGAGGACAGGGGGAGTGGAGAGGGGGAGGGAGGGTGAGGAGAGGGGCAGGGAGGGAGAAGAGAGGGGAGGGAGGGAGAGACAGGGGGAGGGAGAGAGAGAGGGTGAGGAAGGGAAAGAGTGAGGGGGTGGGAGAGGGAGGGAGAGCTTGCCTTCTTCCTTCCTTCCTTCCTTCGCAGGGGTCCATCGGGCCAGGCCTGAGGTGCTCCTTCCCCCCCTCTCTCTCCAGGCTAATCCCGAACTAAATCCAGCAGTCTCTCTCTCTCTCTTCCACCCATCTCTCTCTTCTCCCCCCAGTCTCTCTCTCTTTCTCTCCCTCCCCCTCTCTCTTTCCCTCTCTCTCTCCCCCCAGTCTCTCTCTCTCTCTCTCTCTTCCCCCCAGCCGCTCTCTCCCCCCCGAGTCTCTCTCTTCTCCCCCCAGTCTCTCTCTCTCTTCCAACAACAACATGCCCTCAAAAAACCCTCAGAATATCTCATTAAATTGATTCAACTTTGAAACGAGGGCACAATTTCAGCTTTAAATGACGTCAGAGACTCCCCACGTCGAGCAGACAGCCAGACCACAATGCAATAGCCAAATTAAACTTCAGTCCCTTAATATGTATTATCAGTAAAAATCTATAATCCCCTAAATGAATTTCATTCACATGTTGTATGATGTCATGTCCACCAGTCAATTTGATCATTGGCTTATAATTCATTTAGTCTTGTCCACAATCCTGGGAGTATTTTATGGTACAGGATGTAATAGATTATTAAAGCTCCATTTTATGTTGTGCCGTCTCTAGTCCAAAGCTTGAACAGGGAGTTTGGATTTGTATGTGAAAATTAGATTCTCACAACGACAATTGAAGCTCAAAATAACAACAGAAAGTGCTGGAAACACTCAGCGGGTCAGGCAGCATCGAAGAGAGGAGAAACCCTCAGGGTTCGACCCGAAACGTTGACTCTGTTTCTCCTCTCTTCGATGCTGTCTGACCCACTGAGTGTTTCCAGCACTTTCTGTTGTTATTTCAGATTTTCCACATGCACATTATTTTGCTATTGTAACAATAGAAGCTTGAGAATTCCAGGGTAAATTATCCAATCATTTAGGGGTTATAGATTTTTACTTATAATATATATTAAGGGACTGAAGTTTAATTTGGTTATTGCATTGTGGTCTGGCTGTCTGCTCGACGTGGGAAGTCTCTGACGTCATTTAAAGCTGAAATTGTGCTCTTGTTTCAAAGGTGAATCAATTTAATAAGATCTAAATAGCATGTGCAGCCGTGTGTAATTGAGGTATAGTGGATCACAGGAGACCATCTTCATAAGGTGATTTGTTAACAGATTACAGAAAATTCAACTTCCTTTTATAATTACTGTAATATATTTGTGACTGTAATCTGCGTATTTTAGTATAATTTTGTTTTAATTACCAAAACAGTCTTGGAGTGCTTCGGTAAAGGCATTGCTTCTTCCTGGCTCTTCAGTAACTCTGTGTTGCCCTGAGAAACAATGATCAATCAGAGGAGCAGTCTGTATTGACGTAACTTGTTTGCATTACTACGCACATCACCAAAAAAATCATATGCATAAATCCTCAAACTGATGTCAGTGAAATGGTTTGACGATTGAAATCTTTTACAAGATTGTTTTAGGTGTACAGCGAGCATAACTCAATATATCAATGAACCTCCGCTTTCTCGTCTGGAGTTGGTCATCACTGCATAAATTAAAGGTAAGTAATGGTGATCAATCATTGGGTACCAGAATCCATATTTACCAATGGTTTTTCTGCCAGTCCTAATTCATACAATGATCAGAATGCAGGTGATAATGAATTTGGGTTCTTTCTTAACTAGTATTCTTAGTAACAATACTGTTGTTTGCTTGATACGGCACTGGGAAATTCATACTTATTCATTAGTTATTTCTATTATTAATGTTGCAAAACTCTGGAGAAACCCACTTACTTTGGGCCAGAATTTGCTGCCAACATAACGGCGAGTCTAATAGCGTTCTCCTTTATTAATGCGCTCATCGTTCAGCAACTTCACACACCACCCTGACTTGGAAGTATATCGCCGTTCCTTCATTGTCGCTGGGTCAAAATTCTGGAGCTCCCTCACTAACAGCACTGTGGGAGTACCTTCACCACACGGACTGCAGTGGTTCAAGAAGGCGGCTCACCACCACCTTCTCAAGGGCAATTAGGGATGAGCAATAAATGCTGGCCTTGCCAGCGAAGCCCACATCCCATGAACGAATTTTAAAAAAACTTGTGGCGTGGAGGAGATATCCCGTGAAATGCGAATCGCCACAAGTTGCGGGATGATTTGCGACGCCCCACTGTTAGTGAAAACGGCAGCTCGCTGTCAGCCTCACAATTGACATACACGTCAAGAAGTTGCTGAATCTGCGCCATAAATATGAACCCACCACAGATATTTAGGGCTGGTCTGAAGTGACACAAGTACCCTGACAAGGGCATGATTTATGGTCCCACATGTTACTGGAGCCTGGATTCACACAACGGGAGCAGAGCAATCTGTGAGACCTCGGTATCAGATTTTAAAAAATTGATAGGGCATCAACAGTCCTGCAAGTGTGGGGCAAGGAAGAGGGAGAAAATGTCTTTTCCACGAGGCATCCCAGTGCTTCTGCTTTTACTGGACAACATGGCAGGGGAATGCAGGGATCAACGATGGATAATCAGGCACCATGGCCAGAGGCTGACCAGAAGGAAGTATTACCCACCCCATGGGAGAGGCTGTCTTTCGAGATGATTTCGGAGGAGCGGTGTGTGAGGAAGCTACGCTTAAGTAAGGAAGCAATCGGCCACTTCTGTGAAATGTTAAAAGAGCACCTCCAGCCACGTTCTAACTCCCACAGGGCCTCATCAGTGGCCATGAAGGGTAACTCAAATTTGATGCACACGGGTCATTTCAGGCAGACACAGGTGACATGTGCACCACCACCCAGAGCACTGCAAGGGTCTGCATTCAGCAGGTCACCGATGCCACATTCTGCAGGGCTTCAGACCTCATCTGCTGTGACATGTCCCCAGCACGGCAAAGGGAGAGGTCCATCACATTCCACAGGATCGCTTTCTTCCCCAAAGTGCAGGGGGTCATCGACGGAACCCATGGCACCCCATCATGCACCTGTCACACACATCAACAGGAAAGGGTTTCATTGGTTAAACGTGATGATCCTCTGTGATGCCTGATTGAGGATCATCAATGCCAATTCATATCACCAGGGAAATGCTCAGGATGCCTTCGTCCTTCAGCACTCGGACCTTTGTGATTCCTTCACCAGAGCACGGTAAGGATCTGGATGGATCTTAGGCGACGAGGCCTACCCACTAGAGCCGTGGCTGATGACACCCTACTGCAGGACCAATTGTGCAGCACAGGAGCCAAGTGGTGGAGGGGACACTCGGGGTGCTGAAATCAGGCTTCTGATGCCTGGACAGGCAGTACTCGCCTAGCAAAGTGGCAAGGATTGTGGTGCATTGCACAACTTTAGCCCGGCAGATGAGATGCCGGTGGAAATGAAGGATGCCAACCCGGATGTCTCTGGGGCTATGGTTCGCTAAACACCTCCCTCCCTCCGCCGCTCCCCCAAGGAGGCCACGTCTGCAGTGGGCAGGGTGGCTACAGAGCAGCTGGCGTCTCAGTCATTTGGACAATAATGATGGTGGCAATCTGTCCCCCCGCCCCACCTCGGTGCCCTCTGCAGCACCCTCCCCCTCCTCAAGTTGCCGTGGGCCTGTGGGAAGGAAGAACGAAATGTTACAATGGTAAAGCATGTTCATTTTCCACATCACATGAGTTTTATTTTATCATACAATACACAACATGTGAAAAGGCAATTCACCTGAATGCCAGTGCTCACATGTTGCATGAGCATTCCCCCACTTTACTCTCCTTCTCGCACCCTGCAGCTATGAAAGAGGTTTCAAACATGCAGCACATCAACAAACCTTCTCTGTCTTCTGGCCAAAGCAAGAAATGTGACACTCGCCTTGATGCATTCCAATGTTTGATTGGGCTTCAGACAGTAAACTTGTGTGGTCCTGCATCTGAATGGCCCTTTGGGTAATCTCCCTCAGGAAGGGAACACCCCGACCCGTCACCGCTCACGGACATTAGGAGCCCTCTTACCCTACACAGTCAGAAAATTAAAAATGCGTGTGTGCCTGTTGCTGGAAGAGATAGGTAGGGTCAGGGACATGCATTTCAAAGAACTATTTCACGAGTTTTTAACACTTCAAATCTCCCATGACAACTGAGTTTTATAACCAATTGACATTCGATTGAACTTTGACTACTCATAAACAAACTTTGGCTAGTAAATTGAGTGAATCAGCAATTAATAACATTAAAAAAAAATCTAAGAAAGTGTCTAATAAATTCAACAATCTTTCGTAGCTCTGGTTAGGTCATTAATTTTTTTTTTTGACATTGCTCCTGTGACTGTTTTTTTTTAATTCATTTTTTATGGAATGTGGGTGTCGCTGGTAAGGCCAGCATTTATTACACATCCCTAATTGCCCTTGAGAAGGTGGAGGTGAGCCACTTTCTTGAACCGCTGCAGTCCGTGTGGTGAAAGTACTCCCACAGTGATGTTAGGGAGGGAGTTCTAGAATTTTGACCCAGTGATGATGAAGGATCGGCGATATACTTCCAAGTCATGATAGTGTGTGACTTGGAGGGGAACTTGGAGGTGGTGGTGTTCCCATGCGTCTGCTGCCCTTGTCCTTCTAGGTGGAAGAGGTCACGGATTTGAGAGGTGCTGCCGAAGAAGCCTTGATGAGCTGCTGCAGTGCATCTTGTGGATGGTACACACTGCAGCCACGGTACGCCGGTGGTGGATGGAGTGAATGTTTAAGGTGGTGGATGGGGTGCCAATGAAGTGGGCTGCTTTGTCCTGGATGGTGTCGAGCTTCTTGAGTGTTGTTGGAGCTGCACTCATCCAGGCAAGTGGAGAGTATTCCATCACACTCCTTACTTGTGCCTTGTAGATGCTCTTGTTGCCACAGTATTTATGTAGCTGGTCCAGTTAAGTTACTGGTCAATGGTGACCCCCCAGGATGTTGATGGTGGGGGATTCGGTGATGGTAATGCTGTTGAATGTCAAGGGGCTGTGGTTAGACTCTCGCTTGTTGGAGATAGTCATTGCCTGGCACTTCTGTGGCGCGAAGGTTACCTGCCACTTATCAGCCCAAGCCTGAATATCATCCAGGTCTTGTTGCATGTGGGCATGGACTGCTTCTTTATCTGAGGAGTTGTGAATGGGACTGAACACTGTGCAGTCATCAGCGAACATCCCCATTTCTGACCTTATGTTGGAGGGAAGGTCATTGATGAAGCAGCTGAAGATGGTTGGGCCTAGGACACTGCCCTGAGGAACTCCTGCAGCAATGTCCTGGGCTGTGATGATTGACCTTCAACCACCACAACCATCTTCCTTTGTGTTAGGTATGACTCCAGCCAGTGGAGAGTTTTTCCCCCGATTCCCATTGACTTCAGTTTTACTAGGGCTCCTTGATGCCACACTCGGTCAAATGCTGCCTTGATGTCAAGGACAGTTACTCTCACCTCACCTCTGGAATTCAGCTCCTTTGTCCATGTTTTGGACCAAGGCTGTAGTGAGGTCGGGAGCCGAGTGGTCTTGGCGGAACCCAACTGGGCATCAGTGAGCAGGTTATTGGTGAGTAAGTGCCGCTTGATAGCACTGCTGATGATTGAGAGTAGACTGATGGGGCGGTAATTGGCCGGATTGGATTTGTCCTGCTTTTTGTGGACATGACATACCTAGGCAGCTTTCCACATTGTCGGATAGATGCCAGTGTCATAGCTGTACAGGAACAGCTTGGCTAGAGGAGCGGCTAGTTCTGGAGCACAAGTCTTCAGCATGATAGCCGGGATGTTGTCGGGGCCCAAAGCCTTTGCTGTGTCGAGTGCGCTCAGCCATTTCTTGATATCACGTGGAGTGAATCGAATTGGCTTCTGTCTAATTCACGGTGAGGGCTTGTGTCACCTCCTTCTATGCCAACATGCTGACTTTGCGAGTGTCCTGGACCTCTCATTCTTTAGAAGCCACTGATGCCTCACCACCACCTCAATGAGGAGCGCACACTGGTCTTCATCACCAAAGTTGTGAGACCTCTTCCTTTCATCTCACTTTTCTGTGAAGAAGTGTATGCTGTTAATTACTTTTCACTACTTTCGTTTTTTTTACATTTTAGTAACTTTTTTAAGTTAATTTTAGGTCATTTCAAAAGATACAGGTCATTCACCTCAGTGCCACTTTTTAACTGAGTTGATTGGGTCTGTCTTCAACAAATGGTTACACTTTTTCATAGACGATTGATCCCGTCTCCCGTTGTTGAGATGCCCCGTTGCCCTCGCTGCGCATTTTCAACTCGCACTTCCAGCAGGTTGGAAAAAGTCTAATTAAAGGCGTAGGCCATGAGATGCCCCGTTGCAGCAAATTCTGGGCCTATGTTTTCATCAACTTTTTTGAGTCTGTTGGCATAAAAGGGCTTAAGCCTGCACTCGTCCAGCTAGTGACTATCCTCTTAGGGGAGGAAGAAGTAAGTTGTGTCTCTTTGGGGTCAAAATGACATATCAATTGATGGAAAATAGGAACAGTCCACTCTCAGTGGCAAACTGGATAATCCAATGTCTGAATCACTGATTGATCAGCCAGCCTGCACTATTAATGGGTCCCAGAGGGGCAGACCTGTCACTGGGAATGTGGTTTCTTCTCGATTGGCCACAGATAACTCTGCAGGGCAGTGCCCTGAAGAGTGAGGTGGACAAGCAGCAGGAAGCTCTTTGTTGGTAAGCTACGCGGTTTTAGCTGGTTGAAGTTCGAGCAATACTCCTATGCACACGTGGAGGTTCCTACTCTTTGGACCTTGCCTTGCTAGGCCTAAGTTCCCGAGAGCTGAGTAGGTCCCACCAGTGGGGGAAGGTTGACCAATCCATACTGAGGCAAATAAAAACTAACTGTGTGGATTTCTCAGAAGCTTGGTTTGGAGATGGTGGATATTTGTGTAATTTGGACACCTGGCTTCCCCACCCCCAACCCCCAACTAACACCACCCAAAAAAAAAAGCATATTATTGTTTAGTCCAGATGATTGTTGGCTTTGGGGTGGGACTTAGTGTAGATCAGTTTGACAAAATAACTAGTACGGTGGCATTGATAATTTTAATGATTACAGTACAACTAGCTATAAGCAGTAACAAGGCAGTAAGCACAAAAAATGGATTTTCCCCAACCCTTTGGAGAACAGGCAATCATGTGTTGAAACTATCTATTCATAGAATCATTGGGCTGGATTTTCCCAGCCCTGAGGAGGTGGGTTTGGAGGCGGAACTGCTGGGAAAATGGGAAGAATTGGGAGCAGGTTCCAACTCCGCTCCCAACCCGCCTCCGAACCGGGAGGCGGGTCCTCGACTCGTGCAGGGACCCATCTCCTAGCGGCGGTAAGGGGATTAGAGCCAATTAACTGCCTTTAAACAGGTAGTTAACAGGCTGTTAAGAGGCCTTTCCCCATTTTCTGCCTGCTGATGCGGCCTTTCCGATGGCGGGAAACCCCGCCAGGGTCATCAAGATCAGCTGTGGGTCTGCTGCAGTGTAAGTGTGCAAATGGCAGCTGCAGAGGTAGTGTGATGGGTGCAATGGTGCACAGGTAAGTATGACAGGTGAGAGAATGTAGTGAGAAATATTTTTATTCTGTTTATATGTTTCTGCAGATGACAAGATTTGATGTTTCTGTGAAGCCTCATCTGATCGGGAGAATTGACAGATGGCTTCTGCGATCTCACATGCAGCTGCCATCTGTTTTCTCCTAAGGAGAGAGTCATTGGTGAGCCTGGGTGCAAGTGCTCACCTTTAGACAGTGATTGTCAGTGTTTGACAGCACCTCAATGCTGTCAAACACTGTCAAATCATCTGTCAAAAAATTATGGGGCCTGTCCCTTTAACAAAACCGGCAGATGAAGTGTCACACACAGACGTCATCTGACATGGGCTTTCCCTTAATTGGTCAGCAAGCCTGCAGGGCGGGCCTAACAAGGCCAATCAAGGGAAAATAGCGTCAGTTCATCAGACGTCGCTGGGGGCGGGACTAGAACCCGGAAACCAGCCGTCCCACCCCTAATGCGCCGCCTCAGGAAAGATCCCGACCATTGACTTTTACAGCACTGAAGGAGGCCATTCAGCCCATTGGGTCTGTGCCGGCTCTTTCGAAGTGCAATCAAGTTATTTTTATTTTTAAAAAAAATTTTCGTTCACTGGATGTGGACATCACTGGCAAGGCCATCATTTATTGCCTATCTCTAGTTGCCCCTGAGAAGGTGGTGGTGAGCTGCCTTCTTGAACCGCTGTAGTCCGTGTGGTGAAGGTACTCTCACAGTGCTGTTAGGTAGGCAGCTCCAGGTGTTTGACCCAGTAACGATGAAGGAATGGCAATATATTTCCAAGGTAGTCCCACTCCCCGGTTCCTTCCCCATATCCCTGCAAATTTTTCTCGTTCAAGTATTTTGAAGGCTGCTATTGAATCTGTTTCCACCACCCTATCAAGCAGTGCATTCCAAACCCTAACCACTCATTGAGTAAAAAAGTTTTTCTTCATGTTGCCTCTGGTTCTTTTGCCAATCATCTTAAATCTGTGCCTCTGGTTATCGACTCTTCATCCACTGGAAACAGTTTCTCTTTATTTACTCTATCTAAACCCTTCATGATTTTAAACATCTCTAACAAATCTTCTCTTAACCATCTCTGCTCTAAGAAGAACAACCCCAGCTTCTCGAGGCTCTAGAGTGATCGGAAAGGCCGGGGTCAGGGGTGGGAGGGGTGGTGGGGAGCTTGGGGTCGGTGGCGATTAGAAAGCAGATCGGAGGCCAGAGAAGATCGGAAGCCTCGTGGAAATAATCAGTAGGTTTGGTGGGGGGCGGTGGGGTTGGGGTGGGGGGGGGGGGGGAGTTGGGGGGGGTTGGGGGGGGGCTGCGGGGTGATTGAAAGAGTCAGGGGTTTTCCGATTTAGCTGCCGGGTTTCCAAAGGCCCAGTAAACTCGGCTGGTCAGGGTTAAATTTAAAATGGTGGTTAAAGGCACGCAGTCTCATTATAATATTTAAATTGCCAACCCTCCTCCTGGGAGTGGGTTGGTTGCCCGCCCCTCATCCCGCCTATGGTAAAACCAGAAGTGGATGAGTTGAAGGCAGGTTGGGGTGAGGATTCAGATTTTTAACATTTCAACATCCCACCCCACCCAAACCCACCTGCTTTTGGGGTTAAAATTCCCCTCATTCTCTGGAAGGCAGCAGGCATGGGTTGAATACTGGAGTTGTGGGAGGGCAAAATCTATAATAAAAATGTTGCATATTTGACAACTTCCTATCTGCAAAACCTTATTTCCTGTAGCCACATTTCTGTCATGCTTTTACGTCCACATTTAAGAATAGAAATTGCCTAGGGAACCTTGTCCTGCTGTAATTGTACCCTGCTACCAGTGAAGGCGGGAAAAAGTATTGATGTCCTAATGATGTCACTACAACCTATTTTGGAGAGCTTTCTGCACCAGATGTACACACTCCTGCTTTCCAAAAATGGACATCATGCACCTTATGGGAGGAGATCCAATATAAATAACTCTGCCCATACTTCCAGTCAGTTATGCTCAATGCGTGCCTGTTTATGGGGTGTAACTGAATGAATGAATGAATGAAGACTTGCATTTATATAGCGCCTTTCACAACCACCGGAAGCCTCAAAGTGCTTTACAGCCAATGAAGCACTTTTGAAGTGCAGTCACTGTTGTAATGTGGGAAACGCGGCAGCCAATTTGCGCACAGCAAGCTCCCACAAACAGCAATGTAATAATGACCAGATAATCTGTTTTTGTTATGTTGGTAAATCCACCCTCATCAGTTGTGGCAACTTGGGAAATGGAGAAATGAGGCTGGTTTAGTAAAAGGGTTCCGTTCTGTACCTTTGGGTTATGTAACTGAAGTAAAAGGAAAACCGGGAATATCAGAAATCTGTAATAAAAATAATTTGAAATGCACAACAGTTCGATCAGCATTTGAAAGATCAACATTACACTTTCCTTCTCCCCCCAAAAAAATAATACATGGATATCCCTCTCTCCATCCCCTAAATAATACATGGATATCCCTCTCTGCCCCACCAATTTATTTTTTCTTCATTTGTTTGTGGGATGTGGGCGTCGCTGGCAAAGCCAGCATTTATTGCCCATCCTAATTGCCCTTGAGAAGGTGGTGGTGAGCCGCCTTCTTGAACCGCTGCTGTCCGTGTGATGAAGGTACTCCCACAGTGCTGTTAGGGAGGGAGTCCCAGGATTTTGACCCAGCGACGATGAAGGATCGGCAACATACTTCTAAGTCAGGATGGTGTGTGACTTGGGGGGAACTTGGAGGTGGTGGTGTTCCCATGCGCCTGCTGCCCTTGTCCTTCTAGGTGGAAGAGGTCACGGATTTGAGAGGTGCTGCCGAAGAAGCCTTGGCGAGTTGCTGCAGTGCATCTTGTAGATGGTACACACTGCAGCCATGGTACGCCGGTGCTGGAGGGAGTGAATGTTTAAGGTGGTGGATGGGGTGCCAATAAAGTGGGGTGCTTTGTCCTGGATGGTGTTGAGCTGCTTGAGTGTTGTTGGAGCTGCACTCATCCAGGCAAGTGGAGAGTATTCCATCACACTCTTTACTTGTGCCTTGTAGATGGTGGAAAGGCTTTGGGGAGTCAGGAGGTGAGACACTCGCCGCAGAATACCTAGCCTCTGACCTGCTCTTGTTGCCACAGTATTTATGTGGCTGGTCCAGTTAAGTTTCTGGTCAATGGTGACCCCCAGGATGTTGATGGTGAGGGATTCGGCGATGGTAATACCGTTGAATGTCAAGGGGAGATGGTTAGACTCTCGCTTGTTGGAGATAGTCATTGCCTGGAACTTCTGTGGCGCGAATGTTACCTGCCACTTATCAGCCCAAGCCTGAATGTCGTCCAGGTCTTGTTGCATGCGGGCATGGACTGCTTCATTATCTGAGGAGTTGTGAATGGCGCTGAACACTGAGCAGTCATCAGTGAACATCCCCATTTCTGACCTTATGTTGGAGGGAAGGTCGTTGATGAAGCAGCTGAAGATGGTTGGGCCTAGGACACTGCCCTGAGGAACTCCTGCAGCAATGTCCTGGGGCTGTGATGATTGATCTTCAACCACCAAAACCATCTTCCTTTGTGCTAGTTATGACTCCAGCCAGTGGAGCCTTTTCCCCCCGATTCCCATTAACTTCAGTTTTACTAGGGCTCCTTGATGCCACACTTGGTCAAATGCTACCTTGATGTCAATGTTGTCACTCTCACCTCACCTCTGGAATTCAGCTCCTTTGTCCATGTTTGGACCAAGGCTGTAATGAGGTCGGGAGCCGAGTGGTCTTGGCGGAACCCAAACTGGGGATCCCTGAGCAGGTTATTGGTGAGTAAGTGCCGCTTGATAGCACTGTTGATCACACCTTCCATCGCTTTGCTGATGACTGAGAGTTGACTGATGGGGTGGTAATTGGCAGGATTGGATTTGTCCTGCTTTTTGTGGAGAGGACATACCTGGGCAGTTTTCCACATTGTCGGATAGATGCCAATGTTGTACCTGTACTGGAACACAAGTCTTCAGCACGATAGCCGGGATGTTGTCGGTGCCCATAGCTTTTGCTGTATCCAGTGCACTCAAAGGTTTCTTGATATCACGTGGAGTGAATCGAATTGGCTGAAGTCTGGCTTCTGTGATGGTGGGGATCTCAGGAGTAAGCCAATATGGATCATCCACTCGGTACTTCTGGCTGAAGATGGTTGCAATGCTTCAGCCTTGTCTTTTGCACTCACGTGCTGGGCTCCACCATCATTGAGGATGGGGATATTCATGCAGCCTCCTCCTCCCGTTATTTGTTTAATGGTCCACCACCATTCAAAGCTGGATGTGGCAGGACTGCAGAGCTTTGATCTGATCCGTTGATTGTAGGATCGCTTAGCCCTGTCTATAGCATGCTGCTTCTGCTTTTTAGCATACACGTAGTCCTGTGTTGCAGCTTCCCCAGGTTGGCACCTCAATTTTAGGTGCGCCTGGCGCTGCTCCTGGCATGCTCTTCTACACTCCTTATTGAACCAGGGTTGGTCCCCTGGCTTGATGGTAATGGTAGAATGAGAGATATGCCGGGCCATGAGGTTACAGATTGTGGTGGAATACAATTCTGCTGCTGCTGATGGCCCACAGTGCCTCACGGATGCCCAGTTTTGAGCTGTTAGATCTGTTCTGAATCTATCCCATTGAGCACAGTGGTAGTGCCACACAACACAATGGAGGGTGTGTTCAGTGTGATGATGGAACTTCGTCTCCACAATGACTGTGCGGTGGTCACTGCTACCAATATTGTCATGGACAGATGCATCTGCGACAGGTAGATTGGTGAGGACGAGGTCAAGTAGATTTTTCCCTCGTGTTGCTTCTCTCACCACCTGTCTCAGGCCCAGACTGGCAGTTATGTCCTTCAGGACTCGGCCAGCTCGGTCGGTAATGGTGCTACCGAGCCACTCTTGGTGATGGACATTGAAGTCCCCCACCCAGAGTACATTCTGTGCCATTGCTACTCTCAGTGCTTCTTCCAAGTGGTGTTCAACATGGAGGAGTACTGATTCATCAGCTGAGGGAGGGCGGTAGGTGGTAATCAGCAGGAGGTTTCCTTGCCCATGCTTGACCTGAAGCCATAACACTGCATGGGGTCCGGAGTCAATGTTGAGGACTCCTAGTGCCACTCCTTCCCGACTGTACATCACTGTGCCGCCACCCCTGGTGGGTCTGTCCTACCAGTGTGACAGAACATACCTAGGGATGATGATGGAGGAGTTTGGGACATTGGTTGAAAATACATGTATATGCCTTTCTGCCTCTCCCGCAAAAATACATGTATATCCCCCTCTGTCCCTCCCCAAAAATACATGTATATCTCTCTCTGCCCCTCCCCAAAAATACATGTATATCCCCCTCTGCCCCTCCCCAAAAATACATGTATATCCCCCTCTGCCCCTCCCCAAAAATACATGTATATCCCTCTCTGCCCCTCCCCAAAAATACATGTATATCCCCCTCTGCCCCTCCCCAAAAATACATGTATATCTCTCTCTGCCCCTCCCCAAAAATACATGTATATCCCTCTCTCCCTCCTCTGAAATAAAAACAGAAAATTGCAAATATACGCACGTCAGTCAGCATCAATAAAGAGAAAGGACTGGTTATGATGTTTCGGATGTGAACCCTTCGCATTTTCTGTTTTGTTTTGGTTACAATGATTTGAAATTCATTCCCACACAGAAATGGGCCACTCACCCTATTGCGTCTGCGCCAGTATTTTGTTTCTTCGCCTTAACCACCTAGTCTAACCCCACTCTTCACAACCGTTAAAGAATATATCAACTCTGCTTCAACAATGGTTTGCGGCAGAGATGTCTTTTATTTTAATTCTTCATTATCATGCACAACATTCAGAAAAATAAAAAAAAGCAGACAACAATATAACTAAATATCATTAAGATGCTGGAACTACATCTAACCCTAACCCTAATGCCGTATTTTTTGTTGTTTGATGACTCTTTATTAATTACTCGAGCTTCATAGGACAGGATGAGCACTAAGACCCAGAGAGGAGAGAGCAATTATAAAGCCGAGCAGCATGCAATTCATTCAGTGCTGAGATGCTGAAGAAGGTTGCTGCTTGCAGTGGTCTGGTCTGTTAGTGTTTTGAAGGTACTTTTATTTTGCAGTGTCATTTGTTCATTTTCTTGAGAGATGAGCAAGAGGTTCACGGTTACCTCTATCCGTGGAGAGGATGAAGTGGCATGGGCTCAAAGTAATATTGCAGAGACAAGGAAAGAAGGCAGTGTTTCTAATGGAAATGAACCATCAGAAGGAACGGAGTGCAGAGACCATTTACTTCTGACTACAGTGGAAGTTCCAAAACCAGGTAGGAGGTGTATCATCAAAGCAAGTTAGTGCTCAGTGAGCACCTAATTCTCTTAACTGATTTTAATCTTTTTCACAAAAGAAGGCAAACTCCAGCAGCCATTCGGAAAATACAAATTGAAATCCATGATGTGACTCTAAGGACTATAAAAAGAAGTTATTGATTGAACTGCCTGGTATCAAGTGGAATGTTGGATCCTAATAGCATAATTGGAATATGAAACGTGCTTGTTAATGTGCTGTTTAAGTGAACTTCTTGGTACAGTCTGAACACAGAGAGAAGTCAAGGAAACTGAGGTTCCTGGTTGAAAAGTCATAGGCAGCTGAACTTCAGCCTGTGGCTCAAGAAGCCGTAAGAGTCAATATAATCTGGAGTGATTTTGGAAAGAAAAGATCTTATCTACTGTAAAACTGAGTTAAATTTCCATTTGTACCATTGACTGAGGCCCAACACTTTCTGTGGCTGTGATTTGTCTTCACATTTGGTTGGACGCTAGAATAAAGCAATTCGAGCTCAAGCTTTCCCATTCAGTCTTGGAAAGAGGTGTAACCCAGAGTAAAGAAGCTTTTGATCAAATGTGGCTGTTCATTTTCTTTGAGCCTATAACCATACTTAAATGTTAATGTGGGCTCTGCAGTTACTCCTTCTCAAATCAAGTTTCATTTCGCTGCCATGTAAAGAGATTGTTACTGTGTGGGGAACAGAAAGGGTTGACATTGTCATAAGATTACTAGCTGATTATGCTACATAAAAGCTTAGTAAAAAAAATTATTGGGATAGCGAAAGAGTTGCATAGAGGAAAAGAGAGTATTTTTGCTGGTAAATCTTGCGCTAGTCAGGAATATTGCCATTTAAAAAAAAATCAAAATTTGCCTGGGAATTAAGCTTGGCAGCATCCTGATTATCCCAACTCGAGGCCACTATTTTCTGTTGAATTGCGAGTTCCTTCCAGTGTACAGATTGGTTTCTAAGGATTTGGGCTAAATTTGGTCTATTGATGTTGGAACTTTTCCTTTTGCTGTCCAGTGATTACCAAGCTGAAATGTCAGAGAATGTCTTGCTTGGTAGTTGATCCTTTCCCTTTCTTACTTTGTAATTGATGGTACAGTCTGTACTGACAGGCATGCAAACAATCTCCTACAAGGCTGAAACTGAAACACTATTGACAATGCAAGTAAGCTTTCAAATATCAACTCTGGCTTCTATCTCTTTCAAGGTTATTAGTTCAGGCCATGACTCCCACTGCCGACAATATGCATTTGAAGTTATGATATCCATAACATGTCAAAACTGCATGCTCCATGTTTATTTTCTGTAAGGTTCAATTTCCTACAAAGTAAACTTAACTCACTGGGGAAAGATTGCTTTTGCGCGCCATGTGTAATGGAATTGCAAGCCCATTTATAAGGAACTAGTTTATGCTTTTGTTACACACAATAAACAATGAAATTCTTCCCGCATCATGAGTAGATTCTGAAAACCGAAGGGCCAAAACAGTAAAATTACTGACAGATAAAAGTTGCATGTCTTTATAGAAATCTACATCTAAATCCCACTGAAAGAGAGACCACTTTATTAAAGTATTTAGCTAAACATTTTTCTGAAAAGTTTGAGGAGAGACCAGTTCAATTCATAATTTATCAAAGTGATGAATTCCAGCATGATTTATGTGATTCCATCATGTTTTCCAGGAAGATGGTGTATCCGCCCCCTCAACTCTTCATTATTTTGGAACATTGAACCACGGTACAGCCCTTCTCCCTGCCCCCCTCCCCCTCCCCCCCACAAAAATCTACAATGTCCTGTGATGGTGGAGGGGGATGCAGGAGGGCGTAGGAAGTGTCTGGTCATGATGCTCCAGCCAAGGGGGCAGTCTTGATGGACCAGCTGGTCTTTTCCTGCCCGTCATTTTCGTATGTTCGCAAGAAAGAGAGATGAGAATTAAAGCTTCATAAGTCACAGCCTACTGTATGAGAATGTTTGCACC
This sequence comes from Somniosus microcephalus, assembly GCF_052327205.1. Taxonomy (NCBI): domain Eukaryota; kingdom Metazoa; phylum Chordata; class Chondrichthyes; order Squaliformes; family Somniosidae; genus Somniosus; species Somniosus microcephalus. The sequence goes on along the minus strand of NC_140999.1, from coordinate 122,804,999 downwards.
ACTCTTACCAACCCAAAGGCACTCCTGCATATTATGAAGGGGAATTCAACCTGGTTTTTATTTAGATTATTCACAAGTACATTCCTCCAAGTTATCTATGTGGAGAAACACAGTATGTAACATTGCATTGTATCCATCCAATGCACTCCTGAGTAACTGCAATGATGGGACCATATATAAAAATATACTTTTTTAAGCTTCCACATAATCAGAGCTAATGATTGGAATTTTGATTAAAAATTCAGCTATTTCCTCCCATTTGTAGTCTCTAAGGTTTCAATTCGTTTTGACTTCTCCCACGTTAACTCCTACGGCATGTGTACCTCTTTCATTAAAAGAATGCTCAAGGTTTCCATGTTCCTGTGTACCAAATAACAAGTTTCAAAGCCGATGACAGCGCAATTAAGACTCAACAGTATAATGAAATGGAGCACTCTTTCACTTCTGAAATATGGATGCAAAATCCAGCCCAGATTCTGTCAGTGCATGTGAATGAACGAGAATCCGCACCGATTCTGTGAAGGAGCGAGAATCCGCACAGATTCTGTGAATGAGCGAAAATCCGCACAGAGTCTGTGAAGGAGCAAGAATCCGCACAGATTGTGTGAAGGAGCGAGAATCCGCACAGATTCTGTGAAGGAGCAAGAATCCGCACAGATTCTGTGAAGGAGCGAGAGTCATAGAGTTATACAGCACAAAAAGAGGCCCTTCGGCCCATCGTGTCTGTGTTGGCCATCAAGCCCTGTCTATTCTAATCCCATTTTTCAGCACTTGGTCCGTAGCCTAGTATGCTATGGCATTTCAAGTGCTCATCTAAATGCTTCTTGAATGTTGTGAGGGTTCCTGCCTCTACCACCCTTTCAGGCAGTGAGTTCCAAATTCCAACAACCCTCTGGGTGATAAAAGTTTTTCCTCAAATCCCCTCTAAACCTCTTGCCCCTTACCTTGAAACTATGCCCCCTTGTTATTGACCCCTCTACTAAGGGGAAAAGTTCCTTTCTATCTACCCTATCTATGCCCCTCATAACTTTATACACCTCAATCAGGTCCCCCCTCAGCCTTCTCTGCTCTAAGGAAAACAACCCCAGCCTGTCCAGTCTCTCTTCATAGCTGAAGCGCTCCAGCCCAGGTAACATCCTGGTGAATCTCCTCTGCACCCTCTCCAATGCAATCGCATCCCTCCTATAATGTGGCGACCAGAACTGCACACAGTATTCCAGCTGTGGCCTAACTAGCGTTTTGTACAGCTCCATCATAACCTCCCTGCTCTTATATTCTATGCCTCGGCTAATGAAGGCAAGTACCCCATATGCCTTTTTAACCACCTTATCTACCTGTCCCGCTGCCTTCAGGGATCTATGTACATGCATACCAAGGCCCCTCTGATCCTCTGTCCTTCCTAGGTTCCCTTGTATTCCCTTGCCTTGTTAGTCCTCTCAAAATGCATCACCTCACACTTTTCAGGGTTAAATTCCATTTGCCACTGTTCTGCCCATCTAATCAACCCATCTATATCATCCTGTAGCCTGAGGCTTCCCTCCTCGCTATTTACCACTCCACCAATTTTCGTGTCATCTGCGAACTTACTGATCATACATAGAAGATAGGAAATAGGAGCAGGAGTTACATTCATATCTAAATCATTAATGTACACTACAAACAGCAAAGGACCCAGCACCGATCCCTGCGGTACACCACTAGACACAGGCTTCCAGTCACAAAAACAACCTTCGACCATCACCCTCTGCCTCCTGCCACAAAGCCAATTTTGGATCCAATGTGCCAAATTGCCCTGGATCCCATGGGCTCTTGACTTCTTGACCAGTCTCCCATGTGGGACTTTGTCAAAAGCCTTACTGAAGTCCATGTAGACTACATCAACTGCACTACCCTCATCCACACACCTAGTCACCCCCTCAAAAAATTCAATCAAATTGGTCAGACATGATCTCCCCCTGACAAAGCCATGCTGACTATCCCTGATTAATCCCTTCATCTCCAAGTGGAGATTAATTCTGTCCCTCAGAATTTTTTCCAATAATTTCCCTACCACTGATGTTAGGCTCACTGGCCTGTAATTCCCTGGTTTATCCCTACTACCCTTCTTGAATAATGATACTATGTTCTACCCTTCTTGAATAATGATACTATGTTAGCTGTCCTCCCATCCTCATGCACCTCCCCTGTGGTCAGAGAGGTTCGGAAAATTTGTGTCAGAGCCCCTGCAATCTCCTCCCTTGCCTCACACAGCAGCCTGGAATACATCTTGTCTGGGGCTGGGGATTTATCCGCTTTTAAGCCTGCTAAAACCACTAGTACCTCCTCCTTCTCAATACTAATTTGTTCAAGTATATCACAATCCCCCTGCCTGATTTCTATGCCTACATCGTCCTTCTCCATAGTGAACACAGATGCAAAATATTCATTTAAAACCTCATCTACATCTTCTGGCTCTACACACAGATTGCCACTTTGGTACCTAATGGATCCTACTCTTTCCCTGGTTATCCTCTTGCCCTTAATATACTTATAAAACACCTTGGGATTTTCCTTTATTTTGCCCGCCAGCGTTTTTTTATGCCCCCTCTTCGCTCTTCTAATTTCTTTTTTAAGTACCCCCCTGCACTTTCTATACCCCTCTAGGGCTTCCACTGTTTTTAGTCCTTTGTATCTGCCAAAAGCCTCCCTTTTTTTCCTAATCCATTCTTGTATATCCCTTGACATCCAGGGTTCCCTGGGTTTGTTGGTCCCACCCTTGACCTTTACTGGAACATATTGGCGTTGTACTCTCTCTATTTCCTTTCTGAAAGACTCCCACAGCTCTGATGTGGATTTTCCTACAAGTAGCTGATCCCAGTCCACTTTGGCCAGATCCTGCCTTATCATATTAAAATTAGCCTTCCCCCAATTAAGAGCCTTTATTTCCGGTCCATCTTTGTCCTTTTCCATGACTACCTTAAATCTCACCGAATTATGGTCACTGTCACCAAAATGCTCTCCTACTGACACTTCTACCACTTGCCCAGCTACATTCCCTAGGATTAGATCCAGTACCGCCCCCTCTCTTGTAGGACTTTCTACATGCTGGCTCAAAAAGCTCTCCGGGATGCACTTTAAGAATTCCGCACCCTCTAAGCCTTTCACACTCTGACTATCCCAGTTAATATTGGAATTCTGCACAGATGCTGTGAAGGAGCGAGAATCCGCACAGATTGTGTGACGGAGCGAGAATCCGCACAGATTGTGTGAAGGAGCGAGAATCCGCACAGATTGTGTGAAGGAGCGAGAATCCGCACAGATTGTGTGAAGGAGCGAGAATCCGCACAGATTCTGTGACGGAGCGAGAATCCGCACAGATTGTGTGACGGAGCGAGAATCCGCACAGATTGTGTGAAGGAGCGAGAATCCGCACAGATTCTGTGATGGAGCGAGAATCCGCACAGATTGTGTGACGGAGCGAGAATCCACACAGATTCTGTGATGGAGCGAGAATCCGCACAGCTTGTGTGAAGGAGCGAGAATCCACACAGATTCTGTGAAGGAGCGAGAATCCGCACAGATTGTGTGAAGGAGCGAGAATCCGCACAGATTCTGTGATGGAGCGAGAATCCGCAGAGATTGTGTGACAGAGCGAGAATCCGCACAGATTGTGTGAAGGAGCGAGAACCCGCAGAGATTGTGTGACGGAGCGAGAATCCGCACAGATTGTGTGAAGGAGCGAGAATCCGCACAGCTTGTGTGACGGAGCGAGAATCCGCAGAGATTCTGTGACGGAGCGAGAATCCGCACAGATTGTGTGACGGAGCGAGAATCCGCAGAGATTCTGTGATGGAGCGAGAATCCGCACAGATTCTGTGAAGGAGCGAGAACCCGCAGAGATTGTGTGACGGAGCGAGAATCCGCACAGATTGTGTGAAGGAGCGAGAATCCGCACAGATTCTGTGACGGAGCGAGAATCCGCACAGATTCTGTGACAGAGCGAGAATCCGCACAGATTGTGTGAAGGAGCGAGAATCCGCACAGATTCTGTGAAGGAGCGAGAATCCGCACAGATTGTGTGAAGGAGCGAGAATCCGCAGAGATTGTGTGACGGAGCGAGAATCCGCACAGATTCTGTGATGGAGCGAGAATCCGCACAGATTCTGTGAAGGAGCGAGAATCCGCACAGATTCTGTGAAGGAGCGAGAATCCGCAGAGATTGTGTGACGGAGCGAGAATCCGCACAGATTGTGTGAAGGAGCGAGAATCCGCACAGATTCTGTGACGGAGCGAGAATCCGCAGAGATTGTGTGACGGAGCGAGAATCCGCACAGATTGTGTGAAGGAGCGAGAATCCGCACAGATTCTGTGACGGAGCGAGAATCCGCACAGATTGTGTGACGGAGCGAGAATCCGCAGAGATTCTGTGATGGAGCGAGAATCCGCACAGATTCTGTGACGGAGCGAGAATCCGCAGAGATTGTGTGACGGAGCGAGAATCCGCACAGATTGTGTGACGGAGCGAGAATCCACGCAGATTGTGTGAAGGAGCGAGAATCCGCACAGATTCTGTGACGGAGCGAGAATCCGCACAGATTGTGTGACGGAGCGAGAATCCGCAGAGAATCTGTGAAGGAGCGAGAATCCGCACAGATTGTGTGAAGGAGCGAGAATCCACACAGATTCTGTGAAGGAGCGAGAATCCGCACAGATTGTGTGACGGAGCGAGAATCCGCACAGATTCTGTGAAGGAGCGAGAATCCGCACAGATTGTGTGAAGGAGCGAGAATCCGCACAGATTGTGTGACGGAGCGAGAATCCGCACAGATTGTGTGACGGAGCGAGAATCCGCACAGATTGTGTGACGGAGCGAGAATCCGCACAGATTCTGTGACGGAGCGAGAATCCGCACAGATTCTGTGAAGGAGCGAGAATCCGCAGAGATTGTGTGACGGAGCGAGAATCCGCACAGATTGTGTGATGGAGCGAGAATCCGCACAGATTGTGTGAAGGAGCGAGAATCCGCACAGATTGTGTGAAGGAGCGAGAATCCGCACAGATTGTGTGAAGGAGCGAGAATCCGCACAGATTCTGTGACGGAGCGAGAATCCGCACAGATTGTGTGACGGAGCGAGAATCCGCACAGATTCTGTGATGGAGCGAGAATCCACACAGATTGTGTGAAGGAGCGAGAATCCGCACAGATTCTGTGAAGGAGCGAGAATCCGCACAGATTGTGTGAAGGAGCGAGAATCCGCACAGATTCTGTGACGGAGCGAGAATCCGCAGAGAATCTGTGAAGGAGCGAGAATCCGGTTCATATAAAATGAAACTTATTACCTGTATATCTGCTCATAGTTATCTCTAAAGTACAATCTCACTCTGAGAAGCCATAAGATTGACTGCTATGGGAAGTATCGCAGTGGGGAACGAAACAGTTCTCTTGTCACATTGCTGGAGCAAAGTAAAGAGCCTTTGCCTATAGCTGGATGACAAAATTAAAACTAGTATTCTTGTTCTTTCCCTTGATGTACACAAGGATTAATGAAAAAAATAAAATGAGAGGTTTACTGGTAATCTAGTTAATCCCATACCACAACCTTATTATTGGTACACACCAAGAACAGTCGATTTTTCCATTCAATTATCTCCCTTTCTCGGCTGCCCTCCCATGTGTGCTGACTGGCCTCTGGTCTATTGCTCAAGTGGCCGCTCTTTGTGTGTGACCCCAGATAGTGAGTGTCAGCAGTTATTGAACCAGAGGTAACATCACAACTGAAGCCAATCCTGTCCTCATCTAATGTCCACACGTGCACTTTTCAGCAAGGGGAACTGGATTGAGACCAGGATTGGGAAACCATGCTAACACCCCACCCCCATCCTTTCCCTAGCCCAGGGGTGCTGAAGCCAATTGTAGCACCTCTTACTGCACCATAACTTAGATCAGCTATATGAACATAGGTTGGGATTCAAACCTTGGATTTCCTTGTCAGAACAGCTCACTCAAACTAAATGCTCCTTGGGGGTGATGGGGAAGAGCTTTCAATGGTGAAGAGTTGAGGAAAAATATTTCCTACTATATAACCTCATCTCAACTCTGATCTACCCTCATGATTGATTTAAATCTCCTGCAAAGGATGAATTGCACCGTCAATGTGCAGTACTACTTATAAGTACACAAATGTGTAAGAGCCTCATGTCTATGCATAAGTAACATGTACCATGACTCAAGCAAGTGTAAAAACTATACAATTCACTAAAAGTTTAGAGCCAAAACTAGTGTTGGGGGAAATAGCAAACAAATCTGAGCTACAATATGGGACGGGAGAAATCAAAATGTGAATAAAACGCCAAGGTCGTCCAAAGAAGACACCTTATCTTGGTGAGTGGAAATGTATTTGTAATTTCAATGGATTATACATTTCAGTTTTTGTTTTTTTTCAAATCTGAGGCAAAACTCAGTGAAAACTTTAAAGCATGATTGTACGTAATCATAAGATTGGTGTGCGCTGGATGAAGAAGAAACAATAGGAGCTCAACACTGATTGAACCAGCTGAATTTCTTTGCCACGCAGTACTTGGAAGAGCATCTTTTTAATGAGTGACTTAGCAAAATCTTGCATGCCCTTTTAATATCTTGTTCTTAAGAATTGATTCCAGGGCCCAGGGTAATTGTAAAAGTCATCAGATTTTCAATCCAAATGTCTCACTGCTAAGGGCAATGCACTGGCAACCATTTTCTACCATTTGATTTTGATGTGGATGAGATATTCTTGGCCACTGATATAGCTTGTCAACCGTCTTAAAATGACATGGACAACATCCTGTTTAATAAAAGCAGCTATAGTGGTTCCTGATGTAACTGGCACACAAGTACAGTTAGTGGGTTAATAATGTGCTCAGGGTAGGATGGAATAGATCTTCAAAGGCTTGAAAAGAATCCCTTTAGACCATTTTGAAAGGGCTGGTGAGTAACATTAAGCACACTGGATACAGATTCTAAAATGTCGCAAAGGAAGCAGTGAGTGGTGCTTTGTTTAATGAGTTGGAGTCAGCTCCCGTGCTTCTGTTGTATGTTCAACTGTAGTAAAAATAACCTAACCCGATAGAACTTTTAAAATGCGCGTCTGTTTTTGTAACGGTTCAATATTTCGAAATGGAACTTGGAGAAAACCTGAATACATTTTATCTGACTTGTGTGAAAAATGTAAGTTTCGGGAATACATGGGGTCTGAAATTCCTCTTGTAGCAAACAATTGAAAAGCTCTATTGCTGCTGGCCAAATCATGTGGTACAACAGCAGTAGTCAAATTGCACAATTTAATTGAGAGGCTGCTGTTTCTTGCCCTCTGTTGTGACACTCAATGCTGGCAAAAGAAACCTTTCCAAAAATGGAAAAAAATTACCCCACTCCCCCGAAACACCTGCACACATATAAAATCTCTATATATTATAAGGAATAATGACCTAAGAAATAGGAGCAGGAGTAAGCCAGCCGGCCCCTCGAGCTTGCTCCGCCATTCAATAAAATCATGGCTGATCTGATCTTGGCCTCAACTCCACTTTTCTGCCTGTTCCCCATAACCCTTGACTCCCCTGTAGTTGAAAAATCTGTCTATCTCATAGGCCGGAGTGTGCTCATATGCTAGATTGAGATTACACTGATATACTGAGGCCCTTGATCTCACTCACTCTCCAGTTTATAAGTCTACGGAACTTATCTCTTCCTATCTCGACTCTATTTTTTCTCCCCTTGTCCAGTCTCTTCCCACCTACATTCGCGACTCTTCCGACGCCCTCTGTCACTTTAACAGTTTCCAGTTTCCTGGCCCCAACCGTCTCCTTTTCACCATGGACGTCCAATCCCTCTATACCTCCATCCCCCACCAGGACGGCCTTCGGGCGCTCTGTTTCTTCCTTGAACAGAGGCCCAACCAGTCCCCATCCACCACCACCCTCCTCCGCCTGGCTGAACTTGTTCTCACATTGAACAACTTCTACTTTGACTCCACTCACTTCCTCCAAATTAAAGGTGTTGCTATGGGAACCCGCATGGGCCCTAGCTATGCCTGCCTGTTCATGGGACATGTGGAACATTCTTTGTTCCAGTCCTACTCAGGTCCCCTCCCTCAGCTCTTTTTCCGGTACATCGATGACTGTATTGGTGCCGTTTCCTGCTCTCGCCTTGAACTGGATAAGTTCATTCACTTTACTTCCAATTTCCACCCTGCCCTCACCTTCACATGGTCCATCTCCGACTCTTCCCTTCCCTTCCTTGACTTCTCCGTCTCCATTTCTGGCAATCGGCTTTCAACAAACATCCACTACAAGCCCAGCGACTCCCACAGCTACCTGGACTACACTTCCTCCCACCCCACTTCCTGTAAGGACTCTATTCCATTCTCCCAGTTTCTCCATCTCCGCCGCGTCTGTTCTGACGATGCCACCTTCCATACTAGTGCTTCTGACATGTCTTCCTTTTTCCTCAACCGAGGATTCCCCTCTACCGTGGTTGACACGGCCCTTGACCGTGTCCGTTCTATTTCCCGCACTTCTGCTCTCACCCCTGCCCCTCCCTCCCAGAACCACGATAGGGTTCCCCTTGTCCTCACCTTTCACCCCACCAGCCTCCACATTCAACGGATCATCCTCCGCCATTTCCACCACCTCCAACGTGATCCCACCACCAAACACATCTTCCCCTCGCCTCCCCTTTCAGCATTCCGAAGGACCGCTCCCTCCGCGACACCCTGGTCCACTCCTCAATCACTCCCAACAGCCCTGCTCCTTCACCTGGCACCTTCCCGTGCAAGCGCAGTGTTATGTTCATTAATAAATAGACATTCTTATTATGAACACAGCTAGCTTTTGCTAGACCTTTTATTGAGCACATGTGGACTAGGTACAGTATCTGTAGAGGCTTCCATCTTGACTGCTGCCTTGTGGATAGCCTAGTGCCTCATGGGTAATGTAGTCTTAATATATATACAGCTGGGTAGTGTAGTCTTATACATACAGCTATATACAGCTCTACAGCTCCACCTAGTGTCCACTATAGAATGACATGTTAGTGATCATTACATCCCCCTTTCTTTGAGGTTTAACAAAATCAATATCAATCAACTTTCAAGAAAACAATAAAGATAATATCAGTAACACTTTTGTTAGTGCTCTACAAACATAAACATTTTCAAAACAGTCAACACATTTTCAAAGCTTTACATTGTACTCAAAGATTAAATCTATCAGGCTCTTTTACTTCATGTATGGATCTTCTCAACACGGGTAAGTCTGATGTGTCTTCATGAG